>NC_069789.1:22538274-23163274 GCF_027406575.1 Nycticebus coucang | reverse complement strand
TATAATATAAAATGTTTACTATTAAAGAAGACTGTGTTCAAGTATTTTTATTTAATTTTTTACTTGTTTAATTAATTAATTAATTAATTATTTTAAAAATGGGGGTCTTGTTATGTCCCAGGCTGATCTTGAACTCCTGGGCTCAAGCAATCTTCCTGCCTCAGGCTCCCAAGTAGCTGGGACCATAAGTGCATGGTCGGGTCAAGTATATTTTAAATTAATCAAAGTGGTACTAAATTTGAACAGACTGGTGTTACCATTTTATTTTAACATGTCACTACTTAAAATACATTGGAAGTATGCATATATTTAAGCTAAAAACAAAATAATGTCCATGTCAACCTTACATTGTTCAAGGAGGTACAACGTTTTTCAAAATTACAGTATGTAACATGTGAGCAAAAGCAACTTTAGACTACTAAACTGTTTTACTCATCATTAGATAGACAACAATCTCAAAATAAAGTCTATAAAAAAGCTACTTTAAAGTAAAATAATATGAAATAAATAATTTCCTTAAAGCCCAATACAATAGAAAACAAATACTTTGAAAATTTATTGTTTTTAGGCAAAGGACTTACCTTTCAATTCTTTAAAAAAATCTGACATTTTGATTCTATTTAAAATAGCTCGAAATGACACCTTTGTAATCAATATTGTATTTATTTAAAGGAACTAAAAGGCAATCTCCAGATGGCTATTTGAAATCACCAGGAAAAAAACAAAAATACAGAGGATATTAACAATATACAGATACACTTTAAGAAAGGAAAAAAAATTAGTATTTTAATAAATACTCAATAATACTGATAACAAAAGGTGAATACAAATTATGTTGAGCACCTCTTGTAATTGTACAAGTCAAACATGGGATTTTAGTATCACAAATGTAATATAGTTTTTGCCTTTCTTTCTTTTTTTTTTTTACAGTTTCTTTTGGGGGGGCCAGGGCTGAGTTTGAACCTGCCACCTCCAGTATATGGGGCTGGCGCCCTATTCCTTTGAGCCACAGGTGCCACCCAGTTTTTTCCTTTCTTAAAATGGCTATACATTTTTGGCACCTTGAATGTGTGTGTACATATATAAAATAAAAATCCTTATTACTACAATGTTTACATAGTGACTTTTATTACAATCTGGATTTATACTCAGCTATCAAGCTATTTTTAAGTAAACATCGTGGTTACCAGGACTCTCATCCCATGGTTCAAGTTTCCTCTGTCTTAAATGTACCCTTAGATTAAGGTTAAACCCAGAATCTCTCAGATCTGAAATGCATGAGAAGAACTTGTCCTCTCTCTGAACTGCTCATCACTCTCCTAGGAACCCTTTTTGCCAAGAGATGCATGGTTTGGGGTTAGACGATGTTACAAAAAACAAATGAGGCTAAAGACAAAAGCAGAATGTACAAAATCATTGCTTATTTTTTAGGTTTGCCAGCGGGGTATTCTTAGGCTAAGGCAAGATAAATAATGGTCGGAGGAAGAGAGACTCTCCAGCCCTTTTCTAGTGTGCTGTTTATTCATTTGTTTGCTTGAGTCGCCAACATGGCTGACACAGGCACAGAGGTCAAGGGCGAGGAGCTACCACGTACACCTGGAAAGCCAGGCAGTGTCCAGAAGTTCTACTTACGCAACTCTCAGCGTCTCTAGTCTCCAAAGGGAACGTGCGTGAACGGATATAGCACCGCCTTCGAAATGAACAGTTCTGTTTCAACAAACAAAACAAAGCCCTTTTAAGTTTAACACATTTCTTTCTTTAGATTCTTATTTTTCAAGTTAAGAGAAAAACAAACGGGAAAACACGTGGATAAAAAATTCATACTTTTTGGCAGGAGACAATGTAGCTGGAAATAAAAATAACAAAATGACAATAACAGTGATCAATGTAAGTTTGTCCGGAACAAACACTGATTTAATTGATTTAAACATATTTTCTCTTGTCACTTTCCCCCTTTAAATTCATTCATTTACTTGTCTCTCTCTCCCTCCCTCACTCTGTTTTGTTCCCTCCCAGCAAATAGATTGAAGTTACTCTTCTAACTTAGGTCTGGGAAAGTACTCAGTTATAAATTTAATATATTATTATTTTCAACACATGTACATAATTATTGGCCATTCTAAATTTTGTTTTAGATTTGAAAAACATTTAAAGAAACGTACGAAGACCAATTCTTAATATTTTAACACAGAAATCTGTAACTTACATCAAAATGTAAACATTCGGAAGAGTCACACTGAAGGAATTTATTTGGATGCATAATCACACACACCCAAATTCGGAACCTCTTACAATAATAATTTGTTAATACGCTGTACACGATGCTAGGAATATGTTATCCACGTTGATCTCCACGCTAACCCTTTGAGATTGTTCTAGGGAACCAAAGCTGATGCGCATCCCTATTTTCCTTCCCAAGCGTTCACTACTTCCCTCTCCGTCTCATCTTTTAAGTACACGCAAACCTGTCCTGTCTCAAACGTCCTAATACCAGGCATGGCCACGTTCTCCTCTCTTTTCTGACTCACAGTTGTTTCTGTCAGTTCCTGGTGCACCCAAACCCGCTTCCAGACCCACACTCGGCTGAGCCAGACCCGCTCAGGTCATCAGATGATCTTCAGGTTACCAAATCCAGTGATTCTTTGTCAACACTGTGGAAACTCTTACTGCCTTGACAGTTTTTCTAACACTGTTCTCTTCTGCTTTTCCTTGTAGCTGTTCAGGTATTTCTTCTCATTCTATTTTTATTGTGGAAATTTTCAAATATATGCAAAAGAGAATATTAAAATAGGCCCCCACACGCCCAGCACACAGCTATAGCAATGATTAACAAATGATATTGCCTTACTTATAACCTCAGTTACCCCTCCACGTACAACTCTAAAACATGATTGGATATTATAAAATATCTCGTCAGTGTTCAAATTTCCCATAGTGTCTCACAAATGATCACCCAGAATTACCTAAGAGTTTAGATACGTCAACAGCCAGTGTCCACAGCAGTGATTTTCTTTCTTGGCTGTGTACATTAATCATCTGAAGAGCTTTCTCATCATAAATGCTAAGATTAAGAAACAAATACTAAAAAATGAAAAAAATATTCATTTGGAATGTTAAGACACTCTCCTAAGTAATTCATGGACCAAAGAGAGAATCAAAATCATACTCTATCTTGAATATGATGAAGGGAAAATCACTTTATTACAAATCTGTGATTCACAGGCAAACTGAAAATATTTAGCCCTCAAGCTCTTAATTATTAGAGTAAAAAAAAAAACCATGAAAATAAAGAAACTAATGAGTTGTCAGAAGAGACAAAATAAAGAACAAAATAAACCAACAGAAAATAGAGGAAGAGACTCCGTGATGCACTGTCAAGTAACAAAAATAAGATGCAGGAGTGTAAATAATGTGCATTTTCTATAAAACCACATATCTCTATAAATTTATCACATCAGGCCAGGTATGGTGGTTCAGTCTTGAAATCCTAGCACATTGGGAGGCTGATGAAGAAGGATCACTTGACACCAGGAGTTTGAGACCAGCCTGGGCAACATAAAAAAAATCCCCATTTCTACAAAAAATAAAAAACAATAATGAGCCAAGCATGGTGGTGTGCACCTGTAGTTCCAGCTACTTGGGAGACTGAGGCAGGAGGAATCCCTGAGCCCAGGAATCTGAGGTGACAGTGAGTTCTGATGATGCCACAGTACTCCAGCTTGGGCAACAGAGTGAGACCCTGTCTCAAATAAAACTGTAATATATATGTGGATAGGCAGACGTACATCTCTATGAAAAAGATGTGACTAAAGAACCAACTATTAATATTAATGACATAAAAGGTATAGAAGAATTCCGCTTGAAAACTAAAAAATTTATATCTCTGAGATACAAATAGCATAAATAATGTTTTTGTAAAATTATACATGTCAATAAGCAATAAAGCGTTTGAAAAAGTAGTACGAGAATCCTCAAAGAATTGAATTAGACCTCCCACCTGACACCACAATGCCACTACTGGGCATCTACTCAGAAGAAAAAAAAATCATTTTATCATAAAGACATTTGCACTAGATTGTTTATCGAGCTCAATTTATAATCAGCAAGATATGGAAACAATCTAAATGCCATCAACATAACACATTATCCACCAATACAGTAAATTTCATCAAAAACCTCATATTTCAACCTGATCACATCAAACTGCCTGGAGAGGCCCTTTACGGTTATTCTAAGTATAAATTCTTCCTAATATTTCATCCACTCCACTCATAACTACACATATAATGTCCACCAAAACAAAAGTAGTTAGCTATTTCTGTATTTTTGGCTATAAAACACAATTCTGGTCTTGTCTCAGTTGTCAAACCACTTGTTTCTCAGTAAAAAGCAGGCCCTCTGACAGCCAGGATAGTTCATCTTCAGAATCTGAGGCCCAGAAAAGACCAGCATTAGCATATTAATAAAGCACAAATCCTTACAAGCTCTTCACAGCCTGACAGTCTGGCATATATTTATAATAAAATTTTATAGGATGCACAATTCTAATTAGAGGACTTTAGTGCAGAATCATAAAGCACATAACTAATAAAAGATTTGACACGATACAGAGCTGCCTCCACCCCTGCACGGAAACTGCTATCTTTCACTGTGAGCATGGCCAAATGGCATCTTAACTAGATGGTAGCACAGTTAGCAGTTTGATTTTTTGCAGGGCACCAAGAAACTGATGACTCACTTTGATCGTTACTAACTTTCTGGAGATGTCACTTCCTTGCATGAGTAGAAAATGGGCATGATTTTCACTGGGTTACTGTAAGGAAGGAAGGAAGGATATAACCCATGTAGAACACTTGGAAAAGTCTTTGAGTGACAAATGTTAGCTCTGAGGCTGCAGATGATGACAACGGTGATGGTGATGATATATCCAATCCTTTCGTACAGGGAGTTAAGGACTCAATAATATTTGCCTGACGTGAAATAACTGTTACCAAATCAGTAATATATATCCTTGTTAGTATTCAAAACTGTAAGTCCTAAATTATAAAATCACTCAGGATGACAAGTAGGAAATAAAAGCTATTTCATTTTTTATTATAAATCAGTCATCTCAGTGGCAATCTCCTTCTGCAGCCCAATGGCCTGTGTAGCAATAGGATCTCAGCATTCTTTAAAAAAAAAAATATATATATATATATTTTTTTTTTTAATAAACAATTATTACTTCACACTGTTTCGGTGGGTCAGGAATCCAGAATCGTTTGCTTGGGAACTTCTGGCTTGAGATTTGTCTTGGGTCTTTTGCAAGGTTGTAATCAAGATGTTGGCTAAGACTGCAGCCATCTAAAGTTAGAACTGCCTGAAGAGATGGTTCAATCACCTGGCTGCTGGCTTCAGCCTCTCACTATAAGGTTCTTTCTATACTTGAAAATATAAAGTATTTTCAAGACAAGGCAGGTCCTTATCCTTCCACCTCCCCTGCCTGCCGGCCCCATGATGCCAACACATTCTTCCCTGCGGCTGTGGTTCTTGACCTGTAGGGGATGACATGATCACTGATATCTAATCAAAGCTGGGGACTCTCCATCCAGTAGAGCCCACGTACCCATTTGCATGTCAGCATTCCCTTTCAGCCATGTCTGCATATTCCTTTTGCTTCTAGCAGTTCTATGCATCAAATAAAATGACTCTGAATATCTCTGCAGTCTTAAAATTCACGTACAAATCAATAGGCCTTTTTTGGCATCTGCTACAAAACACTTTATTTACTGACAAGTAAAAACTGTATACACTTAACAGTGTACCACATGACGTAACTAAATCAAGCTAATTAACAGATGTGTCATCTCTCATTATTTTTCAGTGGTGAGAAAACGTACCTATTCCCTTAACAATCTATTCCCTTGTACAATAGCTCACCTGCTCTAGTTCCTCCTATCTAACTGAAATTTTGTACCCTTTGGCCAACATCTCCCCAACCACTTACAACCATCATTCTAATCTCCGCTTTTGTGAATTCAGCTTTTTTATATTCTACATCTAAGTGAGGTCATGTGGGGTTTGTCTTTTTGTGTCCGGCTTATATCACTTAACATAACGTCTTCCAAGTTCATGCATGTTGTTGCAAATGACAGGATTTCTTTAGTTCTTTTAGGGTATAAAGTATTTTATTTTGAATATATTGTGATATGCTTTGATAGTAAAAAACACTATAAAAAAGTCTGAGTCTCTAAGACTGTATACATTACAGAGATTTACAGGATACTTCCTTTCCTAACTACCTTATCTCTCTTAAAATCTACCTCTGAAATCACCTGCTTTGTTAGCCTTCCCTGGGCTCTTGACACAGGGATCCTTGTGTCTCCAGTACTGTTATACTGACACCCACCCTGACTTTCTGGTACCATGAAATGGTGTTCTAAAGCAGGAATGGGCTCACTTTTTCTGTAAAGAGACAGTAGAAATTTTAAACTTTCTAGTCCTAATGGTCTCTGTTACATTATTCAACATCTATTGTTGTAATACAAAAATATTATCCAAGAATACAGCACAGGTGTGTCCCAACAAAACTTTTTTACATTTACCTTATGATGTTAAAGTAATGGGGCTATGAAATGAAGTTAGTCAAGAGCCCTACGTTCTGAATGTATACATATTCTGGTTTCATTTTTGTCAAGAGAGAGGCTAGATTGTATAACAAATATGTGAACGCCAAAAGAGAAAACAATAATAATAAAAGGCAAGTTAATCAATCAGATCAAATACTGATAATGAATCTATTACACAAATGAAAAATGAAAGAATAGATTATCAGCCTCCAAAGATTCCCTTGCCAATTGGCACCATCACTACACATTTGCATAGAAAGCAATCATAACAAAGAGAGAGCATTTTGATGTATTGCAGTTACTGCCATGCAGACAAGTGAAATAATCTAGACTTTATCATTTATCTAAACCTAATTTTCTTTTCTTTTCTTTTTTTAAGAGATAGGATCTCATTTCATCACCCTCAGTAGAGTGCCATGGCGTCACAGCTCACAGCAACCTCCAGCTCTTGGGCTTAGGCAATTCTCCTGAGCCTCCCGAGTAGCTGGGACCACAGGCACCCACCACAATGCCCGGCTATTTTTTTTTTTTTGCAGTTTTGCCAGGGCCAGGCTCGAACCCACCACCCTTGGTATATGGGGCCAGCACCCTACTCACTGAGCCAGAGGCGCCGCCCTATACCTAATTTTCAATAAATGCACATGCACCTCAGAATTCATTTTTCCTTTGAAAATCAGTAGTTATTTAATGATCCTAAATGAATAGATTTTAAATGTCTTAATAGGTATTAAATTATAGCTATTTTTTTTATTTCATGAAGGGAATGTATTGCTTGAATACAAATGTGGTACCAAAAATGACTTCTTCTCCATTTGTATACATAGATAATTAATTTAAAATATCATCAAACAGCAATATAATCCATCACATCAACATGTTAAAGAAAATGTATAATCATTTTTGTAGATGCAGAATAAGCAATTGACAAAATTCAATATCCGTTCCAGCTAAAAACTTTCAGTCAACTAAGAATAGAGAGGCGATGGAGCATGATGGAAGATGAAAAAGATTTTTCACCTGAGCTCTCCTAGAATCACTGGGGAAAAAGAGGGAATCCAGTCACACTTGGCATGGAGACCTTACCCAGAGTTGTAGCATAGCAAAGAGATGGTAAACTGGATACAGCATATGATCCTGAGCAGTGGAAGTCTCATGAATTAGGCAAGTGATTGCAGCCAGCTGGGATCATCCCCCTTCCTCCCCCAGAGATCTAGGATGAGAGGAAGCCTTTCTGGAGTTTTTAGTTGTAGGGGGAAGCTGTACAATGAGTGGAAAGCTTGGAAGAGTGGAAAGGCTCAAACAGTATATAGCAACCAGATTTGAATGCCAGTTGGGGTAGATTTGCCATAGGTTTGGTGTTTGGTGAGGTAGTCAAATTGAGAAGGTCTAGGCGAACAGGGAGCTGCCATTGCGGGAAGGTCGTGAAAAGGTCTTAGCAGGGGCCTAAAGTACAACCATCTTAATTCTGCCTGCTGGGATCAGAACTCCAGAACTTGGGACAGGCTGAGGCACTCCTGCACTCCACAGGAACTGGATTCAGAGGGCACTGTGAGACCTTCCCCTGAATGATTCTTGTGAGCTTTAAGATCCCAACCTGGTGGGATCTGAATGCTTAGGAAACAATCAGGTGATTACTGAAGGCAACTAAGTTTGGAATAAGGACCACAGATGTTGCTGGCTGTGTTCTCTGTCTCAAAAAAAAAAAAAAAAACACACACACACACAGAGCTACCTGGTGAGGCCACTCCAATACCTAAGCTCTCAGATAAGGTAATTTGAAGCAAAGAAGGCAGTGAGTAGAAAGAAGGAGGACGAGGAGGTGAACAAGAAGAAAGAACACATGAGGAGGTGCCAACAGAAAAATTGGGGCAACATGAAAAACCAAAACAGAGGAACTCCCCCAAAGACCATAAGGCAACTACTATAGAAGACTCCACCTAGAAAGAATTAATGGACTTGACTGAAACGGAATTTAAAATATAGATGATAAAGACAATAAAAGCAATGGACGAGAAAATGGAAAGACAAAACCAAAAGTCAGACGAGAGATATGAAGAATATAGAAAGGATATGGCAGAGCTTAAGGAAATGAAGGAGACAGTCAAGGAATGTAAAGGTACAGTAGAAAATATCAAAAATAGGTTAGACCATGGAGAAGAAAGAACCTCAAAGGTAGAAGATAAAGTTTTCGCGTTAACCCAGGTAGTTAAAGAGGCAGAAAAGAAGAAGAAGAAAGCAGAACAGGCATTTAGAGAACTACAAGACTCCATGAAGTGTTCAAACTATGAATAATAGAGATTCCTGAAGGGGAAGAAAACCATCCCAAAGGAATGGAAGTCCTAGTGGAGACTATCATAAATGAAAACTTCCCAAATTTTACTAAAGATCCCGACACACTCCTTTCAAATAAATATCAAACCCCAGATCATCTCAATTCAAATAGACCCTCTCCAAGACACATTGTAACGAACCTGTCCAAACTCAAGATGAAAGAAAAAATTCTGCAAGCAGCCAGGAGTAAGCGCCAACTGACCTACAGAGCCAGAGCCATTAGCATGACAGCAGACTTTTCAACTGAAAACTTCCAAGCTACACTCAATGTTCTCAAACAAAACAATTTTCTGCCCAGAATTCTGTATCCTATTAAACAAAGTTTCAAAATTGATAGACAAATCAAATCTTTTGCAGATATACAAGCACTGAGGAAATTTGCCACAAGACTACCTCTATAGGAAATACTTAGACCTATTCTCAACCCTGACCACCACAATGGGCCACCAGCAAAGTAAACACCCAGAAGCTAAAGGTCAAAACTTAGCTTCCAACAATAAAGGTCAAAACTTAGCTTCAAGAAAAACTACTACTTCAAGAATAAAACTACACAATGGACTTTCACAAAATAAGATGAGTAGAACTCCACCACACTTATCAATTCTCTCAATAAATGTCAATGGACTGAATTCCCCACTGAAGAGGCACAGGCTGGCCGACTATGTAAAAAAGCACAAGCCATCCATGTGCTGTCTCCAGGAGACACACCCTAGCCTTGAAGGACAAATCAAGATTCAGGGTTAAAAGATAAAAAACAGTATTTCAAGCAAATGGAAATTAGAAGAAAGGAGTGCTTGCAATCTTATTTTCAGACATAAGCAGATTTAAAGGAACTAGAGTTAAGAAAGACAAAGATGGACACTTTAGACTGGTCAAAGGCACAATACAACAACAAGACATTTTAATTTTAAATATATATGCACCCAATATAAATGCTCCCAGATTTATGAAACATACCTTGATGGGTCTGAGCAATATGATATCCCATAACAACATAATAGTTGGGAAATTTAACACCCCTCTGACACAAATGGAAAGATCCTCTAAACAGAAACTAAATAAAGATATAAAGGACTTAAACATGACCCTAGAACAAATGGGATTAATAGACATACAGAACACACCATCCCAAAGCTAAAGGACATACATTTTTCTCATTAGCCCATGGTACGTACTCCAAAATAGATAACATCCTAGGATACAAATCAAAACTTAACAAAATTAAAATATAAATGATACCTTGTCCCTTCTCACACAACAAGCCAATAAAGGTGGAATTCAACTCCAACCAAAAGTTCATCCCCACACAAAGGCTTGGAAATTAAACAACATTCTGCTGACTGTTAGTGGGATTCAGGAAGAGATAAAAGAGGAATTCATAAAATTTCTCCAACATAACAACAATGATGACACAAGTTACCAAAATCTGTGAGATACAGCAAAAGCACTCTTAAGAGGGAAATTTACTGCATTAGATGCCTACATTAGAAAAAAAAAGAACACATCAACAAACTCATGAACCATTTTATGGAATTGGAAAAAAAAGAACAATCTAATCCCAAACATAGCAGAAGATAAGAAATAACCAACGTTAAATCACAGATGAACGAAACTGAAAACAAAAAAAATGATTCAGAAAATTGACAAAACAAAATTTTGGATTTTTAAAAAAATAAATAAAATTGATAAACCTTTGACCAGATTAACTAGAAATAGAAAAGTAATATCTCTAATACCCTCAATCAGAAATGATAAAGGGGAAATAACAACAGATGCCACAGAAGTACAGGAGATCATCTTTGACTACTACAAGGAACTCTATGCCCAGAAATTTGACAATGTGGAGGAAATACATCACTTCCTGAAATCACACCCTCTCCCTGGACTTAATCAAGAAGAAATAGATCACTTGAACAGACTGATTTCAAGAACTGAGATGGAAGAAACAATAAAAAAATCTTACAACAAAAAAAGTCCCACAGATGGTTTCACACCAGAATTCTATCAAAGAACTTATAGCCATTCTACAGAAACTATTCCCCAAAACTGAGAAGGAATATTCCCCCAACATGTCCTATAAAGCAGACATCACCCTGATACCAAAACCAGGAAAAGACCCCAACTAAAAAGGAGAACTTCAGACCAATTTTACTAAAGAATATGAATGCAAAAATTCTCAATAACATCCTAGCTAAAAGATTACAGCTACAATTTTAAAAAATCATTCATTATGATCAAGTAGGGTTCATCACAGGATGCAAGGCTGGTTTAACATACACAAGTCCATAAACATAATTCACCATATAAACATAAGCAAAAACAAGGGCCATATTATCCTCTCAATTGATGCAGAAAAGGCATTTGATAAAATTCAGCATCCTTTTGTAATTAGAACACTTAAGAATTTAAGCATAGGTGGCACATTTCTTAAACTGAGTGAAGCCATCTATGACCAACTCACAGGTAATATTTCACTGAATGAAGTAAAACTAAAAGCTTTTCCACTCAGAACTGGAAGAAGACAAGGTTGTCCTCTATCACCACTACTATTCAACATAGTGCTGGAAGTTCTAGCCAATACAATCAAGCAAGAGAATGCAATAAAGTGCATCCAAATAGGTGTAGAAGACAGCCTGGGTAAATATTTTATGAAGACGACTTCCATGGCAATTGCAACAACAAAAATGGGACTTAATTAAATTGAAAAGCTTCTGTAAGACTAAGAAAACAACCACCGAAGCAAATAGACAACCATCAGAATGAGAAAAGATATTTGCATATTATGGATCAGACAAAAGCTTGATAACTAGGATTTATAAAGAACTTGCAACAATCCCACAACAATCCCACTGGACAAGAGACATGAACAGAACCTACTCTAAAGAAGACAGATGAATGACTAACAAATACATGAAAAAATGTGCATTGTCCCTAATTATTAGAGAAATGCAAATCATAACCACCCTGAGATAGCACCTAACCCCAGTGAGAATGGCCCACATCACAATGTCTCAATGCTTCAGATGCTGGTGTGGATGTGGAGAGAAGGGAACACTTTTACACTGCTAGTGGGACTCCAAACTAATACAACCTTTTTGGAATGAAGTATGGAGAAACCTCAAAGCACTCAAGCTAGACCTCCCATTTGATCCTGTAATCCCATTAGTGAGCATCTACCCAGAAGGAAAAAAATCCTTTTATCATAAGGACATGTGCACTAAATTGTTTATTACAGCTCAGTGTACAGTCGCCAAAAGGCCCACCAACCCAGGAGTGGATTAACAAGCTGTGGTACAGGTATACCATGGAATACTATTTAGTCTCCAAAAAAGATAGAGACTTTACATTTTTTATATTAACCTGGATGGAGAAGGAACACACTCTTCTTAATAAAGTATCACAAGAATGGAAGAGCAAGAAGGCAATATGCTCAATTCTAATATGAAGGCAGTAGATGAACTAATACAAGGGAGGTGGAAGGGGAATGAGGAAGTGGGAAAAAGGGAGGAGGGAGGGGAAGGGGAGTCACGGTGTACGGCACACCTCTTGGGGGCAGGACACAATTATAAGAGGGACTTTATCTCACAAATGCAATCAGTGAAACCTAATTCTTTGTACCTTCAGTGACTCCAAAACAATAAAAAAAATTAAATTGAAAAGAGAGAAAAAATGGGGTGGCACCTGTGGCTCAAAGGAGTAGGGTGCCAGCCCCAGATGTCAGAGGTGGCGGGTTCAAACCCAGCACCAGCCAAAAACTGCAAAAAAAAAGAAAGAAAGAATGGAGAGTAACTTCCAAAAAGAGAAACAGAGAGTAACTTCTTCAATTTGATAAAGAACATTGTAAAAACTACCATCAAACTTAAAGGTGAGAAACTCAATACTTTAAGATGAGGAACAAGGCAAGTATGCCTCCTTTTACTCTAACTATTTGAGATTGTACTGAAAGTTCTAAATTATGCAGTAATATAAGAAAAATAAAATAAAAGTAGACAGACTGGTAAGGAAGAAACAAAACTCGGATGAAAGAAATCAAAGATCTAAATAAATGGAGAGATGGTCCATGCTCATGAATAGGAAGACTCAATACTGATGAGAAGTCATCTCTTTCCAGCTTGATCCATAATTTCAGGACAACCACAATAAAATTCTCAGCAAGTCATTTTGTAGATGTCAGCAAACTGGTCCTAAGTAAAGTTTATGGTGAGGAGAAAGACGAACATTTACGAAGAAGGACAACATTCTTAAACTGAAAAGTTTCTGTAAGACTAAGAAAACAACAACCAAAGCAAATAGACAACCATCAGAATGGGAAAAGATATTTGCTTATTATGAATCAGACAAAAGCTTGATAACTAGGATTTATAAAGAACTTGCAACAATCCCACAACAATCCCACTGGACAAGAGACATGAACAGAACCTACTCTAAAGAAGACAGATGAATGACTAACAAATATATGAAAAAATGTGCATTGTCCCTAACTATTAAAGAAATGCAAATCATAACCACCCTGAGATAGCACCTAACCCCAGTGAGAATGGCCCATATCACAATGTCTCAAAGCTTGGGCACTAACAGACTTTAAGGATTACTATATAAAATTACAGTAATCAAGAAAGTGTGATGCTGATGAAGAAACGGACAATTAAAATAATGGAAAAGAATAAAAGTCCCAGAAAATAAATCCACACAAATATAGTCAACAGATTTCTGACAAAGGAACAAAGGTAATTCAATTAAAAAAAAAGGTCATCTTTCGACAAATGGTGCTAGAGCAATTGGACATCACATACAAAACACACACACATGCTAGACACAGACCTACATCCTTCAAAGAAAACCTCAAAATGGATCACAGACCTAATATAGCAGAGAGATAGTCTTTTCAAAAAATAGTGTTAGAACAACTGGACATTCACAAGTAAAACAATGAATCTAGAACATACCTTATACCTTCCACTAAATTTAACTCAAACTGGACCACAGACCTAAATGTAACACAAAATTATGAAACTACTAGAAAATAAAATGAGACAAAGTTGACGTGACCTTGCATTTGCTAATGACTTTTCAAGTGCCAAGGCCAAAATAAAATAAAGAATTTTGAGATGGACTTCATTAAAATTAAAAACCTCTGCTCTGCTGGGCGGCACCTGTGGCTCAGTTGGTGGGGCGCCGGCCCCATATACCAAGGGTGGCGGGTTCAAACCTGGCCCCTGCTGAACTGCAACCAAAAAGAAATAGCTAGGCATTGTGGCGGGCGCCTGTAGTCCCAGCTACTTGGGAGGCTGAGGCAAGAGAATCGCTTAAGCCCAGGAGTTGGAGGTTGCTGTGAGCTGTGTGATGCCACGGCACTCTACTGAGGGCCATAAAGCGAGACTCTGTCTCTACAAAAAAATAAATAAATAAATAAATAAATAAATAAAAACCTCTGCTCTGCTAAAGATATTATTAAGAGAATGAAAAGACAAGCCACAGACAGAGAGAAAATATTTTCAAGTGCATAACTGATAAAGCCCTGGCATACCACATATGCAAATAACTATTAAAATTCAATAATTAAAAAACAAAAATATTAAAAATGGGCAATAGAGCTAAACAGATACTGCACCAAAGATATTCTGACAACAAATGAGCATGTGAAAACATGTTCAATGTCAGGTGCTGTCAGAGAAATGTAAATTAAAATGAGCTTATCTTCTCTCATGTAGTAGAATAGTCAAAACATAATACTGAAACACCAAATATTGGCAAGGATGCTCATTCATTGATGGTAGAAGTATAAAATGGTATAGCCACTTGGGAAGATAGTTTGCAGTTTCTTACAAATCTAAACATATTCTTACCAAAAGATCTAGATGTTGTGCTCCTTGGTAATTACCCAAATGAGTTAAAAACTTTGGTCCACACAAAAGCCTGTCAATATTCAATATGAATATTCATATTTATATTCATATTTATTCATAATTACAGCAATTTGGAATCAACCCAGGTGTCCCCCAATATGTGAATGGATAAACAAACTGTGATACAGCCATACAGTAGGATATTGGTCAATGATATAAAGAAATAAGTTGGGTGCCGCCTGTGGCTCAAAGGAGTAGGGCACCGGCCCCATATACCAGAGATGGCAGGTTCAAACCCAGCCCCGGCCGAAAACTGAGAAAAATAAATAAATAAATAAATAATAAAATATTCTTAAAAAAAAAAAAGAAGTTATTAACTCATAAAATACATAGAGAAAACTTACAAGCATATTGCTAAGTGCAAAGAGCCTGTTTGAAAAGGCACTTACTATGTACTCTGTGATTCCAACTTCAGGACATTCTGAGAAAGGCAAAACTAAGGAAATAGTAAAAAGATCTGTTGTTGTGAGAGGTCCCACAGAATGGATGAACTCATGGAAGAACAGGGGATTTTTAAGAAACTAATGTGTTTGATGCTGCAATTGTGGATACATGTTACTATTCCAAACTCACAGAATTTACAACATTAAGAGGACCCCCTACTGCAAACTATGAACTTCAGTTAAGAATAACGTGTCAGCGCTGGTTTATCACTTGTAACGAGTGTACCACGCTAATACAAAACGTTAGTAACAAGGCAACTGGTGAAGGAATATATCCAAACTCTATACTTTCTGCTCACTTTTCTGTAAATGTAAAACTTTAAAATAAAGTCTCTTAATTAAAACAATTATGTAATGCCAGACTCAACAAATTTTAATATAGTAAGAGAAAATATATAAAGATGAAAAAATAGATGACTTTTTTATGTTTTTCTTTCTCTAGAATGACACAAAATAATACCAACCCATACAAGTATGGGGGCTTCTCTTGAAGAGAGAATGATGGAGGGATAAAAATTTGTATGTGAAAATTTGGCAAAAGTAAATAATATGAAGAAGTACTATTTATTCTTTCACCTAAACAAAAGTGAATTAGAAGTACAATTTTTTTTTTTTTTTGGCTAAAAACAAATACTAATTGCTTATCATTCATATATATTCTAGAGCAGTGGTTCTCAACCTATGGGTCATGACCCACAGGAACTGTATTAAAGGCTCATGGCATTAGGAAGGTTGAGAACCACTGTTCTAGAGCAATGTTTTTCAACCTTTTTTATCTCATGGCATACTTGAACCTATAGTTAAACTTCTGGAGCACACTTAAATTATGTTGCTCAAAAAAAAAAGAGTAAAAAAAAAAAGAATATACTTACTGTGCTGTGAAAGTTTTTTGGAAATAATTTAATTAATGATCTTTAAATTTTTTCATGGCACCCATAAGCTCATCTCATGTCACACCAGTTGGAAATTACTGTTCTAGACACTTGAGTAGAGATTTTAGGAAAAGGAAATATGAAACACCAAGGTTCCTGAAACCATGAAGTGGGGAGGGAAAGGGCAAGGGAGACAAAGAGAAAGGAAGGGAGGGAAGGAAGGAGGGAGAGAGGGAGGGAGGGAGGGAGGGAGAGACAGAGGGAGGGAGGGAGGGAGGAAGGGAGGGAGGGAGGGAGGGAGGGAGAGATAGAGGGAGGGAAGGAGGGAGGGATGGAAGGAAGGAAGGAAGGAAGGTTGGTTAATTATCAAGAAAAGCTCTGAAAGATTTCAGGAGGGATATAATATTTGGGCTCACCCTTGAGGCTGAGTAGAAATTCAACAGCAAAGAAAAGACCAAGGATATGTCCCAAAAAATGGCACTAAGAGTAGAAAGGTCGAGCTTTGAAGTAGCATTGCTGCTGTGTTCAAAGGGCAAGAAGAGCTCTGGGTGGCAGATGGATGAAATGAAGAGAGGAAGTTAAAAGTTTTCTCACCTGTTTTTCTGAATGGGAATCACAAAAAGCCACAAGGATAAGGAGATAAGGATAGGAGTTTGGATGTCAATGTGAAAGTAACAGAGTCCTCAAAGCACAGTAAACAGAAGAGTGTACACTTAAAACTGGCAACCGCAATGGCGTCTCACTAATACACGTAGGACTCCTAGCTAGAGTCTAATAGGAAAAAAAGTTTTCAATGTTAAGATCAATAAGAGTTGAAGACCAAGTCGTATTTAATTTGAAAAAAAAAAAAAATGAAAAAGGATCAAGGCAAAGTTTTGAGCACAGAAGACTGGTATCCATAACCAAGTACAGACTAAAGAAGGAAAGCATCTCTGATAGAATTAAAGGTTGGTACATTTGAATTGCAGTCCCAAAGGAAATCCGCGCACAGGCATGCGGTAAAAACTTGATCATTTAAGACAGGAGCTCAGGAGAATGAGTATGGGGAAGAAACTTTAGACTTGGGAGCAAGTGACAAAATTCACAGATGAAATTATCAGGGAAAAGAAAATAATGAAGATGCATGTTTTAAGGGCGTCCATTTGTGGGTAAATTTGAGGACAGTTCTGCATTTGACACAGCTGATCAGGCCTTCCCTTTTGTGGATCCTCCTGTACTTTGAGCTCCAGGATGTGACTCTTTCTAAGTGTTCCTCCTACATAACCTGTCAGGATCCTTAGCTAGCTACTCCTCATCTCTTCAACGCAGGGCAAGTCCTTCTCTTTCCTGCATATGCTCATTCCCTAGGTGAAGTCACACAGAAGTTGTTAATAGTCTATTACCTAGGTTGGAAGTCTGGGAATGGCATAGCTGAGTTCTCTGTCAGGATCTCACAGTTCAAAATCAAGGTTAAGGCTGGGTTCTCATATGGAGGTCAGGGCCCTCTCCCAAGCTCACCAGCAGTTGGCAGAATCAGGTTCCTTGCAGCTGCATGACTTATACAGCTGGAGAAGGCTCTCAGCAAACAGAGAACACCCTCAGATCCTTGCCACAAGGCCCCCTCCATAGACCCTTTCACAACCCAGCAGCTCACGCCATCAAACCTGTCAGAAAAATCTCTTACCCTCTGAATCTATGACTTCAGGTCCACCAACCAGGAAAGTCTCCCTTTTGATTATCTCAAAGTCAACTGATCGGGGAGTTTAACTACATTAGCAGTAGCCTTTCAGCTTTGTCAGATAAGATGGCTAATCACAGGAGAGAAGTTTATCATATTCCCAGTCCCCCTACACAAAAAAGAGAAGGTATTATACAGGATATGTATGTCAGGGGCCGGGAATTGTGGAAGCCCATCAGAATTCAGTCTTATTCCTAAGTTCCTTATTTTCATTTCCTGGTCTCTCATGAATTATGTTTTTATATTTCTCCTTTAATTACATTACTATGTTTTCAGTGATTGCAGATAATAGAAAAATATTCATGACTTATTAAAACATAATCTAATCACTAGTTTTACCACTTTCCAGGAATTGCAAGAACGACCACTTACTTCAGTTTGCTCTCTTCATGAGTCATGTGCCAGTAATGTAATGCATTGTTCTCTATAGTTTTTAATCCAAGATGTTGTTGCCATTACCACTGTCATAATCATCATCACTATTTCCTCAATATCTTTTTTTATTTGCCCTCATACTCACCATGCTCAGTTTCCCCCCACCCCTTTATTATCCCCAAAGTTATTCTGAGTTAGTTTCTCATGCTCAAAGAAAAACTTTGGTATTTTCTTTCTTTTTTTTTTTTTTTGAGACAGAGTCTCACTTCATTGCTCTCGGTAGAGTACTGTGGCATCACAGCTCACAACAACCTCAAACTCCTGGGCTTAAGTGATTCTCTTGCCTAAGCCTTCCAAGTAGCTGGGACTATAGGTGTCCACCACAACACCCAGCTATTTTTTTGTTGCAGTTTGGCCGGGGCTGGACTTGAACCCACCACCCTCGGTATATGGGGCCAGTGCCCCACTCACTGAGCCACAGGCGCCGCCCAACTTTGGTATTTTCTTTACTATCAATTTGGTATTAATGAATCCTCTCAGTCTTCCCTGTCTAAAAGTACCACTGTCTTACTGGGTATAAAATTTTAGGCTGCCAGTAATTTTCCTTAAGCACTTTTAAGCTTACATGCAATGTATCCAATTGTTCCTGAGTTGAAGTCAACTAAAGACAACTGTAAATCTTACCACTGTTGTTTCTAAGAAATTATCCCTTTTTCAGGCTTTTTATTTGGGGAGCCATGGTCTTAGTCTGTCACCCAGGCTGGAAGGACAGAGGCATGATCATAGCTAACTGCCACCCTGAACTCCTGGACTCAAGTGATCTTCCTGTCTCAGCCCCCCCCCCCCAAGGTATCTAGGGCTATCAGTATGCATCACCCCACCTAATTCTTAAAATTTTTTGTACAGACAGGATCTTGCTATGTTGCTCAGGCTGGTCTTGAACTCCTAGCCTCAAGTAATCCTCCTGTCTTGCCCTGTCTATTTTTAAGAGTTTTATCACGTGTTTACTTTTCAGCAGTTTTTCTGTGTTGTGTTTACCTGTGATTTTCTTTTTCTTTGTCTTACTGGGGGCTCGTAGTTCTTCTTGGATCTGTGGCTTAATAAATACAGCCAATTTGTGAGAATTCTCACACAACTGTACTAAATACTGCATCTGCCTCGTGGACTTGCAAGTTTCGTCTCCTTCCATCCCTTCCCACCTCACTCCTTGGTCCACTATTATCCTCCTTCCCTTGTCCTTTTATTTTGAGACTCCAATTACATGCATGTATGATAGAGCATAATTTTCTATGTCACTTTTTATTCTTTTCTATATTTTCCAATCTTTCAAACATCAATTGTTTCAGCTAGACTACTCTTCTGACCTAATAACAGTTGACTAAGTCTCTTTTCAGCTATTTCTAAACTGATATTACATCTATCCATTGAGTTAAGTCCAGTTATTTTAATTTTTAGTTTTACAATGTCTGTATGATCCCGTTTAATTGATTCCAGTACTCTACTAAGTTTTCTCATCTAATTTTTTTTACATACACTTGTTTATTAGGTTTCCATTTCTTTTGCCTTCACAAAATTAGAAAGGCTTAAAATTTAATAACAATAACAATGTTTAAGATAAGGACTAGAAACAAAAACCTCGTAAAGAACGAGCGAACATAAATACATTCAGAAAAGGAATCAGACAACTGCTACATCAAAATATTAAGCAATAATAATAATAATAACAATCAAAGAAAGTAACATTCACATTGTCAAATAAGAGTATGTCTATTATAGAATGCTTTGACTCTGAGATTCAGTGTGGAGTCATCCGTTAACTTATTATTTTTTTAAGCATCAAAAAATAGATAATAATATTTATAAATAAAAGATAATTTTGAAAAACAGATCATGACAAATATTATAGACAATAGAAAAAGAAGAAATACTTCAAAATCATTCTACTTGAATGATCATAGCTCACTGCCACCCTGAACTCCTGGACTCGAGAAATCTTTCTAAGTTTTTAATTCTTAGAACATAATCTTCATAAGTATTTTAAATTCTACTGCTGATAACTCCATGATGTCTGTGTCCAAGACCTGTGTGGCTTTCTCTGATTTGGATACACTCTTGATGTACTGTCTTCTGATGTGTTTGTGATCTATACTAAAGCAGTGAGCTGGTCTTTGTCCTACATCCCTGGAAGACGGTGTATCTTCGGAATTGCAGAGTGACTAGAAGGGGCTTATCATAAGCCCCTTGACTCACACCTCAGTTCATGCTAATGAGGTGCTTCACAGTGAGCTCCTAACAGTTCAACAACATGGGGGACAGCTATGCTGGAAAGATCAAACACATGATTAAAGTGGTAGAGGTTTGATCCAGGTCAGCCTCTGGGGATAAGAGGGAAGCTGGAGATGGTGATCAATCACGTAGCAAACAATGGAATCAATCATTTCTACATAATAAAAGCCTAATGCAGAAACTCTGGGCACTGGAGCTTAACAGAATATCCTGGATGCTGGACACACTGATGGGCCGAGAGCTAAGACGTATCCAGATTCCACAGGGAAAGGGCAGCTCTGCACCTGGGACCTTCCCAGACCTCGTCCAAGGCATCGCTGCATTTGCCTGCTCTGATTTGACTCCCTCACGCTTAAACTGTCAGCATGAGTTCCATGAGTGATTCTAGTGTGTTAGCAAATCTATGGGGGTTGTGGGAACCCCTGAATTTATAGCCAGGTGGTCAGAAGTACAAGTTGTCTGAGAACCTCACTTGTGGTTGGTATCTGAGTGGGGGCAGACAGTCCCCACAGTGGCATGTCCTCCCCAAGTTTGATTCAGACCCTAGATACTAAAAATTCACCTATGAATCGTCTGATAAGGAATTAGGGTCACACAACTATTACTCATCCACAATTTCCATTTCGGGTTGGCACAGAGCAGCAAGTTCGAACTAATTAACTACTAGGAAGAAAGCTAACTCTTGTAGGTTGACAAAAGTATCATCTCAAAATCACTGATCAACAGAGATTTCTACTTTACCTGATCCTCCCTCAAACGGTAAAATATGTTTCCTGCCATCTAAGTTTTGAAAACATTGTGAATGAATGGCTTCTCCCTGGATTAACATTCGCATCATCATGCATACAGTGCTCCTGAGTTCTTAAAGGACGGGTCTCGTTCATTTATTTTTCTCATAAGTCTAAGGGGTGTGAGTGCATTTCTGTTGCATGGCTGGATTACCGTGAAGTCTGAGCTCTTAGTGTAACCATCGTCCAAATAATGAGGCTATGCTGGACCTATTAAGTAATTTCTCACCCTCATCCCCTTCCATCCTCCCTTCTGAGTCTATAATGTTTATTATCCCACACTCTACGTCCACAGCGAGAACATGTCGTATTTGATTTTCTGTTTCTGAGTTGTTTGACTGAATGGCTTCCAGTTCCATCCATTTTGCTGAAAAAAAATCTTATCCTTTTTATGGCTGAGTTGTATACGCACCATTTTCGTTATCCAGCCATCCACTGATGGACCCTCAGGTTGATTCTAAATCTTTGCTATTGTGCACAGTACTGTGACAAACATATGAGTGCAGGCATCTTTTTAATCGTTTCTTTTCCTCTGGTTAAGTACCCAGTAGTGGGAATGCCGGACTGAATGGTAGTGCTACTTTTCAGTTGTTTGAGAAATCTCCATATCGTCTTCCACGGAGGTTGTACTAGTTTACACTCTCACCAACAGTGTGTAATAATTCCTTTTCTTTGCATCTCTGCTAACATCTGTTACTTTTTGGCCTTAATAACAGCCATCCTAACAGGTATAAAATGATATCTCACTGTAGTTTTAATTTGCATTTCTCTGATGATTAGTGATATTGAACATTTTTTCATACGCTTGTTGGCTATTTGTATGTCATCTTTTGAAAAATGTCTACTCATGTTTTTTGTCCACTTTTCAATGGGATTTGGATTTTTATTGTTGCTGAATTGTTTGAGTTCCCTGTAAATGCTGGGTGTCCATTCCCTGTTTGATGTATGGTTTTCAAATATTTTCTCCATGTTCCGCAAGTTAGCTGTGCACTCAGATGATTTTTCTGCGCAGAAACTTTTTAGTTTAATTAAGTTCCATTTGTCTATTTTTGGTTTTGTTGCAGTGCTTGTGAGGTCTTAGTCATGAATTGTCATTTTTTTATACCCAGAACACACCAAAAAATGCTTGGGTTGTACAAATCCCTCTGGAAGCATTAAGGGAATTGAGTTAAAGCGACTGAAAAGCAGACCCAGGATTATAAGGTATTTCACAGTGAAATCACAAGTATTTCAGTTTACTCATCTTCATAGTAGAAATTCTGGTGCTGGTACCTTTGGGAGTATTTGGCTGAGGGGCTGAGCAGCTGAGCCATTAGGCAGGTGCTAAAGAAGCTGCCAAGACTCTCTTCATAGTAACAGAAACCTAGTATGTGCCTAACCAGCATCTCAAGAAGCATTATTTATTCAGTAGCTGAGTTTGTGACAATAGTTCCATTCAAATCATTGCACAACTTGGGAAAATAAGTATGTTTTCAGATGACACCACTGTATAAAATGGAAATGAATCAGCGTGGATGGCGGCGCCTGTGGCTCAGTGGGCAGGGCACAGGCCCCATATACCAAGGGTGGTGGGTTCGAACCCGGCCCCGGACAAACTGCAACAACAACAAAAAAAATAAAATAAAATAAAACAAGAATATCCTTACACACTGAGTCATCATTGAAAGAGTCCTGAAACTAGGACGAGAGCAAAAAACAACCAAATACATGCTGTTGTTTTTTACTTTTCAGCCCATCCAAGATACAGTATAACCACAAATGCATCTGGAAATTAGAAAGATGCTTTCTTTTTTTCTGAGAGATAATTGCTTCCATCGAGATTAAGCTTAATAAACCAAATATGAACAAGTCATGGGCTTAAATTTTAATTGAGAAAATAACTGGGAGGTTTAGTTTTTGTTTAATGCTGAGTTTAATCAATTGTCTCTTTTTCAATTCACGTATTGTAAGTCAATCAAATGCCTCAATTGCCTGTTTTTTAAATGTTTACTGAAACCCAACAGCTCGAATTCCTATGAATGTTTTTAATTCTTTGCTGTAAAAGCATATCCTTGTGAAGTCATCCGACACTGGCTAGTCATTGAGAGCGGCCCCGTAACCAGTGAGGCTTCTAGAACATGACAGGGGAAGAGAAGCCGCCTGGCTTTCTGCAGTTGGCAAGGAGTCTTAAGTTTGGGGGAAAGAGTGAATCTCTCCCAAGGGAGAAGAGGCAAAGAGTAGAAAACAGCTCTTCTTAACCAGTGACTCTTCCATCAAAACTGCTTAGCAAATTCACCTTACTCCCAAGACCAGGCTGAACAGACACGCATAGAACATGAAGAAGGACAGAAGGAATAAAAGTCCTTTTGCTGTGACTTCATCCTTCGCTATTTTGGAGCACAACAGAGCAGGTACATGTACACCATGGAATACTATGCAGCCTTAAAGAAAGATGGAGACTTTACCTCTTTCATGTTTACATGGATGGAGCTGGAACATATTCTTCTTAGCAAAGTATCTCAGGAATGGAAGAAAAAGTATCCAATGTACTCAGCCCTACTATGAAGCTAAATTATAGCTTTCACGTGAAGGCTACAACCCAACTACAGCACAAGACTATGAGGAAAGGACCAAGGAAGGGGAAGGGAGGGGGGAGGTTAGAGTGGAGGGAGGGTAATGGGTGGGGCCACATCTACAGTGCATTTTAGAATGGGTACAGGCGAAACTTACTAAAGGCAGAATACAAATGTCTACATACAATAACTAAAATGCCATGAAGGCTACGTTGAACAGTTTGATGAGAATATTTCAGATTGTATATGAAACCCGCACATTGTACCCCTTGATTGCGCTAATGTACACAGCTATGATTTAACAATAAAAAAAATAAAATAAAAATAAAAAGGAGAGAAAGAAAAAAAAAAGTTTCCCCCTAGGCCGGGAGCAGGGGCTCATACCTTTAATCCTAGCACTCTGGGAGGCTGAGGCAGGTGGATTGCTTGGGCTCAGGCGTTCTAGACCAACCTGAGCCAGAAGGAGACCCTGTCTCTAAAAATAGCCTGGTATTGTGGCAGTTGCCTGTACTCCCAGCTACTAGAAAGGCTTAGACAAGAGGATCGCTTGAGCCCAAGAGTTGGAGGTTGCTGTGAGCTATGACGCTACAGCACTCTACCGCGGGTGATCAAGTGAGATACTGTGTCTCAAAAAAAAAGAAAGAAAGAAAAAAGCTTCCCCCTAGGTACTGATGGAAGGCGTACAAATATCCTCACGAGGATTTTAGTCACCCAACGGCATATGTACATACACAGATAGAACCATACATCTCTCTGAGCCAGACAGAGTCATTTAATTCATTATATCAAATCGACCTCGTGCTGTGTTAATTATTTACAACTAAAGCCTTTTAAATCAGCATAAAATTAAAAGGATAAAGGTAAAAATATTACACACAGCACAGCTTTTGCCTGCTGAGTTACATTCTAGAAAGCAAATTCTTCATTTTTTTTTCCCAGATATTGCCAAAAACTGTGACTGAATTGCCGTGTAGTTGAAGATACCAAGACAAATACGTGCCATGAATAATGTCTGCTAACGTGAGAGAAGAACCCCTTTCTTCCCCCAATCCCTCGACCTAGTCCTCCTTACTCTCTGCCTCACACGCACACACACGCCATGTAGAACACACATCTACATTCTTTTCCTTGCTTTATTTTTCTCCATCATCACCTAATGCATTTTATCTCTGCATGTATGAGCACGTGTGTGCATTTATACATAAAATGGTTATTTTTTTTGTTTGTTTGTTTGTTTTTTGTGGTTTTTGGCCAGGGCTGGGTTTGAACCCGCCACCTCCGGCATATGGACCAGCACCCTACTCCTTGAGCTACAGGCTCCACCAAAATGGTTATGTTTTTATTTCACACACCCCCACTAGAACGTAAACCTCTTGAGCAAAGAGACTTCATATCTTTTATATATACTAGTAAAGCCAGATACCCAGAATATAATGGCCTTTCCACAAATTTTTATTGAGTGAATAAAACTTCCTGTGATATGGCAAACCTGTTTTTAACATACAAATAATGCCTTTCAAACAATGTTCCCTTGATGTTGGTTTTCAAATCAGAAATCGCAAATGATATTCTTCTAACTTATCTATTTCAAAATTCATTCATGCAAAAGCGTGACATACTTAATTCACATAGCACAGATTTAGTGCAAAAAGAGTGTGCATGTACGTAAAGTAAGTGCCTGATAATAAAATTATAAACGTGAATGAGGTGCAATCCAGAGACAAACATCGAAAACCAAAAGACACTCTCCACGTAAAATAATTCAAGCTTGAAATAAAATCTGGTAGTCAAATTTCAAGCTTCCAGAATGAAAGTTTATCTTAAGACAACAACAAAAACACAGTGATGCACCTGAAAAATCCCTTGCCAACTGCCAGAACCTGTATCTCCTTAACTCATCTATCTCACCATGTGAAGAGCTTAATAACTAAAAGATTATGACACTACAATTAATCCTCAGGAGAGCTCTGCCTTGTACCTGACTGCTCACAGCTAGTACAGATATGTTAGTTATTTATATTGGTCCTTAGGCTGTACACCAATCACTTGAGATTTGTATGTCTTCCTGGAAAAATATCAAGCAACTTAACACAATAGTGATGCTATATTTCATGAATATATCCTAATTCAATACTTGAAAGTAAAATGTATGATAAAATATGTATATTTAACTTAACTTTGATAAACTTCATTTTTCAATTTAGCTTTACTTAATTAAATAGCTCTCCCGTATGTTCTTCAATCTAAGAGTTTTATCAATATTCTTTTTGAGAATGAGTAGGTAACCACATATACAAACTTACCTGTCTGTAAATAGGAAGTTAAAGATAACCCTTTTGCTATGCAGAATTAGAGAGTCCATCAGTAAACCGAATTTTCAATAGCTACGGTTATAGTTATGTATTTTCAATACCTGCTGATGTAATGGACAAATCCTTCTAGGAACACAGCATTTATGACCAAAATATTCCTCAATTACTCAAAAGTAAATGTCCCTTCTGGGCATATCCTTAATCATTTCTACCATTTCTTATAACAAAGCAGATTTGACTTCAGTCACTCAACTTTAAAAACAAGACACACGTATAATTAATGAGTACAGCCAGATCATAATTACAGCAAAGAACTATGAGGTCACAGAAAATTTGGCATATTTCCCTGGATTTTCACCAGCTTTCAAATCGGTGTCCAAAAATCAAATTAAGTTTTACTTCTTTTTTAATGAGTTTAAATAAAAATATCAGGGGTCATCATTACGCCTTTCTACCCCAATGTAGATTTATACCAAATAAAGAAAGTCTGCCCCCAAGTTGAGCTGTGCTGGCATACCCTGGCTCCCTAAGGCACCAGCAGTGACTTAGGGAAAGGACAGAGGGAGGCTGAAAGAATTTCAACACAATGATACTCACAAGATTTGAAATAATAAAGTGCTCTGTGAACTTCAAAATGAAGAAATTATTTTTATCATATGCAAATAACTGGTTAATCCCACTACAATTAAAACAAACATAACCCTTCTCTCTTAAGCAACACCCCCAGCCTCAATGTTCATATCTCTGACTCATTACCTCCCTCAAGTAAAGCTCTGACATCCAGTTTAACCTCATTTCATCTGCGTAAACTGGCTATAAAAATACAAACAGATGTGTTCTTACTGCCATCGTTAGGTCCTGATGTAGAAATCTGCATACATACCGAGGTTAAATTGATATAGAAATTACCAACATTAAATCGAGACTAGAACTTGGAAAGGAGAGGCAGGCTTCAACACACACATAGTAAAGAAGTGGGTCCAGAATGATATCTAGATATCTTTGAAATTTCCCCTAGTTTTCTCAGAATAATAACCAGCTCTCTAAAGCAGTGGTTCTCAACCTGTGGGTCGCAACGCACAGGAACTGTATTAAAGGGCCACAGTATTAGGAAGGTTGAGAACCACTGCTCTAAAGGATCTTCTTTGATCTAGTTTTGCCTTTCTCCTGCAAAGTTTACGCTCTACCAAACTGTCATCCACATGCCCGGGGTCCCTTAAACGTCTCTCTCCTATGTGGCCAAATAATAATAATAATAATAATAAATAAATAAATATATTGATCTCTTAGTACTGTCAAGTATTTTACACGCATTTTCTTATTTAGACTTTATACCAGCCTTGTGACATAGGAGATAATATTTAAGCTGCATCTTTCAAAAGGGAAAACCCATTCTTAAAGAAATTATGTCAGCAGAATGAGTTACACAACTAAATGGCAGAGCAGAGCCCCCACCCAGGTCTGCCTCGTTCTGGAGCCTCTTAATTACCAATCCCTACAACGTCTGTAGAAGAGCTGAAAGAGCTCTGGAATCACGTGGCCTATGCCTTCCATTTAACAAATCAGGAACTGAAAACCCCAGAGATTCTGGCCTGGTCTCCTACAACCCCTAATGCCATATGACTATATCATAGCATTTAACACACGCACACCCCAAACCTTTGGCTTCCGTCACTAACTCCTTGGTTCCCCACTGAACTAGCATCTGACTCTCCATCCTCTGCTTCCATCCTAAGTATTAGCAGCCTGTAGGAATCCACTCTCAGCCATCTGGCTAGTCTACTGCAAGGCTTCACAGCCTTTTTCAAGTGATGCCCAAATGGATAAAACACATCCCTCTCATCACAGCTCCTCTCCCTCCATCTGAGTGAACATGATGGGTCCCCATTCCTTGAAAGACTATCCCCCATGCGCTTGTAATTTATAAGCAATCCAAGCTTTTTTGAAAGTTAAAGACTCAGAAATCCCAATTTCCTGCTTGCTTCACAGATGCTCTGTACTCATGTGAACCTGAAGTTTAACTCCATCTTTAATACCAAGCACTCACCAACTCCTGCCATCCTGAGCACCAGCCATCCCCACCCCAGCCCCGCCAGAAGCATCGGACTGCTCTGGATGGGATGCATTCTCTCACAGATCACATCCAGTTGGCGCCTAAACTCTCAAATTTCACCTTGCATGTTTCTGGTTCCAGTCCTCCTGTCCGTTCGGATGGTACTTTCTGGATTGAGAGTCTCATCTTTTGTCACATGAATTACAATCATTGGTTTCCCTGACTCAGGCCCTCCCCACCTCTAATGGAAATGCCTCTTACCTATCAGAGTTATTCTTCTAACGGAGATCTGCACATTTCGCTTGCATCCCCCATCCCTTCCAAACCACCTCAGCAGAAAAGCCAGCCTGCAAGAAGGACGCTGAGGACCCTTCAAAAGCTGAACAAATTACTGTCACTTCCTCCATTTTGCTCCTCACCACCCTGGAATAACTGCTGTTCTCAGAATATCCTGTCATCCCTCTGGCTCTTATGTTTACCCTTCTGTTTGAAACTAGATCCCTGAGCCAACTACCCTTAAAATCTCCCTTATGTTTTGCATAAACCCTAGGAACACCATCAACATCCTCTGCCTAACTATTAGAGCAGCATTTTTAGCTTGGGGAGTGTTTCTGGCACGTGTCTGCTACTCTGCATCACAGTACAGACCTGCCTAGTAACAGATCCAGAGCCCAGGGCTCAGAGGGATTTTTCCTGGGTTATACAGCTACTTAAATGATCATTAATTTTCTAAATGTTCCCTATGTCTTTTTATTAAATTACAATAATATGTATTAAATAATAGTTACCTAGGTGTCCATGTTATTATGAGAAATGACCACTAACCATCCAATGCCTTCTATCCCTGTAATCTCTTATTTATGCATTCATTTTCTATATTCATTGATTAATTCATGAGGCAAAACAACAACAATTACATCTTTCTAAACATTTTTATGGTTTCGTAATACTTGTGTACTTTTCCCAGTGGATCCAGACGACTTTAATCCTGTCCCAATGCCAGATAAATTACCATGTTTCATGTATATCACATAAAACATAAGGAAAGTGGTCAATGGTTTTATCTATGTTAATACATGAGAGGTGACAGAAGAGGGTCCTGAAATTTTGCACAATTTGAGAACTCTGACAATGAAACGGAATTTGAGATTAAACATTCTAGAAAGAAAAGTAATCAAAACCTAATTAATATTTAATGAAGTCTTAAGTGGTTTAATGTAATGTGTTCACGCCTCCCCCTTCAATTATTTTGTTCAATCCTTCTTAATGCACTTTAAAAAAAAATTTGAGCTTTTCTATTGATAGGTAATAAAAAATATAACATGAGAAAAAGCATCAGTGGCCCATCTTATATTATGCTAATGACCTGAAAAGATACCTGTTTAATTTAAAAAAAAAAAAATGACAATAAGCAAGTGTCAACAGGCTGGACTGAGGTACCAACCTCCGCTGCTCTTCACCATGTTCTCCTGAAGGGACGGTGAGACATTCGTCCATGTGCCCATGTAGCAACCTGAGGACATCCCCACCGATCAGATACCCTGCAAAGAATAAAGAATCATTCATGTTTGGACTTCACTGAGCAAGTGTCGGCAGCCAGGCAGATCACTGGTCCAAAGTTCTACAGAGAAACCCAAGTCTATGAGGCCTAAGTACCTTGCCAAGGTCACAGAGATGGATGGTGCCTGCAGCCCCTCGGAGTCCCAAGCTCTTGGGTCCCCTAGTTAAGGGTATCCCTATGACAGTATATAACCTCAACCTCATAAAATCCTTCATTAAACATATAAATATGTAAAAGATCAGATTTGGATCAGATGTGAACTGTGTGAGACCAACCAGAATATACCCAGATACTTATGCTGAAAAACCCTTCTGAATAGGGTGATCCAGACACGACCCCAGAAAATGAGAAATATGTACATTCACCTGATTGAGCAACACTCCCTGACCAAAAAAATCAGAGGAAACAAAAAAAAAAAAAGAAAGAAAATAAATAAATAAATAAAAACTTTAAAAAAATCAGAGGAAACAACCCCTAGAAAGCAGGCACAAATAAGCAACATCAGACAACAGCCTAATAGTAATAAGAAACATAAATCTTAACACAAGTTTCACTTCTCAATAGTGACTTAAACCTGATTCTTAAACATCGTGGATCTGCCTTACAGAATATCCTGACCCAATAAAAGCTCTAAGTAACAATCAGCTCATCATCACAATTCCCAAGATGATTGTCCACTCTGCATCAAGGATAAGCCCTGGAACGGAAGTGGGGTTGTTACCTTGGGCTGCTTCACTTCCTGAGCTGATTGGGGCCACGCTCCAGAGAGTCTGCTGGAAGGCGGCGTCCACGTGTAAGCTGCCGTTGCCGTAGGACAAGTGCTGCAGGGAAAGGCAGAAGGAGGTGTTGCTTCAGGCTCTACTAGGTCTCAACATGTAAGTGCTTCTAGCAAAGCAAACTTAACATTGTGGATTTGGAAATGCTTATAAAGAACAAAAAGGAAGGAAGGAAGGAAGGAACGGAGGGAGGGAGGGAGGGGAGGGGAGGGGAGGGGAGGGGAGGAAGATTGATTCCTATTTTACCTTAGGGATTTTTCAGCTTCATTCTAGGAGTTATTAACTTATGCCAGTAATCAGAAAATCCACAAAAGATTATACCAAAAAGTCCGTTTGTAGAGAAGAGTCTATTTTTGTTTTAAAGATTATACTGTGATGAAATAGTACAGAAGGTTGGTACATAAAATTATAATTAAGTTTTCTATATGTCACATGCTGACAGTTTTTTGGCAATTGAGTAGGTGAAACCTATTAGACCACTTTTATGGGGTCTTCACTTTACAGAGTCCTTTAGGAACTGTTACCTAACGTCAGATAGAATAGCTGTTCGATAGTGATATTCCCTGAGAGCAATCTAAAAGCAGGATAAAAAGTTTCTTCCAAAATTCACATAGTAAACAATTTCAGATCTTGTCCATAATTTTTTCAAAAAATAAAATGTATCAGTTTACCAGTTAATATGTCCGATTTAGCAATAATTTGCTCTGACCCTTCTCCTCAATCTCCATTGGCTACTTTTGAGCCAGTTCTCTGTGCCTCTTCTGTACCTAACTTAGTCTTTCATTCTTATACACACTCCCAGTTGAGATTCCTTCATTGAGTTAATTTCTTCTCCAATACGTTAAACTTTAGTTGTTTGCCAATAAATCAAATCCCATCTGCTTCAACAAATAAGCAAAATATAGTTTCCTTCATAATAATAATCACGCAATATAATTTGGGAGCTTATTTTTCTTTCTCCCTCTTGGAAGCTATCTGACAGAGGTTCTTAACTATATTCCTAGCATCCAGCGGTTTTATTCAATAAACATGAATGGAGAGAAGCCAACCAAAACTTTAAAATCGAAGTAGCATAAACTTAAAAAAAGAAAAAAAAGCCATTTTAAGTTACTCTATATTTCAATGACTTTGTGAAAAAGAGTACACACGTACACACCTATTACTACACATATGTATCTGTCTTCCAAACTTCTAAACTTATCTTCCAAACAAGTTTACACATACACTGGAATTGGGGTTTGCCCCAATAATGTTAATGTGATTAAGTATAAATATTAAAACACATCACAATTTTTGTAAGCAAGTTTAGGGAGACATCCTATCATTAGAAGTGGGCTTGGGGCGGTGCCTGTGGCTCAAAGGAGTAGGGCACTGGCCCCATATACTGGAGGTGGCGGGTTCAAACCTGGCCCCGGCCCCAGCCAAAAATTGAAAAAAAAAAAACGTGGGCTCAGCCTTCTGGCCTTCTTTAAAAATTCTGATAATGAAGATCCATGAGAAAGAGAAAAAGCAACAAAGGGGCAGAAAGGGGCAGTAACACAGGCCCAGAGAGCACCGCTGAGGGAGCGGGCTGGCAGCACACGGACTCACGGGCAGGGTGAGCGACAGGCCTGCAGACCAGCTGGGCCAGACCACACCAGACCTTCTATTTTAGGCAGTGAGGACTTACTATAGTGAAAAAATAATGGAGGGGTGGAACAGTTAAAAGAGGCAATCTTCAAATTATATCTAATCCTAACAATAAATGATAAATATAAGAGAAATAAGAACATGAAAATTTGTCTGTGGAAGAAAGTTCTAAATATGTCTTTAAAATCATATTACAGTCATATGATGTCGTCTAAATGAGATCCACTCTTCCAATGAAAATATACTTTGAGGGCTTCTATTTAATGTTTCTGATCAAACAGCCAAGGGAAATCTGAGTAATAATGACATCAAGTCAGGCTGGTGGTATTAAAGGTTCAGAATGCAACAACAGTTCCAATTACTGAAACTATGATGAGTTGTCCTCACCCAGCAAAGAGATGCTGGCAGAGATTGAAAGCAAAGAGGGCCTTGGGCTGCAGCATGGAACCACAACGGAATTTACACAGTGACAGGGTAGCGTCCACCTCTGGACACCAACCTGCTCCCTGGTCTTACCGGATCCTGACATCAGTGATTTGGGGGGCTCTAAAATGCACAGGAATCATCTGAGGATTTCATCAAAAAACAAACGAACAAAAAAAAACTGTACACTTGAAGTCAAAAGGAATATGTGTGTGGGGGTGGGGGGAGCTGTCCACAAGACAGAGGTGTAAGGACTGTGGTTTGAGTAACAAGACATTGAATAACGGAGGAACAAAGTCTCTGAAATAGAAGGGTCCTTACAGATCACCTCCCAGAAGATCTTAACCTGGAATGCACAGATGAAGCCTTTCCTTCCCTTTGTAATCCTATGTATTTATTGTATGCATTTAAAAACATTATTTTGATGAAGTCAATAAGCTTTTTCAGACTACAGGGGGAATCAGTGGCATAAAAACTTTTAAGAATCCCAGAATTCAACCTTCTCTAATGTAACTCTTTGCTCATTTATCTCTTATTAAATTGTCAAAGACTAATCCCTGGGGAACCAACATTCTGAATAAATTATCATCCAGAGACAGGGAAGACAAGTAAACATGTCATATCACTCCTCGGGCTGCAGGGTTTTCTTCTGAAAAAATAAAATAAATGAGGGGCATAGAAATAGATGCTCTTTCCAAATGTAATATCATTCTATGATTCCATCACCTGAGCCACAGAAAGGAAAAAAAGGATCAAGGGAAATTAATCAAAAATGAGTTGCTAGATATAATAAATCATTCAATAATATTTATGATCACTCATTTATCATGATTTTTATGCCACTTGAAGCAAGTCAGCAATTTATTATGCAATCAAAATGCCGCTGTATAATATTCCTTATCAGAAACTTACAGGTGAATAGTTAAAAAATACAGTAAATTTTTTGAACCCTCTGATGGCTTTCTTTTTAGCATTTGTTATCACTCTTTAGACAGAAGGGCTCTGCTTTTCCTAATTTATTCTCAATCAGTTGTTTGGTGATGTGTCCAGAGATTTTTTAATTTTCATCTGTTTCTTTAGGCGACCTAATCAAGAGTTGGAAATCAACAAGTCCAGTGCACACAGTCTGATCCGTGGATGGAAAGGGTTTGTGCATAACAGAATGATTTAACAATTCACACACGTGAAAAGGAGTTTTGTGTGTTTTACTTCATTTAGTTTGAAATGAATTCAAGTCAGTAATATCTCATTGGCCATGTTTTTTCTATTTTTAAATTGTGCATTGCTCTGATACTGAAGCTGCTTTGCTAAAGCCTTCTTTAAATGAAAATGAAATACATGGGCAAAGAAACGTCTTCCCTTTGGGATATCCTGAAAAGAGGATTACGATGTCCTTATATATTAGAATATAAAACAGTAAAAATGAAAAATAGTATTATTGGCATGGGGAGTTTATGACCATTTTGAGAGATAAAATGCTTTATTCCTTGGAAATTGGGCTCCAAAGTCTAACGCAGAGCAGACATGGGGGAGTGGTCCCAGATGGAGCCTGGGCACCAGGTATTGGCCACCACACGAAGCATCCCTCAGAGGACAGGACGAAGGTCAGCCCTTTAAATCTGTTTTAACAACTTGGCATTCCAGTACCTGTAAACTATTATTAGTATACCCAATGCTCAACTGGACGGTTTAACCTTGGATTAACCACCACTGTTAATGAAGGAAAAATAGCTCACTGGTCAACAGACACCAAAGACTGAGGAGCTATAAAGTCAATGATTAGAAATGTTTATTTTTAGTGGTTGGTTTTATCTAATTTGTTTTCAGACACACGTTTTATTTGTTTTTTACCCAAACCAGTGTCTTCTCAGAACACAAACCTTGCTTTCAAATGATAGATCTTTATTTAAGATCACCAATAATATTCCCCTCACTCTTTTTTGTTCCATTGGTTCCTCTTCTTTTGGTTAAATATCTGTTCAACCATTATTCACAGGCACAGCTCTCCCAGGTAAATAATGATGGTAATTACTACTAAGTGACCTTTCTGTGCTGTTTGCAGAAGTTAAGAGCCTTGTTGGATACAAAAAGTTAATCCCCGGAACACTCCTATGAGTTAAGATCCTTACTACCCACCACCCCCACTGCAAAGGCAGACACCCAGGATTCCCAAGCTTACCTACAAGCCCAAGCTCAGGCTTGCCAGGCTAGGTACTAATGAATGAATATTAGTATAATCCGTATGTAGTCACTCAGAATTGAATGTGTAGATTATTCCGGCTGCCTTTGTCTATTCCAAAGTCCTTTTACTCCCTTACTTCTTCATCTAGATTCTTTTTACCTAGTCCACTATGGAAGTCCTTGAACCCATATCACAATACTCTCTATACCCACTACTCATCAACCGTGGTGGGAATGTGAGGCAGTAACTAACCGTCTCTATAACCCACAATATCTCTAACCCCTACTGGAGCACGATTCACCACCTCATGGCATTCTCATACTGCCCTGTATGGGTTTGGTTTGTTTTTTCCACTACCCCTTTGAGGGCAGAAACCATGTGTCACGGATCCTTGGTCTTTCCTGCTGTCTCTACTACTCATTGGTTCTACAGATACGAACAATAAAAGGTGAGTTCATTACCAAATAAAAGTGAATTTTTTAAATCTCAGGTTGATGTGATGATTATGTTACAATGTTCGCATTTCCTAGGTATAGTTCAAGTTGTGGTTGAAAGCGACATTTTTAACAACCTGGTTATATAGAACCTTTTGATAACTTCCCATAGAAGGTTACCAGGTAAGAGAACTTCAATAATTGGCTACAGGGTGGCTTGGAAGTTATCTGTGAATTTTAATTAATCATGAGATTTATTTCCTTCCATAGAAGGTTAACCTCAAGCATCATTATTCTTGTTGTTTTTGTCTGGGTAGTGTTTTTTAATTCAAAGTATATTCAAATTCATTATCTCATCCCTTCCGCGCCATAACCTTGGCGCTACATGTTATTATTAACATCAACCTCATATGACAAATGAGAAAGCCAAAGTTCAGAGAATTACATGACTTGCTCGGGGAGTTAACTGTACACTTGATATGAGAACGCGGGGCTTTGGGAGGTCTGAATTTTCTATTCCTCTGGTGCATAATGATGCCATCCTGTGAAACAAACTGATGCAGAGTGGAAAGTACAAGCTACAAGCAACAGCAAAATGTACAGTCATGTCAAGATCCAAATAACATATGTGTAGAATTTATATTTTGAAGAGTGTGCACCAGTTATTTCTAGTGCTATTGGTTTGGTTTGCAACTGCGATTCAGAATGTGCGTCTCCAGATCAAAATACATCACTATAACACACAGCACACACACATAGCAAGGGCTTAATAAATGTTTATTTTATCAGCTACCCAACTGTACTACCCTGGAAATCTGCATGGTGACTATTTCTACCTACATAGGTTAAGGGACAAAAGCAACAAAATGCAGCCGCCTCCTCCCAGCTGCCTGACACCAGGCCCTCAGTTGAATCTCGTAGTTCCTCTCAGTTACACGAGACACCCTTACACCATTGTACTATCTTCATCACTAGCTCTTTTCCCAAAGCAAGTCAAACAAATCACTCTTCCTGGACATATTTTCCATCTGGAATTAAATGTATTGTTGAACCAAAACTGACTTTTTTTTTTTTTTTTTTTTTTTTGAGACAGTAGCTCTCTCACCGTGTGTAGAGCGACCTTGAGTCATAACTCAGAGCCACCTCAAACTTTTGGGCTCAAGACATCCTCTTGCCTCAGCCTCCCGAGCGGCTGGAACCTTAGGCACCTGCCACAACACCCTGCTAGTTTTTCTATTTTTAGTAGAGACAGGTCTCGATTTTGCTCAGGCTGGTCTCCAACTCCTCAGCTCAAGCAATGACCTGCCTTGGTCTCTCAGAGTGCTGGGATTACAGGCATGAGCCACCACGCCCGGCCTCCAAAACTGACTTTCTTCAACATCGACAAATTTATCCTGTTTTATATTTATAGAACAAGGGGGTACCAACATGTACTTAATCCTAACCCAGTTATGTACAAATACCATCTTGATTCATGGCAATGCTAATAATCTTACTATAGTGCAATATGTGCTTACCTGCCACATGCTGTATTTCTGATTTTTGTTTCAATCATCATCCACTACAATGCCTGAAATTTTTTACGTGGGTAGTCAAATATAATTTATAATTTTCCATTTTATACCATTTTTATTTTTTTTTCTTTTTTAATGCTTGGGATTCATTGAGGGTACAAAGAATTTGGTTATACTAATTGCATTTGTTAGGTAAAGGCCCTCTTATAACTGTGTCCTGCTCCCAAACCATGTGCCGTACAAGGTACCCCCAGCCCCCACCTGCGTCCCCTCTCCCCGCTCCCTCCCTCCCCTGCCCCCACCTTAGATCACCTACTGCCTTCATATTAGAATGGAGTACATTGGATTCATGCTTCTCCATTCTTGTGATGCTTTACTAAGAATACTTTATATTTGTTTAATTACTATTTGAACCTTAAAATTCAAAGCATATTTTGTCCGGGAATCCTTTATACCTTTATTGATTTCAATCTCCAACTTTCTATATAGGGTTATTCTTTATCAAAACTGCAACTTATTAAATACGTTAAATTAAGTAAATATTGGCCCAACCACAAAAGTAATGAAATACATTCCATGATTAAAAGTAAATGTCTTTCTTCCTTCTCCCATTCCATTACCCTTTGAAATAACTGAGTGTCAATGATAGAACTAAACTGCTTTTTTAATATTTTTGTTTAACTCTCCCATCTTAACATGGCAAATGTTTCTTACATAATAATTTGCTTTCATAATTATCAAAATCCTCACAACCTCATTATTAAAGCCTTTCATCAGGCACAAGATAAAGGCCATGGAAGTCTGAATTCCTGATTAGATCACATTTATAGGCTATTAATAAAATAATTGATAGTGCCTGGTGAGCAGGCCTCCTCACAGCTTTGTGACACCAGGCACTCCACTTAACAGACGAGACCATGAACTACACGTTTCAAGGTCACAGGGAGGCCTGCATGAATCAGCCTGGGAAGCCGTATTCCCACTCAGGTCACATTCTTCTTCTATTAAGGAACTTATTTATAAGTCATCTAATAGAGATGCAGGCTTGTTTATAAGCAATTTTCATGGATAATTTGCAATATAAATCTTGAAGAGACCATGTCCTTGACTTGTCATTGATCAGACCACCAAGTGCACAATCTTGCTTTCCGCACTTACCAAGTACCTTTCCGAGGACACGCTAACTAAGATGAGGTCATCTCCGACACGCACTTTCTCTCCTTCTGATCGCTGCTTGGAGGCAGGATGTATCGTCCACCAGCAAGCCTCGCCTGCAGAGTCGGGACAGGTACGCAGGACAGTGTCTTTTAGTCAAAATTGACTTCACGACTTTCCGAAACATCCAATTTAATACCAATTTATCTTTTACACCATGAAAATCCAAAGAATTAAGCCCTGTCAACTTAGGAGAAGACAGACTGAAAGGCAAAAATTCTTCTCACAGAAACTGGGTATGACATTTTGGAAAGGTAACATTTTCCCCAATAAAGAAGTGCTTAGACATAAAAAGGATATGTATTTATATTCACATAAAACTAAATTCACTACTCACACTGATTTGATTTCATTCTTTATACAATCACGTTAGTACACTGTTCACATTGGTCTCTGCAAAAATACCTAGGTTTTTGCCACTTAATTTTCAAAAGGACTTGGGGTTTTGTGATGTGACAATTGAATTGTAACAATTGTTTTTAAAAATACGACCAGGGTGCCGTGGCTCATGCTGTAATCTTTGGGAGGCCAAGGAGGGAGGATTGTTTGATGTCAGGAGCTCAACATAGCAAGGCCGTGTCCCCATAAAAATCTCAACACTTAGGCGTTGTGGTGTGCACCTGTGGTCCCAACTACTTGGACGGCTGAAGCAGAAGAACCACTTCAGGACCAGAGGACACTACTGCAGAAAGCTGTGGTCACACCTAGGACCAGTTAGTTTTACTACTGTGGTCACACCTAGGACACCAGCCTCAGCAACGGAGGGAAACCTCATCTCTTAAAAAATTAAGAAAAAAATTCTCAGTACTTTTTTTGGATGTTGGCTTTTAAAAAAGGATACAAAGTGTTGTCCTCTAAAATTTTATCATTTTGTCCCTTCTTTGCCTTGTTTTATGCTGTAACAAGGCAAAGAAGGGACAAAATGATAACCAAATACGGTGGTTTCTATTAGTCTGAGGGCAAGGTCCTGGACAATCCAACTACAGAAGGATCCGTTATAAAAGGTTTGTGGATATGTTAAATCAAAGAATTCCTTCTAGGACAAGTCAAGCATAAACCTCAGGGCCTGTGTATCTATTCTTCCTTTTTCAGTCCCCTTACCTAAGACATAAGCTTAAGGAAACAATTCTTCTATCTGTTCATAGTCCCTCATAAAACCTAAATGTAACTGCTGTCAAAAAATGAGACTAATTGTTTTAGTTCTATCTGTCATCGAATATTTATCATGCTTTTCTTTTACTCAGCTTTCTTACTTTTCTACAACACTTTTTTTTTTTTTTTTTGAGACAGTCTTATTTTGTTGCCCATAGTAGAGTGCGGTGGCATCACAGTTCACAGCAACTTCAAACTCTTGGGGTCTAGTGATCCTCTTGCTTCAGCCTTCCAAGTAGGTGGGACTACAGGCACCTGCCACAATGCCAGGCTAGTTTTACTACTTTTAGTAGAGATGGGATCTCACTCTTGCTTTGACTGGTCTTGAACACCTGAGCTCAGGCAATCTACTGCCTTGGTCTCCCAGAGTGCTAGGATTACAGGCATGAGCCACCACGCCCAGCCTATTAAAAAATTATTTAGATTGATAAATATAGCTTTATTTTTATTAATATGTTGATCATGAAAATTGTAGAGATCATAATCTCTACATTTATTTTCCATAAAAAGTATTTTAAACAGGGAAGAGGGTGAGAGGACACCTTATTCTCTAGCCCTAAAAAACCCGACCAAAGAAAAGTCAAACTATTTCCTTCCATTCTTTTTTTTTGTTGTTGGGGATTCATTGAGGGTACAATAAGCCAGGTTACACTGATTGCATTTGTTAGGTAAAGTCCCTCTTGCAGTCATGTCTTGCCCCCAGAAGGTGTGGCATACTGGGTCTTTTGTTTACTTTTTTAATCCAAAAGTCATGCATTTTTATCGTTTACAATAAAAACAGCACAACTGTGCAGAGGTATATAAAGTCCCTCTGAGCATTAAGAATAAAAATAAAGCCTGCATTCCCCTTTTATGATTCTCTAAAAGGAAAATGTGTGAATACAGGAGAACCTCCACAGCTGACCAACTGTCCATACTGACCACCTCCTTAAGCTGACCTAATTTTCATAGACCAGATGTGCACCCCACGTGCTTATCAGTACAGCAGGCCAAGTTTCTTACGTTGACCACCTCTGTCTGCTGGCCAGTCTGTTATGGTCCATTAGATGGACAACTTACAGAGGTCCTACTACTGTATATACGTTTATATATTTTCTGTTTCAAAACTACGGAAATGTATTTGGACAGATACAGAACACAATGTCCCAAGGGCAGAGAAATGAAGGAGACTTTCCTTTTGGCCTTTTTATTTGACCGTTGACACTGAGCATGTTATACTTCAGATTTAAAAATAGTTTTAAGATGAAAGATACATGGAGAAGCACTTCATAAGCCAATCAGCACACGTGACTGTGGTCAACGCCCAGCAAATCGTGTTACGTAAGGGCTGTTGCTCCATCCAAACCCACAGGAAGAATAAGGTTTGAGGCCTCGTTTACGCTCCCAACTAATTACGTGGGGATGAGCAATGGTGACAACAGACACTTCCTCCTTTTACTAAAGACGTTCACTAGAAAGTCATGCATTTCTTTCCTGACTCCATGCATGAGGACATCCAGCGTGGGTATTACATCTCATGACTTCTTCCAACCCAATTCCCGTGAGGCTTTCTCCGTCACAGCTCAGGGGCTCACCTGTGGTGTCCTCTTGCAAGCCCACATCGAAAGCCAGCTTATCCGTGGAAGACCGGGAAGTGGACAGGCAGCACAGATACTATAAAACACACACCAGCAGCCGTCACTGAACACTTCCCAGGGCGACAGTGGCTGATTCTAACACGTTATTTGGTATGCTGTCTGAGTCTGTTCTTAAAACCCTGGATGTCTCTGTGAAAAGCCCAGCCCCTGCAGCAGAACAGCATTTGCACAGCATGAATTAAAAGCAACGTTCTAAAGGAAATGTGCTGTCAGGACAAGGAGGCCAGCAACCAGGGATATGTTGGCACATTTCTCACTTCATGCGATGTTCATGATCATCAGAAAAAGTACAACGCAATCTGACAGTTAGAGATCTTTCTCCCAAACAGAAATTGGAAAACTCATCACTTTTATCTTCCAGTCTTGTTCTCACTTTAAAATTTTTAACTCCTTAACGTCCATCCAGAATTGACTTTGGTGTGCAACACGTCACCTCTTCAAGTTTGATCATGGGTGCATTTCCCTAACAAACTCTTACCACAGCATCAGGGCAGTCACACGCTTCCCACATTTGGGCTTTCCTAACTATATATTTTTTTGGACCTAAAGCTTAGAATTATTTTTTCAGGCCAATTCCCTTATCCTCAACCCAACTTCAAAAACTTTCCTCAGTGCTGTAAGAATGAAAATACAAAGATACATGTGCTCAAAATACACCTCCCCCAAGCAAGTGCACTGCTGGGAACAGCAGAACAGTGCAAAGAGTACCAGCCCAGAATCACAAGTAATGCCAAGGGCAGAATTTTCTTATTTTAGCATAGGGCCCATCTAGATAAGTGGGTGTCCGTGAGTGTGAAAACACAGGAGATAAACCAATTGGGGCTAATGTGCTGGCAAACACCGAATCAGCCCCCTGGGGGTGTGAAATCAAATTGACCTGGAGACTCGGATTCAGTCTCCTGGCTAAGCACTGGCTCCCAAGGTTACAGGAAAGACGCTGCAAGGGTCCCCAAACCTGCTTTTAGCCAGTGCAGACAGCCTATGATGGCTCCTGAGGTTTATAGATTTTATATCTAAACTACGTTAAATGTCTACCTTGATTTGGGAAAAAGCAGTAACTTTTGTAACACCCAGATTCTCAGGCAAAAACATAAGGTGATTCCTGTTAAAGTCTTCTGTAATATTTCTCAATCATTTACAATGCTAGGCACTACAACTATTAACATATGCTTTCCCCTTTAATGTTCACGGCAACTCTTTGGCAGATACTGTAATTATTCCACTAACTGTTAATTAAGCTGCATGAGGGCAACAACTCAGTCCCACATGCAGCATGTCGAAAACGGCACAGCACACAGCAGATGCCAAATAACATTACTGAATGAACGGAGGAAATTTTCACATGCAATTAGAAGCTTAAAGAAGCTCAGCAAAGTATCTCATCATGTGGCAAAGTGAGACTGAGCCCAGATCTAGCAATCAAGTTCAAGCTCTTAACCCATCTATTAAGAATAGAGGGTGGTTTTGGGCCAGGGCCGGGATTGAACCTGGCACCTCCAGTATATGGGGCCAGCGCCCTACTTCTTCGAGCCACAGGAGCTGGAAAATATTCTTCTTAGTAAAGTATCTCAGGAATGGAAAAATACATATCCAATGTACTCAGTACTACTGTGAAAACAATTTATAATCACTCACACTTGCATATGAAAAATGAAACACAACTATAGCCTAAAATGAAGGAGGGAAGGGAAGGGAGAGGGGAGTGGAGGGGAAGAGATGGGTTGATGGGGGAGGATTAGTAGGGGGACCACACCGATGGAGCACATTGCAAGTACAAGTTGGATCTATCAGGTGTAGAACACAAATGTCTTAATGCAGTAATTGGGTAAATGAGGTGAAAGCTATGTTGATTAGTAGGATGTAAGCACTCCAATTTGTACAAATAATCAACACATCGAATCCCATAAGGGCATAAATGTATTTATGATTTATGTACAAATGACTTAATTAAAATAAAAAGAATAGAGGGTGCTTTTCTTAAAACAGAACCTCATGTTAATCAGTACATACAGTTTATGTGTTTTGATTGCTATGGAAAATGAATTCTATTCATGAAATTTGATTGTGTGTTTTTCTATACAAATACATTTTTACGTATTTGTCCCGTATCCAGCAACTTTATTAAACTGCTTTATTTCATATTTTGCCATGTCAAAATTCCTAGAACTATGTTAGATAGCAACAGTAGAACAAACATATTTTTATATTTGTTTATCTATTTTTTAGTTTAGTTATTTTATCAGGAATGGCTCAATATTGCACAATTATGATATTGGCTACTGATGTGACATTGGTATTCCTTATTATTATTATTATTATTATTTTTTTTTTTTTTTTGAGACAAAGTCTCACTATGTCACCCTCAGTAGAGTGTTGTGGCGTCACACGGCTCACAGCAACCTCAAACTCTTGGGCTTAAGCGATTCTCTTGCCTCAGCTTCCCAAGTAGCTGGGACTACAGGCGCCTGCCACAACGCCCAACTATGACATTGATATACTTTATTATGAAGAAAATAATCATCAATACTTAGTTCTACCCAGTATTATCACAATCTTTCTTATTTGACCTATTTATGTGATAGAATATACTACAAGAAGTGATATTATTAAATCGTGATTAAAATCATGCTTATACTTTTCTTATCCTTCTCTTCCTACACTTTTGAAAATGAACAATTATAATTATACTTCCAGATACTGGACTATTGTATAGCAAACTGAAATTATGTTGATGAACTGTTTAAATAACATGAAAAATGCTTATATTTTGAAAATCAGGATTTAAATCAGATTGCATACTAAGATCTCAGTTAGTTAAAAAAATTAAGAACCGAGAATAATTAAATTTCTTTTCTTAAGGTCCTAACAGCTCTTATTAGTGTAGTCAAATAATTTTTTATTATTTTACATCCACACATCTTAGAATAAATATGTTTTGCTTTTGTAATTTAATAAAGTTTTTAAAAGAATAGAATGAAAACTATTCCATATTTTTACACAGTTTATATACAGTTGACCCTGAAGCACAATGGTTTTTAACTACCTGGGTCCAACTATACAGATTTTCTTCTGTCTGTGCTGCCCAGAGACAGTGAGACCAGCCCCTCCTCCTCCCACCCCCTTCAGTCTACAAAGTATAAAGACAACAAGGATGAAGATCTTTATGATGACCCTCTCAGGGATCAGAAATACATATTCTGTCCCTGTGATTTTCTTAAAATTTTATTTTCTCTAGTTTAACGCATTGTAACACAGTTTATGGTCCATATAAATTACAAAATATGTACTAATCTGTGTAATCAGCAAGACTTCTAGTCAACAGAAGGCTATTAGCAGCTAAGCTTGGGGTAAGTTAAAAGTTATACATAGATCTTTGACTGGGTGGGGAGTTAGCATCCCTAACTCCCACATTGTTCAAGGATCAATGGCATATATGATATGGAAAGGTATGTTAAAGTATTTATGAGACATGTAAAAACATATATATATATGAGGGTTTTTTTTAAAAAATATATAGGAGGTAGAAAATGATGCCTGAGGCAAGTCCAGTGTTTAACTGGGTAAAAGAAGGAGCTGAAGTGGAGACACAGAATACCTCATTAGAAAGAAAAGAAGTTGGGCGGCGCCTGTGGCTCAAAGGAGTAGGGCGCCAGCCCCACATGCAGGAGGTGGGGGGTTCAAACCCAGCCCTGGCCAACAAATGCAAACAAAGCGAAGAGTCAGACTATTTCTCTCTCTCTCTCTCCAAAAAGAAAAGAAGTTAATGAGCAGAACTGACATTGGTGTTCACAGGTAGATTTTTAAATCTTAACTTTTAGTAAAGACACTTTAATTCTCTAATAGATGAAACATTTAAAAAATCAAAAGAGAAATAATCCCTATTGGACTTATGCATCTCCCTTCCTATAGCAACTCTATCAATATAGTAAGATATTTAATATAGGAGTGTGTAAATATAAGACCTGAAGGACCTTACAGGTCATCTAAGCTAACCTTCATCTTTTAAATGGGAAAACTAAACAGAGTACATACATATCACATCCGACCTCATTAAAACATTGCTGAGATAGTACCAACATTTCCCCACTGAGTAGTGTTCCTACTCATCAGCCCAACTGCAGGAGAGGGGATCAGAACACCTGCTCACCATGCCGCTGTAGGAATGACGCAACAGTATGGCGTGTCCATAGAGGAGCGTTCGGTGGCCTCCACCTTGAGCAGTCTGCATGGAGAAGGGAACAGAGGGGAGAGAAAAGAAAAACACCAATGAGTAACTTAAGTCAATAAAATGTTCCCTTGCCCTCCAGGAAGTCCAGCAGGAAAGTATACCCACAGTCAGAGCTACTGCAGACAAGTGCTGTGGAAATTAATGCTTAAATCAGAATAAAACTCTCAAGAAAACCTCCACGGTGGGGTTACCATATGATCTGGTTCTTAAGAGAATAAACTTGATTGCAGCAAAGAATTATCACCATTTAGCATGTTTATAAATCACCTGGGGAACTTGTCACAACACAGATTCCTGGGCCTTACTGCTGAGATTCTGGTTCAGTGAGTCTGCGGTAGATACGAGGAATTTTCATTTAGAAAATTCCCCAGGTGTCACACTTTATGGGGGCAAGACATGATTGCAAGAGGGACTTTACCTAACAATTGCAATCAGTGTAACTGGCTTATTGTACCCTCAATGAATCCCCAACAATAAAAAAAGAAAATTCCCCAGGTGATGCTGATGCTGTTGGTCCAGGGACCACACTTTGAGAAGTATTAGAACAGAGACATTTAGTCTCAGTCCTTTCTAGCCTCATCTCCCATCACGCTATGCTCCAGACAAACCCACATGCTTTCCCTTCCCTGAGTATGTCACCCCAGTGTCATGCAGCCTTGTCTTGGAGCATGATGTTCCCTGACTCTATAGTCTTCCCTGCCTTAAAAACTATGTTTTAAAACTGAGGTAAAAGGCTGCCTCCTCTATGAAGCCTCATCAAGTCTGTTTAAAGCTGTCCTCCTACAGCCCCAAGTATGCACCTGCATGTTGGCCTTTTCACTCTCCCATGTAAGAACCTTTCTCTCCTTGGCCAGACTAAGAACTCCTCCAGGACAATGACTTTGTCCTATTATCACTTCAACTCCGCTGTGAGCACAACATCAGACCCAGTAAGCATTCAATAAACATTCGTTGAAAAAAAACTGGACAGGAGAGTCCAATTCCGGTCTGGTGAGTAGTACGCATGAAAGCATCATGAGATATAATTGTAAAGTATTTGAGAACAAAGAAGGGACCATGGAATTGTAGTGTTGGGCTGTACAGAGAAAGCTGACAGGAATTATAAAACAGATCAAGGACAGATCATGAAAGGTACAGAATGTTGTGCCAAGGAGTACAGGTGCATGTGGGAGCGCTTAAGGGAAGAGTCAGATCTTAATGTGCTTGCATTGCTAGTAATAATGATTTCATTAGCTTGAAACCAATATACAAGTATTAGTTATAAGTAAGGTAAGAGTTGAATTAAGAAAATGATTGCAGAGGATGGGCAAACGAAAACAGAAACAGGAAAGAAGTGGATTCAGAAGAATCCTGAACCCAGCACAACGTGCTACTAGAGGCCTGGTGCCTTTAAAACCGCATAATTGACTTGCTGGAATTTCACCCCTACCCCAGTGCAATTCTGCAGCCTCACAGACTCCTCAGAGGTTGCTAAACAGGCAAGACTTGCCCGTATAGGCAGATGGGCTATTCGTTCTGTGAAGAGGGAGTGCTTTCTCATAAAGTTAGATTGCTGAATGCTTCAACTTTGTTAAAGAAGGCAAGATATGCCCCAGACATATCTAGATAAGGAGATAAAGCATCTTTTTCTTCTGTCATCTTGGTATGACCACAAGCATCTGTCTGTCTGAGCAACAAGCTTCTCAAGTATTAACTGTCACTTGTGTGATTTGTGTGGGTGGCTTCTTTGGGGTCTTCTCCAAAGCCCTGCTCGCAGACTCTTTTTCACTCTCCCATACTCTGTGTTAAAGATCATAAATACCTTAGAGCAATAAAAGTAAAAAGTAAATCCATCTAATTAATGTAGTTAAAGAAATAATTTGGTTAGAAAAATGTAAGCACAGCAAGAACCATATCAAAACTGTTTGCCTTTCCCCCATGAGATTTATGATTCAAACAATGACATATGAACTAAAAACAGAGATAGCCTGGGGCGAGATGCTGCACATGTTTTAAGCCTCGCAGAGAAGAAAGGCATGAAGCCTCCTGACCCAGCTAAACTCTTAAACTTTCTCTTTGTCTCTTGAATTTTCTTCATCCCCACACTTCGATGAAACCACTGGGAGGGAACCCATAGAGCTGTTGGTGCTGGTACCTGGCAAAGCAGCTCATATTTCCTTTTACAGGAAAAGGAGGTCTTTAAAAATCTTAAGGATAAGAGTAATGACACTGACCTATATCTTAAGTGCAGAAGAAAAGTCTTTAATATCCAAAAGTATTATACTCTTTTTCCAAAAACTTTTTTATTGCTTGAGCCCAAGAAAGGTTCCTATGAACTATGATGCCATGGCACTGTACCAAGGGTGACAAGGTAAGACTCTGTCTCAATAAAAAATAAGTAAATAAATAAATAAATAAATAAGGAAAGAAAAACTTTTTTAAAAATCACTTCTTTTCACATGCTGAGAAAAGGGAAAAACCCACTTTGAAAAGTTATATTTCTTCACAGAACGAGGCACTCTTTAGAGTCCTTAGTTTTCTATACTATATTTGATGTATTGTGGCCAAGAACAATTTTGTTTACTTTGTCTGGTCTGAATTACTGTGATAGAAGCTCACCTTTTCACAATAGGTTCAAGTTCCAAAGCTACAAAATCCAGCTGAACTCTAATAACACTTAACAATCAAACCAATCAAAATAATTTTTAAAGTGAAAGACAAGGCCTGAATTTAAGCAAAAATCTCTCCTTTCATAGTAAAGTTTTCCCTCCACATTTTATTAGTACATATCTAGCCACGTAATATGAAAAACAGTATTAACAATGGCTGGATACTTTCTGGAAATACAAGTGTGCATGTGCACATCCACACACACCTGTCTATAACTAAGGAGGTTTATACACACACGAAAATTACTGGCTTGATTTTTTTTGGCTGTTTATTTGTTTTGGATTTTTTTTGGAGACAGAGTCTCACTATGTTGCCCTTGGTAGAGTGCTGTGGCATCATAGCTCACAGCAACCTCAAACTCTTGGGCTTAAGCGATTCTCTTGCCTCAGCCTCCCAAGTAGCTGGGAATACAAGTGCCCGCCACAACACTCAGTTATTTTTTGGTTGTAGTTGTCATTGTTGTTTAGCAGGCCCGAGCTGGGCTCAAACTCACCAGCGCCATATGTGTATGTGGCCGGCGCCATACACCACTGAGCAAAAGCGGGTGCCGCCTGTTTTGGATCTTTTTAAAAAACAATGAACCCTCCATATCTGCAGATTTTGCATCCATGGCTTCAACCAACTTAGGATGGAAAATATTCAGGAAAACAATACAATGCCATAATTAAAATAGTACAATTTTAAAATAATAGAGGATAACATTTATATAGCATTTATATTACGTTAGGTATCATAAGTCATTTAGAACTAATTTAAAGCATACAGGTGATGTGTGTAGGTTGCATGCCAATACCACACTATTTCATACAAGAGACTTGAGCATCCATGTACTTTGGTTCCCATGAGCAGTCCTAGAATCAATCCCTCATGGATATAGAGGGATGACTGTATACGTTTGCAATATACAGGGTGCCCATAAAGTTTGTGTGTAATTTAAAATAGTTGTCTAATAGACAACTATGTATTTCCTTATTAGCATTTTATGTACACCTATTATTGATTAAAGCTAATTAATTTACTAACTATATAAGACCTAAATATTTTAAGGTGTTTTGCTTTCCCAGTCATTTTTTTCTGTACAAAACTGCTGTATTAATCAACATAGGACATTTGTTATAACTCTAGGCCCTTATTATGCAAGAGACTTTAAAAAAATAAACTGGACTCTACAGGAGAATTTTTCTATATCCCTTGACTGTGATAATATGTGATTTTAGAAGTTAAAAGGACTTTATTACTTCAAGCAATACTGAATGGCATCCTAATTTAAAATATCGTAGGCAACAGAAAGAAATCCATGTTAAAAGAACCTCTTTCCTAGTGCTTGGATCTCTGCGTTGAGAAGTTTTTAATTTTACCTTCAAATACAAATAGTGATATTTGCAAATAAAAAATGTCAGTTGCTTCAGGGAGAAGAATAAAATCGTCTGAGAATGACTTATGAACAGAAATTGCAACAGCACGAGATACACAGCAACAATACAGGTGCTGGGCTGGCATTCCCGTCCCCCTGTGGGTCCCTACCACCAGGACCTTTTCAAATGGTCCTGCCCCCTTTATAGCTTTCACATGAAGACTATAACCCAACTATAGCACAAGACTATGGAGAAAGGGCCAAGGGAGGGGAAGGGAGGGGGGAGGTTTTGGTGGAGGGAGGGTAATGGGTGGGGCCACATCTATGGTGCATCTTAGAATGGGTACAGGCAATTGCACAAGTGTACACAGCTATGATTTAACAATAAGAAAAAAAAAGAGGGTCTTTGCCTAACAAATGCAATCACTGTAATCTGGTTTATTGTACCCTCAATGAATCCCCAACAATAAAAAAAAAGAGGGTCCCAGATGGTTGTAATAATCCATGAGAATGTTGGCTTCAGTTCAGAATGTGCCTGACAAAGCCAGCTGAACAATGTCAAGACAGCTACGTGACGCTGGATGGCTTAACTTGTGATAGTGACTTCCCCAAAAGTCTCCTGAGGGAACAGATCGGGCCGAGGACAATACTAAGTCATCAATATCCAACACCAACAAGCAGGAATGGGCTTCTGAAACAAGAAAGCATCCATCTGTCTCTAAAATGCCAATCCTCCCAGATCACCCAGCGCAGGCATGTGACTAGCCATTAGCCTTCGGCCTGACAGTTAAATAAAAACCAGAGACTAATGACATTATTTAAGCACACCACCTAGTTGTAACTGATCTTTCTATCTGCACTGGTTTTTATATGAATCTGCTCTTACAAAAGGGCTTGAGATATTCGTTTCAGGTAAATATTTCCTCCCACTTCCCCAAGTGGATGGCATTCCCATCCAATGCCATATCCACATTTTTATTTGCAAATATCACTGTATGGAGTAAGGGTAAGTTAATAAAATGGACACAAGAAATGCAGATTTAGCTAGGAAAAACTGAACTTTTTCAAACTGAATCTCCTTAGCTATTCATTAATATTTACAGGGAGAGGAAATATTCATGTTTTTCTGCTGTTTATAATACTTATTTTCCCAGGCAAACCCCTGTTTCATGATCTAATTTAACAGTTAATGATCTCATTTCACAATATAATCATATTTTCTACTGAAAACTCAGAGGTAGAGTTATTTGACATTTTGGAAGATGTTCTATGTCATTGTTGATAGATGGCTTCAAAGAAATGCTTCCTGGGCTGGGAGCAGTGGCTCATGCCTGTAATCCTAGCACTCTGGGAGGCCAAGGTGAGTGGATTGCTGGAGATGAGGAGTTCGAGACCAGTCTAAGCAAGAGTGAGACCCTGTCTCTAAAAACATCCACGTGCTGTGGCGGGCGCCTATAGTCCCAGCTACATGGGAGGCTGAGGAAAGAGAATTGCTTGAGCCTAAGAATTTGAGGTTGCTGTGAGCTATGACACCATAGCACTCTATCCAGTGAGACTCTGTCTCAAAAAAAAAAAAAAAAAAAAAGAAATGCTTTCTTCTGTCATCCCATCCAAACTGCCAAACTGTTATTGTGTAGTGAATAAGTCCAGTTTGGGCTGCTCTCCTGGTACCTGGTTTAACGTTTCATAAGATACAAATGAATGATACACCTAAGTAATTGAATACACTGACAAGAGTAAGCTTCCCTTTCTTCAAAGCAACCTTTCAATCTACATCCAAAGTGGTTTTCTTTTTTTACTTCTTTCTTTTTTTGTTGTTGTTGTTTTAAAGAGACAGGGTCTGGCTTTGCATGATCACAGCTTACTACAGCTTTGAACACTTGGATTCAAACCATCAGTCTCAGCCTCCTAAGAAGCTGGGAGTACAGGCATGTCACCACACCTGCTTAATGTTTTCTTTTTTATGAGACAAAGTCTCACTTTGTTGCCCTCAGTAGAGTGCTGTAAAGTCATAGCTCACAGCAACCTCAAACCCTTGTACTTAAGCAATTCTCTTGACTTTTTTTTTTTTTTTTTTTTTTGGTAAAGCTGGAATCTCACTCTGGCTCAAGCTGGTCTCCAACTCCTGAGCTCAGGCAATCCATTCCCCTCAGCCTCCCAGAGTGCTAAGATGAAAGGCGTGAGCCACCGTGCCCAGCCACCTGGTTGGTTAACTTTTTAAAAAATTTTTGCACAGACAGTGTCTCACTCTTGTTTCCCTGGCTGCTCTAGAAATCTTAGCCTCAAATGTGCCTTCTGCCTTGACTTTCTGAAGTGCTGGGATTATAAGCATGAGCCACTGCACCTCCTCATAAATCCATCCAAAATCATGATTTCATACTTCTCAGAGTTTATACATTTGAAATGACATTCTTTCAAAACTAAATTAAGCCTTTATTAATGTATACAGATAAATTTTCTGATGTTTCTCAGCTTTTAAGACCAAAAATTAAATTTCATGAATGTTACAGGAGAAATGTGGTAGGTATGTAAAAATGAAACAAAATTTCTGCTGTATATCCCAAAATAATTATATTCTGATCTTCTGATCCTCTACATATTCTTTCAAACTGATAGGGCCACGTGTTTTACTTTTATCTTTTTGTTTTTCTGAGTTAGTTGAGAAATGAAAAGAGGCTGAATTACTTTCACTTCTTCTAGAGTTGGGAAACTTAGTTTCTTGCTGCCTCTCCTGATTTCCTAGCATAAGAATCTCCCATTGTCTTCATGCAAGAGAGCTTCAACACAAAATAGACAATATAATTCCAAGAGGGAAGGTTCCAAATAAAGAGCTACAGAAAAAATTCACTTTAATAAGAAAAAATTCCAAGAGTTGATTAATTAAACTTAACGTTACAATGTTTCCCAGAGATATCAAATGTTGTTTGTTAAGTCTAAACATGTGATTTTATTTATTTAAATTTAAAAGTTTCAATGTTTGATTTAATTTTTTAAAAACTTTAAAATGTAAAGAAAAGTGGCATGAACTCAAAAACATATACCTGATACATAAAACCATAATTAAAACATACAGAGTTTTAGAAATAGAACAGATGAACCAAGGCCTTACCTTCATCATGAATTTCTGTAAGGGTATAAAGGAAAAGAGAGAAAATATTAAACAGAAATCATTTCAAAGACATTTAAAAATACCTCTTATTTATAAATACTCCATTACTTTAAGTGGAGCTATATAAACAATAAACATAAAAAACGCATTCACTATGCTGTTGCAACAAAACTGAATTCCAACTACATGCTAGAGAAAAGCTGTAGCAAGCGAAACTCTTTCTTAAAATGTCTTTACATTAGTTCTTCCTTATTCTGTGAAAACACGCTGCTTTCATGTGTGATTTAATTTGCAACATACCCAAGCATAAACAAAAGATATAACCATAAATCTAACCTCTGAAAATACTTTTTATTAAAAAAAAAAAACCTTTCATTTCCTATTCTGCATAACAATGCAGTGTTATAAACAGCAACCTAGCGAATTTTAGTAAAAACAGCAGATTAGAAACAGGGAGATTCTAAATTAATAAGCTGCAATAAGCTGCTCATATTTCATGCAAAGTAACAGGAAGCAGTTTCTTAGACATTACATATTGTGAGAGGTGAATTTCAGAGAAAAATCATAAAACATTTTCTCTTAAATGACAGTCTTTTCATGAGTTACAATCATTCATTTATTCTTCTCTAAATCATAATGGCAATATCTGCATGTGTGTATTCCTTCATTTTTCTTTAGATTTCTTATTCTTACACAGATGAAAAAGAAGAAAAAAATGTATTTCCAAACTTAGGGCTGAGTTTAGTTATCAATAGGCGTGTCTAAGCGCTACAGAGAAAAGATAGGTATAGACACGTTAGTTTTAAAGGAAAGTTTTCTAATATGGATAATTGTAAATATTTCAGCTTTTCCCTAAACATACTCACATTGAGAAATTCCATTCAGACTATTTTTTTTTTTTTTCACTTTTGAGATGATTAATTTTAAGGGAAAATTGTAAAGAACATTTTCGTTTTTGGCCGGGAAAATATAGGCTGTTTAGTCACATTTTTATAACATGTTAATGGTAAATGATATCAGAAAACATTTTCCATGTTGAAACTGACCGATCACACTAACGACAGAGATGTCACCACATGAAGAATTAGGCAAAATCACTTTTCAGCTTTAATTCAGAGAAACATAAGAATCTAACATTTTTCTGTAGCACACAGTTTATAACAGATACTTTCTTTATGAAGTTTTTTTTTTTTTTTTTTGAGCTAGGTTTTAGGGATATTTCTTTAAAAAATGTTCTCAGGGTGATTTTGACATTCATCAAAGTTGAACTGCTTTAAAATTGTAATCGACAGAAAAAAGGGTGCTCAGTAGAGTTACCAAGCTCTGCTATTCAGATTTCAAGTTTTGTCTGACTACAGGAAGGGCCAGACCAGGGAAAAACGTCATCTCTATATACAATAAAATAGAAGGAATACTGCAAATCAGCAAATAATAAAACATCCATCCGTAGAATGAGAAAGAAGATGAGATGTAACAGACGCATGTCATTTCAAAAGATAATCAAGAACGTGAGTGATCGTTTGTGATATTCGTGGCATTGTTGATAATAACTTTTGTTTACAAATCACTTTTATTCAATTTCGCGGAAGCGCTAGATATTACCAAAGTTATGCCATCATGAGATATTCAGGAGAGATCACTGAAGGGCAAAGAAGAAAGCAAAATACAGTAGAACAAAAAGGATGAATGTATCATTTTAATCTCAGTGTAAACCCTACTTAGGTCTGATCAAAAGTAACAAACAGAAAAAGAACAACAACGAAGACCCTTCAAACGTTGACATGAGTGAAAAGAAAAAAAGAAACTCACAAACAAGGATAAATACTGAAGGAAACAGACTCTTTGGGTGCGGAGGATATAATATTTTGCTTAAAATGATTTTAACAAATTAATGATTTCTTTCACTCATACAAATTTCATCAGACAAGAGCTAAAATTTCATTCAACAAAACAGAATAAGGGATGACAGCAAGGGCAATTCCAGCACAGGTAGAAGCATAGATTCAACCTGCTTTCTGTCTAAGAAAAACTTTTTTGGATGATGATCAATTTGCACAAAAACACAAAGGGGGAATTTTAGTTGTTTATGGTAAAATTTGCAAGTGGAAGTAACTCAGTGTTAGATTATTTCAGAATGGAGAGGTCAAATCAGCTCCAAATATAATGATGTTACATTAACATGAAAACCAAGAAAAGAAATTGCTATGGGTATGTTTTAATACATAGATGGTTCCGGGTGTCAAATGGATGACAAAAGGAAACAAAAGGAAACAAAACTCTTTGGTCCAAAGCATGAGTCACTTAATAAAGTAAATCTGAAATAACTCTGGGATTGTTTTATCAGCAAGTGCAAATGATTATGAGTAGGAAAAAAAATCAAATAGCAATACCTCATTCAGAAAAATGTTAACCAACATTGGAAATCAAGAGAATTCCTAACTATATTTTATCTGCTATTGGTGCAAAGAAAGAAACACTAATTCAGGTGACACAGAAGAGCTCCTATACCCTAATTATGTCTTTTCATTTCAACTTTGATTTTTTAAATTGTTATTTCAGTTTAGTGAAATATAAACTAATTCTAAAAATTAACACTCCCAATGACCTCTCTTAGGACTTTTAAAATAACTTTTATTGGAATGTCTCCTCAAAAATTTTAGAGATAAGGAATCAGCAACAAAGCAACATTTGGGGTTTGACATTAAAAAGAATTATCCAAGGCAACGATCTTGGAGAATAGGGTAAATTTTAGGCTCAGAAGTCCTTCTAGCATAAAGTTTCCATTCAGGAAGGAAAATATTCTACTCTGCTTATAAAATTTCCATTAAATTGAAGCCTCTTGCCATATTTTCTATATATCAAGATGTGAAGATTCTCCATACTCATCCAACTGGTAACCTCTCCTTTGTGAGGAATTATCTAGCAGACTTCATTAGTGCAGAAGAGGAAAATTTATTACACCACCAATGACGTGGACTCGTAGGTAGCTATGCTTAATGAAGGGTGCACCCGGCAATTTCTAGAAGACAGTGGGAATAGAACATTAAGAGTTTTGAGTTCCAAGCAGGTATCAACATATACTATCTAACAGCATTCTGATAGTGAAGCATTTTGTGAAAAAGCCTCAACTATCATTTGTTGAATCAAAATATCCTGCGGAAATGCTTCACTTTTTAGGGTTTCGCTGCTGAAACAGACGTGGATTGTAGGACTACAAAGCCTCTGAAAAGAGGCTCCTGTACTGCTATGAAAGAGTAACTATACACGTAAGGACACGTCTCATAGAAATGTTCTCACATCACTCATGTTAAGGACTAACACTGTCATCCAGTTATTTGAACATAAATATATGTTTACAAAGAATTCACTTTACTTTTTCTTTAGGCAGATTTGTAGCAATTGGTGTTTCTTTCAACCTGTCAACAACTCCATACAGACAGTATTTAAAAGGGATGCTTCTCTCTCTCTTTCTCTTTTTTTTTTTTTTTTTCGGAGACAGAATCTCACTCTGTGTCCAGGCTAGAGTGCCGTGGCACCGTGATGGCTCACAGCAACCTATAACTCTTGGGTTCAGGCCATCCCTTTCCCTCGGTCTTCCGAGGAGCTGGTACTATAGGTGCTCATCACAACACCCCACTAGTTTTTCTATTTTTAGTAGAGACAAGGTCTCACTCTTGCTCAGGCTGGTCTCAAACTCCTGAGCTCAAGCAAACCACCAGCCTCGGCCTCCCAGCGTGCTGGGATTACAGGTGTGAGCCACTGCGCTAGCCAAGGGATGCCTTGTCTTTTGAGAATAATGGATTTGATGTACACTAGGCACACGTGAGGGCTGTCCAGATAGTATCCAGCCATGTACTCCGAAAAATAGAGACATTTATTACATTACCAATGGCTGGATACTGTCCAGCCAGCCTTCTTACGTACTCTCTAGTTCTTCTTCAGAAGGAAAATAAATGATTCTTATAAGTTGCTATAAGTCCTAACATTTTATCTCGATGTGGCACATGCTTTTAAAGCACAGAATTTCATGAATGTCTAAAGCATGAAGAGGAACAGCTGTCTAGGGTGTTCTTCTTTTCCAAGTTCATCTTGATAAAGAATTTCTCTAAACCAAAAACCAACAAACTGATCTCTATAGAGGACATATGGAAAATCGTGACCTGAAGACACATAAAGCCTTGTCCTATATTCGGAGTACTGCCTACACACACAAAAATTGCCTGGAGCAGAAAACAGAATATTCTATATGTATTTTTAAAACCATTTCAAACACCTGATAGCATTTCACAAACACTCACATAATAGTAGCAATGTGTGAAAATGCATAATTTGCTTCAATAATGACTAAGACAGACTCAGTCTTTGGACAGGCTGAGATGGGTGGTCTAAGGGCAGTGTGCTGGTTTGCCACCTCCTCCTTTGGCATCCCTGCTTGGGTTACGTGACAGCGGAGTACACTAATGTAGCCCTCCTCCACTTACAACCAGTTCTATCTCCTGAAACCGACCAGAAGTGGAAAATACCAGTTGAAAGGCATTTAATGCATGTAAAACCTACTCAACATCATGGCTCAAAACTATCTAACATAAAGCCTATTTAATAGTAAGTCAGACATTGGAAAGTTGGAAAGTCCAAAGTCAAAGCATCTTAGGTTGGGGACCATCTGTGCTTGCCATTGTTTTGTTCTTAGCTAGGCGTCCTGTTGTAACATGGATCACACGTGCTTGTCTAGAGAGCATTTAACAACAGGGCTGTTAGGAGCCAAGAAAACTTGATAGACATAGAAATAAAAATGGCTTCTTTATACATTTTCTGATAACACAATTCTGGATGGATTCATCAGAGGTCCAGCTCTCTTTTTTTTCCTCTCTCTCTCCCCAGCCCCCATCTTTCTCTTTCTTTCCCCCTCACTTCTCTCCTCTGCCTCCTTGTATCCGTTCTTCCTCTTCTCTTTCCCTTTCTCCACTCATCAGAGCCTTTTTGAATCTCTCTGCACTGGTTTAATCATCACCCACTGGGTCATGAGATGCTGCTCTTCATATTTTAAAAGCGAATGCCATTTCTGAGTCTTGGCTAAAGTGTAATTATTATTTTCATGTACTTCATCTCCAGCCCCCCACTAACCTAGAGCCTTGATTTCCAACATGGGGGCCTAGGATTGAGGGACTGGATGAAGGTGGGGACAACAGCGGGGGGAGCAGGTGAAACTGCCATCTGTGCACGGCCATCTGCAGACCCGATGATGTCTTATACAAGTACTTCCTCCTTTTAAAAAATACGTTGATGCCACTGTAATCATTAAAATACAAAATCATTTCAAATGTTCTTAGTCATTATTGAAGCAAATAACAGGGAGCAAAGAGGCAGTCTCTTGGGGAGAGGTGTGGGCAGGCCTGGAGTCTCCCCTCCCTCCCAAGCTTACCCTCCCTTGAAACATAGTGAGGACGGCTTCAGGGAGACCTCTTTGCCCAGGAGCTGGGACTGTGGGGTCTGCCTACACCTATGCCTGAAGAGCTGGCTATAACCCCCACGGCTGCAACGAGGGAGTGGCTGCCCTGCCAACAAGCTGGAGGGGCCACACCAGACTGGGACTGTCTCAGAGGCAGCCGAGAGCTCACAGGACAGTGGAAGGGGTCACACCACAGACGGGCGGGAGGCTGCAGCAAGAGAACCACAGGTCGGAGAACTCAGGGGATGGAGGTCCCCCAAAAAACACTTACTGAGTGCCCAGAAGGAAAATGAGCTTTCTACACCTGACAAGCCTGAGGAATGACACTATGATAAAAGATCTTTCCTGTCAACCTTTCCTTCCTCCTTCCCACAGCACCCGAGAGGGTAGACGCTCTGGGCCCCAGGCAGGGATGAGGAACTCAGCAGGCTCAACTGGGAAGCAGCTTCCCACATGCCCTTCCCTGCAGTGCTGCTGCACAGAGGGGCCTGAGCCAGCCCAGACAAGTTCACTTGAATTAAATTCAAGTTCACTGATTACACAGGCCTGGGCATTTTCATTACTGATATGAGATTTGTATGACTTGAAATGACTCAGGGGTGCTTCACTCTCTGAAAACAAGAAAGGTCATGGGACCCATTGTAATTTAACCTCCTGGGCAGAGGAAATAAAGCCCCACAGAGCAGATGCTGGGATACAAGGACAGGGGTTTAGTTCTTTTCTGTTGCCCTTCAAGGTGTACCTGTTAAAGTAGAATGTCAAACTTCTGAGGGCCAAAGGATAAGATTTGCACTGTACAGGTCTCCAGAGAAAGAAATACCTCAAGTCTAAACTTTACTGAGGCATATATACATAATGGGCATGTGTCCTAAAACAAACCAGCAGGATCTTCTCGTTCCTAAAACAAACCAGCAGAATCTTCTCGTTCCAAGATTTCTAACTGAACATGTATGAGGGCCGTCCAGAAAGCACCAGCCGCCATCAGTACTATCATAGTACATGGCTGCACACTTTCTGGACAGCCCTTGTATTTTGGCACCAAATATGTCGTCATTACCATAATAATAGTAATATTTAAGAATAAGAAAGGAACATTCCAGATTCTTATCCTATACACAAGGAGATGGATCATGGGCCACCAAGAGCCTGCATAAGATGTCAAAGTTCATCGTTGGCCAAGTGAAGTCTCATGATTTTCAGCTCAGAAATTATGTGGGATATTTTATCAGAACCAGAAAGTAACCTCTATTGGAAAGATTTATAAATAAACTTAATAAAAATAAGTTTTGAGGTAAGAAATTATTGTGGAAATAAAAAAGTAACACAGAGAGGTGGATTCAAAATCACCAAATACACAGAGAAGAAAGGGGACACTTTTAGACAATGGTGAAAAGGGACTTCATTTCCTGACACGTTCTCTGTTTCCAAAAGAATTAGAAGCACTTTGAGTGTTTGGTCCGGAAACACCAACCTGGAGATGGCACAGAAATATGGCCATGGAAATAGAGGAATATAAAGATGGAAAATAACAGAGGAGTGAGTTTTAAGATGCTGACATTAGGGGACAGGTGACAAACAGGCTTCCCTTACCAAGACGAGAGAAATGTGAAGATTAGATCAGAATTTCAACTATATGCACAGAGAAGGGCAGGGAACTTCAAAAGTAAGTAGTTGGAAAAAATAGTAGGTATTTAGTTACAAAGGATCGATAATGAACTTCAATTATTCCCAGGAATATAATACAAAAGGGGTAGTTCTCAACGATCAATATGGGTTTCATCATCCTGGAAATGGTAAATTTAAAGAACAATTCCTTGTATATCAAGGGCTGAAAGGAAGTAAAGAACAAAGTCACAAAAAGCCAGGTGGGCACACAGTTGTTTAGGAGACACTTCTAGAAAGGGCCTGAAAAGCTACTGAAAAGATGGAAAAATTCTCAAAAGACTGCATTGAGAAAATTGGATCCCAAGACCAGGAAAACTCATGAAGATGAAATGAAGCCATCAGAGAAGTCAATCTTAAATGTTTTATCATACAAAAACAGAGGAAATAAAAACAAAACACTTCAACAACGAAAGCTTCCCTGTTTAACACTCTTGGGGGGAAAAAGTGGAGTGAGGGAAAAACGTGGAGTGAGGCTATCAGTCTTGGAGAGACTTTAATTTCCATCTAGAATCTTGTAGTATTAAAAATTGAAAGGGGGCTTTCCCTCACTCTCTTTGTCCCCTAACAATGAGCAAACTTAGACCAAGGTTAGCCACTTAACTTGTTCACGTTACACAACTTGTGTCAATGTTGGCCTTCAGACTTACCCTCCAAAATCCTGTAACCTCGTCTTTCTACATGATGAACTTATTCACCTTTACTTTTTCAGATTATGTGAACAAGTCCAACTGCCTTTTCTATGGTACATGGGAAAATATAAGTATATGCAGTGGGATTTTGAGGTTAGATAGAGAAGTTTGGGGGCAAAAGATACACAATATTAATAATAAAAGTTTTCCTGAAGTATGTCATAATTACAAAGCCAGTTATTTAAAAACTACATGGTTCTGGGTTTAGAGACTATTAATATGCCCCTATTACAGATGAAGCAACACCAAATACACAAGATTCTAATTAGAAACCTAGAAAATACTTGTTCATTACAACAGAGCAGTTAGTTTGAATACTAACAATACAAGCCACACTAGGAAGCAAAATAAAAAGGTTAGAGGCAAGAGCAGACATGCACTTTTAGATCACAATTTCTTTGCAAACACATGGAGACACATACCCATTTTTCCACATCAACTTGCTGTGGAAAGAAAAAGCCAAAATAAATAACAAACAAACACATAAGTACCTAGCAATGTTTCAATTACTGTCATTTAAATCGATTAAAATGTAATCCTCGCACCAATAACTACTCCCATTTCTAAAAGATAAGAAACAGTATTCAAACGTTTAATTAGTAACATTTAATCTCAGCAAATAAACAAAAGATTTCAATTAATTTAGTAATTGGAACTTCAAAACTCATTAGGCTGCAATTGCACCAAGGACACGAAATAATGATAATACATTCAAAAGCAAACATTTACCTAATTCTCAAACATAATTGGCCGCCTGATTATGAAATTACTATTCTCCTCAAACTATAAAAAATATTTAACTAAAAAGACCAATTTAGAGAAATAGTATCTAACTATAATTTTTCTCATGATACTTAAAATGTATCGTCCCTCAACCTTTCTAGCATTTCATAAAATTTCACAGTATAAAAAAAGGGCATGTCTTGACAAATAGTTCTGAAGTTATATGGCAATCCAATTAATTGAAAGTATGTGACTCTTTAAAAAGTAACTGTATCTCCATTGTAAACAGGACAAACAAAAAAGCCATAAGACAACAAAAACTATCTTTTACAGTTTTCCAAGATTACTATGAAATTAATCAGATAAAAATTTCAACACTGAGCGACATACTCTGTCTCAAAGGTAGGTTCCCCTAACTCACCTCCCATCTATAGTGCTTCCTGTAAGAGTTAACGTTTTGCTTCAGGCCCTGCCTGTATTTAAGTTAATTTGTAATTTTCTTCTTTAGAAAATTCAATAGTCAGGTAAGAAGCTAATGATATACAGGTAAAAATCCTGGGCTGTAGCTAAGGAGCTCAATGCCATATAGTAGGCTCAGAAGGGAATATGCAAAAAAAATGCAACTTACAAAATAATTATTTTTAAAATGTTATAAAGTGATACCAAAAATGTCAACCTAAAAGGATAGGCCAAATTTTCTGAAGCCCTGGTAAAGAACATTTTGGCTTCTTTCTGAATTTTTTAGCCTTCAGAAAAATCTCTTCAAAGCCTAGCCCCTCTCCTTTGCATTTTAATAACTATTGTTATTTTAGAAAGTATATGTTACTGAATGGAAAGACCTGTTTTCACTGTAAACTTTTCAGGATATTTCCCTATTCCATAAAGTTCACTTTTTCATTTCATCTTACTGGAGTGATGGACCCATTTCTTTAGATTCTGGGGAAAATGGAAGCTAAAGAAGCAGGTCCTGTATGGTGCAATTATCACACACTTTTCCACCTTCAAAAGGACAAACTCTCATACAAATTCATTTCTAAGAATAATAATTCCAGAACACGTGAAATTATCTCTTTCCAATTCATTAGAAAAACAACATGCCGTATTTTAGTGATATTGATAATTATCAAGACATTATATTATTGCATCATCATATTCACTTCTAAACATAAACATTCTCTCTCTCTCACACACACACACACATCAATTCAAAGATAAAATACTGTGGGATTTTTCCAGAATAAAGAACTTATAATTAAGACTCAGACTTTTTAGGGTCCATAAAAGAAGCTCTTTAGGAATCTATATTACAGTAAAGAAACGCAATTCCTCAAGTAGCAAGAATTAGTAGCAATAATGTTACAGACTGAACATCCGAACACCTAAGGGAAGGCATAGCAATGGCACGTGCTGGGGTGAGTTATCAGCTTGACACACAACACAAGACAAATGGTCCACAGAGTTCACAGACTAAGGTACAACAAAACTGTAATTACGCACAAGCAATGCCGAACGATTTCATGACACGTCTCTTATTAATGTTAACACCGATCATTTATTTGAACTGCAAAAGTGAAGAGAAGAATGATTTGTAGGGAGCTAATGAAGGGAGAGAAATATAAAATTCGTAATGAAGTTGACCAATTTTAGGACTTAAACAATTACCGCATCCATAAAACATAAGACAAATGAACATGTTTCCCAATAATTTATCTAAGTGTTTGAGATTTTAGAGAAGTGATTCCATTACTTTAGAGAAAAAATATTTTATTATCTTTAGGAAAACACATTAAGCACTGCACTATAACAATACTAACAAAAAAAGGGCAAATGGCAAATTCATTTTTAAAATAAAAACAAGTTTCTCTTAGAAGAAATAACACTCTTTTAAATGCCGGTTTGATTTAGCAGAGAGGATGTAAGAGTCTGGTACAAAAGTTATTAATTCTATCATCATATGAAAAGTGGGTAATTCATATGACCTCTCTATTTTTATAAGCATATTGTAATTATAAATGTAGGGCACAAAAACATGAAGTGTTCCATAACCACAGAAAAGGTTTGGTTGCTTGTTTCATATTGCTTAACTTTGTTTTACTGTTTCAAGATGAAGAAGTCTATTATTATTAAATCTATAGGTCACATATTAAGTAGTTACTGTGTGCCAGTATTTAAGCTACACTGTTTACATATAGTCTTGTCTGCATATTACATATAAGAAAACAAACGACATATAAGGGTATCACAAATCTTCAACAAAAACAACAAAATGTCAACAGAGCTACTGAACAATGGAACCAGACCTTGAAATTGTGTCTCTTACTCAATACCAAATGCAAGATATACCATCCTTTTCTCTTTTGTTTCAGATTTTTAATCTGCAATTAATTTGGAACGGCTCAATATCCTGTCTTCATATGATCAGTACCACCTAATAGGACATGTTAACAAGATAACGTAAAGATAAGAACATAGAAAAAGTACCTAGAGACTGTTACAACATCAAATATATTATTGAGTTTTGGTTATTCGGATATCATGCCTGGTTTTTTTGCATAGACATTTTTATAGGTAATTATACTACAATAATAAGACATCTGTCAAAAGTTTAAAGGTTTAATATTAAGGTATAATACAAGAAAAATAATTAAAATATTTAACCCATGGATAAACATGCTACAATCCATTACCCTACTGTTACATTTTTTAAAGTAATAAAATGAAAAACAAAAAACTACTCTACCTTAATAATTCTTCACCATACACCCTGTTTATTATTAACATTAGGAGAAAGAGACTTGAAAAATTTATACACTGTGGGTGGTGCCTGTGGCTCAGTTGGTAAGGCGTCGGCCCCATATACCGAGGGTGGTGGGTTCAAACCCGGCCCCGGCTGAACTGCAACCAAAAAATAGCCAGGCGTTGTGGCGGGTGCCTGTAGTCCCAGCTACTCGGGAGGCTGAGGCAAGAGAATCGCTGAAGCCCAGGAGTTGGAGGTTGCTGTGACCCGTGTGACGCCACGGCACTCTACCCGAGGGCTATAAAGTGAGACGGTCTCGACAAAAAAAAAGAAAAATTTATACACTGTGTTCCAGAACTTGAAATATAATGAAGTCACTTAGATTGTATAAATGAAATTATGATTTGAAAATGCCATATTTTTATTGACTATAAGATAGAAAGATGTAAGTCATGAAAACATGACTTGCTAAAATTTTACTAAGTAAACAAACCCACGTAATCAGCATATAGATTTAAAAATACACAGTACCTATGACCTAGAGGCTGCCTTCACATCGTCCCAGTAACCATCGTTTTATCACCATTGATTAGTCCCACCTTTTCTGATTCTGGATAAAGAGTATGTTCTCCTTTGTATAAAGTTTAGTCAACATAATTGGTAAGATTCGCCATGCTGTGCGTGTAGCAGTAATTAACTAAATCTCACTCCTTACAATAACCCACTGTACAAATATATCGCAATTTATCCATTTAAATTAGTGAATGTTTGAGTTGACTCCAATTTGGGGCTATTAAAAATGATTTTGTGATAAACATTCTTGTACATCTTTATGGTGAATAATATAACCACCAAGAGTGGAATTACCAGGTCATAGATGTGTAAATGTTTAGTTACAGTAGATGGGGCCAAATAGTTTGCAAAATGGTTGTTTAAATTTACACTCTGATCAGCAGTGTGCACATTTCACGTGCTTTACATACTCACCAACACTTGATATAACTAGTCTTTTTAATTATAGCTGTTCTGGCAGGTGTATAGCAGCATCTCACTGCAGTTTCAACCTGCATTTCTCTGATGCCTCCTGAGAGGCATTTTTTCATACACTTTCGCACATCTGAATACTCACTGTTATGAAATATTTCCTCAAGTCTTTTACCCATTTTTCACTTATTAGGTTGTCTTTTTTTCTTCTATACCTGTCAGAGTTCTCCCCATTTTTTAAGTGTGAGGTCCTTTGTCATACATACACATTGCAAATATCTGCTCCCTATCTCAGTGTCCAAATGGCAACTTTGATGAACAAGGACCATCTTAATTGTAGTACAACTTATCAATTTTGTACTTCATGATTGTGTTGCTTTTTGCCATGAAGAGATATTCCTGCATTATTTTCTAGAAAACTTATCATTTTACCTTTCACCTGACAGCTACAACCCACCTGGTATTGATTTTTGAATAGGATGGTGGGGATGGAGAAAATATCCCCCCAATATAGTGACCCACTGTACCCAGTGCCATTTATAAACAGACAATCCGTTCCCCAATGTGCGGCATTGTCACCTGCTAATGTGTTATGTGAGTAATGTATGAAATCCATTAATATTCTGGCCTATTTTTCTATCTCTGTGTTAATACCAAACTATCATATATTATAACATTAAAATAATTCTTGGCATCTGGTAACCAAAGACTCCAACTTAGTTATTTTCTTCAAAACTCTACTTGCTCCTTTTGCCCTTCTTCATTTCCCGTACCGTTTAGAATCACCTTTGTCAACTTCCACACACTCAGAAAGAAATCCTGCTGGGATTCTGATTGAGAGTGCACTGATCGACAGCCATCTTTGTACCATCAGAGACTCCAGAGAGATGAACATTGTCTATTTCTTTTTTTTTCTTAACTCATCTTTATTTCTCTGTAGGATAATATTTAGAAATAAACTTATCCTACATCAAGCACACAAAGTAAATTCAGTGTGAGTTTAAAATAACATGCTTTTCTTCCAGAGGCTTAAGAGGCTTGGACCCCCCCTGGGTTACTCACAGAGTTAGGCTTTTGGAGTTAGGAATTTCTTAGGCCTCTTCTCTGAAGCAGTACACCCCGTGAAGCCTGAGATCCAAGGGCATGCCACCCTTCCTCAGAGATCCGGGCCAGAGGGTTGACATATGTTAACAACATATTGTCAGAGGTCTATAGGTGCTCTGCCCTGAAGGAAGGTCACAGTCATTACTTCATACTGAGTAAACTGAGTGAATGCTTGAAGATATTCAATTCCCCCGTGGCTACTTTCGTCTTTGTGATCTCCTTTTAGATACCTGCTCAAAACCTAGTCACTGTTTAAGAGATTTACTACACAAGTGATTGCATTGATAATGATAAATATTTCCTTTCAAGTTAAATTACAGATATGTAAAAAGGAAGATAAGATGATGAAACTAATAGATAATGGATTAGGTGTGTACGTGACTGGAAGAGTATAAAACTAAAACTTGGAATAAAGAATTTTACTATATGCCATCCCACGGTGTATAGTCTGTTTCTTGACTTAATAAATTACAGGAGCGAGTTTACACCTACAGCAAAGCTGCTGCTCGTTCGCGTCTCCAGTCACGCAACATTCTCTCAAAGTGTTTTCCAATTTTCTGTGTAAAGAGCTGCACATTTTCCATTAGAATACTCACAGGTATATATTTTATTACACTAATATAAGTGGACTTATTTATAAATTTTTGTTTTATGATTGATTTTTACTAGTATATAAAAGTGTAATTGAATAATTTATATTGAGCAGTGATTTGTTAAATTCTTACTTTAATTCCAAAAGTACCCATTTTATCACTGTTACTAAACATTGTCCTTGAAGATTTCAAGATTTCTTCAGGTTTGTATTTTATAGACAGCTTTTGTCAATTTAAGTAACTTTCCTGATGTTACTAACAAATATCATAATGAATGCACGTTTAATTTTTAAAAAAATGTTTTCATGGTATCTGCTAAGGTAAATATATAATTTTTCCTTCTCTTAATATGCTGAAATATATTAATTGGTTTTTGAATCCCAACTTGGTCACAATAGACTATCAATTTGGGTTAGAGTCAGGGTTAGGGTCAGGGTCAGGGTCAGGGTGAGGATTCTATTTGCTAATATTTTGTAGAGGGCTTTTACATCTATGGCCATGGTAGAGATTACTGTTTAGGTTTTTTCTTTTTTTTTTTTTTTCAGGATCTTTGTCATTGTTTACATTAAGGTTATGTTAGCCTCAGAAAATCAGTTGAGAAGTACTCTGAAAAAGTTTGAAACTGGTATTAGTGTTTCCTTAAATGTTTGGTAGAATTGACCAGTGAGGCTGTCTGGGCCTGGACTTCAAGATGGTAAGGCTTTTAATTACAAGTTCATTTTCTTTAGTAGATAAAAGACAGGCTGGTATTTCCCACTTCATGTTAGCATCAGTAAATTGTATTTTTCTAGGAAATTTCAAATTCATTGCAATAAAATTTATTGTCCATATACTCTTACTGTATTTTAATTGGAGATTCTGCAGGGATTTCCTATTTTCATTCCTAATATTGTTACTTTTACATTCTCTTTTGCTTCTTGGTCAGGTCAGTTTTGCTAAAGATTTATCGACTTTATTAGTATTTTCTAAAAAACTGTTGGCTTTGCTAATTTGTTTCTTTCTAGTTTATAAATGCGGTTCTTTACTATGTCTTCTTTCTACATTTTTCAGTTTAATATTTTCTTTTTGTTATCTTCTTGAGATATTTAGGTAAGTGACTGCTTAGTCTTTATGTATTTAAGGCCAAAAACTTCCCTATAAAGAGTTAAAACTGTATCCTTAGCTTCAGATATGTCCTTTTTCCCCTATTCCTATCCAATTTAAAATATTTTATAATTTTCCTCTGTAATTAATATTTTTTCATAAACATATAAATTTTTTTATTGATTTATAGCTAATTCTATGATGATCAAAGAATACACTCAAATTATTTCAAATCTTTGAATTTTGTTTATATTTGCTCCATAATCAGTTTCAGTAAATCTCCATTTGCATTTGAAATAAATGTGGACTTCCCCAGCATCTGCAGTATTCTATATATGATTTTATGTATGTGAACTAATCCTGCTATTAAGATTTCTACATCCTCATTGATTTTTTTTGCCTTTTTTGATTTTATTGTAGCAGTTACCAAGAGATGTGGTCTTATAAACTGACTATAAGTTTGGTTGATTTCTCTTCATAGTTTTGCCATTTTTTTGTCTTTGTACATTTGAAATTCTAATTCTATTCCAACTCTCTTATAAACTAACCCTTTCATCATAATTAAATATAAATCTTTGTCTAGCAAAACTTTTTGCCCCAAATTCTTTCTCAGATATTAAAAGTTACGCCAGCTTTCCGGTGATTCAGCTTTGCCATATATATAACTCTGCTGCCATGTAATTTTTATCCTTTTTATAACAGTCTTTTTATATAGAAAATATGGATTGTCACTAATTCGAGTTTTTAACATCACAGGTATTAATATGTAGATTAATTCAATTTACAGTTTCTTTTGCTTTAAATGTGAAGGTTATTCTGCTAATTGTAATAGTTTTAAAGTATGTTTCTTATAAACAGCAACAATTGCTATTGTTGTTTAATCAAGTCTGACAATACATAATTTTAACTGGAGTATTTAGTCCATTTACATTTACCTTCACTACTAAAATATGAGTTTATATTAACCATCTCATTATTTTTATTCTATTGATCTCATGGTCTTTTTACATAACTGTATGGAAATATAATTTACGTTTCATAACGTTCATCTTTTTTTACCATATTTACAGAGCTGTGACCCATCATGATAACCTAATCTGAGAACGTTTCAGTCCTGTATGTTTTTTTTTTTTTCATTTCTCTCCTTTCTTGCTTCTTTTAAATTAACCAAATACTTTGATATTCCATCTTCCCTCTGTAAGGTTGAGATTATACTTTAGTATTATTTCAGTTGGTATCCTAGAGATTACATATGCATCTATGACCTTTAATAATACAATGCACATTAGTGGCTTTACCACGTTCCAAAAAAGTTAGGACCTGACAACATGTTTAAAAATTTTATACTCTTCCATCTTTTGTGTTATCATCATCATGGATTTTAATTGCACATGTACTTTAAACCCCATATGGCAATAACATACTTATTCTGAACAGGCAGCATTCATTTACACTTGGCTGCGTGTGACTCTTGGTCTTCATTCCTTCCTGCATTTTCTATTTTCAGCCTGGAATCATCTCCCTGCTGCCTGGAGACTTCTGTTTCCTATCTCTAAATTATCTCAATTTTTTGTTAGTCTGGAACTGTCTTTATTTCACATTCACTTTTGAAGGATATTTTATCTGGTTAGAATAGAGGGTTAGTGATTATTTTTCTCCACAACATTAAAGATACTATGTCTTGGTCATCTAGCTCACACTTTTTTTGTTGCATCATCAGATTTTAGTCTGATTATGGCTTTTTTGTTTTTTTATCTTCTCCTATTGCTTTTAAGATTTTTTCCTTTTCTGATATTTAGTAGTCTTAGTACGGTACACACCAGAGTGTAGTTTTATAATTCATAATCTTCTATAGGATTGTGTTCCTTGACTCTGTAAATAAATGTGTTTCATTCATTTTGGAAAATTATGCACTATTATATTTCTAAATACATTAAAAATATATTTATTTAATATATTAAATATTAAATATATTAATATTAAAATATTAAAAATATGTGTATATAAAATATATTTATATTTTATATTAAATATATTTAATAAAGATATGTTTAAAATATATCTTTAAATATATTTATATATTTATTATATATTTAAATATATTTTTAAATGTTATTACTACACATAAGGTATATCTTATGATTTTTTTTCTTCTCCATGTTCTTCTCTCTGAATATTTTCTACTGATCTGTTTTCCAATTCATGAATCTTTTCTTCAACTATGTCTTAGCTGGTGTTCAACTCATCTATTGAGTTCTTACTATTACTGTATTTTTCATTATTCAATTTTTCATTGTATTTTTCATTGTTTAATCTACAATTTAAGGTCTGCAATAATCTCAACGACAGCCTCACTTACTGGTATATTTCTATTGGCAGGATATTATTCTCTTGGTTCTGATTCTGCATATGCATAATAACATTCTAAACTATGCTCTCTATATTATATATTAAATCTGTATACAAGCTGGATGACATTTCTTCCTCCAGAAAGGATATACCTACTACAGCTTACAGTTAAATAATGGGCAGATCACTTCAGTCCAGTTTGGGCCGAGTAACTGCAGGCGAGATTTCAGACTTAGTAAGACCTACTCTACCTCTAGTTTATCCCCTCTGCTACTGGGTAAAATTTCCAGGAGTCCCAACTGAGAGCTTAAAATAATTCTGAGTCCTCTACTAATAACCACTGAAATATGTATTTTTTGCCTCCTTAGCACAGATTAGAGTCAGAATACATTATTCGTATTGTTTCATATAATCAATATTTAGACACATATTACACTGATGAGATTTTCATCCACATTCTACTAAGCTTCTCATGTTGTTTTCCAACATAGTTTAAAAGGAGAAAAGTGTTCCCCCTGAGAAGAAAAACATTTTTGGAGTCTAAATCTTATTTCTACGTTTCTTTTCCCTTCAAGATCTTACATCTTTAAATTCTGACTACCTTGGCATGCCTAAGATAACCTCATTTTTCAGTCTTTTCTGCCTTAATCTGTTCCCAGATTAATACTCAGCAAACGCCTGAAGGGAAAACTGGTGTAGAGAATGTGAGAGCCACCTCAACTCACTTCTCTCACTTCTGGGGTTTTGGTACCTTTAAGTCCTAGACCACTAAGAAGTTTCCAGTTCCCTCAAACAGATTTCTTCTGTGAGTTAATACCTTTTAATTAAATCCTCTTGATTAAATCCTTTTAAATCTTTTCTAGTTTGGGGGAAGTTGGGGGGTTTTATTTGTTTTTATTCTTCCTACAGTTAGTGTATTAGTCTACTTCAACCTGAAAATGGAACTTTTCAGTTCATTAAATTTTTTCACTAAATTTTTCAAACAAGGTCTGATCCAATCAATGAAAGACTCAGAACATTATTTTTTACTTAGATGTGCTCTTCCCAACAAGAACAATATGTATCAGGCAGCACCTGTGGCTCAAAGGAGTAGGGCACTGGCCCCATATGCCAGAGGTGGCGGGTTCAAACCCAGCCCTGGTCAAAACTGTAAAAAAAAAAAAAAAAAGTATCATAGATTCCTTGGTGCCTATTGCGATTTCTTTTTTCTTTTTTTTTTTTTTTTTTTTGTAGAGACAGAGTCTCACTGTACCGCCCTTGGGTAGAGTGCCGTGGCGTCACACGGCTCACAGCAACCTCTAACTCTTGGGCTTACGCGATTCTCTTGCCTCAGCCTCCCGAGCAGCTGGGACTACAGGCGCCCACCACAACGCCTGGCTATTTTTTTGTTGCAGTTTGGCCAGGGCTGGGTTTGAACCTGCCACCCTCAGCATATGGGGCCGGCGCCCTACTCACTGAGCCACAGGAGCCGCCCGTTTTTTGTTTTTTTTTTTTGGTTTTTGGCTGGGGCTAGGTTTGAACCCGCCACCTCCGGCATATGGGACCGGCGCCCTACTCCTTGAGCCACAGGTGCCGCCCTGCCTATTGCGATTTCTAACACATGTGGCCAAACTGCCATTAACAAAGAATTAAATGAAATCCACATTATATACTTTTATTAAAACATTAGCATTTAGATTGGTCAATTTTGACAAACAATGAGTTTATCCCTTGAAATTGGAAAGGAAAAGAAACTAATACTTATTGAGAACCTACTACCATAAGTATTGTACAAGGTACTATTTCATTTTCTTTGTTTCCTAAAACTTTAGCTTCCTTAATTAGCAACAATTGTTTCTTTCTCTCTTCTTTTCATTTTGATATATGTTTACAAGTAATATGCATGTGTAATCAGATTCCATAAAACCTCAAACTGAGGCATCTACCTAAATGCTTCCAAAAGCAGATCGAGTCATTTTAAAATGGAAAATACAAGTACTAAATTAGGACAAATGACACTAATGTTGAGGAAATTATAAATAAAAACATTCCTCCATTCTGCAATATTGTATGCAATTTGCACTTTAACTGCCTGAGATTGCAAAGTCTTTTCTTACCATCAGTTTGAGAAAGAAATTTGCCATAAATTTAATTAAGCAAATGAACTAAAAAAAAAAAAAAATCCAGGAATTCACTGAATTATACCTCGCACTTTAGCTCAATTTCCTAGTTTACTCTGGTTTTATATTAATTGAGCAGCACTCTCCCATTTTTCAGATCTGTCAAACAATGAAGCAGACTTACTACAGTAAGCTTAGCAACCTCACACACTAACACACATATTTAAATCAAAGAAAGGGTTTAGAGTTTTTATTCATAAGTTTAAATTATTTAAAAATTTGCACTAGGCAATAAAGAACTAAGATCTATTGCCTCCTAAATTATTCCTACTCTAGAAGCGATAATTCCTGTAATACTACTTAAATGCTTTCTGAATTTGTTCAACTCCTCAAGATACGTGCAATTTCTTTTCTTCTTTCTTTCTTTCTTTTTTTTTTTCTGAGACAGAATGTCAGTATGTTGCCCTTCGAAGAGTACCGTGGCATCACAGCTCACAGCAACCTCAGACTCTTGTGCTTAAACTATTCTCATGCCTCAGCCTCCCAAGTAGCTGGGACTGTAGGCTCCCGCCACAATGCCCAGCTATTTTGTTGTTGTAGTTGTCATTGTTGTTTACAAGGCCCCAGCTGGGTTTGAACTGTCCAGCCCTGGTGCATGTGGCTGGCACCCTAGCCACTGAGCTATGGGCAGTGCCAAAACATGTGCAATTTCTAACCCAAAATTACCCCTACCTGCTTTCTCTAAGCACAGAATATGTTTAAATAGCTCTTGTATAAAACTAAATATTAACAAATGCAACTTGGTAGGTGCTAAATAAACAAGTGGATAGATCTATTCCATGGAGGCTAAGAATTACTAAGTTAAATTAAATACCACTAGTAATTTCACTGGGGAGAATAGTCAAGAGATAAATGAACAATTTAGGGAAGGAAGAATCAGTGAGGTCAGGCAAGCCTTATTCAATATTAAAATTTGTGATTTTACAAAAAAAATCACTAATTTCTAAAATATAATGATTAAATAACTGTTGTTATAAATCAAACAGACTTTACTTCAGAATATTTAGGTCAGAGCACCAGATCCAGGAATGTGTATCAATTTAATGTACGATAAAAAGTCAGATGATAAATATAAGGAAGGGAATCACCAGTCATGGATAGATAATGTTGGAACTTTTGCTTAGATTTAAAAAAAAAAATCAACTTCAATGCTAATCTTAAATAAACTCCAGACAGATTTACTACAAATAACAATAAACCCCATATAGAAATAAAGTATTCAATAAATTTTAGATGTATTTGCTTTGGAAAATCAGGAGATGCAGAGAAGAAAACGGATTTGTATATTTTTAAAATTCTAACAATTCAATACAATCCCAATAAAAATCCCAGCAAGCTAGTTTATGGATTATAGTTAAGAAGGCAAAAGACCTAGAATAATTAACACAATATTGGAGAAAAACCAAGTCCGAGGACTGACATACTCTAACTTCACCACTTACTGTGGAGCAACACTAAGCAGGACAGTGTGGTGTTGGTTAGAGAACAGAGAAAGAAATCAGGGCAAGAGCACAGAGGGCCCAGAAACAGACCTCCATAAACACAGTCAACTGATCTTTGATAAAAGATCAATACCACGAAAGAGGAACAGTCTTTTCAATAAATAGTGCTGGAACGTCTGCATACCTTCAGGCAAAAAATAAAAAATAAAAAGTGAAACTAGATACAGACCTTAAACCCTTCCCCAAATTTAATTTAGACCTAAATGTAGCAGACAAAACTATAAAACCTCTAAAACATAACATAGGAGAAAATCTAGGCAACCTTGGGTTCACAATGACTTTTTAGATAGAACACCACAGCCGTGATCCATAAAAGACTAACATAAATCGTCCCTTGTTAAAATTAAAAACCTCTCTCTGAAAGATGCTTTTAACTGAATAAAAAAATAAGCTATCACTGGAAGGAAAATCTTTTCAAAACACATACAGTATTTGATAAAGGACTAGTATACAGAATATACAAAGAACTCCTTTATGGGGGCAAGACATGACTGCAAGAGGGACTTTACCTAACAATTGCAATCAGTGTAACCTGGCTTATTGTACCCTCGATGAATCCCCAACAATAAAAAAAAAAAAAATAGTTATCCCAAATGCAAAAAAAAAAAAAACTCCTGAAACTCAACAACGAGGAAACAAACAACCCAATTAAAAACTAGGCTACAGATCAGAAGAGACATCTCACCAAAGATATACAGAAGGCAAATAAGCACATGAAAAGATGCTCTATCATATGTCATCAGGACATTGCAAGTTAAAACAACAATGAGATACCCAGATACACCCGTCACAATAGCCAAAATCAGTAACAGTGATGACAGCAAATGCTGGTGAGAATATAGAACACAGGAACTTTCACTCGCTGCTGGCTAGAATGCAACATGGTACGGCCAATTTCTAATATAGTTTGACAGTGTCTCACAAAACTGAACAGTCTCTTACTATGTGATCCACCATGTGTTCACGCTCTTGGTTAACTGAAGGAGTTGAAAATTTATGCCTACACAGACACTTGCACAAGAGTTTAAAGCAGCTTCATTCTTAATCACCAAAACTTGGTAATAGGCAACCAAGAGGTCCTTCAATACGTGAATGGACCAATTGTGATGCATCCACACAATGAAACATTATTAAAAAGAAATGAGCTATTAACCCATGAAAAAACAAGATGCAAGATGTTAATAATAGGAGAAGCTAGAGTTGTAGGGAGGGTTTATGGGAACTCTCTCTACTTTCCAAACAATTTCCTATAAACCTAAAACTGCTTTAAAAACATGAATGAAATAAAAACATTTTCAGACGTTGAAAAAATATTCCAACATAAAGGCAATATGTATTAATACATACATATTATACCAAACAATAATTATGTATAATAATATAAAATGAAATAAACCTAAGCAGATTTAAAAGCCAAGTGATAATGGATTCCATGAGTAGAAAATATTACTTCTGGAGTAGGGCGCCAGCCCATATACCAGGGGTGGCAGGTTCAAACCCAGCCCCAGCCAAAACTGCAAAAAAAAACAAGAAGAAAATATTACTTCTGGCTGAGAGGCTCATGAAAGGATTCAAGGAAGGTACCTCGTGAACATGTGCAGGAAAGGATAGAGTGAACTATTAAAAGGCTCAGAATTCTGGGTGAGGAATTAGCAAGAATATAAGAATATATTATATTATACAAGAATATAAGAAGATAGCCCTGGAGGAAATGGAGCGTATTTGGGGAGTGAGTCCAGTTTGGATGGAGAATGGATAGTATGGAAACTAAGCAAACCTAGAAAGAGAGAAAGACCAAAGCTTTAATTTTTTCCTAAGAATAGAGATCACATGAAAACGATTAAATTAAGAACAATCTCCTCAAGGGACAATTTCCAACACTGATGGGCAAGTTAAAGACCCAAGAAGACATAATCAAGACAGCCTTTGACAGAACACCCAGAAAGTGATTCAATTACTGGCTGGATCCATCCAGGTGCACATATTTCTTTCTAACCAATTCCTGAATGGAGTTTCCAGAGCAACTAAACGAACCCTTCGTGGGGAAATCACATACAAATCTACTAAATCTAAATATCTATGTTATTAATATCATACAGTTCAAATCCATCCTGGAGGTTTAGACCCTAACCTCATGAGTGAATATAAATGACATGACTAATCGCCTTACATGTAATATAGTATTATATATTGTTATACACTCTATAACGTCTATTCTGGAAACTATTAGAAAGAAAACCAAACAAAATCTATAGGCCATAAGCACGTAAAGACAATCTCAGGTTTTATGCTTAGGCCTGGTGTCTTGTTTTTATCCTTTATCCAAATAAGCATTTATTGAGTGCTTGTATTTCCCACGATGTCCCATTCTGGAAGAAGCAGCCCTAGCTCCTCAGACTCTCACCATTTACTCCAGACAGAGCCTAGACCAGTGGTTCTCAACCTTCCTAATGCCGCACCCCTTTAATATAGTTCCTGTGGGTCGTAACCTAGACCATAGCTACTCATCATACATCAGTAAAGTGAACAAATGCAATTAATTCCAGCTTATAAAGTATTAATTAAATGTTACCGGTTTAACTTTTTTCTTCTGCGGTTTCTGCTATTATTTGCCCTTCATTTATCTCCATCGTTGCACCGCCCAATCTCCTTGTTGTGTGAGATTTGGGGTACTTTTCCCTTTTGTCAGACAATGCGATACTTTCAATGTATTCTGATCTTGTACCAGGCTCACTTTTTCCAGGACTCCAGTTCAGTGCACTAGAGCAAGCCCGTTCTGTGTGCCCTTGGTGTGTCAATGGTCTAAGAACAGTTCCAAGGTTTCCTTTTCCAGTAAAGAGCACTTTGCAGCTCCATGTGGCCTCAGGGTTAATCATCTTGCCATATGATAATAATCCCCATGTACCCTCAAAACTGACCCCATCCTAATTATCACAATATTCCTTTGGCATCTCTAACCCCCAAGTAATGTAGAACCCACTGGGCTTGGCCTTCCTCCCACGGCTCTGAGACTGTGTGCCAAAAAGTTGGCTTCTTAGAACGTGTGGCTGCAGCAGTCACTAAACAAGCTGAACGTGCTCCTTTAAAATCTGCAGATCGGAAACCACATGCAGGATTCGGTATGCTGCCCATTATCTGCATTTCTGCTCTGTGAAGAGGATCTGTAATTTGTATCTGATTCACAAAGGCACCATCAGCAGGTATGACCAATTTCTCATCCAGACCGGGGCTCTTTAGACAGTGAAATGGGTTTTTGTCCAAAAACATTCCTTTTCTCCCACAACAGAGGCAAGATAGGGGGCAAAAAGAGCTGGACATAATGGATAAAAACTCTACCATATGTTCAAAACTGTTGCTACAGTGGTAGAAACTGAACTTTTGGCACTTATCAGCTTCTTAATTTTTGGTGTATGAATTCTATCTTGCAGTCCCTCCAAACAGCAAATATTTACTGAATATCCAGCACTTAACGTGCATTGTTAAAGGTGCTAGTTGTACAGCAAGTGAGGGCAACAGTCTGAAGCCATGCTCTGCTGAGATTTACCCTCCAACGGGCAGTCACTAACAGACCTGAAATATGAGCATGTTAGAGGGAGAAAACAAAGCTCAAACAAGGTAAGAAGTGTGTTGCTGGGATTTTTTGTTTGTTTGTTCGTTTGGGTTTCTTTGAGGAGGGAGAGTAATGGGCAGTGTTATTTGATAAAGAATGGGGAAAGAAAGATTCCATCAAACTAGACTAAAATTTTGTTTCCCCCCCCAAATTTAGATCTTTAAGAAATTTAAAAAAAAAATAAAATAAGAACTTTAAGATAATAAAAATTAGAGGACATCTGACTTAGTAAGTTCTGTGTATCTTTAAATCACAGGTAAATTTTGGAATAGTTTCTAAATATTAAATCAGAATTTTACCATCTCATCTATTTGCTATCAAATACTTACACATGAAAAATATTTTCTTCCTATTATAAACACATGAAAAAGTCTGAGGATAATGTCCAAATTGAATAAAACTAATCAAATAAAATAATCTATACATTCAAGATTCATAATCTAAAACAGTGCCTAACTGTGCCCCTGTGATTGAATTACATACTGATTAAATTGCCCTCCTTATTGAGTTTGATGCTAGAGTCTCTGGAAACCACGTCATTCAAATACATGGAAATGTGCAGGATCCTTAGCTACTGAGTAGAAAGTTGTCTTTCTAGAAACAGACAGCAAAACAAAAGTGTCTTCACATAGAGCATACTTACTTTAACCAAAGACAAATGTCCCTATAATGTCCCTGTAAGCAATAGATCATTGTTGCTCATGAATACATATAACTACATTCACCTTCGAATCGCTACACCAATTTTGCATATGAAGGGCAGGTACATATTTTCGTACAGAGGCAACAAGATGCAGGCTAAATATCACCTCCATTAGTAAATCTGTCGATTTATTGGTAGCATAGACTCATTCCTGAAGCTGCATTTGTGCTGTACTGGGGATGTTCCTGAACAGAAAGGTAAACAGAACACAGCCTCTTGGAATAATACATTAAGTTATACTAGCTATTTGGGAATTACAGTTTCAGATGAAAATAGCCAGTGGAGCCATATTGTCTACCATACAAGGTCAGACAAGTTCGTGGACTCATCCTGGAAAAAGTGCTGCATCCTCATTGCTGAGTATCCTTGCAGTCACTGTCGAAGTGCTTGGCCATCTAATAACAGGGCTGATGGCCCTTCTGGAAAAAGTATTCCAAAATTGCTTTGTAGCGTGGACTAGGTGCTGGCGTGGGTACAGAGCTTCCCAAGGGGAGAGTACCTTGAAGGTGACTGTAGTGATACTGAGCAGTGAACTTTGCAGCACTTTTTCTAGGATGAGTTCATGAACTTAACTGTCCAACCTCATGTAAACACATTCATCCATTAAGAATTTTATAGCTTTGAGGATATACAGGGGGTTGAGTAAGTAATTAAATCTCTCCTCTGCTTTCTCATTGAACTATTCACCACCAAAGCATGAGACACCACATGATTTATCTTCTCTCTTTCCTATTAGGTTCAGTTGCTCAAGAGCAAGGATATAATCTCACTCATCCCTCTGTCCCCAGCCCCAGAATTCACAAAAGCAACTCAATACATTTTTGGTGGAATGAACAGTGCCTGAATCAGTCAGGCAGAGAGTAATGACTTGGGTTTCTAATTCCCAGCCATGGAGACACCCGAGCACAGATATTGATTTCTTTTCCTAGATAAGGATTCACCTTGCCAGTCCCGGTTTGGGTCAAGGGGAATCCTAAACACACCTATAACCGATTAAGGATATCAGGATAGTAACTCTGTGTCTGCTGTGCACTGTCCAGATGTTAGAAATTATCCAACCTTCCTTTACACACACGACCCTCCTCTTTCTCCCAATAAAAACAAGAACCCTCCTTTTAGCACTACCCTTCCCCTTGGCATCTCCATGGCCAAAGCCAGTCATGCTGACCGCACCTTCTCTTGCCAGTAAATGAATTAGCCACGGGGATGTGACAATGGACAGGAGGGGAGTTCTACCAGGAAGTTTCTGGACAAAGTGCCTTTAATGTTAAAGTCATCTCCTTATTGTGCACATGGATGAAGATGGATTTGGATACCATCCAAAATGAAACTGCCGCAGCCATCCCGTAATCCTGGAAGTGTGAACCTATGAACCAAGCAAACACGGAGAGAAGAGGGAAAGAGAACTACGGAAGTCTGAGCCGAAGCCCCAATAGACTTAACCTGAATCCTCTCTTCCTTTGGACTTTCTGCTTCCTTATTTTTTTTTAACCACAAATGATTAAAGAATGCACAACGATAGCACGCTTCACAATATAATTTTATTTAGGTAAAATTATTTTTATGCACAAATTCCTAGGTGGATATATGGCTAATCTTTTAGCAGTGGTATTGTGGTTGTAGGGAGATGGGGTACAGAAGGATTATGAGGAGGGTATTTTTATTTTATACTCTTCTATGTGACTGTTATACGAGTACAAGATCTAAATCAGGGGTCGCAACCTTCCTAATGCTGCGGCCCTTTAATACAGTTCCTATGGCTTGTGACCCACAGGTTAAGAACCACTTATCTAAATGATTCTATAACTGAACTGTATATTGAAATTTAAATATATTTTCATATTGAATGCATTTAGACACTAATTACTTTTAGCGATAACATTAACCAAAAAAAATAAATAAACGAATGAGGATCTATGTAAGGCAATTCACTGAGGTCCTACTATTGTTTTTTTTTTTTTATTGTTGGGGATTCATTGAGGGTACAATAAGCCAGGTTACACTGATTGCAATTGTTAGGTAAAGTCCCTCTTACAATCATGGAGGTCCTACCATTGTTAATAGCAACCTGGTCCAGTCTTTGGGCTGTGGTCTGTTCAGAGGCAGGTATCGGCTACACTTAAAGTATTTAAAAGCGTGATCATTGTCTTACATCCTAATTCTGTATTTTAATGGAGTTTGATTCTGTATTTTACCTGAGACTTATGATGAATGGAGCATGTTTGAAAATGGATGAACAATATTAAGTATTAAAGGAAACTTCTTTTTTTTTGCAGTCATTAGTCCAGCCACCCAAGAAACTTATTTTTAATGATGTACAGCATTCAATCCATATCACATGAACCATAAGATACGTCAATCCTTCCTTTTTCTTCCACACTACCCCAATGTGCTTTAATGAAGAAAAAGTGAATGGATAGAAAACATCAATCTAAAACACAATCAGGTTGAGCACAACATCAAGGCTCTTAGGTTTTGATTCCCTGCCTGTCTTCCCAGGAGCTTGAACAAGTTAGTCTTTAAGATATCACAGATTCTGGGTGGCGCCTGTGGCTCAAAGGAGTAGGGCGCCGGCCCCATATACCAAAGGTGATGGGTTCAAACCCAGCCCTAGGCCAAAAAAAGAAAAAAGATATCACGGATTCCAAAATACCAGAAGAATAGGGCATTAAAGAAACATTAAGATCTACTTTTGGAACTATGATTAAATACTGAAAACTCAGAAAATCTTCAGTGAATAAAATCTTTTAAAGACAAACTGTTTTGAATCTATGAATTGGTATGTACATAATAAGACAGACTGAAATTAATATTGATTGGTTTTCGGGAAAATCAGGCTCCTGTCAAATCAAAATATACTTTCTAGTCATTACTCAATTAGATTGCTTGGACTTTCATTCAATCTTATCAACAGGTTACTCAAGCTTGGTACTTCTGTGATGTGTTAAGTCCAGTACTAGTGGCCAGGAGACGTCTGCGTCTTGATTCCTAGAACCTGTGAACGTGTTACAGGAAGTTACACTGCTGGCTTTGCAGACAGTGGATGGACCACAGCTGACCAAGCCAGAACACAGCTATGAAAGTCAAGGATTTTCCCTGGGGGCCCTGGGAGGAATTCAGCCCTGAGGACACCTTGGGAGACTGAGTGTAGACTTGAGACCTCCAAAACTGCAAAATAACAATTTTATGTTGTTTTAAGCCACAACACAAAACTGGTTATAGCTTATTACAAACAGCCATAGGAAACTACAGCTAAAACCTTCAGGAAACTGGGGGATTTGTGGTGGTGGTCGCTGGTTGGTTGTTTTGTTTTTATATTTGGTTCAGAGTTAATTATAGCTGTTTTCTCCAAAAGAGTCAGATCTGGTGGGAGCTTATTCAGGCATTATCAACACAGAAATCTTAATAATAATGACATCATACTTATATTAAATTACTTGACTCTCACAACAATTTTAAGAGGGAGAGGCTTTTATTTCCCCCCCTTTTTAAATGAGAGAACTGAGGCACAGAAAGTTTGATAACTTACATTGTCAGAAACTGAATTCTGGGAATTTGCCCTAAAATCTAAGTGCTTAAGCTCTGCGGGATACCACAGACCTTCAACTTCATCTTTTGTTCCTGCATTTATATAAAATGATCTGAGATGCAATTACTTGTCTGAAATTGGTGCTTTGATGTTTGATGAATGTACTTATAAAAAAACCCTTTAGTGGCTCTTCAGTGTTTAAAAATGTATTTTTACAAAATTCATCTCGAAGTAAATTTAGTTGCTTCTTGATGAATTTTTGAATTCTCTCAGAGTACATGCCTTAAAGAGACCAGGATTTTGGAAGAGGAAGGACACAAGTGTTTTAACAACATTCCACAAGCTACAGCTTCACGTTCTGTAAAAACTGGACACATCTTGGTCTGACTGATACATAACTCTTTTAACATTCTTTAGTAATTTATACTCTTAATGAAAACATAGGATAGAATCTAGAAATAGGAAACATTCTTCAGTATCACATAAAATAATAAACTACTGTAGTAAAATGAAACGTGAAAGTCATTCTAAGAGCGTCTCTGGAAATTTGACATGTGCATTGTCTTCTGGCCAGTATTGTTTTCCACTAGAATTTTTTAAAATAGTATAATGAGATCAAGTGTTCCTTGGAAAAAAATTGAAATGATTTTTATATTAGTTTTCATATGAATATTAATTTTGGAAATGATTCTTAAAAATTCCAAAAATAATTTCAAGGAATCACCTAATTCCTTCTTCGTGCTAACATTATAAATACATACACTTCTGTGATAACAAATATGAAAATGTGCTACAATGGTTTTTCTATCCCTGTCGTCACAAACTCACTGATGACAAAACTCACATGTGACAATATTTTCTTTCTAGCTGCAGAGCCTTTATAAGTTTTCTTATAAATGTTCAAAAAGCTTGCATTAAATAAATGATTTTTTTTTCTATTTGTTTTTTCTTTTTTTATTAAATCACAGCTGTGTACATTATGGGATACATTGTGCTGATTTTATATACAATTTGGAATGCTTACATCAAACTGGTTACCATAGCCTTCACCTCACAAATTATTGTGTTACGACATTTACACTCTACTCTTAACAGAGTTGACATGTACCCTTGCAATATGCACCATAGGTGAGTGTATGTATTGGTACATACCCACATGACAAAAAAATCATGGGTTTTTTTCTTTATTAAATCATAACTGTGCACATGAATGCATTTATGGGGTACAATGTGCTGATTTGATATACAACGTGGATGCTTACATCTAACTGATTAACATAACCATCTTCTCCCTTACTTATTTGTTGTGGTCAGACATTCATACTCTATTCTTAATAGATCAGAACTGTATCATTACATTATATACAGTAGGTTAATCTAAATAAATGCTTAAAATCAAATTTATTCAATATTCAAATCAATAAAATTTATTTATAATATTTATAATATGCATATTACATTCTGAATTTCAGAAATTTTAAAAGTATTATTCACAACTTTCATTATACTAACCTACAAATGCCCATAACAATGAGGAATATATAGGACATAAATTGAAATAAATGAATGATATTAATCATAATCATTAAACTATAAATTTCGATCTATATTCCCATCAATGAGAAGGATGTAAGGAGCAAGTACTGGTTAATTTTATTTTGTTTTTCCTGGTCCAAACTACAATACTCTAACAACAAAGGGGCCAATAATCAAGAGACAAGAAGCCGAAGTTGAAAGGGACCCAGTCCAACATACCTTCCAGCAACAACTGAACCAAAAAACAGGGAAAGTCAAGGTTGTATTTTTAAAATATACTTTCTTAAATAGAATACTATATAAGCCATGTTTCGCACTCACGGCATGAAACGAAAGCAATTCCTATTCAATAAAAATAACTAATTATAAATGCTATTTGAAAAAGTAATTATTTTCAATAAATTTCATGGACTTTAAACCTAAGCTCTTTTCACTTTGTCATTGAGCATCAAAGTGTACTTTGTCACCTCTCGCTTGATATCTGTGTTCATATAAAATGTAATACTTAAATTCACTATATATTAAAAATTAAAGTTATATGAAGGAAAGCATTCATCAAAATGTTCTGCAGTTTGAGAGGTGGAGCAAGATGGCAGAAGAGTAACAGCTTCCCTGCAACTGGGCACGGTGAGTCTGCTGAGATAAGACTCCAGGGATCTCTGGCTGGTGGGATCTGCCTATAATCAGCCGTTTGAGGATACAGGGAGTCAGCAAGGGACCACTGCACCCCAAGAGGAGGACAAAAACAGTGGAAAACTGACAATTGGTTACGTGTGTTTGATCGACCTAATCCCACCGCAACCATAAGTACAAGCAGCACTGAGACTGCAAACCAGAAAGGCGTTACCTGTGAACTATTTCGGTGTTTTTGGACTTGGCATTCAGTTGAACTGCCTTTGGGGAGAGCTTGAGCAGGAGTTCGGAGAACTCTGGGCATTGTCCAGGGCCCCAGACTGAGCTGCTGGGCCAGACAGAGCTAATAGTGTTCGGCTGTGTCTACAGGGAGACACTGTGAGAGAACTTCCTCGGGAAGCTCTGCCCTCAGTCTCCCAGACCAAAGATCGGGCAGCAGCTAGTAACCTAGTGACTGAGCAGCCTAAAGGCGGAAACTGAGCTGCCTTACAGCCTTAACCCTCAGGGGCAGAGTGAGACCGGTTTTGGCACACTGGAGCTTCCGGCTATTGCCCTGGGTAGAGTGCCAAAGCGTCACAGCCCATAGCAACCTCAAACTCCTAGGCTACATGTCACCCGGACCGCCATAAGAGCTGCGCTGCGACCCCCAACCCGTAACCGCCGGGCCTCTGCATGCCCTGCCCAGGAACTGCAGGAGCCGCACAACCCTGCATCCTCCCTCCTGTATCCTCCCTGCCTCCATACGGGCCCACTCATTTGGCCAGGGACTCTGGTAGCTGCATGCCCTCCGGAGACCTCCCTGCCCCTACACAGAGCCCTTCTCCTGGCCAGAGAATGCTGGAGCCTTGGGCTCTCTGTGCCAAAGTCAGTGTGGACCGGGCACACAAAGAAACGTGCACACCATCTCCCACCCTGTTGCTGGATCTGGGTGTGTCACACTCCGGAGCTGCTTTCACAAACAGAACTCCCTGGCTGGGGCAGCCACAGAGGAACTACACAGGGTCACTCCCTACAAAGATCCAGCAACAATAGAGTGATCCCGCTGGGCTCTAATCTTGGAGAGACACCTCCCCAACTCTGAGGATGGCCAGCGGCAATGGTGAAAAACAATCATGAGGCAAAATCAACAGAAAAACTCTGGCAATATGAATAATCGGAGTAGATCAACTCCCCCAAGGATCAATGGGGCAGACAGAGCACAAGATCCCAAGCACAAACTAATAACTGAGATGTCAGAAATCGAATTAAGAATCTCGATAGCAAATAAAATTGAATTAGAATTCCAAGCAGTAACCCAAAAGATATCTCAAGAATTCAATGAATTCAAAGACAAAATGACCAAAGATTTTGACACATTGAGACAAGGAGTTGCAGCCCTCAAAGATCTGAGAAACACAGCAGAACCCCTCAGTAACAGAATGGAGTAAGCAGAAGAAAGGATTTCTGACATTGAGGACAAAGCTTTTGAACGCTCCCAAACTCTCAGAGAAGGAAAAGAAATGAAGGGCAAAAACAGATCACTCTCTCAGAGAGCTCTGGGATAATTCGAAGAAAACCAATATTTGTCTTATAGGGATCCCCAAAAGCAACGAAGTGGCTTCAAAAGGCACAGAGTCTCTTCTCCATGAGATTATGAAGGAGAACTTTCCAGACATGCCAAGAGATTCTAAAATTCAGACAGCAGACAGTTTCAGAAATCCAGCATGACTCAACCCAAATAAGACATCCCCCAGACACATCATAATCAATTTCACTAAAGTTAATATGAAGGAGAAAATTCTGAAAGCAGCCAGATGAAAGAAAACAATAACCCAATAACCTGCAAGTGGAAGAATATTAAAATAACTGCAGATCTCTCTGCTGAAACCTTTCAAGCTAGAAGAAGATGGTCATTGACTTTTAATCTCCTAAAACAAAATAACTTTCAACCCAGCTAAACTGAGCTTCATTTATGATGAAAAAATTAAATACTTTAATGACATTCACATGTTGAAGAAATTTTCCATAACTAAACCAGCTCTCCAGGATATTCTCAGACCCATCCTCCATAAAGACCAGCGTAATCCTCCACCATATAAGTAAATCCACCTAGAAAATTTAGATCAAATTCCAACTTCCACAGTGCCAAAGGATTAAAAATGTCCACCAGACTCTCAAAAGGCTTATCAATATTCTCAATTAATGTGAATGGTTTAAATTGTCCTCTAAAGAGGCACAAACTGGCTGACTGGATACAAAAACTCAAGCCAGATATCTGCTGTTTACAAGAATTGCATTTTACATTAAAAGAAAAATATAGACTCAAGGTGAAGGGATGGTCATCTATACTCCAGGAAAATGGAAAGCAGAAAAAGGCAGGTGTTGCAATGCTATTCACAGACACAATAGGCTTTAAACCAACCAAAATAAGGAAGGATAAGGATGGACACTTCATATTTGTTAAAGGTAACACTCAATATGATGACATTTCAATTATGAATATTTATGCACCCAACCAGAGCACACCTCAATTTATAAGAGAAACTCTAACAGACATGAGCAACTTGATTTCCTCCAGTTCCATAGTAGTTGGAGATTTTAAACCCCTTTAGCAGTGCTGGATACATCCTCCAAGAAGAAGCTAAGCAAAGAAATTTTAGATCTAAACTTACCCATTCAACATCTGGACTGAACAGACATCTACAAAACATTTCATCCCCAAAAAACTGAATACACATTCTTCCCAGCAGCCCACAGAACATACTCCAAAATTGACCACATCCTAGGCCACAAATCTAACCTCAGCAAATTTCAAAAAACTGAAATTATTCCTTGCATCTTCTCAGACCATTATGGAATAAAAGTTGAACTCAATAACAACAGGAACCTGCATACTCATACAAAAACATGGAAGCTAAACAACCTTATGCTAAAGGATAGATGGGTTATAGATGAGATTAAGAAGGAAATCAACAAATTTTTGGAACAAAACAACAATCAAGACACTAATTACCAGAACCTTTGGGATACTGCAAAAGCAGTCCTAACAGGCAAATTTATAGGACTGCAAGCCTTCCTCAAGAAAACGGAAAGAGAGGAAGTTAATAACTTAATGGGACATCTCAAGCAACCAGAGAAGAAATAACACTCCAACCCCAAACGCAGCAGAAGAAAAGAAATAACCAAAATCAGAGCAGAATTAAATGAAAATGAAAAAAAGAATTATACAACAGATCAATAAATCCAAAAGTTTGTTTTTTGAAAAGATCAATAAAATAGATAAAGCTTTGGCGAACCTAATCAGGAAAAAAAAAAGAGTAAAATCTCTAATTTCATCAATTAGAAATGGCAATGATGAAATAACAACAGACCCCTCAGAAATTCAAAAAAAAATTAATGAATACTATAAGAAACTCTACTGTCAGAAATATAAAAAATCTGAAAGAAATCGACCAATACCTGGAAGGACACCACCTACCAACACTTAGCCAGAATGAAGTGGAAATGTTGAACAGGCCTATCAAGTTCTCAAATGACATCAACTATTTTAATCTCCTAAAACAAAATAATGCTCAATATATGTTTAATATACGTAAATATATAAATGTCATTCAGCACATAAACAAACTAAAAAATAAGGACCATATGATTTTTTCAATTGATGCAGAAAAAGCTTTTCATAATATCCAGCATCGCTTCATGATCAGAGCACTTGAGAAAATTGGTATACAAGGGACATTTCTTAAACTAACAGAAGCCATCTACAGCAAACCCACAGCCAATATCATATTGAATGGAGTTCAATTGAAATCCTTTCCACTTAGATCAGGTACCAGACAAGGTTGCCCATTGTCTCCATAGCTCTTTAACATTGTAATGGAAGTATTAGCCATTGCAATTAGGGAAGAAAAGGCGATCAAGAGTATCCACATAGGGTCAGAAGAGATCAAACTTTCACTCTTCGCAGATGATATGATCGTATATCTGGAAAACACTAGGGATTCTACTACAAAACTTCTAGAAGTGACCAAGGAATACAGCGATGTCTCAGGCTACAAAATCAACACCCATAAATCTGTAGCCTTTATATATATACCAACAATAACCAAGCCGAAAAAACAGACAAGAACTCTATTCCTTTCACAGTAGTGCCAAAGAAGATGAAATATTTGGGAGTATACCTAACAAAGGACGTGAAAGATCTCTACAAAGAGAACTATGAAACTTTAAGAAAAGAAATAGCTGAAGATGTTAACAAATAGAAAAACATACCTTGCTCATGGCTGGGAAGAATCAACATAGTTAAAATGTCTATACTACCCAAAGCAATATACAATTTTAATGCAATTCCTATTAAAGCTCCATTGTCATATTTTAAAGATCTTGAAAAAATAATACTTTGTTTTATATGGAATCAGAAAAAAACTCAAATAGCCAAAACATTACTCAGAAATAAAAACAAAACAGGAGGAATCACACTACCAGACCTGAGACTGTACTACAAATCGATAGTGATCAAAACAGCATGGTATTGGAACAAAAACAGAGAAGTAGATGTCTGGAACAGAATAGAGAACCAAGAGATGAATCCAGCTACTTACCATTATTTGATCTTTGACAAGCCAATTAAAAACATTCACTGGGGAAAAGATTCCCTATTTAACAAATGGTGCTGGGTACACTGGCAGGCAACCTGTAGAAGATTGAAACTAGACCCATACCTTTCACCATTAACTAAGATAGACTCTCACTGGATTAAAGATTTGAACTTAAGACATGAAACTATAAAAATACTTGAAGAAAGGGCAGGGAAAACTCTGGAAGGAATCAGCCTCGGTGAATATTTTATGAGGAAGACTCCCCCAGGAAATTGAAGCAGTATCAAAAATACACTACTGGGACCTGATCAAACTAAAAAGCTTCTGCACAGCCAAGAACATAGTAAGTGAAGCAAGCAGACAGCCCTCAGAATGGGAGAAAATATTTGCAGGTTATACCTCCGATAAAGGTTTAATAACCAGAATCCACAGACAACTCAAACGTATTAGCAAGAAAAGAACACGTGATCCCATCTCAGGGTGGGCAAGGGACTTGAAGAGAAACTTCTCTAAAGAATACAGACGCACGATGTACAAACACATGGAAAAAACCTCTTCATCCTTAATCATCAGAGAAATGCAAATCAAAACTACTCTGAGATATCACCTAACCCCAGTAAGAGTAGCCCACATAACAAAATCCCCAAACCAGAGATGTTGGCTTGGATGTGGAGAAAAGGGCACACTTCTACACTGCTGATGGGAATGCACACTAATACGTTCCTTCTGGAAGGATGTTTGGAGAATACTTAGAGACCTAAAAATAGACCTGCCTTTCGATCCTATAATTCCTTTACTAGGTTTATACCCAGAAGACCAAAAGTCACAATATAACAAAGACATCTGTACCAGAATGTTTATTGCAGCTCCATTCATAATTGCTAAGTCATGGAAGAAGCCCAAGTGCCCTTCGACCCATGAATGGACTAGCAAATTGTGGTACATGTATACCATGGAATATGATGCAGCCTTAAAGAAAGATGGAGACTTTACCTCTTTCATGTTTACATGGATGGAGCTGGAACATATTCTTCTTAGCAAAGTATCTCAGGAATGGAAGAAAAAGTATCCAATGTACTCAGCCCTACTATGAAGCTAAATTATAGCTTTCATATGAAGGCTATAACCCAACTATAGCACAAGACTATGAGGAAAAGGGCCAAGGAAGGGGAAGGGAGGGGGGAGGTCAGGGTGGAGGGAGGGTAATGGGTGGGGCCACACCCACAGTGCATCTTAGAATGGGTACAGGAGAAACTTACTAAAGGCAGAATACAAATGTCGACATACAAGAACTAAGAAAATGCCATGAAGGCTACGTTGAACAGTTTGATGAGAATATTTCAGATTGTATATGAAACCAGCACATTTGTACCGCTTGATTGCACTAATGTACACAGCTATGATTCAACAATAAAACAATAACAATAATAATAAAATAAAACAAAATGTTCTGCAGATTAACTAAGGTAAAATAAAGAGGCAAAAGCATAAGGCTGCTTAAGTTACTAAACTTTATTAACCACAAAACACATGGAAATAACCAAATGCTATTATGGACTCTCTATTGTAACATATTCGTGTCATGACTGAACTGGCAAACTTCATGAGCTAGAACTAGCTGAGAGAACAAGGGGAGGGAAAGGGAATCGGACTAGACGGAAGCCATCAAGGCCAGACAGAAGGCAGCCGGGAATTAGTAACAGCCCAACCAAGGCAATATACAGGGATAAGAAAAAGAATAAACATAAAACAATAATCACCACTATAGAACATGCACTTGCACTGCTAAATTGTCTACACACATCATAAATTACTAATCATTATAATCCAGTGACCAAGATTTACCTGAGCCAAAGCCATGGAGCTCATTCACGGCAGAACTGGCATTCGCAAACAGCTCTAAATCAACAAAGGCCCTGCTTTTAACCCTACACTACATGGCAGTGTGCCAAATAGACTCAGACGTAGACAAGTTATCTGTGAACACATAAAAACCAGGGGTAGAGCAGAAGGAGGAACAGGGGCAGCGATGTGCAAACACCGAAGTTCAAACACGACTGGGCCGAGGACCTGGGCACTATTCCAAATCCTGTTTTCCCCTTTCTGCCACTTGTATATTGTCCCATCCTCAAGTAAACGTTGTGCGAGAAGCTACTAAAATAAACACACACATTGGCACGTTTCCTACCAACCTGCTTTGACTAAGAATAAAGCTAAATGACATTCAATGCAATTATATAGATATCAGATTTCTCTCCTACCTACCACTTATTTATTTTTTATAAAACAGATTTTATTATTTATTCACTTATTTGAGAAAGAACCTCAAGCTGTCGCCATGGGTAGAGTGCTGTGACATCACAGCTCACAGCAACCTCCAACTATTGCACTTAAGTGATTCTCTCGCCTTAGCCTCCCAAGTAGCTGGGACTACAGGAGCACGCCACAATGCCCGGCCATTTTTGGTTGAAGCTATTATTGTTGTTTGGCAGGCCCGAGCTGGGATTTGAACCCGCCAGCTCTGGTGTATATGGCTGGTGCCCTAGCTGCTTGAGCTACAGGCACTGAGCCTAAACAGATATTTTAAAAAATCTCTTTATGTGAAATCCTTCAGAATGCTTTTGGTGCCACAAAAGTCTGAGTTATTTTATTAATAGTCACAATAAGAAACTCTTTGGGGAGCTAAAACTTAAAATTAGGTAATATTTTTCCTGTTTCAGCTTAGGTACCTCTTCTCCTTTTGCTATCAATAATTTTCATAACTTTGTCATAAATAATGTTGGGGATTTCCTGGAGATTTCCTTCACCTTTAGGAAAACCAGGCATTTACTCATAAACTCAAGAAAATGAGCAAAATGGTCCATACCAAACCAAAGGCATGCTTTTTTTTTTTTTTATTTCTTTTTTTTTGTAGAGACAGAGTCTCACTGTACCACCCTCGGGTAGAGTGCCGTGGCGTCACACGGCTCACAGCAACCTCTAACTCTTGGGCTTACGCGATTCTGTTGCCTCAGCCTCCCGAGCAGCTGGGACTACAGGCGCCTGCCACAACGCCCAGCTATTTTTTGTTGCAGTTTGGCTGGGGCTGGGTTTGAACCCGCCACCCTTGGCATATGGGGCCGGTGCCCTACTCACTGAGCCACAGGCGCCGCCCCAAAGGCATGCTTTTAAATGGAAAACTTTTCCGTATCATCAAGTGTGCTTGGGTTGCTACGAGCATACAATAGCATGTTGGACGTTAACTAGCACCGGTATTATTCAATTTACTGAAGGAATTTACATAAGGAATTCAGGAAGAATTCTTTTAAAAAGAACAAGGCTTTGTAAAGAAAGTTGACAATGAAAGAGCAGGGAATTGTCTACACACTGTGCTTTTTGATACATTGTTAACTAGAGAAGAAAGAAATGCTTTCACAAAAACTAGCATTACCTTCCTGACACCCTGCATCCTGGGGAAAGCAGATCTTTATTTAAGTAAATCTACTGAGTATGATTTAGTAAGCTGGAGGTGACGATTTGTTTGACGAAAGGATGTGCCATTACAGTTCCATAATGAGTTTAAAGGAGATATTATAAGATACTAGAAAACAGCTGTGGAGACACTTGGAGTCCAGAAGACTTGATTCCTACAAGTGTCAGCAACAAGCACTGATCACGTATCCTCAGAACATATTTAGTGAGCACACACGCTTTATGACCAAAATGGTCATGCGGGTGGAAAACATCTATCCTTCTTGGTAAGCGCTGGTTGCTCCAGGTCACCAGAATGCTCCCTAACTGTCCCAGGGATCCTCCAGGATACCCCTGGAGTTATGTAGGCCACCCCCAAATATATAAATGTAACAGAGATCTTCAGGAACCTTCCCCCAGCACCATGGCTAGGTGCTACTCTGATTAACTTGTACCTGAGCCAAACTAACTGTTAAATAATTTGAATATCACTCCTAGGTATAATCAAAACTACTCACCAGTCTAATAGAGAACCTTTCCTTTTCCTCCAAAATACAGTACCCTGTTGAACTATTTGACAGTGGTTTCCTTCTAAAAGTTACTAGTAGCTCAAAGTGAGATTCAGCTTCATGAAATTTATTTCTTTCCTGTACCAGATTCTTTTAAAGTTACATTTCCTACTTAATGTCTTAGGGTGGCTATGCTTGACTTTATAAAATACTGTTTCACATGTCGTATAAATTATTACTTTATTTCTGATGGAAAATTTCTAGAAAGAGGATAATTGGAAACTCAATTCAATTAAATAAAAATATTTAAGGGGTCCAGAATGTCTACCTAATAAGTATCTTAAAAATATAAACCCTAAAACAGTGTTTCAAATTACTTCCTGTATGCACAGCAACTTTAGAATTTGCCTAGTCTAACTTCGCAGTTAGAGGGAGACAAAGATCTTTCCAAAGCTGTGACATTTAGAAAAAAAGCAGGTTAAGAAAAAAATATCCCACGTACTCAGTACTATTATGAAACCAATTTATAATCACTTACACTTTCATATGAACAAAAGATCACAGCTATGGTCCAAGATGAAGAGGGAGGAGGGTGGATGAGAGGGCAGGGGGGAGGTCAGATCGAGGGAGGGTGAACGGTGGGATCACACCTATGGTGCATAATGCAAAGGGTACTTGTCGGATCTATTAGTATAGAGTATAAATGTCTTAACACAATAAGTAAACAAGACGAGGTATGTATGAACCAGTGCGATGTAAGCATTCCTAATTCTATATGAAATCAGCACATTGTACTCCATAAATGCATTAATGTATACATGATCTATGTGTTTATGATTTAATAAAAAATTCAGGAGAGAGATTAAAGATGGCGGCCGAGTAACAGCTTCCCTGCAACTGGGAACAGCGAGTCTGGGGAGACAAGACTCCAGGCATCTCTGGCCGGTGGGATCTGCCTACAATCATCCCTTTGAGGATACAGGGAGCCAGCAAGGGACTTCTGGACCCCAAGAGGAGGACAAAAACAGTGGAAAACTGGCAAGAGGTTGCGTGTGTTCGATCAACCTAACCAGGCCCACAACCGTAAGTACAAGCAGCAGTGAGACTGCAAACTGGAAAGGCCTTACCTGTGAACTGTTTCCGTGTTCTTGGACTTGGCCCTCAGTTGAACTGCCTTGGGGAGAGCTCAAGCAGGAGTGTGGAGAACTTTGGGCATTGTCAGGGGCCCCAGACTGAGCCACTGAGCTGGGTGCAGGAAGCCATTACAAAAGAACTGCCCCGGCAAGCTTGCCCGCAGGGTCTCAGAGCAAGGATTGGGTGGGTCAAAGTAACCTACTCACTGAGCAGCCTAAAGGCAGGGACTGAGCTATCTTACAGCCTTAATCCTTAGGGGTACAGTGAGACAGTTTTGTCACACTGGAGCCTTGGGCTGTGGCCCTAGGTAGAGAGCCGTGAGGTCACAGCTCATAGCAACCTCAAACTCCTGGGCTTGGCGCCGCCCAGACCTCCATAAGAGCTGTGCAGCGACCCCGACCAGTGATCCGCACCCACCAGGCCTCCACATTCCCTGACCAGGAACTGCGGGAGGCACGCAACCCTGCGTCCTCCCTCCTGTGTCCTCCCAGCTTTCACACTAGCCTGTTCATCTGGACAGGGACTCTGGTAGCTGCGTGCCCTTTGGAGCCCTCCCTGCCTCTGTGCAGAGCTCTTCTTCTGGCCAGAGACTGCTGGATCCTTGGGCTCTCTGTGCCAAAGACATTGGGCGCCTGGCACTCCCAGAACTGTGCGTACCACCCCCAGCCCTGTTGCTGGATCGGAGTGTGTCACAAACCGGACCTGCTTCCACAACCAGAACTCCCTAGCTAGAGCAGTCCCAGCGGAACTACACAGGACGGTGAAAAACAATCATGAGGCGAAATCAAAAGAAAAACTCTGGTAATATGAATAACCAGAGTAGATCAACTCCCCCAAGGATCAATGGGGCAGAAACAGCACAAGACCCCATGCACAAACAAATAGCTGAGATGTCAGAAATTGAATTCAGGATCTGGATAGCAAATAAGATCGAATTAGAATTCCAAAAGTTATCCCAAGAATTCAACGGATTCAAAGACCAAATGACCAACGACTTCGACACATTGAAATAAGAAGTTGCATCCCTCACAGATCTGAGAAACACAGTAGAATCCCTCAGTAACAGAATGGAGCAAGCAGAAGAAAGGATTTCTGACATTGAAGACAAAGCTTTCGAACGCTCCTAAACCCTCAAAGAAGAAGAGAAATGGAGAGCAAAAACAGACCACTCTCTCAGAGAGCTCTCGGGTAATATGAAGAAAACCTATTCTTCTGATAGGGATCCCCGAAAGTGACGAAGTGGCTTGACAAGGCACAGAGTCTCTTCTCCATGAGATTATGAAGGAGAACTTTCCAGACATGCCAAAAGATTCCGAAATTCAGATAGCAGACAGTTTCAGAACTCCAGCACGACTCAACCAAAATAAGACATCCCACAGACACATCATAATCAATTTCACTAAAGTTAATATGAAGGAGAAAATTCTAAAAACTGCCAGACGAAAGAAAATCATTACCTACAAGGGGAAGAATATCAGAATAACTGCAGATCTCTCTGCTGAAACCTTTCAAGCTAGAAGAGGATGGTCATCGACTTTTAATCTCCTAAAACAAAATAACTTTCAACCCAGGACCCTGTACCCAGCTAAACTGAGCTTCATTTATGACGGAGAAATTAAATACTTCAACAACATTCACATGTTGAAGAAATTTGCCACAACTAAACCAGCTCTCCAGGACATTCTTAGACCTATCCTCCATAAAGACCAGCATAATTCTCCACCACAAAAGTAAACCCACCCAAAAAATTTTTGATCAAATTCCAACTTTCACAGTCGCAAAAGGATTAAAAATGTCCACTGGTCTCTCGAAAGGCTTATCAATACTCTCAATTAATGTGAATGGTTTAAATTGTCCTCTAAAGAGGCATAGGTTGGCCAACTGGATAAAAAACTCAAGCCAGGTATCTGCTGCATCCATGAATCGCATCTTACATTAAAAGACAGATGTAGACTCAAGGGGAAGGGATGGTCATCTATATTCCAGGCAAATGGAAAGCAGAAAAAAGCAGGCATTGTAATCCTGTTCACAGACGCAATAGGCTTTAAACCATCCAAAATAATTAAGGATAAGGATGGACACTTCATATTTGTTAAAGGTAATACTCAATATGATGAGATCTCAATTATTAATATTTATGCACCCAACCACAATGCACCTCAATTTATAAGAGAAACTCTAACAGACATGAGCAACTCGATTTCCTCCACTTCCATAGTAGTTGGAGATTTTAACACCCCTCTAGCAGTCCTGGATAGATCCTCCAAAAAGAAGCTAAGCAAAGAAATTTTAGATTTAAACTCAACCATTCAACATCTGGACTTAACAGACATCTACAGAACATTTCATCCCAACAAAACTGAATACACATTCTTCTCATCAGCCCACGGAACATACTCCAATATCGACCACATCCCAGGCCACAAATCTAACCTCAGCAAATTTAAAAAAAATAGAACTTATTCCTTGCATCTTCTTGGACCATCATGGAATAAAAGTGGAACTAAATAACAACAGGAACCTGCATACCCATACAAAAACATGGAAGCTAAACCACCTTATGCTGAAGAATAGATGGGTTATAGACGAGATTAAGAAGGAAATCACCATATTTTTGGAACAAAACAACAATCAAGACACGAATTACCAGAACCTCTGGGATACTGCAAAGGCAGTCCTAAGAGGGAAATTTATAGCACTGCAAGTCTTCCTCAAGAAAATGGAAAGAGAGAAAGTCAATAACTTAATGGAACATCTCAAGCAACTGGAGAAAAAAGAACACTTCAACCCCAAACTCAGCAGAAGAAAAGAAATAACCAAAATCAGAGCAGAATTAAATGAAATTGAAAACAAAAGAATTATACAACAAATCAATAAATCCAAAAGCTGGTTTTTTGAAAGGATCAATAAAATAGATAAACCTTTGGCCAACCTAACCAGGAAAAAAATCTCTAATTTCATCAATCAGAAATGGTAATGATGAAATAACAACAGACCCCTCAGAAATTCAAAAAATCCTTAACGAATACTATAAGAAACTCTACTCTCACAAATATGAAAATCTGAAAGAAATCGACCAATACCTGGAAGCATGCCACCTACCAATGCTCAGCCAGAATGAAGTGGAAATGTTGAACAGGCCTATATCACATTCTGAAATAGCATCAACTATACAAAATCTCCCTAAAAAGAAAAGCCCAGGACCAGATGGCTTTACGTCAGAATTCTACCAAACATTTAAAGAAGAAATAGTACCTATACTACTAAACCTCTTCCAACATATAGAAAAAGAAGGAATATTACCCAGCACATTCTACGAAGCAAACATCACCTTGATCCCCAAACCAGGGAAAGACCCAACAAGAAAAGAAAATTATAGACCAATATCACTAATGAATATCAATGCTAAAATACTCAATAAGATCCTAACAAACAGAATCCAACAACACATCAAAAAAATTATACACCAGGACCAAGATGGATTTATCCCAGGGTCTCGAGGCTGGTTCAACATATGTAAATCTATAAATGTAATTCAACACATAAACAAACTTAGTAATAAAGACCATATGATTCTTTCAATTGATGCAGAAAAAGCTTTTGATAATATCCAGGATCCCTTCATGATCAGAGCACTTAAGAAAATTGGTATAGAAGGGACATTTCTTAAACTAATAGAGGCCATCTACAGCAAACCCACAGCCAATATCATATTGAATGGAGTTAAATTGAAATCATTTCCACTTAGATCAGGAACCAGGCAAGGTTGCCCATTGTCTCCATTGCTCTTTAACATTGTAATGGAAGTTTTAGCCATTGCAATTAGGGAAGAAAAGGTGATCAAGGGTATCCACATAGGGTCAGAAGAGATCAAACTTTCACTCTTCGCAGATGATATGATCTGGAAAACACTAGGGATTCTACTACAAAACTTTTAGAAGTGATCAAGGAATATAGACCCAACACCCATAAATCTGTAGCCTTTATATATACCAACAATAACCAAGCCGAACAAACAGTCAAGGACTCTATTCCTTTCATAGTAGTGCCAAAGAAGATGAAATATTTGGGAGTATACCTAACAAAGGACGTGAAAGATCTCTACAAAGAGAACTATGAAACTCTAAGAAAAGAAATAGCCGAAGATGTTAACAGATGGAAAAACATACCATGCTCATGGCTGGGAAGAATCAACATTGTTAAAATGTCCATACTGCCCAAAGCAATAAATAATTTTTTTTTTTTTTTTGGTAGAGACAGAGTCTCACGTTATGGCCCTCGGTAGAGTGCTGTGGCCTCACACAGCTCACAGCAACCTCTAGCTCCTGGGCCTAAGTGATTCTCTTGCCTCAGCCTCCCGAGCACCTGGGACTACAGGCACCCGCCACAGCACCCAGCTAATTTTTTGTTGCAGTTTGGCTCGGGCTGGGTTTGAACCCGCCACCCTCGGCATATGGGGCCAGCGCCCTACACACTGAGCCACAGGCACCGCCCAGCAATATATAATTTTAATGCAATTCCTATTAAAGCTCCATTTTCATACTTTAAAGATCTTGAAAAAATAATACTTCATTTTATATGGAATCAGAAAAAACCTCGAATAGCCAAAACATCACTGAGCAATAAAAACAAAGCAGGAGGAATCATGCTACCAGACCTGAGACTGTACTATAAATCCATAGTGATCAAAACAGCATGGTACTGGCACAAAAGCAGAGAAGTAGATGTCTGGAACAGAATAGAGAACCAAGAGATGGATCCAGCTACTTACCGTTATTTGATCTTTGACAAGCCAATTAAAAACATCCAGTGGGGAAAAGATTCCCTATTTAACAAATGGTGCTGGGTAAACTGGCTGGCAACCTGTAGAAGACTGAAACTGGACCCACACCTTTCACCTTAACTAAGATAGACTCTCACTGCATAAAAGATTTAAACTTAAGACATGAAACTATAAAGATACTTGAAGAAAGGGCAGGGAAAACTCTTGAAGGAATCGGCCTGGGTGAATATTTTATGAGGAAGACTCCCCAGGAATTTGAAGCAGTATCAAAAATACACTACTGGGACCTGATCAAACTAAAAAGCTTCTGCACAGCCAAGAACATAGTAAGTAAAGCAAGCAGACAGCCCTCAGAATGGGAGAAAATATTTGCAGGTTATACCTCCAATAAAGGTCTAATAAAAAGAATCCACAGAGAACTCAAACGTATTAACAAGAAAAGAACACATGACCCCATCTCAGGGTGGGCAAGGGACTTGAAGAGAAACTTCTCTAAAGAAGACCGACGCACAGTCTATAAACACAGATGAAAAAAAGCTCATCATCCTTAATCATCAGAGAAATGCAAATTAAAACTACTCTGAGATATCACCTAATCCCAGTAAGAGTAGCCCACATAACAAAATCCCAAAACCAGAAATGTTGGCGTGGATGTGGAGGAAAGGGCACACTTCTACACTGCTGATGGGAATGCCCACTAATACGTTCCTTCTGGAAGGATGTTTGGAGAATACTTAGAGACCTAAAAATAGACCTGCCATTCAATCCTATAATTCCTTTACTAGGTTTATACCCAGAAGACCAAAAGTCACAATATAACAGAGACATCTGTACCAGAATGTTTATTGCAGCCCCATTCATAATTGCTAAGTCATGGAAGAAGCCCAAGTGCCCTTCCACCCACAAATGGACTAGCAAATTGTAGTACATGTATACCATGGAATACTATGCAGCCTTAAAGAAAGATGGAGACTTTACCTCTTTCATGTTTACATGGATGGAGCTGGAACATATTCTTCTTAGCAAAGTATCTCAGGAATGGAAGAAAAAGTATCCAATGTACTCAGCCCTACTATGAAGCTAAATTATAGCTTTCACGTGAAGACTATAACCCAACTATAGCACAAGACTATGGGGAAAGGGCCAAGGAAGGGGAAGGGTGGTGGGAGGTTTTCGTGGGCCACATCTATGGTGCATCTTAAAATGGGTACAGGTGATTTCACTCATGTACAAAGCTATGATTTAACAATAAAAAAAAAAAGAAGAAAAATTTAAAAAGCAGGTTAGCAATATAAAAATTAAATTTATGACAATACAGTTCTAAGATGGTATTTACAAAGGGGAAATAGCAATGTACACTTTTCTCAACACTAATGCAAAAGAAAAAGACTTTTCTTTGTAAAGATAGATTTGCATTTCAAAGTTGATATGACTCAGTGAAGTTGAAAAATCAGAAGTTATTTCAGGTGGAAACTAAATTTGCTGAGTTGAGAATTTTTTACTCTTCCTTAATTTAAGCCTACCCTAAACACTTTGTGTGAAAGAATAGAAATTTTAAAAGAAACTTCATATGTTTGAATATAGGAATTTTAAACTTTTATATAATCAAAAATGATCTTGTAGTGGGAGGGGAAAGAGGAGGGGGGCGGAGGGAGGGTGATTGGTGGGATTACACCTGCGGTGCATCTTACAAGGGTACATGTGAAACTTAGTAAATGTAGAATATAAATGTCTTAACACAATAACTAAGAAAATGCCAGGAAGGCTATGTTAACCAGTGTGATGAAAATATGTCAAATGGTCTATAAAACCAATGTATGCTGCCCCATGATTGCATTAACGTACACAGCTATGATTTAATAATAAATAACCTTGAAAAAATAATATACATATTTGAAACTTTTGTAAAATAAGCTTTTGGTATAACATCAAATAAAAATCACTGAAGTTTCTCCTCTATAGTTTATAGTATACTGCTAAAAATTAAATTTATTTAGAATTAATGCACAAACCAATTAAAGTCCTAAACTGCATGACGCTAAAATCTAAAAAAACTACAAGACTGATGAAAATAATGTTACATCATTTCTATGGATACTTTTTCATGTATTATCATTTTTTAATCTCTTGACTTATCTAGACTGGGACAGTGATTAACAAAAATGGGAATCTATAGACAAATAACAGAAAAATAAAATTTTCAGTTTCAGTTCTAGAAATGCTATAGTGTATTAAAGCATATAATGCAATAACCATAATACAAAAAAGAAAGAAACCCACCGGAAAACAAAAATTTGACCTTACATCCTCCTGCTTTATTCTAAACATTAATGAATTGGTTAAGAATGGGTAACAGACCAGAAATCAGTCATAGCAAGTCTCCCAGAAAATAATTAAAATATACAACAGGCTGTCAAAGAAAAATATCTGCATTAGAAGACAGCATAAGAATTTCAATTTTCAGAAGAAAATGATTAGCTGTTTGCAAAGTTGAAATTGACTAAATCCACATCACCATAATTTTGATACTTAAAATACGTAACAGTGCCATGAAATTTTACTTGCCATAAGGAAGCTTAGAACATAGTCACGTGGTTATAAGCATTTGAAAATAAAATAAATGTTAATGACAAATAGCCATGCATAAAGCAGTTAGTGAAAATAGTAACATAACAGATCTAAAAATGTAAGGAGACACACAAATGCTCAGAGAAAGGTCTGTTTGAAACCACAGACACATGCATGAGGCTTGGTGATACCGATCATTTGAAGGTTGGGTAGTTTTATAAAGTTTTTAAGACATCACAGATCTGCGGGATAAAGCGGAAAGACAAACCTAAGGAAATCACCAGTAAAAGGCAGTGACATCCTTCAGCAAATCAAAGTCCAATACCTATGAAAGAAATGGTTCAGACAGTGGCTAAATTCATGAAAATACGGCACGTCTACACAAACTGAGTACTTGCCCCTTCCGATTTCTCCATGGTGTTAGCCAGCATCTCCTGCAGGGCCCGGACAGAGAGGGACTGTTCCAGCACAAAGGTACAGATGGAGAGGTCTGGGGGGACATTCTGCACAGAAAGAGAGAAACCCATTAGTAATGTATCATCATCCAGCACCCAGACACAGTTTACCTCAGTAGACTTTGATTTACTTCATAAAAATGGGTATATTTATCAACTTTCTAGCATGAGCTGCTAAATCATCAAGATACGCTGTCATTACTGCTCACATTTATTACACTTTTTAAATCACAGATAAAAACAACTGAGTGCTGGGTGGCACCTGTGGCTCAGTGAGTAGTGCTCCAGCCCCATATACTGAGGATGGTGGGGCCCGGTCAAACTGCAACAAAAAATAGCCAAGCATTGTGGCGGGCACCTGTAGTCCCAGCTACTCGGGAGGCTGAGGCAAGAGAATCGCCTAAGCCCAGGAGTTAGAGGTTGCTGTGAGCTGTGACGCTACAGCACTTTACTGAGGGTGATAAAGTGAGACTCTGTCTCTACAAAAAAAAACACCTGAATGCTTACTCTCATGTACATTACACTGGGAACTTTATCTGTAACTCCTATGGTCACCTACAGCAAGGATTATTACTAAGACTGTGCACTGGGCAAGAGATATGAACTGAAACTTCTCTGATGAAGACAGAAGAATGGCTCACAAACATTTTTAAAAATGCTCATTGTTCCTAATCATCAGAGAAATGCAAATCAAAACTACCCTGAGATATCACCTTACCCCAGTGAGAACAGCCCACATCACAAAGTCTCAAAGCTGCAGATGCTGGCGTGGATGTGGAGAGAAGGGAACATTTTTACACTGCTGGTGGGACTGCAAACTAATACAAACCTTTTTGGAAGGAAGTATGGAGAATCCTCAAAGACCTCAAATTAGATCTCCCATTTGATCCTGCAATCCCATTACTAGGCATCCACCCAGGAAGAAAAAAAAAATCCTTTTATCATAAGGACACTAGCACTAGACCATTTATCGCAGCTCAATTTACAATCGCCAAAATGTGGAAACAACCTAAATGCCCACCAACCCAGGAATGGATTAACAAGCTGTGATATATGTATACCATGGAATATTATTCAGCCATAAAAAGATGGAGACATTACACTTTTTGTATTAACCTTAGAACACATTCTTCTTTGTAAATTATCACAAGAATGGAGAAGCAAGAATCCAATGCACTCAATTCTAACATGAAGCCAGTAGATGATCTAATACACACCCACATAAGGAAAAAACTCAAATCAATTAAAGGTGGGAGGTACAGGAATGAGGGTGTGGGGAGGAGGGAGGTGGATGGGGGTGTTCCCACTAACGGGGCGTAGTGTTAGGATCAATGCACACCTCCTGAGGGGTGGGACATAGTTATGAGAGAGGCTTTACCTGACAAATGCAAACATTGTAACACAATTCTATGTGCCAACAATAAAAAAAATTCTGCCTATGATTAATGCAAATATTACAAATATTCTTCCAGTCTGCAGCTTGCATTTTTACTCTTTTAGTGACATTTTTCAATAAACAAATTTATTACTTTTAAAAGACTGGGTGAACAAGAAAACAGACAAGTTGGATCAAGCTGGTTGACTGGGCACAGGTAGCATGTGCCTCCTCCATGGAGAAGAACAAGAGAAGTAAGCAGATCCTCATGTTTTGAACAGGAGAGACACTAAGAGCCACCAGGAAAGCAACAGGAGGCAGCCAAAGTGGATAAGGAGAGGGCTCAGGGCATCTTCTGTGGCCAGGGGCTGGCGAACAGCTAGGAGAAACTCCTGGGCTCAGCAAAAGCGAAAGAGACGCCCCCAGAGGATCTCCAAGTCTGTCCACTCTGCAAGACAAGCTTTTACAGTCTTGGTTATAAGAGAACCTCTCAATCCATGCAGGTCTCAAGCCTAATTAGAGGGAGCTACTCGGTCACTGCACACAGACATTGTTCCAGAAAGGGAACTCACTTAGACCCCAGCGCATCCAAGCCAAGAGCAGCTTGAGCCAGGCGTCATTCTGAGACTGAAAGGCCAGGGCGTGCCTGCACAGCTCCGAGGAGGGATGAAGAAGAGCAGGTACTGCCATGCGCTCCAGGGAAAGTCCCCCCTGCCTTGCTGTGGGCTACTGTTGAGACTGACCCATGAGCAGACAATATTTCCCACAGTTCCTCACCTGTGCAGCCTGCCCACGTGAGGACCCACCTTTTCAGGTCATAATGCAAGGTGCCATTTTAAGAATTTGATACTGGGCAGTGCCCCATTCTCAGAATGAGTTTGGGCTTGATGAGGCTGTCACCACCCCACCACACCTGGCTGCACAGGTGCAAGGAAACCAGGCTTTCCAGCATACATCTGGACCGTGCCCACCGTCCTGCAGCTGCTATAGGACCACGTCTCAAGCAAACTGCATTTCCTATGGCTTCCAGCCAGCACATCCTGCATGAGAAGGCCCCAACCTCTCTGATCACAGGCCCAGGGTGCTATGCTGGGAGTTGGAAGCCATGCAGCACCTCACCCTCACGCTGAACTCAGGCTCTGGATAGACAGTGGGGTCCAAGCCCTTCTATATGCACTTAGGACAATTCCCACCATCCTGCTACGGACTGCTGTGGGGCTGAGTTGTGAGCAGACGGCACTCTCCAGGCATTACAGACACATGGTGTGCCCAGAAGGGTTCTCACCCTCTCTGGGCATAGACCAGTTTGGAAGTTGAAAGATAGGAAGTCTAGAAAGGGTGATGGAGAAAGAACCCTCCCCTCATCCAGCCACACAACACTGTAGACATAACAACTTCTGCTCTCAAGCACAAGCAGGGGAGACACCCACAATAGTACTCTGCCTACTATGCCTGTAGAAAGTGCCACCCATTGCCCTCCCTTCACCCACAAGCAGTGTTTTTGAAGCTGCCTCAACCTGGGAATCTCAGCCCTTGGGTCTTGATATCATTGAATCCACAGCCAGCACTCCCCAGCACCCAGTCAGACTGTAGCAGCCTTGATGGACTGGTGGGTTCTGAGGAAACTGTGGTGTCCTGGAGCCTAGGCATAATGTGCCACTTCCAGCCAAGAAAAGAGTGCAGCACTTCAGAGGGGCCCCACAGGACAAAGGGGAACAGGGCACCAGCTGCCCACTATTCGGGGCCTTTGCCTCCTTCTCCCTGCCCTGGCCAGGGAGGGGAGACCTAACAGATATTTACAGAAAATTCTACCCCCAAATTGCAGAACAGACATCCTTCTCATCGGCACATTGAACATTTTCCAAGGTAGACCATAAGTGGGACCACAAAACAAGTCTCAGCAAATTTTAAAAACTCAAAATCATATCATGTATATTCTCAAATTATAGTGGAATAAAGTTTGATAACATGCAAAAATATATGCATACATGGAAATGAAACAATGTATGTGGAAATGAAACAATGTACTGTGGGACAATCTTGGGCCAATGAAGAAATTAAGATAAAAAGTTCATGAAAAAGTAACTGAATCATAATGGTTACACAAGCTACCAAAATCTCTGGGATACAAGAAAAGTAGTGCTAGCAAGGAAAAGATCAAAGAACTAAGCAAAATTGAAACCAAAAACCAATACATAGGATCGATGAAACGGAAAGCTGGTTCTCTGAAAAGATAAACAAAATCTATGACCACTACCTAGATTAACCAAGAAAAGAAGACAGAGGTTCAAACAAGCTCAATCAGAAATGAAATGGAGACGTTACAACTGATACCCCAGAAATATAAACGATCAAAGACCACAACGAACACTCTTTCACACAAAAACCTCAAAAATCGGGAGGAAATAGATAGATGTTTGGAAACACACCCTCTCCCAAGCTTAAATAAGGAAAAAATCCTGAACAGAATAATAATAATAAGACTGAAACAGTAATAAAAAAAACTCCCAACAACTAACGCCCAGAACCAGAGGATTCACACCTGAATTATACCAAACCTAAAAAAAAAAAAAAGAAGAAAGAAAGAAAGGCAACTATCTTACTGAAACTGTTCCATAACATCAAGAAGGAATAATCCTCCCTAGCTCATTTAATAATGACAGTATCACCCTGATACCAACCAGGAAAGGATGTAACAAAAATGGAAAACTGCAGACCAATCCTCCCCATGAACACAAATGTCAAATCTTCGACAAACTACTACCAAAATGAATTCAATCACATCAAAAAAAGTTTTTTTTTTATCATGAACAAATGGGTTTCACCCTAGAAATGCAAAGATGGTTCAACATACACAAATCGTCTGGCTCACCACATAATTAAAAGCAAAAACCATATGATCATCTCAGTAGGAAAACATTCAATAAAATTAGCAGCCATCATGACAAAAAATAAAAACCTTAACAAATTAGACACAGAAGAACAAACCCCAAAATAACAAAAGCTGTATGTGACAAACCCACAGAGGGAAAGTTAAAAGCATTCCCCCAAAGAACTGGTATAAGACAAAGATGCTCAATTCAACCACTTCTATTCAACATAGTATTGGAAGCCCTAGCCAGAGCATTCAGAAATGTTAAGATGTCCATACTTCCCAAATGACTTATTTAATAAAATGCCCAAAGTAACGACATCGTTTTTTACAGAATTAGAAAAAAATAATCCTACAGTTCAAATGGAAGCAACAAAGAGCCCAAATAGTCAAAACGATCCTAAGCAAAATGAATAAATCTGGAGGCATCATATTACCTGACTTCAAATTACACTACAAGGTTATAGTAATCAAAATAACATGATGTAAGTATACAAGCAGATACACAGATCAACATAACAGAATAGAGGGCAGCGCCTGTGGCTCAGTGAGTAGGGCGCCGGCCCCATATGCCAAGGGTGGCGGGTTCGGACCCAGCCCCAGCCAAACTGCAACAGAAAAATAGCCGGGCATTGTGGCGCGCGCCTGTAGTCCCAGCTGCTCGGGAGGCTGAGGCAAGAGAATCGCGTAAGCCCAAGAGTTAGAGGTTGCTGTGAGTCGTGTGATGCCACGGCACTCTACCCCAGGGCGGTACAGTGAGACTCTGTCTCTACAAAAAAAAAAAATAATAAAATAACAGAATAGAGAACCTAGGAATAAACCATATACCTACAGCCAACTGAACTTCAACAAAGCAGATAAAAACACACACAGAGGAAGGAGGTACAAATTGTCAAATGGTGGTGGGAAGATTGGAAAGCCACATGCAGACAAATTAAACTGGATCCCTAATTCTCACCATACATAAAAATTACCTCGTGATGGATTAAAAATTAAATATAAAACTAGTAACCATAAATATGTTAGAAGCAAACCTAGGAAAACTCTTCTGGATATTGGCTTAGGCAAAGAATTTATAACTGAAACCCTCAAAGCAAATACAAGAAAAACAAAAATAAATAAATAGTGGACTTAAACTAAAAAGTTTCTTCACAGCAAAAGAAATAATCAAAAGTGTAAACAGACAACCTACAAAATGGGAGAAAATGTTCACATGATATACATATGACAAATGACTAATATTTAGAATCGACAAGGAACTCAACTAATCAACAAGAAAAAAACACATAACGCCATGAAAATGTGGGCAAAAGACATGAATGGACATTCTTCAAAAGAAGACAAACAAATAACCAACAGACATAGGAAAAAAGGTTCAATATCTCTAATCATCAGAAAAAGCCACAATGAGTTACCACCTTATCACAATCAGAATGTCCATACTTTAAAATTCAAAAAAAAAAAATATTGTTGGAGATGCTGTGAAAAGAGAACACTTACACACTGTTGGTTGGAAAATAACATGGAGATTGCTCCAAAAACTAAAAGTAGACCTACCATTCAGTACAGCAATCTCACTACTGCATATTTAGCCAGAGGAAAAGTCATTGGATCAAAAAGACACAAGCACTTACATGTTTATCACAGCACAATTCACAATTGCAAAGATATGGAATCAACTTAAGTGCCCATAATTCATGAGTGGATAAAGAAAATGCGGTATATGTTTATATATATGTATATGTGTAGACACACATGTGCACACACTCAACATGGACTACTACTCTATATAAAAAAGAATGAAATAATGTCTTTTGCAGCAACCTGGATGGAACTGGGAGCTAAATGATGGGTGGTGTAATGGACTGTGGAGTTTCAGAAGGGGGATAATGGGAGGAGCTGAAAAATTGCTTATCAGGTACAATGTATACTGTTCAGGTAATATATACACTAAAAGCCCTGACTTCACCACTATATAATTCACCTGTGTATCAAAAAACCATTTGTACCCCCCTAAATCCACAAAATAAAAAAAAAAAGTATAAAAAAGAAAATAAAGAATTCAGTCTACTTTTCCAATGTCAGAGTTGGGAAAAAAAATTTTTTTTCAAGAACAACTTTTATTAAGACCACAATTAGCACAAGGTTATAGTCTTTTAAAAATATCCCAGCATCTACCACAAGGAACAAGGGCTAGGAAATAAACGCGAAAGTATAACAGTAAATAGTGCACTAATGTGTTTGCTGAATAACTTTTCATTTGTTTCATTAAATCCACCTTTACGCCAATTTAGACTTTTGTGTTATGAGTGGTCCATAAAAGGGAAGTAGCTATGCTTCTGAATCTTGTTCACATCACCTTCTAGGCATATTACATAATGCTTAGAACCCCCCTGGGTTTGCTCCCTGAGAGGTAATCAGCTGATGGTGACACTTACAAGAGAAACAGACTTGGAAACCCTGTCCTATAACTAGTCCTCATAGAAGTGTGACTTATTTATAGGCTCAATGGACTACAGAGAAACAACATATTACGTGTAATTAAAATAGAGAAAGCATAAATTCGGTTTCTTTCAGGCATAAATATGTATTTAAAATTTCCTAGTAAACAAATAATACTTCTAAGTGAAGGATTTCCCATAGCTCCAAAATAATAATAATAATAATGTTGAATAGCCCTTATAATGAATTTTGTATTTGATCTCATTTGGGGGGGGGGGTAAATATGGTTGCAAAAATCAAGTAAAAATTCTTCTTTGCAAAGATTCTGCCCTTAATACACACTGGTCGAGACATCTGGCACAGTAAGGCAAAACCCCCAGGGAGATTCCTGAGAAGGCAAGTAGGCCTCCTCACAACCTCCCCCAGTGCATTTTACGGTGAGGATTTAATGTCAAAACACAAACTTTCGTAAGGTCTTAAAAGAATCTGTTCACAAAGTAAGACAGTTTTATGCTGTAAAAACATGTGTTCTTGGTCAAAGGTTAAGTTCTTCCATCCTCAGCTGTCACCAGCTGTCAGCATCTTCTTTAAAGATGCGTTTTTTAACTTCATAACGACTTTTGCACGCAGCAGCTGGGTGACTGCCCAGGTCGGTTTACAGCCTGAATGACAAACAAGAGCTCCATGGTCCTCCAGGGTCGTTTCCCGGCCTGAACGTGCTGAGCTAGTCCTGGGGTTTTCTGCACATTTCGGCGGATCTTGGAGAGGCAATGCTGGAACCCTCGGCACAGCCTTTTTTACTTTTGCCCTGGATCTCGTAGCATCTGTCATGTTGGTTGCTGCACTTTGTCCTGGAAGGAACGCCAAGGTCAAGATGAACACAGAACAGTGGAGAGCCACAGCCATTCAGCAGGTGGGTTTGTAACCACCACGAGGGGAAGGTTTAGATCCATCACGGGGCTTATTACACTGGCAGAGCCGGGGTCGCCTCCTAGGAGGTCACCGCCGCGTTCAAGCAGGTGGACGCCGCTCGGGATGGTCTTCAGGGTGGCCCTCCAGTCAGGGGTCTGGGCCTGCTCCTGGCCTTGACCCTGACCCCGGCGGCCAGCAGGGGCAGCAGGACCGCAGGAGCAGGGCCTTCCGCAGCCCCGGGTTCCTGGGTCTCGGCCGGGCGCCCCACCCCCAGGAGCCCCCGGGGACGCCCTGAGCAGCCGCGGGTCCGGACTCCGCTGCGATAGCGGGCTCCTTGGTCCCAGAGCCGGGCGCCGGCTCGAGGAGCCCTCGGGACGCCCTGGGCAGCCGCACAGGTCCCGGGCTCTGCGGTGGCCGCGGGTTCCTCCATCCCGGAGCCGGGTGCGCCCCCCCAGGATGCCCCGAGGAGCGGCAGCGCAGGTCCCGGGCTCTGCAGTAGCCACAGGCTCCTCCGTCCTGGAGCGGCAGCGCGGGTCCCGGGCTCTGCGGCAGCCGCGGGTTCCTCCATCCCGGAGCCGGGTGCGCCCCCCTAGGAGCCCCCGAGGAGCGGCAGCGCGGGTCCCGGGCTCTGCGGTGGCTGCGGGTTCCTCCATCCCGGAGCCGGGTGCGCCCCCCCAGGATGCCCCGAGGAGTGGCAGCGCAGGTCCCGGGCTCTGCGGCGGCCACGGGGTCCTCCATCCCGGAGCCGGGTGCGCCCCCCCAGGATGCCCCGAGGAGTGGCAGCGCAGGTCCCGGGCTCTGCGGCGGCCACGGGGTCCTCCATCCCGGAGCCAGGTGCGCCCCCCTAGGAGCCCCCGAGGAGCGGCAGCGCAGGTCCCGGGCTCTGCAGTAGCCACAGGCTCCTCCGTCCTGGAGCGGCAGCGCGGGTCCCGGGCTCTGCGGCAGCCGCGGGTTCCTCCATCCCGGAGCCGGGTGCGCCCCCCCAGGATGCCCCGAGGAGTGGCAGCGCGGGTCCCGGGCTCTGCGGCAGCCGCGGGTTCCTCCATCCCGGAGCCGGGTGCGCCCCCCTAGGAGCCCCCGAGGAGCGGCAGCGCGGGTCCCGGGCTCTGCGGTGACCGCGGGTTCCTCCGTCCCGGAGCCGGGTGCGCCCCCCCAGGATGCCCCGAGGAGCGGCAGCGCAGGTCCCGGGCTCTGCAGTAGCCACAGGCTCCTCCGTCCTGGAGCGGCAGCGCGGGTCCCGGGCTCTGCGGCAGCCGCGGGTTCCTCCATCCCGGAGCCGGGTGCGCCCCCCTAGGAGCCCCCGAGGAGCGGCAGCGCGGGTCCCGGGCTCTGCGGTGACCGCGGGTTCCTCCATCCCGGAGCCGGGTGCACCCCCCTAGGAGCCCCTGAGGAGCGGCAGCGCGGGTCCCGGGCTCTGCGGCGGCCGCGGGGTCCTCCATCCCGGAGCCGGGTGCACCCCCCTAGGAGCCCCTGAGGAGCGGCAGCGCGGGTCCCGGGCTCTGCGGCGGCCGCGGGGTCCACACCACGCTTCCTTCCCCGCTGACCTGCACCAGAGTTGGAAAATTTTTAAGCCAGGATTAAAACTGAGATTTCTCTGACTCTCAAGCATTCATTTCTAACCCACCAAGTGGCCTGGTGCCTGTGGCTCAAAGGAGTAGGACGCCAGTCCCATATGCCGGAGGTGGTTGAGTTCAAACTCAGCATCAGCCAAAAACTGGAAAAAATTTAAAAGAAAGAAAAATAATACTTGCTTCAAATTAATATTATAGTTAAGTAAATATAAAATTGAATTGGTATAAAATAGTCCTTTCCACGGGCTGCTCTTTATCCACAAAGATAACAATTACTTCGTGTTATTCAAGGTGGATGGCTCATTTTGCCTCTAACTTGGAATATGGTCATTTGACTCCTTTTCTGTGTATATACGGTTTTCCTTCTCATCATTTTTTCTTTCCCCCAAACTTCTACTCTAATCAATGCCCCATTAATTCTGAAAATCTCGGAAATAACTACCAAGGAGGGTAGGGAGTAAGAATTGATCAGCAAGCTACAGAGAAGTCCATGTTATCAATTACGTGTGCTTTTGCTTGAGATAAGGAGAATCAATTATGTAATCCAACTAGTTATGGGGGAATGCTTAGAGGAGGATATTCATAACTGAAGAACATTATAAATGCATTAAACACATAATGTAAGCAATTTATTCATTAAAAAAATTAGGAGCATAAATTTGATAAGCTGATGCAATGCACTCAAATTACAATTTATTCTGTTTTAAGGATTTATGAAATTGAACCACTACCAATGGAATACTTTTCACCATCCGCCTAAATTGATGGTTTAAAGCAAAAATTATGTCCTAGAGTTTCAGAATTAAAATTAAAATTGTTTCATGGATAAACAAAGCCTAGAATCAGGCCACAAGCTTACTTACCCCTCACAAACTCTTCTGCCACCCATGTTTTGTTTTGTTTTGTTTTTTAATCAACTTTCCTTCCTTGGATCCCTCCGTTCTACTATCATGGGTGTCTGTGCTTCCCAATCAATTACTTTCCATTCCCCCTCAGACAATCCCAGCCAGTAGTCAAGGGGTCCTGCCACAGCTGAGCCCAATTAATTGCTATTACACCTGCAGATGGCCCCACAAAGGCTTTCTTTCTTTTTTTTTTTTTTTTTTTAAGAGACAGAATCTCACTTTATGGCCCTCGGTAGAGTGCCGTGGCCTCACACAGCTCACAGCAACCTCCAACTCCTGGGCTTAAGCGATTCTCTTGCCTCAGCCTCCCAAGTAGCTGGGACTACAGGCGCCCGCCACAACGCCCGGCTATTTTTTTTTTTGGTTGCAGTTTGGCCGGGGCCGGGTTTGAACCCATCACCCTCAGTATATGGGGCCGACGCCTTACCGACTGAGCCACAGGTGCCGCCCCAAAGGCTTTCTTTCTAAACTACTCAGATAAAAGACTGGAAGATAGGAAAGGGACTCTCTCCCAGAATGAAATTTAAGAATGCATGGTTTTGAATTTAATTTTCTAACTTCTAAGTATAATAAGTATAGCTTCGCCTCTTGAGATTAATCCAAATGCTACTGAAAAAAAAATCTGTTCATGCAAATGTTTATTTCATTCATACCCACTTAAAATGTGAAGACTTGTCAGGTACACTTTGAAAAAGAGATAGTGCTGAGAGGATACTGTTTTATAAGGGTGAACTAATGAACTGACTTTTACAAAATGCCTTGATTTGTAGCCTTTGTCCATTTCTGTGCTGTAAATACTCCAATCACTGCCGATTTCAAAGTATCAACGTTTACAAATCAGCTCACAAAATTCTAAACTATTTGACAATCAACTCTCAGCAATCGGTAAGAACCATTTCCAGCATACTGTTGAACCAATATCAGATGAATGTTAACTAATTGCTTTAGAATCAGCATATCCTAATAAAGCATGGATTCTATAAATAGACCACCTAAACAAAAATCCTGGCCTCGTTTCTTACTAGTGATTAACTTTTCTAGTCTTTGGTTTTCTTCCCTGAAAAATGGAATAATAATTATACCTTTCTCATAAGGTTGTTGAGAAAAATAAATGAGATAATGTGTGCAAAGAGCTTCTCACAGTGTCAAGAATATAGCAAGAGTTCAAAATAAGTGAGCCACTGTCATCTTGCATATTATAATTTCTCTCCATATGTGGCATTTATGAAGCACCACTCATTTCTTAACGCTGGTTCTTGCTTGGATTCTACTTTAGACAAACAGTATTTGGAAACACACACCTGTAATTATGCACCTGCTCACAACATCAAAAATGTTCTAGTGTTGTCAAGAAAAGGCCCTTTACAATAACATTTGAAAGCTGACATCACAGGTGTATCTAAATTGTTTCATGCCTACCTTTGATGAAATTGTTACAGTATGGATTGCTATAATCGCTCACATTTTTTAAAGATCCTTGAAAACCACATAGGTTTGAAATAAATTAATCCTGTCAAGTGAAATTCAGTTTTGCACAGAACAACAGGCCTGCTACAGATATTTTTTCTAGCTTGTGGGAGTTAGCAGGAAGAAACACGCCAGCAGTCCTCAAAGGCAATTCTTGCTTCTCACAGACTCACCATTTTCTTCTGACTCATCTTTATCATGTGCTTACTCGCACTCTCTCTGCACCCCACTTCCCCTGCCGTGCTCTCTCTCTCTGCACCCCACTTCCCCCCCGCCGTGCATCAATGTAACAGAAAGGCTGGAGACAGTAAAAACCATTGATTGCCCTTTTCAGGGAAATTTGAAACAATACAAATCAGAGCTTTGTAGTGCAGTCTGTTTAGTTTCACATCTTTTGTATTTACCTGGATGGCTTTGGAGAACAACCTCTTAAGTGTCACAAGAATGGAAAAACAAGCATCCAATGTACTCAATACTAATTTGAAACAGATGAACAACTACACACCCACGTAAGAGGAAAATGTAACTTAATTTAAATGGGGGAAAGAGAGAAGAACTGTTAAGCTGCCCAGGATTTAGTGCACAATTTAGGGGCATATGTAATACCTCCTGGGTGAAGGGCTCAACTACAACTTGGATTTACCTAACTAATGCAAACAACATAAGCTAATGGCTTGTAACCTTATATCAATCTGAAATTAAAAAGAAAAAGATAAATGGCCATTAAAAGTATTTCTTAATGGAGATGTATATTTCTTCAAATAACATTGAGGTTTTTATAGTTATAGCCACTATAGCATTTATGCCAAGCCTTTATTTTCAATAAATTATCACCAGAAAATAAAAGGTCTCATTCATTAATCAAAGATCTAGTGAACGGCCTCAAATCAAATGACTCCTAACATCAGGCATAGCAGACAAGGTTTAACATTCCATAAACACGTCGTACAAATGCCAATTCATGAGCATTTGAAAATTATCATCCTTTCCTTTGCCTTAACTTGTTTTTGCTTAAGTCTTATTACTGAGAAACTTACTTTTTAGAGCTTCAACTTGAAAGAACTTTGCTTGCCATTTCTTTGCGTGTACATAAAACTAAAACTGCAGCTTCGCAGGGTCACCTGCCTGCCTCTTACATATTACATATGACATTTACTCATCATGAAAAATTAAATTGGGGAAATTTATTTCGTCTGGCTACATGTCTATTGGGGCTACTCAGAACAGTGCCCAAAGCAAGCAGACAGGAGGTTAATAATGCTTTTATATGTGGAGACAACACCAATTTTATTAGGGTATTTATACTTGGGTCAAGATAACAAACTTAAAGCTGGCGACATGGCTCTGTGCCTTTTCATCTTTTTAAAGTACAAACTGGTCGCTTTTCCCCTCTGCCTGGCAAGCATTACGTAATCTAAAGGGAGAAAATTCTCAGGAATAACCACAAAGCAGGATCTGTAAAACCAATTAGGTTTCCAACTTAAGTTAACCAAAATATTTCTGTCTAACCACTTGCCTTCCACAGATGTATTTGCCTGACTCACTCAAAACCTAGCGCAACATGCCTTTACCTTAACTGAATGGCAACCAGTAATTTAGAACTATATAAGCCACAGTAAACCCTCCTTCTCAGTATTACCATGTAAAACTTGCCTAATAACCATTTTAATTAGCATCCTAATGCCTCTGCTCCTATTTTTTCCTCCCTCAACCTGAAATATCCATCTTCCAGTCTTCATCTATACAAATCAAATAAAATCACATACAAAAACATTTTCTCATAGAGAAGTCAATTTTTTTTCAGTATTTTTCAATACTGAAAAATTGAAAATTATTTCTTCCCAACTTTAATTATATTTGTTCTCCCTTCCAGGAGTGATCACTCTTAGCTTGTTGGTGTGTATATTTCCAGATTTTTTTCTATGCATTTACACACATATATGTGCTCATATAGAAAAATAAAGATGGGCCCTTCCCGTTAATGGACTTACTCTGTACAAATTACAATTTTTTTAATTTACTAGTATATCCTGGAGATCACTGTCAGTCAATAAATGTTTACTCCATCAGCACGGCCAGTACCCCATCTAGCTGTGCTGTATTCCTGCTCAAGATTAATCCTGGTGGTCAGCCACGCAGCTCTGTTACTAAACGTCGGCTCCCTGCTCCTCCCCACCACCAGGATTACAAGTCTGTTGCAGTGACTTACACAGAGTGGTCTGGGTTTGATGAATTAGCTTCAAACTATGATTCCATCTGTTTCTAGAACATTAAACAAATGTATGTACTGTGTAAGGTTATAGGTAAATAGAACCCTAATTAAAGATCTAGTTGATTGTTTTGGTAATGCTAGTTTTCTGATACAAAAACAAGTAAGTTAATTTAAGTTTCAGCACTGCCTTGCAATTGTCCTCCAAGTGACCTTTGAGATAACACAGAGGTATCTCAAAATGTATTCTGAAAATTAATGATGTATTAAATCTTGATAGCTTGACAACACAGAGAAAGGGATAAATCATAGCACACCAGGGACATGGAATTTGATGGGCAAACTAGTCAAGGGACCTTGGAGGGGTCGTGCTGAGAGGCCGTGACTTTGAAGTAGAAAAATACTTTCCTAATTCTAAGAGATTCAAAGAAGAAAATGAATGCATTATCAATGGAACAAAGCCAATAAGATATAATTTTATCTGCCTAATTTAAGAAAATTCTAAATCAGATGGAGAACTCAGAATCACAGAGATATAAATTAAGAGAAAAGCTGTTCTTCTACTAAGAAATGTGAAGACAGAATACTTGAAAATGTAGCAGATGGTGTGGCGTTGAGGCAGGTTGGTTTGGGCTCAGCCACCCATCTGGTGAGGGCGCCCTTTGACAAGGCACTGTAACTGTTGAGGGTCAACTTCTCCCTGAATTATAAAGATATCAAACTCCATCTTCTCCACAAGAGAAGATGTTGTTTCAACTTACCAACTGAAGACATGAGCCAGGCAAAATTTCACCTACCAGATGGAGAATAATACCCTTTAACATGTTTACACAGTCTCCAGTGACAATAAAACTATGGTGGCATCACCCATTGAGACTCGTATGAAATACTGTGGAAAAGAAATGTCACACAAGATGCAAAAAAATACTAGTTCGCTTTTTTCTCTTCGTATTTCTTCAAAACTCCAATCCTAACATTTCACCCTGTTCCCAGTCTGGAAACGCTATTTCCAGAGCTTCACACGTTTGGGTGTTCCACTTCTGGGTAGGTTTCTTGTCACGTTCTTTTTTTTTTTTTTTTTATTAAATCATAGCTGTGTACATTAATGCAATCATGGGGTACAATGTGCTGGTTTTATATACAATTTGAACTGTTTTCATCAAACTGGTTAACATAGCCTTCACAGCATTTTCTTAGTTATTGTGTTAAGACATTTATATTCTACATTTAGTAAGTTTCCCATGTACCCTTGTAAGATGACTGTAGGTGTGGTCCCACCGATCACCCTCCCTCTACCCATTCTCTCCTGTCCCCTCCCCTCCCCCTCCTTCTTGGGCTATAATTAGGTTATAGCTTCATAAGAAAGCTATAAATTGGTGTATATATTCTTTTCCCCTTCATCTCACTTTGCACCAAAGGTTAACATGATTGCCTTGGAGAAGGAAAGATTTTTCCTATGTCAATTAATCCTTTTAGATCAGCTTTTTTTTAAAGAGAAGGTGACGGTGATGTTCACAAATGAAGGTGATGTAACTAGGGTTTCCCAGCCCTAAATCCTTTGAATCTTCAGAAAAACTCAAGCCTTCTCACTTGGCATTCTTGACAACAGTAGGGTCCAGGTGGGAGAAGATAGAATAGTGGTTTAAATGAGCAGTAAATAGCAGTACTTAGTCACAGGAAGAGCCACAGCTGTACCAGGTTAGCAGTTCACTGTGAGAGCCCTGGTGAACCGGGAGCTTCCATTCGGCTTGCTCAGCGTTCATTTTGCCCCCTGACACCAGCTTTTGTAATGCAGCACCCTTTCAATCTAGCATCAAGTGCAAACAGCCAATCTGTCTGATCAGAACAATTATTTTAAAATTCAAATGACTCAAATGTGCCAATGCAAAACTGTAAGTACACTAGTTTGGTGAACCACCCCCATAATAACGCTGTCATGCTACCATCACAGCAGGAATACTGCCTCGAGTCAAATCTGTTCACATACATCAAGCAAAATTCTCAAAGTGAAACCAAGGAAGAGACTTCTGCGGCTTTGAGTTGAGCCTCGGGATAAGATGAAGTTATCGTAAAAGTTGCAATGTCTTGGCAAAGTAACTAAGAAAATGCCAGGAGGGCTATGTCAACTAATGAGATGAAAATGTGTCAAATATTCTATGAACCAAGTGTATGGTGCCCCATGATCATATTGATGTACACAGCTATGATTTAATAAAAAAAAAAAAGTTGCATAAGCAACCTAATGGTTCATCTCATGGTATCTCCTGCTTCTAAGCATTGCCAGGTCAAACCCATCTCAGACAGAATGATGTCTGTCTTATTATTCATGATAACAAATATCTGTCATAATCGCAATAAAAGCTCCACATACCAACTTTCCAGACTCTAGGTAATGGCTTCCTAACCTGAGGTGCATTTAAAACACATAATTCCTAATCATAAGTGTATCAGAATGGTATTTTGGAAAGATGAGCTCTAAGCTGAGAAATCCACTATTAAAAAAAGCTATGTCCGGCTCGACGCCCATAGCTCAGTGGTTAGGGCACTGACCACATACACCAAGGCTAGTGGGTTCAAACCTAGCCTGGGCCTGCTAAACAACAATGATAACTACAACAAAAAAATATCTGGGTGCTGTAGCAGGCATCTGTAGTGCTAGCTACGTAGGAGGCTGAGGCAAGAAAATCTCTCAAGCCCAAGAGTTTGAGATTGCTGTGAGCTGTGACACCACAGCACTCTACTGAGGGCAACATAGTAAGACTGTCTCAAAAAAAAAAAAAAAAGAAAGCTATGTCATCTTAACTATTAAATTCAGAGAGTTTTAGAGATGTTTGGATAAATATATGAATAAATTAACCACAAAAACAAATAAATCAATGAAAATATTTAATACCACTGCTATAGTTCAAGCAGCTGAAACTTACTTTGGAATAAAGTTTCACTCTTTATCAAAAAGGTTATTTTGAGTTTTTTTGTTCACAAAAAGTCAAAAGGAGAAGAAAAGGTGAAAACAAGAATGATGGCTTCCAAATTTAATTAATTCAGTGGTAAGGTGATATCTTTAGTTTAATTAGGTATGTAACACCGTGCAGATTTACTCAGCATAACCATACAACACCAACCATCTCACTCTTCACAGAAGTCTCACTCCATGAAAATGTGCTGGATTCCTTTCCTCTAAATTAATTTGAAATGGCAAGAGCTAAATGATCAGGATCATTCCAAACAAATCAAGCTGAAATCAACTCAGTTACATAATTTGACTTACTTACCCAAGTTGTGCTTGAAATAATATAATTTCTAGGCCTGGGTTAGAATGATGTTCCGGGAAGCTGGGCTCTAAGTGGGGATACCCACTACTTAAAGAGTTAGGGAGTAGAAACTAGAAACCGAAGGAGCAGAATCAAACTGAGACGCTCAATACTTTGGAATTCTTGCTAGAAATCAGACTAGCATAGAATGTCTGTGTAGTTTTAAGGATGTAAAAAATATCCACAAAGACATAATTATGCAAATATAACAGCTGAATCACTTGTAAAGGGTGCTCTTTATGCTAGATCCTAATTCTCATTGTGAAATAAATATTAATATCCCTATATCAAAAATCAGTAACAAGAGATTCAGAAAAGTGAATAACATGCCCTAAGCCAGAAACTATTAAAAGGCCTATCTGCTTAGCCTAAAACCCGTACCATACTGTGTCCGCTCAGGTCTTATCAGCCTGGCCCTCCGGTGTTTTCCTACTTTTTACTGTCCTGTCCATTTGTGATAATTTATGATTAATGAAACAAACTTAAATTGACAGTGAGCCTGCTCTAAAAAAAAAAAAAAAAGCACACATGCAGAATGGGCCTCACTTTGGCTTAAGGGGCATTTCAGATGCGCATAACCTCATATGCGCCCCTCTGGGAATGTATTAGCAGGAGCAAAAGTCTAGGGAAAAGGCATTAATATGTGATCCTCTCGGGACAGATGTGTTGTGGGTATAGCTGGACGCAGGATCTTTCTCTTGCTGGCTGCAGATGTGAGTCACCACTTCAATGGGAGGTACGATATTTTCTGGTTGATGATAGAGTTATGTACAGAGGGTCCCAAAAAATGTATGCACATTTCAGGAAATGAAAAAACTGTAGTAAAATTGTAACAATATACACCGATAACAGAAGATGAATACGAGTCACATTGAGCTCCTTCTGTAATTGCGGAAGTCAAACATCTGAGCATTACAGATTAAATACAATTTTTTTTTCCTTTCTTAAAATGTGTATCCACTTTTTGGCACCCTCTGTATACAGTGTGTTCCGAAAGTTGCCCCTGAAGATGCTGTATGTAGAGAAAATGGGAAATTGTAGCTAACTGTACCTTTATTTACATAATAGGCAAAACAAAATTTTGCAAAATATCCTGTACATGTTGGCCATCTCTTTGTAAAATTTTGTAATGAATATTTTGTAAATAAAAGTACATTTAGGTACAATTTCCCATTTCCTTATGTACAGAGACTTCAGGGGCAACTTCTGACACATGCTGTAGTCTGACTGCAGAACTAGGTCAGGATACACACCTTAGGATAGGAGGCCCAGAAATGTTATGTGGAATCAAAACTAGATCCTTCCTTAACACTGAGTGATCTGGACATACACCAGAGTCCTGTTGATCCATGTGAACTATAGATCCATAGCAGAAGTTAACAGAACACAAAAACTTCATCTCACCAAACACCTAATTTGGCTCAAAAGGAGTTTATAGGTAATACGAGAAAATCAGAAAATATTTTAGGAAGATAATTCTAGAAGCCGGGTACCCGATAAAATACAGCGATGATGAGACTTCTTTTATGTTCAAGAGTCAATTCAGGCAGATAAAAAGATTTATTAACAGATTTATTAATAATTTATTTATTATTTCTTTCTTTAAAGAAATGATGGGCACTTCCCATATGACCGAGTGAGGTTGGCAAATCACCGCCTTAAAAAAACACCGTATAAAATTGACAAAAATGAACACTTTCAGAGTTGTGAGGATTAACTAAAGGCATGCAAAATTATGAGAAACTTTTATGCTCAAAAAATGCTGAACTTTGAGTAAGTTTCTGGTATTCTAGGCCAGAACTACTCTCATCTTCCTCCCAGCTTAGCTAACAAGCAGGCTCTTCAGGACACGTATGTATGAGGCTGTGAGGACCATGAGCCACGCCATCTTGTCGAAGGAGGCTTATTTGACTTGGAGCAGAGGCTGTGGACACTGCATTGCCAATCAAAGGGATGCATGCCAAGGAGGCTTAACACATATGCTATCTGATCACATTCTGGACTGAACTTTCACTTGCAGAGGAACAACACATAGGACCCAGCAGAAAGTAAGTCTACAGCAGACCTGAAAATCATCTTAACCTCTTATCCACTTTGCTATCCACACAGAGACGTATGGTAGAAGATGAAAGTCTTACCGCTCCAGGGGTCTCAGTACAACCTCTGTACAAGCACTGCCTGAACTCCAACTTATGCAGAAACAGGGTAACCTCTAGGAAGTTAGTCTTAAAATAAAAAATAGGAGTTAAAGGAAAAAGAACAATTCAGTAATGACATTAGTGGCCACACATCAAGGAGAGACATACATATTTCACAGATTTATCCAGGACAATTTAATAAACAAAGAAAAAATAAAGTACAAGCCAGCAACAACCTTCAGTAGGAAACTATCAGAATTCAGAGCTATTACGGTATCTAAAATGTCCAGTTATGGCTCGGCACCTGTAGCTCAAGCAGCTAGGGCACCAGCCACATACACCAGAGCTGGCAGGTTTGAATCCCGTCTGGGCTTGCCAAACAACAATGACAACTACAACCAAAAAAATAGCCAAGCATTGTGACGAGCGCCTGTAGTCCCAGCTACTTGGGAGGCTGAGGCAAGAGAATCGCTTAAGCCCAAAAAAAGTTTGAGTTTGCTGTGAGCTGCGACGCCACGGCACTCTACCCAGGGCAACAGCTTGAGACTCTGTCTCAAAAAAATAAAATAAATGTCCAGTTTTAACAAAAAAAAAATAAAAAGACACTGGCAAAAATAAAACACAGAAAAGTATAACCCATATTGAGAGGAAAAAAAAAAACAGGCAAAAGAAACTATTTCTGAGTAACTCAACAAAGGCATTGGAGTAAAGACTTCAAAGCAGCTACTATAGGAAAACATGGTTAAACAATTAAAGGAAAGTATGACAACAATGAACCAACAAATAAAAATTATTAACAAAGATAAAGAAATTACAAAAAGAAAATCAAGTGGAAACTCTATTTGAGTACAATACTAAAATGATAAATATACTATACTAAATATACAGATTTGAGAAGTATCAGAGATAGATCAACAGAAATTATTCAATATGAACTATACAGGGAAAAAAGTAAGATTGGGCTTCAGAATCTGGGGGAAAATATCAAATGCATCAATATATATGTAATGGTAGCTCCAGAACAGGAAAGAAAGGGTCAGAAAACGTATTTCAATAAATAAACTCCCCCAAATTAATGAAAAACATTAGTTTACACACCTAAGTAGCACAATAAAATGTTTATAGGATAAATACAGATTCACACCTAGACACGTAAACCTGTTAAGAGTCAAAGACAAAAAAATTTAAAAAATAAAAATAAATAAAAATAAAACACTTAAAGCAGCAAGAAGGAAAATACACTCATTGCATAAAATGGAACATCAGTATGAGTGATGGCTGACTTTTCATTTGAACGAAGGGAGTAAAGAAGGCAATGGGGTGGCGCCTGTGGCTCAGTGAGTAGGGCGCCGGCCCCATGTACCGAGGGTGGCGGGTTCAAACCCGACCTCAGCCAAACTGTAACCAAAAAATAGCCGGGCGTTGTGGTGGGCACCTGTAGTCCCAGCTGCTCGGGAGGCTGAGACAACAGAATCGCATAAGCCCAAAAGCTGGAGGTTGCTGTGAGCTGTGTGACGTCATGGCACTCTACCGAGGGCAGTAAAGTGAGACTCTGTCTCTACAAAATAAATAAATATATAAATAAATAAATAAAAGAAGGCAATGGATGATACATATTCAAAGAACTGAAAGAAAAAAATATTGTCCACCAAGAATCTTAATGCCAGCTAAAGTATCTTTCAAAAAACTAAGGCAAGTGTGAGTGATTCTAAATTGGTTTCACAGTAGTACTGAGTACACTGGATATGTGAAGAATGAAACACAATTATACCCTAGGATGAAGGAGGGAAGGGGAGGGAAAAGGGTGGGGAGGGAAGGGGAGGGGCGGGGCGTGGATCGATACAGGGAGGATTAGTAGGGGGACCACACCTATGGAGCACACTGCAAGTACAAGTTGGATCTATCAGGTGTAGAACACAAATGTCTTAATGCTGTAACTGGGTAAATGAGGTGAAAGCTATGCTGATCAGTAGGATGTAAGCACTCCAATTTGTACAAATAATCAACACATTGAATCCCACAATGTCTTAAATGTATTTATGATCTATGTACAAATGACTTAATAAAAAAAAAAGAAAAAAATGAAGGCAAAATAAAGACATTTCTAAATACACAAAGACAGAATTTGTTTCTAGTATATTTGTCTTATAAGAAATATGAAAAGGGCCAGCTGTGGTGGCTCATGCCTAAAGTCCCAGAACATTGAGAAGCAGAGGCAGGAGGATTGTTTGAGGCCAGGAATTGGAGACCATTTTGGACAGCATAGCAAGACTTCTTCTCTCCAAAAAATAAAAACAAAACTTAGCCAGGCATGAGAGTATGCATGGAAGACTTAGGTAAGAAGACCGCTTGAGCCCAGGAGTTCAATGTTACAATGAGCTGTAATCCGGCCCCTGCACTCCAGCCTAGACAACAGAGCAATGCCCAGTCTCAAAAGGGAAGAGGAAGAGAAAGGGGAGGTGTCAGGCCTAGGCTAAAGTAGAAAAATACCAGTTAACTCCTGACAAATTCCTGGGCTGCAAGCCCTCAACAAAATGGACTAAGTCTGGTTCACTCCCAAGATAGATGGGAAAGTAGTCACTAACTTCTTGCTTGACTAACTCCTGGGCCTGGGAAATGAACCGGACTACCCTTTAGAAATCCCAGGTGGAGAGAATACTGAGACAAAGATACATGGAGGAAAAGGACTGGAACTAAGATGCATGGGAAAATATTAAAACAAAGATGCATGACGTATGGCTAACTAACCGCAAAATTCTGCTCTGTACGATGTTTGCTTGCTCTCTGCCCCACCGGGATGCACCTGGACAGCCAGTGTGCCAACCGGGATGCAGACCAGGCCTTAAAAACCCGACCCCTTAAGCACTTGGGGCCGCTCTCAGAAACCCCATGTTGGGACACTGAGGCAGTCTCTGGTAGGCTCTTCAATAAAGGGACTCTGCTGTAAATTCAGCTTATTTGGCAGTGGTCTTGGTGGAACTCCTGGGAACAACGAAGGGAAGGGGAAGGGGAAGGGGTGGGAGGGAGAGGGAAGGGAAGGGGTGAGGGAGGAGAAGGGAAGGGAAGGAAGGGAACGGAGGTGGGTGGGAGGAAGGGAGGAGAAGCATCCAAATTGGAAAAGAAGTACAACTGTACTCCCAAATACCATGATTATGTACATTAGAAATCCTGTGTAATGCACATAAAAATAAAACTACTAGTCCTAATAAATGAGTGTTGCAAGATTGTAAGATACAGATCAATACAAAAATCAACTTTTTCTATATACTAGTAAAAATCCTGCAAGTAGAATTCGGAAAACTATGCCATTCACAATAGCATCAGTAAGAATACAAATTGTCTTTAACTCATCAAGAAATTAAATATCTGCACCTATGCTTCAACTTTTTAATTTATCATTGCCCAATCAGAATGGTCAAAGTTTTTGCCTAAAACTCAAAAAGAATACATAACTAATAACATCCCTGTAGTTGGGCCTTTGGCAAGATTTTAACATTAAATAAAACACTTCTAAGGAAGCTCATTTAGTTTTGCTTTGACTAGCCTCATCGGCTAACAGCAGTATGTGGTTTAACCTGTCATGCCCACGTGTAGTGCTTCTGTGGTAAGGAATTTCCACACTGTAAAGGAAATGGACAAGACCGATTTCAGCTCAAAAATAAACACACAACTACTCCTCAGTTCACTGTCATTTACTCTGAAGCACGTTCATAGGCTGTGTGTATGTGTATGTCTGTGTGTGTAGGTGTCTTGCTAATAGCCACAGACGCGATGTAAATTTAGGGGTCACCCCTTCTGTAACCCGAGGTGGAAGCCCACTCACTCTATCCTGTGTGACTGTGACTGCACCTTCTCTCAGGCCCAGAGAACTGGTTAAAGGCCGTTGGCCATCCACGATGTCCATCCAGGGGTCCTCAAACTTTTTAAACAGTGGGCCAGTTCCCTGTCCCTCAGACCATTGGAGGGCCCAACTATAGTTTAAAAAAAAAAAGACTATGAACAAATTCCTATGCACACTGCACATATCTTATTTTGAAGTAAAAAGGCAAAATGGGAACAAATACAATCACACCGCCGCATGAGGCCCGTGGGCTGGGGTCACAATCACACCACCGCATGTGGCCCGTGGGCTGGGGTCACAATCACACCACCGCATGTGGCCCGTGGGCTGGGGTCACAATCACACCGCCGCATGAGGCCCGTGGGCTGGGGTCACAATCACACCGCCACATGAGGCCCGTGGGCCGTAGTTTGAGGACCCCTGACCAAGGTGCAGAAAGAATAGAGAGACAAGATGATCTTGTCCCTTATAATAATGTTCCCAGGGAAGAAGTAAATAAATAAACAGTTTTAAAAACCAGATTAATCAAACCAAGAAAAACCAACACCAGGGTGAGAAATAGAATTTCAGGTAGAGTGTTAAGGGGAGAGAAAATTGGATTTGACATCTTATTGGACACAGAGGGGAAAGCAGAAACTAGAGATTAATCCTTAGTTTTAAACCAGAAATACTGCACAGATGGCGCCGCCCTTAACTGGAGAACACAGCAGGAGAAGCCAATGTGAACAGGCAGGTAACACATTCTGCTGAGGGCTTGACAGCAGAATGTAGGTCAAAGAGGGTGAGCGAGTCAGAGCCTTTGGATCTGATGACTAAGATATCACTAGGGAAGATTAAGAAAACAGCGTTAATACAAGTAATGGGGGGGTGAATCTACTTGGAAAGTGATATAAAAGATTTGACCTTCTGGATCATAACTACCTCGTATAACATATAAAACGCAGGAAATGTAAAGTGTCATTAATATACTATTATATATTAAATATGTACTTTTAATTAAATCATCAATGTCCTAAAAACAACAAGAGCTATAATATCCATAACTGAAACTAGAAATCAAGCAAAAAACCTTTAAACTCTCCTATAAAAAAATTTTAGATTCATTTTTTAATTCAATTTTTAAAATTGTTTAATTTTTTTTCACTTGCCAACATTCCTACTTTTCAAGCCAGAATATTCTCTATCGTTTCCCTCTGGCCCACGGTCTCTTCTTCTCCAGTCCATTCTGTTAATACTCATCACTACCCAATTAGACTTCCCACAACGTTACTTCAGACCTGTCAGGACTTACTCAAAAATCCCACAGCTTATAAATTAGAGTTCAAGGCCCTTATCTAGTATCCAGATTCTGTTTCCAACTTAATTTTCTAGCCCATGCTTATACCTTCTACTACTGAGTTAAGTTAGGTAACTTTACTTTTCAGAAACATATTTCTTTTCCCAATCTTTATCTTTTGTCCAATTTCTACTGTCTCTCAATTCTAAACTCACTACCTCACCCACAAATATTTCAAGAGGACTCAAACTGCTTCGCATGACATGTAACACGTACCAGATACCTCTCACACTGATTTTTAAGCTTCTGAGACTTGCTTACACTCCATAGTACCCACTTGCTATACATTTTATTAAACATTCTTCATTGTTGCCTGTGCTTAATGTTCAAAGTCCACTAGAGAAAAATAATTTTTTTTTTGTAACAGGACACACTAATCATCTCATTACAAATGGACTGCTGAAAAAAATCCGTAAATGAACCCTAAGAAATATTTTGAAACTGAATTATTTAACCATATTAATATTTAAATGAGGTAGATGTGATTTTTTCCAAAGGTAGACACGTTAAAGTAATATAAAAATTATAATTTTTATAATGATCTAAACATTCTGATATATACTCATTTTGAAATAAGACCATAGTATCTTCACAAAGTCAAGCATTAAAAAAATCAAAATTATCTGCAGAGAATTTATTTGCATTATTTCAGGATCCTTCAATACAGAATAAACACACCTTATCCTTGGCCATGTAGGTACGAGGTTGGATGGGGAGAAACTGGACAAAGATAACAAAATACACATGTACCCAGCTAATTCATTCACCTGTAGGCTACTGACCTGAAAGGTTGATTGAATCTTTACAGAAGTAAATTTTTTTGGTGATAAAATCACACACATCTAAAATCTTATTGGAAAGTATCATAATAGAATCTAATAGTTTATGCTGGTGTTAGTCCTAATAAAGAGATTTAATAACATAAGCCCCCATTAAAATAACCATCCTTCTGTTTTCTCCGAGCCAATCCCAGTTTATATTAATTTCATTATACTGCAGTTTATGTCTGTGGTAATAAAGGTTAAAGAATGAATGGTCTGGTAAGCATCTGGCACCTACTGAAATGCATCTTTAACAAAACCAATGTCATTTCCTGGAGAAACCAAGTTCAATTTCTTTGGCACCAGGCCATAAAGACAGGTGAAGAGTAAGCCAGACAATGTATCAGAAACTTCAGGAAAGGCTCCTCTCTGTTCAGCAGGGCCCTCTCATCGTTTTTTTTTTTTTTTTTTTTTTTTTTTGTAGAGACAGAGTTTCACTTTATTGCCCTGGGTAGAGTGCCGTGACATCACACAGCTCACAGCAACCTCCAGCTCCTGGGCTTAAGTGATTCTCTTGCCTCAGCCTCCCAAGTAGCTGGGACTACAGGTGCCCACCATAGCACCCGGCTATTTTTTTGTTGCAGTTTGGCCGGGGCTGGGTTTGAACCTGCCACCCTCGGCATATGGGGCCGGCGCCCTACTCACTGAGCCACAGTCGCTGCTCATCTTTAATCATTAAACTGCTCAACCTTTCTCACTTTATAATACAACTGTAATCAATGTAAACAGCTCTGTGGATTGATAGATGCTCAATAAAACTAACGATGTATTTCTCATAGCATCCTCAAGTTCACATGAGCAGCTGGACCCCTCGATAGCCAAGCCTGCTTTTTATGTTACTTTAAACCTTTATCTATAAACATATTTTAAAAGAAGAGCTTTCTTAAGTAAAGTTTTATTTTCAAGGCTTCCCTAACTGGCATGTGCGAAAGTATTTTTGGCTTTGTAAACTCAAACTGAAACACAAAATGCCATTTTGCTGAATAGTCAAATTTCTAAATTGGATTTTCCTAATAAGTTATTCAGATAGTCTTTCCAAACAACTTCTGAAATTTTTATTTGAAGTGGAAAGCTAGATCTGGGCCCAGAAACAGATAGAAATTAGCACTATGATGTGGGAAATGAATGAATAGAAAAATTAAATAAATAACAAGGTGCTATAAAGCACTTGTGGTTAATTTCAGTCACTTCTAGCAGGAGCGTTTCATCACGTTGGAAACTAGAGGAGTTAATGGCTTTCAAACTCCTTTCCCTGCCCACCCAGGATTGCTTTCCTAATGAAGCTATAACAAATCTCTGTGAATCCAGACTCTGGAAGTCTGAAATCAGTATCACTGGGCTAAGTCGAGGTATAACCACGGTCAGCCTTTTCCGAAGGTTCTCAGGGACAATCTGTTTCCTTGGCGGGATCATCTTCTAGCCCTTGGCTGTGGCCCCTTCCTCCACCCTCACGGCACCACCCTCCAGCCTCTTCTTGGGCCAGCACATCCCTTTCCCCTCTTCGGTAGTCAAATCTCTTTCTCTGCTTCCCTCTTACAGAGACACCTGTGATTACATTTGAAACTCATTCAGATCATCCAGGAAAATGTCCCCATCTTAACATCCTTAATCACATCTGTAAAGTCCCTTTAGTCATATATAAAGCAACATGCACAGGTTACCAGGATTATAACCTGGATATCTCTGGAGGTAATTCAGCTTACCACATATACCAAGAGCAAATATTATGAACATACATTTACCAAAAAGAGCATATTAATAAATTATTTTAACACATATGTGTAATTCAATGCTAATATGCATGTTATTTTAAAATTAAAATTAAAAAAGATAAATAGGGAGGGGGAAGATGGGTGGAGGGAGGGTAATTGGTGGGACCACGCCTACAGTGCATCTTACAAGGGTAAGATGTAGAATATAAACGTCTCAACACAATAGCTAAGAAAATTCCGTGAAGGCTATGTTAACCAGTGTGATGAAAATATTTCAAACTGTGTATAAAACCAGCACATTGTACCCCACAATTGCATTAATGTACACGGCTATGATTTAATTTAGAAAATATATAAATAAACAATATTTTATATAAGTTTTGTTTCATTATATTTTAACAGGACAGATGTTTTGCTTGAGTTGTGAATGCTATGTGACTGAATATGCTTCGTTATTTTTATTATCTTAGACGAAAACTTTGTAGTTCAAAAATATGAAAGACTGGCTTCAAGTTCAGATTAACTCAGTATTTTGTTTTAACAGTTTTCAAGGCTGAAAACAGAAACACCACAAACATGCACAGATACAAATGGAAAATGATTCTCATTCTTTATTCTACTCCACCAATTGTAATATTTGTTACAATTCCGGTTGTATCTATTTTCCCTATTGTCAACAGGGAAAACTTACTGTCAATAAGTTCTTACAAACTAATCACTCAATATTTCATTTTTGCATTTCTAATAAGTGATTTCAAATCTCCCTTAGCCTCTTTGGATGATTAGAAAAGTCTGAGTTCAAGTTTGGAAAGTCTGCCTATGTCAAGGGTTTTTATATGTGGTACATTTATACCATGTTCAAAAACACTCACATAGTGAGAAAACATATCCACATACCCATTTCAAAATATTCTCTGCACAGTAAAGTTACCTAGAAAGTAGGTATTTTCTCACTGTTAATCATGTCATCTTCACCTTGAAAATAACTCTGAAGAAGTGTGCTGTGAAAAGCTCAAGATTAGCACTGCAAGGTTGGAACACTTAAAATTTGCAAAATTACCCTCTATACATGGTTATTTTGCAAATTTATTAGTATTGAGTACATTGGATACCTGTTTGCTGCAACGGCTTGCCTATGATAAATTCCACATAAGGATTCTTATTTCCAGTCAAGCAGCCAACTCCATTAATGGTTATATTTCCCTGTTTGCCTTCATGAACACCATTCATGTTCACTTCCCCCAAATACTTGCTTTTATCAAAGAATTTGCTCACTACTGACAATATATCTTTCCCAAGAGGTCTCCTTTTAGAGTCTCACAAAAAAGCAGCTCATCATGGTTCTCATGGTTTAAGCAGGATCGATGCAATTCTATCGACAATCTCCCAGTGCTGCATAAGTTTCCTAACATACTGCTTTCACATACACTGCAGCATCTTCCAAGAACGTTTTCTGGAGCAGGAATGCATTTTAGCGTATGGTAATATGGTTTCCTAGTGTTATTTCGATAAGTTGCATGACGCTGAGAGGAAGAACCATGGCATTTTTGTCTTCTGCTATTAAGGAGGACACAAAAGAGGCTTCTAAATATTTTTCAGAGACAGAGCAAGTCCTACTCAAACTTCATGTTCTAAATGTTTCGTTTTTAAATGTCTCACTGTGATAACGTCACACTCTCATTAGCTTATATCCCAAGGCACAATAAAACCCGCAGGATAAGAATCATAATTAACAATAATATACACTTACATATATCTTCCTGACACACATCAACGTTTTGGGCCAGTTTCAATGTCAGGCCTAATTACTGTCATGGTTTTGACCTCAAATGTAGCTGGCAAGGAGTCTGTGCTAGAAAACAGAAATACCAGCTTTGCTTACTTCTTTTTCATGTGTGGTTACTGTACTAGTAGAGTTCACAATACTCTGCATCTCTACAGAGTATCTCAAAACTAGCTATTTATTCTTTGAGCAAATTTAGACAAAAACAGAATATTTAATTATAATGTAACACATAATGATAACACTAACTCTCAATGATGGTCTATTCTGCTTATTACTGATCTAAGCACTTGATCATTTGTTAACTCAATTTACCTATAAACTAATACAGAATAGATATTTACTAAACTAACATTTTGGTTCTGAAGACTAAAATTCAAGGAAGGGCTATTTGTGAAACTCCTGCTCCCTAAGGAAATACCTTACACAACAAATTACAGTGAGGCGTAAGCACATGCTATTGAGCCCGACCAAGGTAAAAAGTCAAACTGTGCAGTAAATATTAACAAATTTTTTATTCTTTCTTAACTGTTTTTGGATAAAAATAATGTATGAAGATGTTACAATGCTTTTTTCTCACACCCCACTAAATTGCCTTATATCCACCAAAGTGGTAAAGGCAACACTTTGGGGGCAACTACTGTAGATATTATTAGTGGTTATTATTATAACATAATGATAATAATATTGAGCAGATAGACAACTAACTGAAGGCCAATATGTACAAGGTACCTATTAATAGCCCAAACATAACTTATAATAATATAAAGTATTAAACTAGGTTTAGGCTTGGGAGCAACAGTTTTCTGGATCTATATAAATATCATTAGGAATGGAATAGATTCTAAGGGCTAATATACTGAATATATCAGGAGCCATGAAATTTAACAGAATGGTAACAAGTATTAAAAAATAGCAAAATTCAAATAAGCTTATTCAATAAAACAAATGACAAAATTCAATTTTGTCAATGAAGACATGGGAAGCTAACTAAAATCATACTGAACATATTAAGGAAAGGAATTGCAGAATTACTACAAAAATTCTACTTTCACCCCACGTGACTTTCTGATCATTACACTCTGAAAATCTAGATCAGCAATTCTTTGCTCCTTTTCAGTTTAAGAACATCTGTGAATTCACTCCGAATGCTTAGTTCATGCTACAGACAATTTGCCACGTGGTCAGAACTAGGTCAGAATCCGGCCTCTGCTGCTGAGCTGTGCGATCTGGAGTAAATCACCTAAACCCTCGAACTTTAGATTCTTCCTTATGATGTAAAGGATGGCTGAAGAATGCATTCATAATGCCTAGCAGAGTCTCTCAGACACAGGTACATGTAAAAACTGGTAATGATGTGAGTGTTTCAGAGCTTTTAGGCAAAAAAGAGAATATTAGCTGAAGTACAGCAGATAAATGGAATCTTACAACGGGGATATATAATAGAGAAAATAAGCTGAACGTGACTCAAGGTATTGCAATTAATTTTCGTAGGTACAAGTGACTGAAAGTATTTACTAGGCATCCATAAGGGTTACAATGACATTTCCACTAATTAAGTAGGATGTATGTGTTACAATAAGTCATCATCTCAGGGCAGAAGGGATACAAGAGAAATGATGTGCTGAGACTGAGAATACCCAAAGACTTCATTCTACCAGCAAAAAGACTAACTTCAGTTATTTAACCTTCAAAGGCCCAATTTCCTCAAGAGGAAGCAAGCAGAGGAGCTAAAATCATTTCTAAAGTCTTCTCTGATTTGGGCACATCCTTGACAGAGTTTGTGGCACTTTCCAATCCCATGGTGACCTCGTCTAACATAATGATTTTCCTGTTCCACTCCGATGTCAGAAGATGTCCAACATATTTTTTTTTTAACTGAGTTCTACACAAGGCCTCAACTTGTACAGTAATTACATAAAATGAAAATACAGGTGGCGCCTGTGGCTCAAAGGAGTAGGGCGCCAGTCCCATATGCCAGAGGTGACGGGTTCAAACCCAGCCCCGGCCAAAAACCACAAAAAAAAAAAATAATAATAAAAATACATATAAGAGAAACAGGTATGGATTCTAGGAAAGGTTTTCCCAGTGATCTGGAAAAAGAAATTTCAGGAATATTGATTATGTGCCTATCAATGTGCTATGAAAATGTGACTCTCACTCCATGACAAGAGGTTAGTGACAACGCTGAGGACATTGTCCTCAAACACAGTTGATGACTAGTCATAGGAAGACACAGCCTGTTCAATCCAAAAAACCAATACGTATTTTATTTATTTATTTTTATTAAATCATAGCTGTGTACATTAATGTGATCATGGGGTACCACACACTAGTTTCATAGACCGTTTGACAGATTTTCATCACACTGGTTAACGTAACCTTCCTGGCATTTTCTTAGTTATTGTGCTAAGACATTTACATTCCACATTTACTAAGTTTCACACATACCCTTGTAAGATGCACCGCAGGTGTAATCCCACCAATCCTCCTCCCTCTGCCTACCTCCTCCCTCCCTCCCCTCCCTTTCCCCCTTTCCCCTATTCTTAGATTATAACTGGGTTATAGCTTTCATGTGAAAGCCATAAATTAGTTTCATAGTAGGGCTGAGTACATTTCATACTTTTCCTTCCATTCTTGGGATACTTTTCTAAGAAGAATATGTTCCAGCTCCATCAATATAAACATGAAAAAGGTAAAATCTCCATTTTTCTTTAAGGCTGCATAATATTCCATGGTATACATATACCACAATTTATTAATCCATTTGTGGATCGATGGGCACTTGGGCTTTTTCCATGACTTAGCAATTATGAATAGGGCTGCAATAAACATTCTGGTACAAATATCTTTGTTGTGATGTGATTTTTGGTCTTCTGGGTATATGCCAAGTAGAGGAATTATAGGATTGAATGGCAGATCTATTTTTAGATCTCTAAGTGTTCTCCATACATCTTTCCAAAAGGAATGTATTAATTTGCATTCCCACCAGCAGTGTAGAAGTGTTCCCTTTTCTCCACATCCACGCCAACATCACTGGTCTTGGGATTTTGTAATATAGGCTAGTCTCACTGGAGTTAGATGATATATCTCAAAGTAGTTTTGATTTGCATTTCTCTGATGATTAAAGATGATGAGCATTTTTTCATATGTCTGAAGGCCGTGCGCCTGTCTTCTTCAGAGAAGTTTCTCTTCAAATCCCTTGCCCAGCCTGCAATGGGATCCCTTGTTCTTTTCTTGCTTATACGTTTGAGTTCTCTGTGGATTCTGGTTATTAAACTTTTGTTGGAGACATAACCTGCAAATATCTTCTCCCATTCAGAGGGCTGTCTGCTTGCTTTATTTACTGTGTTCTTGGCTGTGCAGAAGCTTTTTAGTTTGATCAGGTCCCAGTAGTGTATTTTTGAAGCTGCTTCAATTCCCCAGGGGGTCCTCCTCATAAAATACTCGCCCAGGCCGTTTTCTTCAAGGGTTTTCCCTGCACTCTCTTCTAGTATTTTTATAGTTTAATGTCTTAAGTTTAAATCTTTAATCCAGTGAGAGTCTATCTTAGTTAATGGTGAACGGTGTGGGTCAAGTTTCAGTCTTCTGCAGGTTGCCAGCCCGTTCACCCAGCACCATTTGTTAAATAGAGAAATGGAGAGCAAAAACAGATCATTCTCTCAGAGAGCTCTGGGATAATTCGAAGAAAATCAATATCCGAATCATTGGAATACCTGAAACCGATGAAGTGGCCTCGCTAGGCACAGAGGCCCTTCTCCATGAAATTATGGAAGAGAATTTTCCAGACATGCCTAAAGATTCTGAAATTCAGATTGCAGACAGCTTCAGAACCCCAGCATGACTCAACCCCAATAAAACATCCCCCAGGCATATCATAATTAACTTCACTAAAGTTAATATGAAGGAGAAAATTCTCAAAGCAGCCAGACAGAAGAAAGCCATTACTTACAAAGGGAAGAATATTAGAATGACTGCAGATCTCCCTGCTGAAACTTTTCAAGCCAGAAGAGGGTGGTCATCGACTTTTAACCTCCTAAAGCAAAATAACTTTCAACCCCGGATCCTGTATCCAGCTAAACTGAGTTTCATTTATGATGGAGAAATTAAATACTTTAATGACATTCATATGTTGAAGAAATGTGCCATAATCAAACCAGCTCTTCAGGATATTCTCAGACCTATCCTCCATAATGACCAACCCAATCCTCTACCACAAAAGTAAACTCACTCAGAAACTTTTGATCAAACTCCAACTTCCACACTGGCAAAAGGATTAAAAATGTTCTCTGGACTTTTGAAAAATTCGATATCCAAAATTTTACCAGACTTATCAATATTCTCCATTAATGTGAACGGCTTAAACTGTCCTCTAAAGAGCCAATACTTATTTTAGAACACATAGGATTATGGGAAGAATGGACAGAGCCGATCAGCACCGTGGATGTTACAGATTTACAAGGAGAACCTATGAATGGTAAGAAATTATTCTTCTGGCTCATAGAAGTTGCAGCTGTGAACAGCTACATCCTTTACTCATCAGATGAGAAGGAGAGTATAGGAAAAATGTAGACACCCCTTTCTTACAGGAGAAATCTCATCACTCAGCTGTGAGCAATGTGAGGATCAGAAATTCAAGAGAGAGGGGAGACCGTCATCTTCTGACACTGGGGAAGGCTAACGGGGAGATGCACGTCATAATGCAAAATGAAAAAAAATCAAAGGACCACATGGTTTGCAGTGGAAGAAGTGGGAAAGGTGGAAGGAGAGAAACCATTTGCCACTGTGAGACGTGCCAGGAGGAAGCCTGGACTCCACCCTGGAAATGGCTTCAAGAAGTCTCACACTCAAAAAAATCATCAAAAAAAATGTGCTAATTATTTTATATGACCCAAAATAGATAAAATCATATTTTATTTATGATTCATATTTATGTCTTTCTCTTTTACAACTGTAGGATAATTACAAGTAATTCACCACCCTCTTTCTCACCCAAAATAAATAACAGTTGGAGGGTATGATGGAATGGAAATGGAAGGGTTATCAAGCCACAGACACAATCTACATCCTGAAAACTAAAGCCATGTGACAGAGTCAAAGAGGGGTGGGGAGGAGGAAGGAAAATGGCCAACCGGAGGCAGCTTCCGCCAGAGGCTCCCATCCAGAGGGAGAGACACTGGACAGCAGTGGACTCGGTGAAGCCCAAGGTGGGGAGCTGAGCTAAGAAAGAAGAGAGACACATGCACATTATCGCCACTGAGGAAAGCTGCGACTCCAAGAAAGAGGAACATTGCACACATACACACGTGATTCGGAGTAACCTGGTGGGGATTTTCCTCTTAACAGCAATTTTTATTTGTGTAGCACTTTCTGCATTTTTATTGTACTTTGCATATTTTATATAATGTTCAATTATAACAGATAAAGAAATGGATCATTATTGTCACTTCAAAATTAGCAATACAAAATAATAATGGACTTGCCCAAAATGGAATAAGCTTTAGAGCCAAGTCCAGGTCTCCAGACCTTTGGTCGGGTACACCTTCCTCAGAATCAGACTGCCATGCGGTGAAGGCTGTGTTAACCAGTTTAATGAAAATATTTCAGATGGTATATAAAACCAGCACATTGTACCCCATGATTGCATTAAAAACAAAATAAGATTGCCTTCCGAGGTAAGGAATGAATCCTACCAAAGCAAGGGAGATGCCATTTTCTGAATCATCTGTGTAGTCAGCTTGTAACTACTTCTGACTGAAGGACCATATGAGCCGGGCACAGTGGATCACTGTAATGCTGTAATACTAGTATTCCGGGAGGCCAAAGCACATGGATCCCTGGAAGCTCAGGAGTGCAAGTGCAAGACCCCGTCTCTACTAAAAATAGAAAAAAACTGTGGTGGGTGCCTGTAGCCCTAGCTACTTGGAAGACTGAGGCAAGAGAATAGCTTAAGTCCAAGAGTTTGAGTTTGCTGTGAGTTATAATCATGCCATTGCACTCCACCCAGGGCTACAGAGTGAGACTCTGTCTTTAATAAACAATCATATCACACTCAGAAATCATTCCACTGAAAAGCCAGGCCCATGGGCTGCTGAGAAGGAATTATAATAGGGTCATCGTGGGCCTCCACACAATTCATGCTGAGAAGGAATTATAATAGGGTCATCGTGGGCCTCCGCACAATTCATTCTTTACTAAGTCAAGATTTACCCTCAACATCTCTTTGCTCTCATTGAAGATTTACGCAAAAAAAGTAAAACATAGCTGTAGTGGTTGGAATCATGGAATGATCTGATAACTAGGAATATGTACTTGGACAAAAGGTACTTGCTGGTATCTGCCTCATAAGTTTGTGTTTTCAAATGGTATGATAACTGAAGCAGATATACTCCAAATATATTTGAATCATTATTGAAGCAAATATTAAAACCTGGAGAAAACCTCTGTACTCAACATGAATGCAAAAACTATCATTAATTGGGCTGCGCCTGTGGCTCAAAGGAGTAGGGTGCCAGCCCCATATGCATATGCCAGAGGTGGAGGGTTCAAACTCAGCCCAGGCCAAAAACTGCAAAAAAAAAAAAAAAAAAAAATCATTAATTCATATAACTGGCAGGAAAATAAGGAAAAGGCACAAATGTACATTTACTATCATAAATTTATATAGTTTTTAGGTAATATAAATAACTTTTTTAATGTGAAATTTAAAAGGACACCCACAAAGCCATTTGCATATAAATATGTATGAGATTGTTTAATTATTAACACATACACTCTTTGGAACTTCAATATAAGTGATACATTAGTTAGGGGTGGGAGCAAGGCTCCCATTGTACCCTTTTGAATTTTGTACAAGATACATAAATGTAAATATATCATCCATTCAAAAACTACAATTCAAAACTCCTATCTTATTATATGAAAATTGATTCCATAAAGATTAAAAACATGGGCAGCACCAAGGGTGGCAGGTTCAAACCCAGCCCAGCCAAACTGCAACCTGTGCCTGTCGTCCCAGCTACTCGGGACGCCGAAGCAAGAGAATCACCTTAAGCCCAGGAGTTGGAGGTTGCTGTGAGCTGTGATGCCACAGCACTCTACCGAGGGCGACAAAGCATAAGAAAACTACGAAAGTACTAGAAGAAAGTATTGATAGAATGTTTTTATAATTATGGAATATAAAAGACCTTTCGAAAGGCAGAAATATAAAAAACAAAATCAATACCTTTTCCTAAACACATTATCTAAATTTCAGTAAAGAAAACTTTAATACTGATTCCTTACAGGAAAGATAAGACATCCCCTGAAAGTAAGACCTAGGGCATCTTTGGGAGCAAAACGTAATATAAGACACTGTCTTATTTTCGGGGAAACAGGGTAAAAGCAATCAGTGTCTGAAAAAGAAAACTGGAATTTTTATATACATACAACCGTGTGTGCGCACACATATAAATGGCACCTAAACACCAAAAAGAGCCAAACTCAAATAGAAAAATAGGCAAAGGATATTAACAGGGAATTTAGACAAACACAGTAAATATGAGAAATGGTCAGCCACACCCTTAGTCAGAGAATACGATTCTTTCAAAACAGAGACCTTTTGCCTTTCAGATTCACAGGAGTTTTCTTATTTTAACATCCAGTGCAGATGTGGAAATGGGAAAATAGATGGACGTGGGAATATAAATTATTCCACAGGGCAATATGGCAGTAAATATCAAAAGCCTTAAAAAGTACATGCCTCTAACTTGGAAATCCCATTTCTAGAAAGTTATTCTAAGGAAATATTGAGCAGTGCGCAGAGATGATTGTATGTGAATATTCACCATAGTGTTGTTTACAATAGAAAAAATGGAAAATCAACAAATACATAAATGACAAACTGGGATTTTAACTGAAGGCATTCTGGTTTTAGGGTCTGAGAGATTTAGATTCAATTCTCTGACGAATTTAGATTCAATCCTCTAAGCCTAGCAACTTTCCTAGACCTGTAACAAGCAACATAAAATGCAAATGAATTCTTTTTTTTATAATTATTAAATCATAGCTGTTACATTAATGCAACCACGGGGTACAATGTGCTGGTTTTATATACAATTTGAAATATTTTCATCAAACTGGTTAACATAGCCTTCACTGTTAACAATAACCTTCTTAGATAATTGTGTTAAGACATTTATATTCTACACTTAGTAAATTTAACATGTACCCTTGTTAGATGCACCATAGTTGTGGTCCCACCAATTACCCTCCCTCCACCGATTCTCCTCCCTCCCCTCCCCTCCCTCTCCTCTTTCCCCTTCTTCTTGGGCTATAGTTGGGTTGTAGCTTTCACATGGAAGCTATAAATTGGTTTCACAGTAGGGCTGAGTACATTGGATACTTTTTCTTCCATTCTTGAGATACTTAAAATGCAAAGAAATTCTGACGGATATATTTAACTCACTCTGTAATGAGAGAAATATCCTATACAATTCAGGGACACTTGCTAACCAATAGTTAACCTGTTCAAGGAATAGTTTAGGAGTAAACGTTGCAAATACAGAAAGGTTTGTCATGACTCTCCTAGAATCTCTTACTGTAACAATTGAATCTTTCGCACAAATTCCTGGAGTTCTTAAACTAAAGCAGTATATCTTTTTGTATTTTCTTACCATTACTATAAGTCACACTGGTGTATTTCCTCTCATACTAAAAAAGTTACATTAAGCTATTAAATTTGTGGTAAAAGGAAGTCAAATATATACAAGTTTCCAGTTTAATTCAGTGTGGAAGAAAAACTTCAGATTTGGTATTTTTAAAGACATGTTAATATCCTATCACTAAATTTCATAAATTAAGTGAAAGCAAACATTGCAATAATATATTTATAACATTCACATTCTAATTAAATTATCCCTAGTCTGAGTGGTATGAGCCAGAGTTAGCTGTAAAAAAAAAAAAAAAAAAAATTTGAAGAATTTGGTGACAATATTAGCAACAATCAGAAAATTATACTGCAACTGAGATTTTCTTTAGATGGACGGGCCTTAATAGATGATGCCATTATTTATCTTGAAATACAAAGTATCTAAAGTCATGATTAGATCACTTTTGTCTTCGACCATCAGGAAGACAACAAAAGTTGTCATCAGACCAGCCAATGCCTGATCAAATTCATTGCTAAAAAATCCGTGCTGCCTAATAATAACAGGAGAAAAGTCCTAAAGAAGAAAATTTATACTCGTAACAGGAGGCTCAGTTTCCAGGGAAGTTTTCTCAGTTTCTGTCGCAACACATATCAACTATGGTACGTGGAAAACTCTGCAATGACAGAGCTTAAAGATTACAGACTCTGCCCTACAATGAATAGTAATGCTCTTTCTAACACTCATGTTACACTGAGTTCCAAATATGCTCATCACTACCTTTTATCTTCACTTCCTTAAATACTAGCAGGCTACAAGTGATATTTATAACCCTCATGGACACACAATAAACTATTCTAAGGCTAAATATTTGAAATCTTGAGCTTTGATCTGAGAAGCGTGTGTTCAACTATAGAAGATCTCAGGTGAGTACAGAGATTGGCCTAAGAGTTTCTTCAGTCTCCAATAGCATTTTAATTATAAGATTGTGACTTTTAAAGTCCATTAATTCATTAATAGATTCAATTTGTCAGTATTTAAAGAGTACACGGCACTTGACAGGGCACTGCAAAGTCAGCATATGTGTAAAGCCATATATGTCTTTTTGGGGGTGGGAGGGTAGAGTCTCACTCTGTCGCCCAGGCTGGAGTGCAATGGTGAAATCACAGCTCACTGCAACTGTGAACTTCTGGGCTCAGGGATCCTCCCACCTCAGTCTCCCAAGGAACTGAGACTACAGGCACACCTAGCTAATTAATTTTTTGGAGACAAGGTAATTTGCAAAATCACAAAATTTTGCATATTATTCTCTACGATCAGCTGCCTCTTTATAAAATTTTGTGATGAATTTTTATAAATAAATGTAAAATTTTATAATGAATATTTTGTTAATAAAGGTACATTTAGCTGCCATTTCCCATCTTCTCTACATATGGCAACTTTATGGGCGACCTTTGGGACACTGTATTCTCTTAATAACCCTAAGTGAGCTTTCCCATGTTATAGCTTTCCCCTACGTATACCCAAAGCCAATGAAGTGTTTAAGATCAAGCAACTTGTGCAAATTCAAACAGAAACTAAGGCAAAGCCTGACCTCCAGAGTGGGTTTCCCAGAGTCAAGCTCAGCATTTTGTCTGCTCCCTGGTCCAGACAGGAGTGTCACACCAGACTCAGGGAGGACTCAAGCACATTCTTCAACTTGAGAAATTAAAATGACAGATGGCATCTTAGCAGAGGAAATTATTTTCCAAACCCTAGTCCAGGCTAAACCTTTGATCTGTACTTTCCATCCAGCAATTTAAAACACGTTATGAATTTGTCAGCAGCCCCAGAATCCACAGCCCTCAGCATAATTAAAGCCCATTAGTTTGGTTCAGAATACAAGGTGTGTTTTCACCACGCGTGCCATGAAAACATATTCTCCTAAAAGCCCCTAGGAGAACATTAAATATTCACAATCCACAATAAAATCTTAGCGGAACATGTCAAAGTATAAAATTTTTTATTAGCCAGCAGTGTAACTCACCACTCAGGGACCCCATATTAGAGCCAGCCTCTCTTATGTTGTAAGTTTGAGCTAATGAAGGTGAAAAAACTCACCTTGGATGTTTCAGAAAAGCTATTCAGGTCCCAAAGTCCAGCATGCCAAAAATCTCATTATGGTATTAAGAATTCTCTCTGAGTATCAAAAAATAGACAACTAATATTTATAAATAAAAGTAAAAGATAATTTCAAAAAACAGATCATGCTAAATCTTATAGACAATAGAAAAAGAAGAAATACATTCAAATCATTCTACTTGATCTGGGTACACTTGATATTGAAGTTGGAGAAAATAAATTATTATCAAGGAGAAATTACAAACATATATCACTTATAAATGAGGATACAATACCCTAAACATATTAACATGTTGAGTTAAAAATTAATGTTTAAGTAATACTTTGATACTTAATAAAAAAAAAATAAATTAACTGATGACTCCATACTGAATCTGAGTCAAAGCATTCTATAATAGACATACTCTTATTTGACAATGTGAATGTTACTTTCTTTGCATGATTATTATTATTATTGTTTAATATTTCAATGTAGCAATTGTCTGATTTCTTTTCTGAATGTATTTATGTTCATCCGTTCTTTACAAGGCTTTTATTTCTAATCCTTATCTTAAACATTGTTATCATTATATTTTTTTAAGTCTTTTTAATTTTGTGAAGGCAAAAAAAAAATTGAAACCTAATTAACACATGTATATGTAAAAATTAAAATTAAAATTGAAAACAGAATTCTCTATGAGAATTTCAGGGTTTTCAGAACATTTTCATGTTCAATGACCCTCCTAATCATATTGTATTACTTTGTATTTTCCTAATCTTACCCACTACATGACTCGACTTTATAATTTCATTCTTCTGTATTCAAATAGGGTAAGTTCATAATTGCTAAGTCATGGAAAAAGCCCAAGTGCCCATCGATCCACGAATGGATTAATAAATTGTGGTATATGCACACCATGGAATATTATGCAGCCTTAAAGAAAGATGGAGACTTTACCTCTTTCATGTTTACATGGATGGAGCTGGAACATATTCTTCTTAGTAAAGTGTCTCAAGAATGGAAGAAAAAGTACCCAATGTACTCACCCTTATTATGAAACTAATGTAGGACCTTCACATGAAAGCTATAACCCAGTTACAATCTAAGAATAGGGAGAAGGGGGAAAGGGAGGGGAGGGAGGGGGGAGGTAGGTGGAGGGAGGGGGATTAATGGGATTATACCTGCGGTGCATCTTACAAGGGAATATGTGAATCCTAGTAAATGTGGAATGTAAAGGTCTTAGCAAAATAACTAAGAAAATGCTACGAAAGCTATGTTAACTAGTGTGATGAAAATGTGTCAAACGATTTATGAACCAAGTGTATGGTGCCCCATGATCATACTAATGTACACAGCAATGATTTAATAAAAAAAAAAAAAATAGGGTAAGTTTCGTCTCCAGCTCTTTCTCTGTAGCAGAAAGTCACCATCTGGGAGGAGAAAATTTACCCCCCACATAAGGTAAAAACACGCTGGTCAATGATATTTCTTAGTTCTACCAGCAGAATAAAAAGGAGGAAAAAGAAAGTCCATGGCATTTTAAGAATTTCAGCTACGATTAACTCTGAGTTTACCACATATGGAGACTTAGAAATGAAAACAAATGTACTATTTATAATTCTGACCAAGAAAAATACCCCAGAGCATATCTATCTATGTGTTGAATTATGTAACAGAGGCACAAATATGATACAAAAGCGAGATGATAAATATTTAATGAATTATTTTCCCTTTCATATAGAAGAAATGAGCCTCGCTCTTCGTTACAGTGCCGCGGCAGTGCTGGTCTCCTGTTGGTGATGGAAGGAAGCCCATGCAAACCAGAATGAAGTTAATGAAGCCAAGGTTGAGGATTCTGATCCCCTGAGAAGACTATAAATAAGAACAAAGTTCTGTCTTCTGGTCACGTATTATATCAGTAAAGTCTCCATCAGTGATTCTTTGTCTTTTTTTTGAGACAGAGTTTCACTCTGTGACCCTCAGTAGAGTGCCGTAGTGTCATAGCTCACAGCCACTTCAAAGTGTTAAGTTCGAGTAATTCTCTTGCCTCATTCTCCTGAGTAGCTGAGACTATAGGCATCCACCACAGCACAGGGCTAATTTTTCTATTTTTAGTAGAGACTCGTCTTGCTCTTACTCAGGCTGGTCTTGAACTCCCAAGCTCAAGCAATCCACCTGCTTCAGCCTCCCAGAGTTGCTAGGATTACAGGCGTGAGCCACCACACCCAGATTCTTTGTCTGTTTTTTAAAAACCTGGCCATATACCTCATTATTAATCTAATTTTACAAATGAACATACGGTTTCCATAATTTGGAATATAACTGTAGAAGACTGTGCACCCTTGTGGGCTGTCCTTGGAGGACAGTCCATGCAGGTGGCGCTGCCCTCCTAAGGTCAGGAACTGCTTCTTCTTCACCTTCTGTGCCAGTACCAGGCACAGTGCCTGCATCCAGGGGACGGGACAGAGGATGAACAAGAACGTATCCCCGAGCTCCAGAGATGCATGAATGACTGTCATAAAGAATAATTTGGTTGGCTTAGAGAACAGTGTAACTTGCACCTGAAAAAACCAAATTAGTCTAATTCATCCGTAGGATCACTGTAATATGTATATAAAAAACATCAGGACCTGATATATTAGGAATATGCTTTCACAGTGGAACTCAATATGATTTCCAGAATACTTTTTCTTAAAAATCTAAGAAATGCCAAAGCCTAGATTACTATTAATACATATTTAAGGGCAGCTATATTGCTTCCAACATATTCTGAATCAGACCATCACATTATACTTGCAATTGAAGTGAAATCACGAAAAATGTTTTTAAATTGTTTGAAACAGTCATTATTCCTGAATTTTAGAAGTGCATTGAGATCTTTAAGTCTGACACCCACCTTGACCTTTCTTTTCTGAAGGTAGGGTATTATACAAATGGCAGATGGTAAGTTTAACTTTTATAGAAGTCATCACTCTGGGTTAAACCCCATGGACAGTCTACGCCCCATCTGTTCCCACTGTTGTAGCACAGCACACAGATTTCCCCTCCCTCTAAATATTTAAATTCATAGCTCAGCTTCACAGCTTCATCTTCTTTTATTCTTTCCCTCCTTTTCTTTATAAATCAATCTTCTCCCGCTCAAGTATTTCTAGTTCTGTAACGGAGTCTTCTATTAGTTTGATCTTTTCTTCTTCTCCCACATAGGAAATGTAGCTATAATTACACACGTACTTTTACCATTTATTTTTTTGATAACTGTTTTGTTCCCTTTGCCTTTCTGTTTCATTCCAAATATATTCATCTGTGAAATCATTTCCTAAAGCGTGATTTTTTTGTGTTCATCATGTGTGTTTCAACTGTTACTGCAGCAAATTTTAAAACTAAACTGCACACAGGATTTACATTTTAGCCCCCAATGGCTCTGTGCATGATTCAATGGACAGCCCGTTGTTTAGCTTTATTTAGACAAGAAGGATTCTGAGAAAGACTCTTACATTTTCAGAAGACTCAACAACAACAAAAAAGTCCCTTCTTTGCTGGATTGTTCTCCTCTGATTAGCCTCTAAATGGTGGAGATGCCTGACCTGACCCCCCCGTCTTGTGCAACCACATATTCCCCCAGATGATCTCACTCAAGCCTGTGGTTTTAAATGCCATAAACGCCCAATGACATACCTCTGTCTCCAGCCCTGACCGCTCCTTAGACCTCCAGGCTAAGCTCAAGCTGTTTAGATGGAATCTTCACTTGGATGTCACAAACCAAACACACTCAGAACTCGGTATCAGTAAGTCTTCCTTCCCCTATGCCTTCCACCATCCTCATCCCAGTAATGGACTCAAATCCCAAAGTCTTAGATTCCTCTTTGCCCTTTACCGCTCAAACACAACTGACAACAATACGAAGTCCAGTTACATGCTTCTGCTGCCTTTACCACCATTACTTCTGGAGCCCCTGGTATCTCCTGTCTTCTCCAATCCCCTCTCCATGCAGTAAAATCATTGAAAAGGATAAATCAGGTCATATATTGCACCACGTCAAATAGCTTCTCGCTGAGATAAAATAAAAACCAAACAACTTATTCTAGCTATCAAAGCTTCTGATAAGCTAAGGGCATTTGCAATGGATTGTTTATCGCAAGCTCAATTTATAATCGCCAAGATGTGGAATCAACCCAAGTGCCCATCGACCCAGGAATGGGTTAATGAACTGTGGTGTATGTACCACCCTGTATGTACTATTCAGCTCTATGAAGATGGAGACTTTACATCTTTTGTATTAACCTGGACAGAGTCAGAGAACTTTCTGTTTAGTAAAGTATCACAAGAATGGAAGAGGAGGTATCCAATGCACTCAATACTAATATGAAGCCAGCAGACAATCTAATCCCTGCTCATAGAAGAGATAAACTCAATTTAATTCAGGTTGGAGGGGGGAACAGGGAACGATGTGTTCCCACTTAATGGGCACAGTGTAACTGTGTATGGCACACCTCCTGGGAGTGGGGCACAACTACAACAGGGACTTTACCCAACAAATGCAAACATTGCAACCAAATGGTTTGTACCCTTACATGAATCTGAAATTTCAAAGAGAAGCTTCTGACGATCAGCCCTCGCCCCTCTATGACTGCATCCCATTTCACCAATCTTCTTTGCCAGCTGGACTCAGACACCCCAGCCTCCTTCTGAACAGTCCATGCTCATTCTCACCACAGTGTTTGCACTCCTTTCAATGTGTATAGAATGCTCCTTCCTCTAAACATCCAACGGCTGCCTCCTTTTGGCTATCCAGTAACCCACGAGGCTTCTACAACAATCCACCCCAACAGAGCTACCTTCCATTTTATTACCAGCCTACTTATTTTAAGCTGATTGTTAGCTAAGTTATTTGTATATGTCTTTGTCCAGTGGAATGAAATACCCATGACTATATTGCAGTCACTACTCTGTCCCCATAACTCTGGACATTGCTTAGCACACAGTCAACACTCAATAGAGGCCACCAGGGTGGCTCCCACCTGTAGTCCCAGCGCTCCAGGAAGCCAGGGCAGGGAGATTGCTTGAGGTCAAGAGTTTGAGTTGAGACTAACTTGAACAAGAGTGAGACTCCATCTCTTAGAGAAAGAAAATCATCTGGATGTGGTGGCATGTCCCAGCTACTCAGGAGGGTGAGGCAGGAGGATCACCTGAGCCCAAAGAACTTGAAGTCACTGTGAGCTATTATGACATACTGCATTCTGGCCCAGTAGAGCAAGACTATGTCTCAAAAAAAAAAAAGAAAGAAAGAAAAGAAAAACACTCAATGGAGTGCTTATTATATGAGCAAATATAATGAACTTATTTTAAACACAAACTAAACTATGTATTTTATAGCAATGTGTTTTCTTTTTATAAAAAAATTATCATATATACAAGATCTCAATTAAATTTATTTATTTCAGACACTATTTATTTTGGTTTCTTTTCATAGAAACTTTAGCCAGTAAGAATAAGTAAAGATCATGTTATAATGTTTAAAGTATTCTTGAAGTTTATAGTACCTATAGATCCCTCATGGATTAATTATACATTTTAAATTACTGAATTTTCACTAATAGAACTGCAGATAGCTCATACTTCAATGTCTTTTTTACTTACTTAAAGTACCGTATTTTTCTCCAAGTGTAAGGACTATTAACTGAACTTTATCAGCAATGTGAAATATGTCACCAACACCTGCTATGGCTTCATCTCCAAACTCTCTAGGCCCTTTCCCTTTGGTATTAATCCCAATCAGATTTTTCATTGCATTGAATATTATTGCAAGAAATAACATTCCCTCCTTTCCTCTGGCTTTCCTCACTCTATTTTATTCCAAATACATTAAGTTCGATTTATAAAACATCATTGTATTTTAGATTATTTCCTAATCTCCCCCCACAAAAAAAGCACATTTATTAATACTATTTCACTAACTCCCTTCATAAAAATTTTGTTCTCTAGTTAAACAACTCTTCTTGCAATCCCTAACACATAATTCAGTGGCTGCCAGGCTGTGGACCAAGAGATCAGAAGTTATAAAAAGGAATCAGTGATACCACCACACATTCTGAAAGCATTATCTGTGTACTGATTATTCTTTTTATTTTGAAAATGTATGTATACGTAATATGTATGTGTGTGTCTGCATGGATGCATGTGTACACATAAACATATATTTGCGATTGTATATATAATTTTTAAAATATATTTGACTAATAAAACATTTTATTTAAATATGTAAGTAGTATTTCTGAATTCCTAGCACCAGTTGAGTCATTGTCTACTTTCTCAATAGATACCAAATACACAACTGCTATGATGTTAGAGGCCTAAAAGTTTTTTGACATGTGAGGGTGTTCAGCACATGAAGGGCTCCACTACAATTTGAAATGAAATTTTTAGGTTACAGTATTTTCATTTACCTTAGAAATGAAAACCTCAACAGTAACCTAAACATTACTATCCTCCTATTACTCTGAAATAAAAAAAGGAGGCTCCATGTTTCAAGAGCTTCTGTTAAGTTGTCCTTCATTAATTGAACTCAACTCAAACACTACACTACCAGCTCCTATGCCTGCCCATCCAAAGCCAACGCTGTCATATATGGCTTTAGGAGTCTCCCTTAATAAACTCGGGTTTTTTCTGATTTTCAACCCATAACACCTTTTAGACATTCATAGACCATCAACAATTTCATCCAACTAAATTACTTTTATATTTTAATCCACTCCTTTTCACTCATCCAATGTTATTTGAACCACTAAGAAAAAAGTGTTAATGGTATCCCTAAAAGCCTTTTCTTATTTAGGTCTGGAAATTACTAATACCGTAGAACCTCCATAGTCCCCCCTACACTGACCACTTCCTTAAGCTTATTTTCACAGACTGGACAGGCACCACATGTACATATCAGTACAGCAGGCCTGGTTCCTTAGGTTGACTACCTCTGTATGTTGACCAGTTTGTTACAGTCCCCTGGGTGGCCAACTTACAGAGGTTTGACTGCACTATTCTTATTAGCATTGATGAAAAATTTCTGAAGTATCTCTAAACCAGAAATGAACAATAAAAAATGTAAACACAAGTTCAAATTCAATTTTTTTAGAGTGTAAACCTCCTCATTTCTTGTGTTCATATCTATCAGGAGAGACAGCATCAAATCACATTAGTAAATTTATTAACTTAATGATTTTAACTTTAAAACTTATTGCTTATTAACTTATAACCAATACCACTTTTTATTCATCAGAAATAAAAATAGCAAACATTGAATGCACACAGTCAACTCCTTCAGTAAATAACAATGAAATGTAGCATATTGAATGGATATAACAAGTCAACATTGTGAAAGTTATGTCTCAAAATGTGATTCCATTCAAAGTCCTTCCAAATGTGTTCAATGACCCTTAGAAAATTGATTTAAACCTTGAAAGTGCATCTCACATAGTAGGTAAGCTCAGTACCTATGAAGAGCAAACCTATTACTGTTTCTGTGTTTGCCCAAAAGAATATGCCCTAAAATAACCCAAACACATGTAAGCTTCATGCCCTTCTGAAGGACTAACCTGCAGTCTAATACAAATGCTTTCTCTATAGCCATGGTCTACTAATTTCTAGGTCCTCCCAACAAATAAGCTCACTCCTTCTCTAGGTCTTGACTCCACAGGCCTGAGGATGAGGAAGGTGACCTTCCTATGAGTTCCATTAGTTAGTACTCTGTACTGAACCCCGGACAGCACTCACAATGTGTAGATAAGTATTTACTTCCTGCCTCCAGAAGTTTTGCACTGTGTTGAGTAAAGAGAAAAAAAAAAAAAAAAAGTGTTGTTTTTTTTTTTTTCATCAAAACTCTGGTACTCTGGAGTGCAAGGTAATACGTCCCTTTTGGAAAGAAATATGGAGAATACTCAGGGATCTAAAAGTAGACCTGCCATTTGATCCTGCAATTCCTCTACTAGGTGTATATCCAAAAGACCAAAAACCACTTTATAACAAAAATATTTGCGCCAGATTGTTCACTGCAGCTCAATTCATAATAGCCAAGTCATGGAAGAAGCCCAAGTGCCCACGGACCCATGAATGGATTAATAAATGGTGGTATATGTATACCATGGAATATTATGCAGCCTTAGAAAAGATGGAGCTAGAACATATCCTTCTTAGTAAAGTCTCTCAAGAATGGAAAAAAAAATATCTCATGTACTCAGTACTATTATGAAACCAATTTACAATTACTCACACTTTCATATGAAGAATAGATCACAACTATGGCCCAAGATGAAGGAGGGAGAGGGGAGGTCAGATCGAGGGAGGGTGAATGTGGGATCACACCAATGGTGCATAATGCAAGGGTACATGTCAGATCTATTAGTACAGAGTATAAATGCCTTAACCCAATAACTAAGTAAAAGAGATGAGGTCCATATTAACCAGCGTGATGTAAGCATTCCTAATTCTATAGGAAATCAGCACATTGTACCCCATAAATGCATTAATGTATACATGATCTATGTGTTTATGATTTAATAAAAGAAAAAAACTCTGGTACTCTAACTTTGGCCATAGGTGTTATGCAAATTGAGGCTTAAAACAAAGACTGATGGCAAACTTTATTGACTAGAGACCAGAGCAATCACTGCAAGTCTTACCCAGGATGACTAATAGTGGCCGGTTAGGTCTCTAGTGCAAATATCCTCAGCTCCTATTTCCATATTCCTTTTCACCAATGGACTATCTTATCCCAACACTAAACCTTGATTACAATGAAATTTCAGTAAAGCAATTTCTACTGTACTCTTTTAAGGTATAACCTTGAAGATGTAAATCTAACAAGACAAAAAAATATTATTCACAGCATCAAACTTCCAGACTAATTACTTGACTGTTTACTGCTCATTTTAAAAATATTCTGGCTGCAAATCAAGCATCGTTTTCCATTGCTGTTTTCTAATGAAGTACTCAGAAACACAAAATGCATTAAAATGCTATAATAAACATCCATGTTCCAACACTCAGCTAAAAAATAAATCATTACATACACAGTTGAAACTAAATCTTAAGGCCCAGCCCTAACTTCATTTGGCCTGTTCTCCCGAAGTCGTAACCATTCTGCTGAATTTAATGTTTGTCAATAACGTGCACTTTTCTCTAATATTTTATACAGAATTATTTTACCTATTTGAATGGGATATAAACGTACGTGTCCATCTGTAATTTTATTTCTGCATAATATTATCTTCATGGGATTATTATTGCTATATTTTCACTGCATACATTGCTTGGAATGCACTGTGATTTAATTATCAGTTTCTTTACTGATGAACATTTAGAGATCTCTTATTGGTTGGTTGCTTTGTACTTCAAATAGCTGAGGTTCCTGTACACTTCCTGCCCTGCACATGCGCAGCTTCCCAGTAGGAACGTCCTTCCCCCAAGTGGTAACAACTTAAGAACTTACTGGAGATATCATTATCAACAAAATCCACAGTTTACATTAGTGTTGACTCTGTGTGTTGGATATTCGTAGGGTTTTGACAAATTTGTAATGACAGGTATCCACCACTGCAGTAGCATACGAAGTGGTTTCACTGCTCTGAAAATTCCCTGTGCTCTGCCTGTCCAGCCCTTCTTCCCCCCAGAGCCCAAGCAACCTCTGATCTCTTGACCATCTGCCTTTTCCAGAATGTCACATAGTCAATAGCCTTTTTCAGGTTGGATTCTTTCACTCAGTAGTATGCATTTAAGGTTCCTTCATATCTTTTCACAGACTCAATTCATTTTTTTTTAGCACTGAATAATACTTCACTGGATGCACCACAGTTTGTTTATCTTCACCCACTGAAGCACATCTTGGCAACTATGAACAAAGCTGCTATAAGCATCAGTGTGCAAACTAATACAACCTTTTTGGAAGGAAGTATGGAGAACCCTCAAAGAACTCAAGCTAGACCTACCATCTGATCCTATAATCCCATTACTGGGCATCTACCCAGAAGAAAAAAAATCTTTTTATCATAAGGACATTTGCACTAGACTGATTATCACAGCTCAATTTACAATTGCCAAATTATAGAAACAACCTGTGACTTAGCAGCAAGTGGCACCACAGCAGAAGGAATTCATTTTGCTTCACAGAGAGACAGAATGAGGGGGCAGAGAGAGAACGCAAGAAAGACACAAAGAGACAGCAAGCAAGAAAGAGAGAGAGAGAAAGAGAAAGAGAGAGGAAGGCAGGCAGGAAGGGAAATGAATTACTTTTTCAGAAAGGAGGTGGGTGCACCACAAATGCAGGAAAGCCTTACAAAAAGAGATTCATAGGCTCCCTCCAGGCAAGAGTGTGCAAGGATTTTCCAGAAAGAGAGAGAACAGAGCTTATTTAAAGACACACCATCTTCCAGTAAAATCAGACTACACTTTTAATAATACCTTTAGGGAAGTTTACGCATGTCTGAATGTACATTTTGGTAAATAGCAGCCCATCAAATATTGCAATCACTGTTCAAAGGCTTCAGCAGCTCCTTTTGTCTTTCAAACAAACTTGTGCTGGTTCATGGCATTCAAAGCACCTTCTCATCTCTCAACAGAACCCTGGGGAGTTCACAGTCACTGACACATGCTTCTCTCTATACGCCTTTGTTCTTATTCTTCCTTATGAAATGATTCCTTCCATCCCACACTCTATTTACCTATATTCATATTTTATCTCTTTATTCTGTCAATCTTTCAAAGTTTAAAAACGTTCCTTAACTTATTAAGTACCATATGTCAAGGAGGCCCAAACACCATGCTTCTTCCTTCATGCTCTTCCCCAGCTTTAAGACAGGACGAGTAATCCAACCTGCAGGCAGAAAACTTTTTCTTCTACTGTATCTTTTGTTTTTTGCTCCCAATGCATTTCTCCTTTAGCAATATAATGCTTACTACCCAGGAGATCGGGAACAGATCTATGGCCACAGGCCACATCTGGCCCACTACCTGTTGTGGACAGCCCATGAACTACGAATGGCTCTTACATTTTTCAATGATTGAAAATAAATTGCAAGAAAAATAAATAAGGTTTTAGACATGAACAGGAAATGTAAATTTCAGTGCTCGTAAGTACAGGGATTTTTGGAATACAGCTGTGCTCGTTTGTTTACTTAAGGACTGTGACTGCTTTCACGCTACAATGTCTGAGTTGAATAGAAAATGGGTGACCCATAAAACCTAAATATTTACTATCTGATTCCTTACACAATGTCTGAGTTGAATAGAAAACGGGTGACCCACAAAACCTAAATATTTACTATCTGGTTCCTTTTTTATATATATATATATATAGTCCATCTGGCTTTATTTGCCACCCAGGTTGGAACACCAAGGCTCAGGCAATCTTCCGGCCTCAAATTCTTCCACTACCCCAGATCTCTGGGTAGTGAAAAAAATCTTGGCTGGGCATTATACGCCCTTGAATGACATTCCTGCATCCTGTCAGGATGAGATGGCCCCCATCTCGGCTTCATCCCAGTCCCTTCTGAGGCTGGGGATAGGACAGGGCACAGCACAGGGCTCCGGAAATCCCTGCAGACTGCTTAGAAACATGTGACCACACCATAACCTCTGACCAAATGCATATTTGCTCTGGGTAGCTGAGCTTGCAACACACTTGACATTTATTTTTGATTCTCATACCCATCCTGTGAGACAGCACTTTCCACTTTACAGACATGAAATCCAAGGTTCAGTCATTCTCAATAACCTGCCCCAGGACAGGGAGCTGAGAGCTGACAAACCCTACACCCCACACCCCCACCACACTTCTGTCTTCCAGTTTCACAGCAATGAACAGTCTGGGTGGTTTCGGCAAAGCTTCTTCTAAGAACTGGCTCTTAGAAGAAACCTCTGGCCATTATCTGACTGAATGTCATATACAAGCACAGTAGGAACTTGCATGAGGAGTCTTTTCCTTAAACCTGGTTACCTGTGCTGCCTCATAAATTGCTTCATCCATGAAAACAAGTTCCTAAGGTCCATGGCAAACTTTCCAGGAATTTGATCCCCTTCTTTGGCCTAGCCCATACCCTTGGTCTCCCTGTCAAGAGATCTGTGCTAACCCTTATATTGCAGCTTCATTTGCTGCAGTGTGTTCCTTCCACTAATGGCGAAGTCGTGCTCTGAGGCCCAGAAAGGAGGGTGGTGTAAAAGACCCAGTGTGTTCCTTCCACTAATGGTGAAGTCGTGCTCTGAGGCCCAGAAAGGAGGGTGGTGTTAAAGACCCTACTGCGAGCTTCAGTGCTTCAGAGGCATTCACCTTAACTCAGCTCAGATCCTCAAAACTAACACCTTCTCTCTCCCCTCCTCTTGGTTCTGTTCTCTGCCACTACAACAGATACAGCATAATTAAAGTCACAGTCCCTAGCCTCTCGTCCTACCAGGGATGTTCCTATTTGCATCTGTAATTTAGCATTTTATTCAGAGGACTAAAGCTTCCAGACCAGGATGGACCATCAATCATCAGCTGCCTGCCTATCACCAATGCCCACACCATCTGGGGGGGAGTCTGAACTGAGGGGATAGAGAGGAACAGAAGGAGGAAAGGGAAGTTGGCTGTTTATTCCTGCTTGTTGGCATAGCCCCCATCGGTCCACTAAAGCAAACAGGTTAGGTGGATTAAAACGTCTGCCAACCTTTTGTCAGCATTCAAGGTGAACCTGTGTACGCAGCAGAAGGTGAACTCCAGGGAGGAGTTTTAAAACTGGTTCCATCTGCTTTATAATTATTAGACAGTTTCTCAGTCTTAGACTTCAGCATTTTTTTAAGCTTTCATTTCACTTCCCTTTCTAGATCTTACGAGAAACATAACAGATCAGGAGCTCATCTTTGACTCCAATTATTCTTTAAATCTTTAAAAATTTCCCAGAACGAGTCTTTAGCTCACACAGCAACATACTGATGTTGTATTATTCAAGTAATCCATTAAATGCTTCCTATTCTGGGAATTTCAATCAGGTCCTTTTTACTTGATCATTTTTGCAACACTGCTCTTTCCTAACTGAATAGCAGCAAAAATGCATGTTTAAAATACCAAGAATTATTTCCACAAAATTTATAAATTACAACTTAACAAGCAGTTCCATTCTGACCCCATGTAATAACCCGCTGAAATATACTTAGATATTTTCATTCTTTTGTTCTATCAGAACTCCATTTAAATATGTGACCACTTACTCTGGATAGTCACATAACATTAGAAGGTTCCTTTTCTGCCACACATACCATCTACTTCGTTTTCCTCTTAAAATGTTGGCAAAGAAATAATTGTGTAACTAAAACGCAAGGATATAGAGAAATAGAATTATTGGTCATTTACTTTCTTTCCAAACACATTCATTTTTCTTTTGCCTCCCTTTTGCACAAATTTCTGTGGAAGTTAAAATGAATAAAAAGAGAAGAATAAAGCAATAATGTTAATTTATTTTCTTAAAATAATGTATTATCAGCTCGGCCTCGGTAGCTCAGTGGTTAGGGCGCCGGCCACATGCACCGGGGCTGGAGGGTTCGAACCTGGCCAGGGCCTGCTGAACAACAATGACAATGACAATAAAAAAAATAGCCGGGCACTGTGGTGGGCACCTGTACTACTACTTGGAAGGCTGAGGCAAGAGAATTGCTTAAGCCCAAGAGTTTGAAGTTGGAAGGCTGAGACAAGAGAATTGCTTAAGCCCAAGAGTTTTGAGGTTGCTGTGAACTGTGATGCCACACACTCTACTGAGGGTGACATAGTGAGACTATGTCTCAAAAAAAAAAAACAATTATGTATTATTATCTCAATTAATGTTTAGGGGGGAACATACAGAGAAACAAGTGTCTATTGTTTAAGATGCTTCCTCAACTTTAGTTTTAAAGTGGATCTTTCTTACATCATCTAGCATTTATCTCATACTGACATTTTTATTATTCAAAAACTCACTTGAATAAGAAGAGCAGTTCAAGTGGAATATCACAACTATTATGCATCATTAATATCTTAATGCATCATTTATGGTGGTGAATAATATCCTGAAATGAGAAGTCACTGAAGATAAAATATTGCTCTACTGTGTTCCATTATGGGAAGAAATACTTTTAATTAAAGTGATGCCATAGCAATTACAAGAAACCAAAGAGCTCTTGATAGTGTGTCTACAAGGCTTGGCTTCCTTTTGGGCAGCCTGATAAAAACCAACAATGTTGTTTTCACATGCTGTGGATATGGACCCGTCTTAGACACAGAGAATCACTGACACGTTGGGCTGAAACAAATCTTAACAGTCTTCTTTCAGTGTCTATCCAGGGGATGGAGAAGAGTGGAAGGGAGAAACAAAATACCCGAAAACTATACTTGCAGCAGCAAGATAATTCAATAAGAATGGCCTTTTATTTGAACTTCCTTATTTGGGGAGGAGCACTGCACAACTGCTGGTTCAATTGTCATGTCTGTATAAAACAATAGTCCTCAGACTGGGCTCCTGGGGAACCTCATTGTTCCATGAGATTCATCTTTGTATAAGGATGCTAAAAGTTTTCAGTTTGGCAATGTTTTCCTCAATTTTAAATTCCTACAATTCTCAAACATTTAAAGACTACCACTGTTTAATACCATTTAGTACAGTAATCCAGTAGAACTCAGGATTTAATTAGGCACCAAATTAGATATTGAATTTTTTTTTTAAGTGTTTATTGTCATGAGTTTTAGGCTATCTGAACAAGTTAAGAATCAGCTTGTATAGATCATCTTATGAAACGATCAGCATTAACCTTTCCTTATTATTATAACCTGCACCTTGTCATGAATATGAAAAGCCAAATAAAATACATGAGTCCCCAGTGGAACTGTCCAGACGCACACTCTGTCAATTCTTCACAGACTGCAGAGGCATTTTGTTTAACCCACTCTTCTGTTGATCACTGTTTAAACTAACCTCCCCTTGAAGAGAGAGCTCAAACCAGTCTGGTCCATTTGAGTTGATTGAGTTATTCTATGTCTATTAAAAAACAGGTAACATTGACCTAAAATCTGCCCATACGTGGGTATATTAAATATGTCAGATTAGAACTACTGAACACCAAATATGAATTGTTTCTTGGTTTAATGCAAGTTAAAACCTTAGAATAATCCAAATACTATCAAAGGAACATTAGCCTTACTGGCAATTATTCCACTTAATCAAACACTTTACTGATTGTAAAGTGATTATAAGAGAAGGAGAAAGGAAGAGCAATTCCATAGTATGTTTTCCACGGGCTCTTATTACAGTGCCGCTATGCCCAGGAGTATAGTTTTCCACTACAATGGCTGGTTAGCTACAAAGCAAAGCCAACTCCGACTGTTCAGTGCTTGAGTCTACATTATCCACAGTAGAATCCAATTAGCACAGAAAGTAGATGTTTGTTTTTTGAAAAAGTAAGCCTAGCTGCAAAATTGGGCTGCAAAAATCTAAAATCCATCTTTAAGAATACAAATTATACTCAGTTATTGAAATGGTCTACTTCACGCAGAGTGAATCGAATCTTAAAGAGTATTAATTTAAACAATATAAATAAGATAGAATTATATTTTATATTTTAAGAGCAAAGTTTCCTAGGACTAAATACATCTTCTCTTCCATATTTTAGACAAGTATCTTCACATCACCCTTCTGATCCAATTTGACCTTTTTAAAAATAACACAAAGAAAAAAAGGAACAGCACTTCTGCAAGCCTCATACATTTATCAGGGCAACACACATATAGGAAATTAACTGATTAGCAAATGCACACATGACATAAACATAATTAACACATTAATAATAGTATCAAAAATACTGACTAAAGATGAACAGCATTTAATACTTTATATCAGCAAATGATCGGCCTAAGACTATCACTGGTCCTCTTTCTAACTGGCCTAAGACTATCACTGGTCCTCTTTCAAATTGGCCTAAGACTATCACGGGTCCTCTTTCTAATTGGCCTAAGACTATCACGGGTCCTCTTTCTAATTGGCCTAAGACTATCACGGGTCCTCTTTCTAATTGGCCTAAGACTATCACGGGTCCTCTTTCTAATTGGCCTAAGACTATCACGGGTCCTCTTTCTAATTGGCCTAAGACTATCACTGGTCCTCTTTCTAACTTAAACTACAGCGTGAGCTTCCGTGCACATGTGAGTGTGCCAAGTAGAATTTCACATATGTCTATGTTCCAATAAACTTCTACCTGGTGTCTGTCTATACACAAGAGTGATTTGGGGGCAGCACCTGTGGCTCAGAGTGTAGGACACCGGCTCCATATACCAAGGGTGGTGGGTTCGAACTTGGCCCCAGCCAAACTGCAACAAAAAAATAGCCGGGCGTTGTGGTGGGCACCTGTAGTCCCAGCTACTTAGGAGGCTGAGGCAAGAGAATTGCCTAAGCCCAAGAGCTGGAGGTTTCTGTGAGCTGTGACACCACAGCACTCTACCGAGGACGACAGGGTGATCAAAAAAAAAAAAAAAAGATTTTGTTACATTGATAACCAGAAGCCGTATGTATTTCTCTCAAAACCCTGTTTTTGTAGTACTTTGTCCATTGATTCTTTCGGGATTCTTTCATATATAATCAAATCAACTGCAACTAGAAATAGTTTACTTCTTCATATCCAATCTTCAACTAATCTATGTGCAATGAATTGCCTCATCCCTCCAACATACACATAGACAACCAAAGGCAGATCAGAATCCATCATTAACTTAAATCTGACTTTACCCACCAGTGTTTCACTTAAAGAAGGTCCTGACTTTTCAACTAAAGTATGTGTGTGCTTGTAACGTAATGTTAAGGGCGTATCTAGCAATTCCTATTTTATTATTTTTTAAACATACATATAATTTGAATTTATCCAGTGCTTTTTCCCTATATATGGAAAACTTCACAGGATTTTTCTCCTTAACTTTAATAATATAAAAAATTATATTAATGAATTGATGGTACTGAGTCACTCTGAGATTCCTAGAATAAAGCTCACTGGTCATGGTACAAGTTTTAATGCAACATTGGTTTCTTCTTTGAAACTACTTTTTCCCTGATTTCTGTATCAAAATGAAATTGATCTATAAATCTTCTTTGCAAAATAATATTTCAAGATTTGGAATTCACGTCATAGTCACTTGGTAAAATAAATCTGAGAGTTTTTCTTCCTTTGTAATGTTTAGAATAATCTAAATAGCACATGTTGGTAGAAATTTATCTGTCCCCATTGCATGTCTTGTGACACAGCACACGGTCACCACATTGTTTATTTTGTGACAATTGGTCTGTTTGGACTTTCAGAGGTAAATTTATTTTTTCTGAAAAATGATCCATTTCATGAAGATTTTTAAATTCATTTGTGTACAAATAGGCAAATGGAACACAGTGGTTTAATTTCCTGGATTTGGGGAAGAGGCATTATCTCCCTCTGACCCGTAAATATCTCCTAATAGTTGAATACTTGTGCTCCATCTTTTCCTTGATTAATCAGTGGTTTGTCCAAGATTTCACAAAAAAATTTTTTTAATTAACTCATCCATTCCCTTTTTATCTTTATAATTCCATCTCATTTCGTTTGTTCACTTTTTTATCCTTTTCTGAGTTTTTTACCTAGTAACTTTTTTTCCACTTTTAACAATACATGCATACAAGTCTATAAATGTTATTCTGATAATTTCTTTGGCTGTATCCCACATGTTCTAAAGCATTATACATTCATTGCTATGATGTGCAAGAAACTCTTCACTTTGACTTTATATTTCTCTTTTTACCCAAGATTATTCAATAGTATACTTTATAATTTTCAGGTGGAAAGGTCTTCTGCTTTATGACTGTTTGTTATGGAGGGGCTGGCTCTTTAAAAATTAATTTATAATTTTATTCCTTTATAATTATATTTATATTATGGCTACTCTTTGGAATTTACTAAGTGTTTTTTTGTGTGTGTGGCTTAAATATGGCCAATATTTCATGATGTTATATGTGAACTTTTAAGAAACGTGTGCTCTATTTTTGAGGTTCTTATTCTGACATATCTCTATATGGTCAATCTCAGTAAGTATAAGCATTTTACTTATTTTTCCTGAGTGAAGTGTGTTATATATCTATTATTAGTGAGTTTCTCTGTTTTTCCTTGCAAATCCCATGGCTTCTTCTTTATAAAATGGTTTCTATTGTTGGAGGCATACACCTACTTAACCCTCATTAAGAAGTGTGCCCTTTGGCATTATAAAATATGCTTCCTTATTGTTCTTAAATTTTTTTAGTCTAAATTACACCTTGTCAAATAACGACACGGAGGTACCTGCTTTATGTTCAGTTGCAATTCTTGGTATATACTTATCTATCCTTTTATTTTTACCTCTTTTTATTTAACAGAGTTTCCTATTTGGCTGTGTTAGTCAATCCTAAAACCTTCAGTTATTATTTTAATAGGTAAGTCAAGTCTACTTTCAATTATTTAAATAATCGATCTGTTTAGGCCTCAATTCTCTTAGATTAAAATATAGCATATTTTTATTATAAGACTACAGATATGTAATTTCATTTTTATCCATAATGAATTTTGTCCTTTTATGTAAAACATTTTATATGCATATTATATGTGTATAGCTCACCCACAGATCATACATATAGTCGTATATCACTTCACAATGAGGATATCTTCTGAGAAATGTGTTGTTAGGTGATTTTGTCATTGTGTGAACATCATCGAGAACGCTCACATAAACCTGAATGGTACAGCCCACCGCACACCTAGGCTGTATGACATAGCCATTGCCCCTGGGCTGTACACCTGTACGGCATGCTCCTTTTGAATACTGTAGGCAACTATGATACAATGGGGAGTATGTGTGTATCTAAACATAATTAAACATAGCAAAGGTATGGTTAAAAATACACTATGAAAGATTCAAAATGTTACAGCTACATAAAACTTACTATGAATTGAGCTCACTCGGAGTGAGTTGATGAGTAAGTGTTGAGTAAATGCGAATTCCTAGGATATCTACTTACTACCATAGAGTTTAAAAATGCTCTATATTTAGGCTACACTAAATTTATCAAAGAATATTATTTCTTCAATAATAAATAACCTTCGCTTACTTTGACTTTTTTATTCTATAAACTTGGTTGTTGACTTTTTTAAATAAAACTTCGCTTAAGACACACATTTACAGCTATACAAAAATAATTTTTCTTCTTATCTTGCTCTATAAGCTTCTATTTTTGTTGTTATTGTTAAAAACGAAGACTCGAAAGCACACATTAGCCTAGGCCTACCCAGGGTTAGGATCACCAACATGTCGCCAGGTAATATAAAACTTTCAGCTCCTCCTGGAGCAAGATGGCAGCCGAGTAACAGCTTCCTTGCATCTGGGCACCGTGAGTCTGGGGAGATAGGACTCCAGGCATCTCTGGCTGGTGGGAACTGCCTATCATCACTCCTATGAAGATACAGGGAGTCAGCGAGAGACTTCTGGACCCCAAGAGGAGGACTAAAACAGTGGAAAACCGGCAAGTGGTCGCGTGTGTTCAATCCGTCTAAACCCGCCCACAACTGTAAGTTCAGTAGCAGCAAGACTGCAAACCAGAAAGGCCTTACCTGTGAACTGTTTTGATGTCCTTGGACTTGGCACTGAGTTGAACTGCCTTGGGGAAGGCCTGAGCGGGAGTGCGGAGAACTCTGGCCGTTGTCTAGGGCCCCAGTCTGAGCCGCTGAGCCAGACGGAGCTAATAGTGTTTGGCGGTGGGTCACACGGATCCATTGTCAGTGATCTGCCCCGGCAAGCTCCGCCCTCAGGGTCGCAGAGCTAGAAACGGGTGGGAGCTGGTAACCCAGCAACCAAGTAGCCTAAGGGTGGGGTTTGAGCCGCCTTGCAGCCATAACCCTCAGGGGCAAAGTGAGACCGTTTTGGCACACTGGGTAAGTGGATAGCCACTTCAGCAGCGATTCCAGCGAGAAAGCTGGGAAAGCTTCCGCTCAGCAAGTTTACAAGTTCAAAGTGCCTTTTAAGTAGGCTGAAGAGAGATTTAGGGTGTCTACCTGCTGAGGTTTGAGAAATCAGCAGCCTCCAGTCGTATCAGAACTGTGACTAACATCTCATACCCCAGAAGACCACGTGTTGCCCAGACAATATTCAATAACATATACAAACTGCTTTGGTTTTGGTTGTGTATTTTTTTCTTTTTTTTTTTTGTTTGGTTGTTTTTTTTGTTTGTTTATTTTGACGTTGCTGATGTTCTTTTGTTTTTTTAATTTCAACCTTTTCCACACAGATCCCTTTTTCTTTCTCAATTTTCCTAGTTTAATTATAATTTCCCATTGCTGCCTTTTTTAATAACTTCAACTTCATTTTTGCTAGTGTTTCTACCGATATAATTTGGTTATTCACCCAATTTTATCCCGGTAAAGTTTTCTGTTCGCTTCTTTTGGTTTGATTTATAGCATTTTTGTCTTTCCTCTCTACTTGGCGGAGGTGGGGTACTGTGTCTGATCAGGTTAGCAAAGAACTCAAGGGAACCACGCAACTGGGCACCCCCAGAAGGTGGGGATTTTTAAGGTTGTGTCAAAGTACCCTACTGTACACCTATATTGCCCTGTCTCCCTCTTTCTGTGCCTCTCTTCTTTTTGTCAATATTCCTTATACCCACCCCCTCTCCTTTCTCTATCTTTCTTTTATTCTTATCACTCGGTCCTCCTTTCTTTCATCCCCTTTTTTTTGCTCTTCAACCTTCTCACCCTTCTGGTCCTGTAACCCTTAGTCCACAGGCACAAGAACTTAAAGAGCAAGAGGAAGTGAAAGGAAAATTAGGGCAAGGAAACAGATAAAAGAAATCACTCATGAGGAAGAATCAGCAGAAAACTCCAGGCAACATGAAGAACCAGTCAAGAACAACCCCACCAAGGGACCATGAGGTAGCTACTGCAGATGATTCCACCAGTATAGAAATGTTAGGAATGACAGAAAGGGAATTTAGAATACACATGTTGAAAACAATGAAAGAAATGATGGAAACAATGAAGGAAACTGCTAATAAAGTGGAAAATAACCAAAAGGAAATCCAAAAACAGAATCAAATAAGAGATGAACGATATGAAGAATATAAAAAGGATATAGCAGACCTGAAGGAACTGAAACAGTCAATTAGGGAACTTAAAGATACAATGGAAAGTATCAGCAACAGGTTAGACCATGCAGAAGAAAGAATTTCAGAGGTAGAAGACAAAGTTCTTGAGATAACTCAGACAGTAAAAGAGGCAGAAAAGGAGAGAGAGAAAGCAGAACGTTCACTGTCAGAATTATGGGACTTTATGAAGCGTTCCAATATACGAGTTATAGGAATTCCAGAAGGGGAAGAAGAATGCCCCAGAGGAATGGAAGCCATACTAGAGAATATTATAAAAGAAAATTTCCCAAACATCACCAAAGAGTCTGACACACTGCTTTCAGAGGGATATCGGACCCCGGGTCGCCTCAACTCTAACCGAGCTTCTCCAAGACACATTGTGATGAACCTGTCCAAAGTCAAGACAAAAGAAAAGATTCTGCAAGCTGCCAGGAGTAAGCGCCAGTTGACCTACAGGGGCAAATCCATCAGAGTGACCGCAGACTTCTCTAATGAAACTTTCCAAGCAAGAAGACAATGGTCATCTACCTTTAATCTACTTAAACAGAACAATTTTCAGCCCAGAATTCTGTACCCTGCTAAGCTAAGCTTCAAAATTGACGGAGAAATCAAATCATTTACGGATATACAAACATTGAGGAAATTTGCCACAACAAGACCAGCTCTACAGGAAATACTTCAACCTGTTCTGCACACTGACCACCACAATGGATCAGCAGCAAAGTAAGAACTCAGAAATCAAAGGACAGAACCTAACCTCCACACTGATGCAAAAGATAAAACTAACCAATGGACTCTCACCAAATAAGACGAATAGAATACTACCACACTTATCAATTATCTCAGTAAATGTTAATGGCTTGAATTCCCCACTGAAGAGACATAGATTGGTTGACTGGATTAAAAAACACAAGCCATCAATTTGCTGTCTGCAAGAAACACACCTGGCTTCAAAAGACAAATTAAAGCTCCGAGTCAAGGGTTGGAAGACAATTTTTCAGGCGAATGGAATTCAGAAGAAAAGAGGAGTTGCAATCTTATTTTCAGATACATGTGGATTTAAAGCAACTAAAGTCAAAAAAGACAAAGATGGTCACTTTACATTGGTCAAGGGAAAACTACAACAAGAAGACATTTCAATTCTAAATATTTATGCACCCAATTTAAATGCTCCCAGTTTCTTGAAGCAGACCTTACTCAGTCTGAGCAATATGATATCTGATAATACCATCATAACAGGGGACTTTAACACACCTCTTACAGAGCTGGACAGATCCTCTAAACAGAAATTAAACAAAGATGTAAGAGATTTAAATGAGACCCTAGAACAACTATGCTTGATAGACGCATATAGAACACTCCACCCCAAAGATAAAGAATATACATTCTTCTCATCACCCCATGGAACATTCTCCAAAATTGATCATATCCTGGGACACAAAACAAATATCAACAGAATCAAAAGAATTGAAATTTTACCTTGTATCTTTTCAGACCATAAGGCACTAAAGGTGGAATTCAACTCTAACAAAAATGCTCGACCCCACCCAAAGGCATGGAAATTAAACAATCTTCTGTTGAATAACAGATGGGTGAAGGAAGAAATAAAACAGGAAATCATTAACTTCCTTGAGCATAACAACAATGAAGACACAAGCTACCAAAACCTGTGGGATACTGCAAAAGCAGTTTTGAGAGGAAAATTCATCGCTTTAGATGCCTACATTCGAAAAACAGAAAGAGAGCACATCAACAATCTCACAAGAGATCTTATGGAATTGGAAAAAGAAGAACAATCTAAGCCTAAACTCAGTAGAAGAAAAGAAATATCCAAAATCAAATCAGAGATCAATGAAATTGAAAATAAAAGAATCATTCAGAAAATTAATGAAACAAGGAGTTGGTTTTTTGAAAAAATAAATAAAATAGATAAACCATTGGCCAGACTAACTAGAAATAGAAAAGTAAAATCTCTAATAACCTCAATCAGAAACGATAAAGGGGAAATAACAACTGATCCCACAGAGATACAAGAGATCATCTCTGAATACTACCAGAAACTCTATGCCCAGAAATTTGACAATGTGAAGGAAATAGATCAATATTTGGAATCACACCCTCTCCCTAGACTTAGCCAGGATGAAATAGACCTACTGAATAGACCAATTTCAAGCACTGAGATCAAAGAAACAATAAAAAAGCTTCCAACTAAAAAATGCCCTGGTCCAGATGGCTTCACTCCAGAATTCTATCAAACCTTCAAGGAAGAGCTTATTCCTGTACTGCAGAAATCATTCCCAAAAACTGAGGAAGAAGGAATCTTCCCCAACACATTCTACGAAGCAAACATCACCCTGATACCAAAACCAGGAAAAGACCCAAACAAAAAGGAAAATTTCAGACCAATCTCACTCATGAATATAGATGGAAAAATTCTCAACAAAATCCTAGCCAATAGATTACAGCTTATCATCAAAAAAGTCATTCATCATGATCAAGTAGGCTTCATCCCAGGGATGCAAGGCTGGTTTAACATACGCAAGTCCATAAACGTTATCCACCATATTAACAGAGGCAAAAATAAAGATCACATGATCCTCTCAATAGATGCAGAAAAAGCATTTGATAAAATCCAGCATCCTTTTCTAATTAGAACACTGAAGAGTATAGGCATAGGTGGCACATTTCTAAAACTGATTGAAGCTATCTATGACAAACCCACAGCCAATATTTTACTGAATGGAGTAAAACTGAAAGCTTTTCCTCTTAGAACTGGAACCAGACAAGGTTGTCCTCTGTCACCTTTACTATTCAACATAGTGCTGGAAGTTCTAGCCAATACAATTAGGCAAGACAAGGAAATAAAGGGAATCCAAATGGGAGCAGAGGAGGTCAAACTCTCCCTCTTTGCTGATGACATGATCTTATACTTAGAGAACCCCAAAGACTCAACCACAAGACTCCTAGAAGTCATCCAAAAATACAGTAATGTTTCAGGATATAAAATCAATGTCCACAAGTCAGTAGCCTTTGTATACACCAATAACAGTCAAGATGAGAAGCTAATTAAGGACACAACTCCCTTCACCATAGTTTCAAAGAAAATGAAATACCTAGGAATATACCTAACGAAGGAGGTGAAGGACCTCTATAAAGAAAATTATGAAATCCTCAGAAAGGAAATAGCAGAGGATATTAACAAATGGAAGAACATAGCATGCTCATGGCTGGGCAGAATCAACATTGTTAAAATGTCTATACTTCCCAAAGCTATCTACCTATTCAATGCCATTCCTATCAAAGTACCTACATCGTACTTTCAAGATTTGGAAAAAATGATTCTGCGTTTTGTATGGAACCGGAAAAAACCCCGTATAGGTAAGGCAGTTCTTAGTAATAAAAATAAAGCTGGGGGCATCAGCATACCAGATTTTAGTCTGTACTACAAAGCCATAGTGGTGAAGACAGCATGGTACTGGCACAAAAACAGAGACATAGACACTTGGAATAGAATTGAACACCAAGAAATGAAACTAACATCTTACAACCACCTAATCTTTGATAAACCAAACAAGAACTTACCTTGGGGGAAAGACTCCCTATTCAATAAATGGTGTTGGGAGAACTGGATGTCTACATGTAAAAGACTGAAACTGGACCCACACCTTTCCCCACTCACAAAAATTGATTCAAAATGGATAAAGGACTTAAATTTAAGGCATGAAACAATAAAAATCCTCAAAGAAAGCATAGGAAAAACACTGGAAGATATTGGCCTGGGGGAAGACTTCATGAAGAAGACTGCCATGGCAATTGCAACAACAACAAAAATAAACAAATGGGACTTCATTAAACTGAAAAGCTTCTGTACAGCTAAGGACACAATAACCAAAGCAAAGAGACAACCTACACAATGGGAAAGGATATTTGCATATTTTCAATCAGACAAAAGCTTGATAACCAGGATCTATAGAGAACTCAAATTAATCCACATGAAAAAAGCCAATAATCCCTTATATCAATGGGCAAGAGACATGAATAGAACTTTCTCTAAAGATGACAGACGAATGGCTAACAAACACATGAAAAAATGTTCATCATCTCTATATATTAGAGAAATGCAAATCAAAACAACCCTGAGATATCATCTAACCCCAGTGACAATGGCCCACATCACAAAATCTCAAAACTGCAGATGCTGGCGTGGATGTGGAGAGAAGGGAACACTTTTACACTGCTAGTGGGACTGCAAACTGGTACAACCTTTCTGGAAGGAAGTATGGAGAAACCTCAAAGCACTCAACCTAGACCTCCCATTCGATCCTGCAATCCCATTACTGGGCATCTACCCAGAAGGAAAAAAATCCTTTTATCATAAGGACACTTGTACTAGACTGTTTATTGCAGCTCAATTTACCATTGCCAAAATGTGGAAACAGCCTAAATGCCCACCAACCCAGGAATGGATTAACAAGCTGTGGTATATGTATACCATGGAATACTATTCAGCCATTAAAAAAAATGGAGACTTTACATCCTTCGTATTAACCTGGATGGAAGTGGAAGACATTATTCTTAGTAAAGCATCACAAAAATGGAGAAGCATGAATCCTATGTACTCAATCTTGATATGAGGACAATTAATGACAATTAAGTTTATGGGGAGGGGAAGCAGAAAGAGGGATGGAGGGAGGAGGGTGGGGCCTTAGTGTGTGTCACACTTTATGGGGGCAAGACATGATTGCAAGAGGGACTTTACCTAACAATTGCAATCAGTGTAACTGGCTTATTGTACCCTCAATGAATCCCCAACAATAAAAAAAAAAAAAAAAAAAACTTTCAGCTCCGTTATAATTTTATAGGACAGCACACGTGAGGCCCATGGTTGACCAAAGCGTCATTGAGCAACACGTGACTATAAATAGACGTATGACACATGTACCATATATATTACATAGATACTATTTTCATAAAATACATACATTTATCTTTTGTTTAGGAAGTTTCAGATGCGTTAATAATATCTTTAAAATACCCTTAAGTCTCTTCGTCTTTTTTTTTTGGTGACTACCTACTACTGCAAATAGCTAACACCTCCTTTTTCACCCTTCTTTCCCAAGTTACATTGTTTACATTCAGACCATACCAATAAAGCAATAAAAAAGTTGAATATAATTTTTATAAACTGCCCCTTCTTCTCCCATTTTTTTGTAGTTCTACCGCCTCTACACTGCCTGAGCACAGAGCCACCCATGAGATACTCTGTCCCCTAAACCATCATGTGGTCTCACTTCCTCGTACGTGTGTCTTTGAATGCTCACCATCATTCCTTGTACCAGAGTCTCTACTGGGATTTGGCCGGCTGTAGCTCATTCTCCAATAAGTTCCTAAGGACAGACTCATAGAAACAACAGCTCTAAATTTTTCCACATTCACGATAGTTTACGATCCTTATACCCAAAGTCAGTTTGGCCAGAATCCTTGATCCACATTTTCTTTCCTTGATCTTCTTAAATGTATTACCCCACGTTCTTTTGGCAGAAAGCACAGTTGTTTAAGAAAAGAAAAAAATCTGGTGACAATCTGACTCTCTTTCCTTTAACAGTGACTTGGTCTTTTTGCCTAGATTCAACTTTTTCCTTTTAAACTTAAATCACTTTACTACCCTGTTTCCCCAAAAATAAGACATCTCTGAAAATAAGACCTACTTACAGGAAACATAAGACGTGCCCTGAAAATAAGACCTAGCGCATCTTTGGGAACACACCTTAAAATAAGATTATTTTCGGGGAAACAGGGTAGAATATCTGCCTTGGCTACCTGAGAAGTTGATTCGCTGAGTATGAGCAAATACCTTTTCAACGTGGAGTTTCAGGCAAGATTTCTTGAGCTACAGTTTTAAATATTTCTTCTTTCACTATGTTTTTTTCCCCCCTCCTTGGGCCTTCATTTGTAAGTATATTAGATTTTCTTCCAATCTCCTACTTCTCTGGTGTCTTTTTCATCTCATACTTCCTGTGCTGTGGATTGTTAAAGGTTTTCACTTTTCCACCTTCTGTTTCCCCGTGCCCTGTTGTTACTTGTGGTTTAGTCTCCGTTCCCAGAATGATCTTTTCTTTCATTTAAGATTCTCACCCATTATTCTTCAGCTATCTTTACAAATCTCTCCACTTACCTTGCAAGTTTATAATTTATGCTATTCTTCCACAGTGCCTCTTATTTTTTTTAATTTCTTTTAGTTCACTTTGAAAGAATTATAAGCTTACTTATCTGATGGGCCTTTATTACCTACAGACATTATTCTGGTTCTTTTTCTCTCTTTTACATATAAAATTATATATAAATATATAAATCATATACAAAAGAAGCTATAATTGCATAAATAAATATATCAATTACTTTATTTATGTATTTATATAAATTATAAACAATTACATGTAATTACATTTGTATTATAAAATTGTAATGTCTACAGAGAGTAAAAGGACAGTAAATAACCAGATAAAAAATGGAAATGCTTTTTCTTATACTCTTAGGGAAGTGGGGGCTTAGCTTATTACAGCTTCCTGGCTCTAGAGTTCCTCACTCTGTGGTTTTCCCCTGGGGTTCATGGCCTCTTGTTTTATGAGGTCTATTGGCTTCCCCACTTTTGGTTACTCTTTTTTTTCTCCTTTGCCTCCATTATCCCTGCTCAATCCATATTCTATTCCTCAGAGCGGAAGACCAGGGCTTTGATCCAAAGGAGCTTTCTTTATTTGGTTAGTTATAGAAGTCCACAGGCCAAGGTTGCTCCAGAAATGTACAGACTCACCCTTCTTCCTCTGGTGAGTCTGGTCCTCCACGCTTTCCAGTGAGAACTTACTACTCGTTTTCAGAGACCACAGAAATCACACTGTCTTTCTTCCACTTCCTCCTGTTCACTTACTGATGCCACATGTAGAGATAACTTGTCACTTTGTTTTAGATACATTATCTGTGGGTTTGGGGTTTTACCGCTCATAGCTCTATTGGTATATTTGTGGAGATTCAAAGACGTTAAAAAAATTCTCTTTCTGATAACTTCTCATTCCTCCCCAATTTTTTAATAATAACAGGTGACTCTACCTCAAAGTAACTAGTTCCTAAAAACAAACACCCAAATTCTCAAATCTACAATATACAAATAAAAATGAAAATATATTCATAGAAAGAATATATGGCAAATAGCTATAATTATAAATTTAAAATAACTAGTCAAAACATACTGTCAGATTTAAATGTTTACATTGGTGTACAAAAATCTACACTGAAATTATGAATGATTATCTTCCAGGCAAATATCAACTTGAATAAATATCCTAGGAGCATGAAACCCAGTCTTCTCGAAAAGTAAGTTCTGCCTTTGATTAAAACATTCTATAGCTTAAGATATCTCTGGGATCACTTCCAGGAGCGCATGTACAATTTCACAGTGTCTGACTACTTACTGCCAACGATCAATCTGTTCGCCCCAATTTTACAATCGATGCAGGAGAATACCAATTAGAAGGAAAAAAGTCCATATCCCATTTTTGACCCATAAAAGTCAAATCCAGATCTGTGTGAAATACGTCTATACTTAGGTTTACATATTTTAAACATGAACTAACATCTAGAGTTTTGACTTCTTTGTTACAGAAAATTGAAAGCCTCGCTTATAAAAAATACAATTAGCCTAAGACTAACTGGTACCCTTTCAAACTTAATAATCCATTAAATTCTTCAAGCTTATATCAATTCACAAATTATATTACTTACTCACGGAACAAAAACTTTGTCCGTTTTTATGAACAACTGCATCCCAGTTCTTTGCATCCAGTAGAGGTTCAATTAAAAAAAAATGCTTAATGAAGAGTGAAACAATTTTTATACTCCCTTTAGTTAATACATTATGTGTTCCACGAAAAACAGTAGAGTGCGCATAGATCACTTCAATGCCACTCGTGAAACTTTAATATTTGAATAGACTTGAAAGGTTTTATCCTACCTTGGAATTGGAAGTGGACTCCAAGAAACAAAGTCTGTTGCCAAATCCTTCTGCTGCCAAACATAGTTTCTGCTGTTCTTTGTGGATGGTTGCGGTGCACTGCAGAACCACTTCATCATCCTGCAAAGGGAGAGAAGAAAAGGAAAGACCAAAGTGAGATTTAACATGACTATACAGTCTAAATCCAATCAAAAAGAACGTAATTTTAGTGCCATTTAAAAATCTGAGTCAAATGTAAAAACTATGTCCAAAAAAAAAAAAAAAACCCTACAAAATCAATTCCTAAAGTACTTTTTATTTGCAAGATGTTAACTAGGTGAGGGAGCAGGGAGGGACTATAGTCACTGAAGGAAATTGTTTTCTCACGGTCATTACTGATCTCCAACCTGTATGGGTAACAATAAAACGCAGAATTGTCACATCAACCCTCTGACGTACCGTTTTAATCATCAGAATTAACAAAAAAAATTGTCTGACACATTCCTAGGACATCAAGTATCAAGAATAGAACAGATTCTAATAGTAGACTCACATGTCATTCCAAAACTCACTCAGGAAAACAGGTCAATAACAGAACTGCTGGGTCAGACTGACCATAAAAGTCATTCTTAGTTCAACCACATACTGGCTGCGTGATCATATTTCAAATGATTCTGAGTTGCTTAAAAATGTATGGATAGACAATGTGTTAGTTCAAGCCTCTGAAATGCAACTGGCTTCCAATCAATTAATTAAGCAGGATTATATGTGAAAAGATGATAAACAAGGTGACTCAGCTTAGGCAGCATGGACTTTAGAATGAGTAAGACCTGGCTTCCCATCCCAGCTCTGCCATGCCCTCGGTGATGGGAGATTTGGCAAAGTAGTGAATCTGTAAAATGATGAAGCACTTCAGACAAAGCACCTTACGTGATGACTACCATACACCAGGCACTAAACAGACACTCAGTAACAGACCATACAGTTACCAGTTTTTAACAAACATCTCACTTTGGCTGTACAAGGCATATCTCAAAAATATCTAACCATTGACATTTTAACATTTCAACCTCAAAGAAACAGAAGAACACACAACAGGGTAGTGAACAAACAAATGTGTTCATCAACCCTTTTAATAGACTCAGAATGAAAAAGGACACACAAGTATTCCCTAGAAGCCCTTCGCCAAGGTAGAACGACAGAGCAGAGGTCATGAATATGACAAATCTTCGAAAGCAGAAAACAAGTTTTTGTAGCTAACCTAAACAATAAGTTACATAATTTATAAAAGTACGCCTCTGATTTGTACTTAAGACCTTCGTAATGCTCTTCCTTCTACGGCAGCATCAATACATAACACTCCTAACTGCCCCTTTTGGTGCTCACCGATTTACAGTGAATATTCAAGTGTTTTATTTAAACAGTCATTTACTTAAAAAGTAGCATTTTTTAATATGGTGAGTATATATATATATATATGAATATAAATTCATGCTCAACCTGGCTAGCGTAAAAAATCATGAAGTACTTCTATAGTTTTTCTTTAAGGTCAAAGAAATGTTGCATCCTAAACATGTAACATTGTGCTCCAATAAAGAACTGAGGATTGAGCTTCTGTGCTGAATGTCTTACCAAATCCCTCCCCAGGGTCTTCCCCCACTGCATCTCACATACCCTACGGAACTAACTCTAACACACAAACTACACTCTTGGGTGAGACCGGCTCTTTTGGCCCCTGGAGGCTATCGAAATAGAATTTAGTAAGTAATTACATTAATGTTGTAACTACAGACAGTTTGGGGATGAGAATAATTGATGAGAGAAAGAAAGACAGAGACAGTGAGATAGGAGGGGAGGTGGGTGGAGGCTGACCACAGGCACAGGGGGCAAGGGCCACTCAGTGGGAAGAAGACACTGCATTTATCACAAGGACAGTCCCTGCCCATCCTGGACACTCGCTTTTCTAATCCTCACTCTACCCCTGTGACATGAAGCTTATTCACACATACACAGATGAGGAGCAGAGTCACCCAATACTCACAGAGGGCTTATTACGTGTATTTCCAAGAATTGATCATTAAGCTTAATTCATCTGAATCTAAAGGCCTCAGCCCCACACTGCTTCTACAGCAGTGGTTCTCAACCTTCCTAATGCCGTGATGTATTTTCATTGTTACAAAGGAGTCGCTACCCACAGGTTGAGAACCCCTGTTCCAGAGACTGAGCTGATTTTACCTACTATATTATCTAAAAAGTGCTTCCCGATCTTTAAAGCGCATCCTTTCACTCGTGGATCTTACAGATTCTGATTCTGTAGGTCTTAAGTGGGGCTGATTCTGCATTTTTTAACAAGGTGTCAACTTTAAGAACCATGCTCTGAGGATCTGGGATTAACAATGGGACCCAGAAAGGCTACAGATCTTAAAAAGGATACACAGAGTGTCCCACAGGAGTTTGGAGACCATCGGTAATAAGTGAATATTAAAACAGCTCATATGGAGATGCCATTAATACATGGAATTCAGCAATTACAGAAGGAAAAGGAATGAATTTAAATGACTCACTAAACCACCCTGTCACAGATATAAAACCAACACACGTAGGCGGTTCCTCTCGGATCTAATGCCTTATCATTGTGTGATGGTGTAACCAGCAAGGAAGCCACACCACATTCAGGAGAGCCCTGCTACGCCTCCGACAACTCTCCAACACGTTCCACTTCAAATGCTAGCTCCCTACCTAACAAGCTCATAAAAGATTTTCCCAGATTACCCAGGAGCTGTTTTTATGTTACTTTCCACTAAGCAACAGGTTCCTTTTCATCAGAAATTAAAATATACCAAATGTTTGATGGACCAAACCCCAATTCACAAACCACCTGCAAGTTGTCTTTAAAAAACCCACCATCCGTCTCGAAGCACTTTCTCTCCAGTATCAGCTTGGTCTGAGAGAGCGTGCAGACTTTGCATTTGAGAGGTTAGATACGTAGCTTAATTTTCTCCTTATTGTTTCCCATGTGTAATAAATCTGGGTATTGTTAACATATATATGATGTGTATATGAGGACACAGTTGTGCACACACCCAGGCACATGTGAGCACACACACAATCTATTTCCTATTCCAAGAATAAAGATTAACATTGCCTGACCTGGATGGAATCCAGAGGGATAACAGTGCTCAGCTATCAGAACAATAAAGATATATTTAATGTGTGTCTTTTGGGGTCATAAGGCCTCTCCGGACTCAGTCTTTGCTGCCCAGCCCCTGAGGTGCAGATTCCCAATTTCTTGCTCTCTCACCTTGGCTGTGTGTGTCAGGGGCACGTCTGAGTGTTCACAGGTGCACAGTGACCATCATCTATCTGACCTTGGCACATAAAAACTAAAAGCACTGGGCAGCATCTGTGGTTTAGTGGGTAGGGCTCCGGCCCCATATACCAAGGGTGACAGGTTCGAACCTGGCCCCGGCCAAACTGCAACAACAAAAAAGAAATAGTCGGACGTTGTGGTGGGCACCTGTAGTCCCAGTTACTCGGGTGGCTGAGGCAAGAAAATCGCCTAAGCCCAAGAGCTGGAGGTTGCTGTGAGCTGTGTGAGGCCACAGCACTCTACTGAGGGTGACATAATGAGACTGTCTTAAAAAAAAGAAAAGAAAGAAAAGAAAAAAAACTGAAAGCACCCTTAAATATTCACAGTGGACTATACTGTTTTGAGTTCCCACATCTTATGCCTTAGGACCTCGCTAAGACAACACGTTTAGATTCAATTCAGAAGAAATCACATTCCATTACCAAAATGCTACAAAATGGATTCACTTATGTTCTGTTATTTCATTCTCACAAACTTCAAAACATGTTAATTAACCATAAATGACCAGCATGATTACAAGGTATTAGTACCTTGCTGTGCCTGAAAATAAATGAAACTATACTGATTGCCCATTTTGTAAAACAAACTTGAAAAAACTAATTTACCAATCCTTCTTTATATAAATTCCAGATGAAATAATAAATTATAAAAAAAATCTTTTAGAAGAAAACTCAGGAACAGCTAACTAATCAGCAGCACTTTAGTAAGGGTGACATGCAGTTAACAGTCACCAAGTCCTAGTAATTCTACAAGACTTTTCAAATCCATCAATTGGTCCCCACCTTTGTTTAAACTACCAGCATCTCTTATTTAGAAATCTTCCAAATCCAATGAATAGTTCCCCACACTGAAAACCCCTTTCCAGTGGACCTTCACCTTGGGTTCACACCATCAACCTGGACTGTACTTTGTCCTCACTTAAAACCCTTCCCTGGCTTCCCACTGAGCTAAGGATAAAGAACAAAAATTCCTTTACCCTAGAAGGCCCTGCACATAAACATTTTCTCCAACCAATCTTCCTTCATGCCTGTCCTCCTACGGGACTTTTGCACATGCTATTAAACCCTTTCCTCCTCTTGAAACCTCAACTCGGGCAACTTCACAGAGGTGAGCCTTCCATGACCCACCAAGTGTACACCAATTCCTCTGCTTTGTGCCCCTTTAACATTACATCCTTTCCTTTAGTTTCTTCGGTTGTCATTTGTGTAATTATTAGAATAATGTCTAATTATTAAACTGAGCCTATTATTACTTAGAATTATAGCCCTCATATCTAGCACCATGTGAGATATACATGGTATTGGATGGCCTTAGTCAATGGTAGCTGAATAAATAAATAAAAGAACAAACCGTACCCAAAACTTAAAATAAGTTAACACTGCTAAATTAGCACTACCCTTTGATTGAAATGCTCAGTTTGTACACTGCAGTTCAAGAACCAAGTTCAACATGACATCTTCTTCTCAATATCGAAGGAATCCTGCCTTCCCCACATCACTGGAGCTACATGGAAGATCAGCCACGTGAGAAAATTAGTTACAACGCAAACAAACACAGGCCTTAACAAATAAAGTAGACGAGACATTTATTCAGGAATGCCTAGGGCTGGACAATACACCAGCCAGTCTCAGAACAATAGAAGGAAAATAGAAAACCTTGAAAGAATCAGGAGATGTTACGTAGTCCGGGGAACTAGAGATAAAGGTAATAAGAAAGCAGGTGAAAGAGGAAGTTGCCCAAAATCACAGCCAGGAACATCCACTTACTGGTGCAGGAGTAATGTGATGGGGGCGGAAGACATAACAGAGAGAGAAAACACTGAGGGAAAAATCATCAGGGGGAGAGAGAGCTGGTTCAGTCATTCTGAGCAAAGCCAGCTTGACTGTGGCTCACACACTCGTGAAGATAAACACACGTGGAGAAACGAATTCCATGGGCATCTAATTTAAAATAGCAGCTCCTATCACCCTAAATCCATTTATTCTTCCTTCTCCCCCACCCTCCCCCACACATTATCATTACCTGGAATTAAAATAGATGGCTATTTGCTTTGTTTAAAAAGTATCTGAGCCTTCCTCCCCTACTAGAACACAAGTTCTAGAAGGAAAGGACTTTGTCGTAGTTACTAATGGTTATCACAGAGGCCACGAGAACGCCACCTCACAGGAAACACTGGATCAAGAAGTATCTGTTGAATGCATGGATGGGTCAATAAATGACCTTGAATCACATTCCAGCCACACGTGGGGTAGAGTTTAAACAAGTTTCTGCTTTTTTATCATAACATGTAAGTGTCGGACAAAAATACATGATTCCTTCAACATGAACATCTTAAAGGATGAGCCTAACATTTTCCTTAGTACCTCCCCATCGTACTTCCACATCAAATTGTTATGGGACCGAATTTATAAGTCATGATAGCAGTAAGCTACTTGCAGACAGAAATCCCTTCCTTCCAGTTACATAGACCAAATTCTGTCCATTTCGCATGGGTTCCCGCGGAATCAGGAGCGATGGGAAAGCAGAGACAAGACCCGTTTTGCTCACCAGCGTATCCCGACTATCTAACATCGTAACCTGCAGTTACAATGAACTCGATGAACAACTGCTGGTCAACCCACCTTCAGATCCTTCCTGAGCATGTGCTGCCGTGGTGAAGGATGCAGCCTGTTCTGAGGTTTGCCAAGGTAAGATTCTATTTAATTTCCAATTAAAGCTAGTAATACATGATCCCATTAAGTGGTTTTATGGTTTCACACAGCCGGGAAATAGGGCAATATTGGAGGAAAATTACTGATCCTGTCCATTACAGCTGTGACAAATTTTAATGTACCATAAGCATCCACAGCATCAATGTAAAACCTAACTGCATCACTAGAAAAAAGCACTGCAGTCCCGTATTTTCAAGCTATTTCCACATAAACATAATAAAATTTTTATTACCACAATGCTCTCCCCATACATAATCTAAGCAAATCAATCATATCGTACTGTGGAGAACTCAAGCCCGGCTGTTAATAACGCTGGTCCATTAAAAAATCCAAAGACTTTCCTTCAACTCTTAATGTACCTGTCTTGCGAGAGATTTAACCAGCTTTGGACTTTGTGTGACTGGTTCTCCCCCAGACGAAAGTCCCCCAATTTTTCCAAAATTAGCTTTAACTCAAAAAGCTTACCATGTTTTCCTTACCCTGCTGCTATTTAGTCTAGCAGGTCAGCTTACATCCCATGAAAAACAGGTGCCCAGTGAAAATAAATGTCCTAGCTAAAACACAAGGCAATCATACCGTCACTCGCCACCCATTTTAGATAACTACACACAGAAAGTGCTCAATAAATTAATGTTGGATTGAGATCTTTTTTGTTGCATTCTCTTGTATATTTCCTGTGATTTTAAAACTCTCTAGAACACAGATCTAATATTTACGGGAAGAAAGGCCAAAACTAGAATACTGTACTCCAGGGAATTTTGGGATGAGTAAATAAGATACGATTTCTACAACAAGTCTGTTGGAATAGTACAACATGGAAAATAATTCTCAAACAACAAGATCAACAGCTTCATTCAATTATTCACTCATCATTTAACAGATACTTATTCAGGATGCAATAGAGGCTAGGAAATCTGAGAGCGAAATAGCCTAACTAACCAAGGATCTCTAAAGGCATTAAACTTGCATTCGAGCAAGGGACGTGTGCCATTTAAAAACATTTTGAATTTGTACGATTAATTATCTTAGAAGGTAAAAAGGTCTACGGGAAAGCCACAGAAATCAGGGTAAGAAGATCAGAAGTGCTGCTGGTGTGGGGGAGATTCAAATATTTTTTGCCAGAATTGTCAGGGGTTCCAAAAACAGGTAGCTTTTGAGCAAAGACTTGGAGGAGGAAAGGGGAATTAGCCAAGTGACTGTGTGCAGAAGAGGGACGATCCAGGTGCGGGGAGGCTGGAGAAAGGCCTCAGGCAGGAGAGCATGGTCTCAGCATCCCACAGGAATAGGCAGGAAGCCCCTGCAGCCCAGCAATGGAACCAGAGCATGAAAGACTCCGAGGTCTGCTTAAGATCTTTGGATTTTACTGAGGGAGAAAGGGAGCATGGGGTTATGTACTAAAAACAGACCGCAGAGAGGCAAGAAAGAAACAGACCTACGGGGGGTTCCTGAAACCATTCAAGGGGAGAGATGGTGACTCAGGGTAAGGTGGTAGCAGTGAAAGGAGAAAGGGATCAAAATCCAGATTAAGTTGCATTTATCAAGTGCCAATTCCCATGGCAGGTTTGTGACAAACCTTACAGGTTTATCTTGTGTATCCCATCATTGCTTTTGACTCTGGCATATGGCCAAATGTGACCTAGTATTCTTTGTCGTTGTTTTTGAGACAGGGTCTTACTTTGTTGCCCAAGTTAGAGTACAGCGGCATCATGATAGCTCATGGCAACCTCAAACTCCCAGGCTTAAGTGATTCTCAGCCTCCCAAGTAGCTGGGACTGCAGGCACATGCCACCAAACATGGCTCATTTTTCTATTTTTTAGTAGCTCAGGCTAGTCTCAAACTCCTGTCCTCCCTCCTTTGCCTCCCAAAAAGCTAGGATTACAAGTATAAGCCACAGTGCCAAGCCTATTTTTTTCCCTTAAAGCGAATAAGTAGTTAACAGAATGAGATAATTTAAAAAAAAAAAAAAAAGCAAATATTTTTTAGACTTTTGCCCAGTCTATATTTATTCACTTATTACAAAAATACAGGCGTTTCTCTTTCCACATTAGTACAGGACCATAAAAATGACTGTCTTTAGATGATTTGGGAGAAAATTATGATTGTTTATGATTGTTCCATAACCTTTGAAAATTTTTGTCTAAACGTTAAAAATTCTCTATGATTTATAAATGTACAGAAAAATGAAAAGAACAAAACAATTAAAATGTATTTGATGCACTATAATTTAGAACACTAGAAACTCTGGAGATGAGAGCACTTAATTTCTTTGTGAAACATTTATGATCCGCCTGTTATGATGTATCCTCATTTGGTAAGAGCATCTTTTCTGTGTCTTGGCAAATTGTCACCCTTCTCCGTTTGGATCAGCCTCCAGCATTTTCTCCTCCAGACTTTCCACGTGGTGAAATATTTCTGGGACATCCATTAATGTGAAATTTTTCACCCCGTGTCATTTCCTCTGGGACATCTTCCGCGTTTTGGTCACAGCCATTTTCCTCATTCACTAAGCTCACCTTCACTAGCTTCTTCTGGCTGTGAATCTAGTCTTGTAAAGGGTGAGACTGCCCAGATTCCATAGCCAGATAATCTTTATACCATTCCTTTTATGTTCAATTGCAATTTCAACTCCAGGGTTATCACTTTTGGTTTCTTTGATGCACTTTCATCTATGTGGGCCAATTTCCACTTATCCGGTTTTGAGAAATATTATCTGCACTAACCACTGGGAGACAAGGAGGTAGCACAGCTACGCACTTTGCTGTCCGCGCATGAGCTGAATGACTGATGCACAGATTATTGTCATGTCTGGTCACTAATCAGAATGCACATCTATTATTAGGTAATGATTCATATGCTCAGTGTTATGATGTTACAGAAAATATTCTAGGCTTCCCCTTAGGGGTATAGGCTTATCTGCAGTATATGATCCCATTGGAAGGGCCGTGTGACTATCTAGTCCTCAGTTCTCCACCAGCAGATGAACCAAATATCTTCCAAGGACCTGGCCTACACTCACAGGGTTTTTTAAATTTTTTTAGAGATGGGGTCTGGCTCTGTTACCCAGGCTGGAGTGCTCGCTGTAGACTTGAATTCTTGAGTTTCAATAATCCTCCTATATAGCTGGGACATAAGTACACATGACCATGCCCAGCTCATTTTTCTATTTTGGTACAGAGACAGGATCTCATTATGCTGCTCAGACTGGTCTCAAACTCTTGGCCTCAAGTGAGCCTCCCACATCGCCCTCCCAAAGTGCTGGGATTAGAGGCATGAGCCACCATACCCAGCCTCACTCACATTTTATGGTTCTGTGAAAAGGCAAAAGTAGGAAAGAGAATTCCTTGCTTGTGCAAATTCGGTGGGAGAAACGATGCAAGCCTTTTCCACGTTTATTGTAGAGCCTAAATCTGGCCTTTTGTTAAACAGAGGAAACAATAGGGTATTTCATTAGTAGACTTCAGTAGTCGCGTTGTACAAGTGGTTTTACGTAAGGTGATAGTGGTGTCTTTTATCTCAAAAATAACATAGCTGCAGAAGCAACCTGCTGTTCTGCTGATGACTTTTACACAAAAGTTATAAACAAAATGGCATGTTAAGAGATTATGGGCCATGAGGTCATTATTAACATTGTGCCTGGGTAATGTCAGCCGAAGAGGAGCCAGACAGAAATGCCCAAATATCAGTCTCGATCCAGATATCAGACCCCCTGCTTAATTTCCAACAGTCAGGTGGCGGCTGGCCAGGCACAAGGCAGAGAGCATAATGTGCCTCTGAATATATAAACATGTCATCAACGCCTTTCTATTCCTAGTTTAGTAGAAATAAACACTTCTATCAGAAAGGAACTCTGTTTTTCCATCTTTAAAACACTAAATCAAGAAATCCTTCAACACTGAGCAAATTTACCACACCAATAAAATCTAAGTAAACTCCTTAGCATCTAAGGACGGTTCAACTGCTGTCAACCGAGCTGGAGTCTCTGCTGCTCTTCCACAAACTGTAGTGACTGGAAGTTTTAGCTTCCCACCACCTAAGACTCAGCAAAAATAAAACATTGAGACACCTACAGAGAAGGTCTTGAATGTCGTCCTTAAATGTCACAGAAACAAATTGGAACATACTAGAAAATACAGGTAAGCCTTTATGTTGTGAATAAGCACCAATAATGACCCCATTTTACGGTTCTATTTTCTCCTTGGAATTTATTTTAACATGCCCAAATTTCCTTAGTTTCACCAATTTTCTATCCCCCATCGTTTCTTATCTCAGTAAGTGGCCAAGCCAAGCAAATAGTAATTAATGCCAGACATTCTTATGAACGCATTCATTAACTCATTCTTAGTATGTCCTTCCACGGGCGGCCTCTATTTCCTTTCCACTCTGCTCCCTACAACCCTTTGCTGCCTCAAGGGCTTTGCTTGTTCTTCCCCTTTGCCAGAAACATCCTCCTCCAAATGTTTGCAAAACCTACTCTGTTCCTTTCTGGAGGCCTCTCCTGGCCTCACCGGGCTGCCCCCCTCTTCTCTCTCCAGTTGCTTTGTAGAAGGATCGGATCACATGCTGTAACCACCCTGTTTATTTAACTGTTTCCTTGCTGACTGTCTTCTGCCACGAGTGTAAACACTGCATGAAGGACCAGCCGACTTTCTTCATACAGCAGCCCTAGTTCCCCGAAAGTAGTAGACAATCAATCTACTTGAAGAGCAAAAAAACAGAACCACCTCCTCCCTGGGGGTAGCCGCTAATCAGTAAGCATTTGTGTCCCAGGAACTACACCTAATCTCAGTGATGTTATCCAAGGAATACCCTTGTTAGTTCATGTATCAATGTATACCCATCTTACAGAACTGTGTGTGGCACAGAATAGACAGTCGATGGATGAGAAATGAAGAGTTCTGCGAGTGAAGTGTCATTACTACTATTATGATTACGAGACAGATGAAAAATAAAAGACATACCAAGAGAGTAAAAGTCATTGCCCATGGATACACAGCTGGCCGTGGCTGACCAGGACGTACATCTAGGTCCACTCAACTCCAAAATGCATGCTTCTAACCTCTAGGACCTTCCACCTCTTAGAGGGATACAAAATCACTGCATGAAAAGGCAAAGTGTGACCCTGCGATTTCCTTTTATCAAACGTGTTTTGATGGTGGCTGCAGCTGACGGGAATAGATGACCATGTCATAGTTCTTTCAGAATTTGTCTAGCAGGTTTCCTAGTTTTTGCAGGAAATAATTTCTTAAAAATGAATAGATTATAGATTGTTTGCAGACTACAATTGTGTCAATGACCCCAAAACCATATAAAAACAAACATACAGAAAATACCAAGTGAATTCATTTGAAGGGAGGACTGCAGCCAGTGGAGAGGAGAGAAGAGAATATAGATACACCATCAGCAGGTAATTAAACAGAATAGGAGAAAGTGACCTTTTTCGCCTTTCATTTTAGAGACAGAAAAACACGAGACTGAAGCCTACTCTTCTGGGCTGTTGTAGGAAGAATGAACGCATTAGCATCTGTGACATCCTTTGGAATTCATTAATGAACTTGATAAAACTAAGTTACTAGCTTAGAATTCAGCAGTGTCTTCCTCTTCAATTACTACCGCCTTCACAAGTTTCCCCGTTACCCTAAAACCCAGGAAATGGAATAATAACAGAAGCAGAAAACCAAGGGAGGTGGAGGAGTCAAGGGCACTGTAGGTCCCGGATGCAGGCAAGAAGGTGGTGACTCTGCTTTAGGAGCTTTAGAACAGTAATACACTGATGGAAAGCTGGTCTGCTTGGTTAGAATCACCAGGCATCAGGCAGCGCCTGTGGTTCAAAGAAGTAGGGCGCCGGTCCCATATACCGGAGGTGGCAGGTTCAAATCCAGCCCCAGCTAAAAAAAAAAAAATCACCAGGCATCAGCCTTTAAAGACTGTCAGTGAATAAACCAGAACCCCACTGGCTGCCTGCTCTCTCCTCCACTTACCCTCCTGCCACATGCGAGGCCACTGAATGTTAAAGCTATAAAATGACTAAAGAAAAGCTAACCATACACACACGTGTGCACACCCCCCACACACACTGGTATAATAAACAGCACAGTGAGAATATCACACATTCTGTGGGTGCAGATGGAATCCTGAAATCCACCCAGCAGCAGCAACCACAGACAACCTGCGGGAGGTCAAGACTGATGTGCCCTTAAGACCACATGAAAAATCCATTTTAGTATCCACTCTCTCCTCTACGAAATGTGATCTCAAAATATGGGGAAAAAATTGAAACTGGTTTATAAATACTACCTAAGATTTACAGACGGCGAACTCTACTTCTTGACAGACACAAAGCGAAGATTTTCAGAAACTGTGGGGCAAAGAAATTTTCATTCTTCCTATGTTAGAAATCCCTGAAAATAAGTTTCTGAAATATTTTAACATCTATGTTAAAACAAAAACTTGGCAGAAGAAAATGGTAAGGAGAATTGAAATGCCTAAAATGGCTTGAATAATACATGTCACCTAAACATAAAAATGGATGCAGCTTATAAAAATTAAGCATTTAATTTGATCTTTATCATAAGAAAGACGGCATGCAGATAAAAAAGTCAGGTCTAACAGGACTGGGAACATAGTTCAGATACTGAAACTCGATGTCTGTTTCGTGAGAGCTGGAGATTAACATTGACAAATACATCCACCAAACACGTCAACAAAACGGATCTGTTTCTCTTTCCACTTAAAACACTGCATGAATAAAATCTATGCCTACGTTCCTGGCACTGAAGGATCTGAATTTTCCAGTTGACACTGAAGACCGCCTCACTTAACAAAACTCCTGTTAAAATGCAACGTAATATACACGTTAAATATGACAGTTATTCTGAGCCTCTCACACCTCGCCAAAGAAATGGCTGTTAAAGAAAATGAATATTCCTATTAGCACATAAAGTATTAAAATCAAACATGGGGGCAAGCAGAGTAATTTGCTAATTTAGTATTTAGTAATTTTTTTTTTTTTTTGCAGTTTTTGGCCAGGACTGGGTTTGAATCCGCCACCTCCAGCATATGGGGCCGGTACCCTACTCCTTTGAGCCACAGGTGTCGCCCTAGTATTCAGTAATTTAATATCTCCTTGTCACCTGGTCAAGCTCAAGTACACAGTATTAAGAGGCCAAAACCAGAGCCAGACAGTCTGGTCCTCCAGGGTCCATCCTGGCAAGTACACCAGACAACATTGCCTGTTCTACAGTGTGTATGATATTACCCTTCTACATGAATTAAAAACATTTATTCATATGATCAATAATATTGAGTATGTGAGCAGAGCAGACGAAATCCATGTATCAGTGTAAATATATCTATACCGTATACATAGTACATTAGCTGCGGTTATGTGCGTCTTTGAGAATGCTGAGAACATTCCTCCGCCTCTCTGAAGAATGAGAGACTACGGGGAGCAAGAGGTAGAAATTCCAACGACCCCTACAAGACTCAGACTGTATAGAACCACATTAAAATCCTGAAAAGTAAACCACTGCGTACTTTTAACTACAGATACTGAAAATACTGCATTTCAAGGAAGGATACCTAAAAGACTGGCTCGTTGCATGAGCTGCAAGTATTTCGATATTATACAAGAAAAGATGGAAAGGTAATTTTAGAAGCAATTTTCAAGATCTGAATCTGTATATCCAAACCCATTATTTCAAGCTAAGGCAATGTCAGACTTCTGAGGACACTGCCTTTTTGGGTATTACACAAGGACAAATACTCAAGACTAAGTGAAAACGTATAACAGTAATCTGGAAACATACATGGTGTCACTGTAGGAGAACAAATACCGATGAGTATTCAGCAAAAACAGGGAGCACGGCACAGTATTATTCATAGAAATAATTTTAATCTTGTCTCTGGGGTATGAGCTGGCGTGTACCTCCCCACTTTCATGTTGACAGAAGGGTTTCATAACTCTATCTGTATAGACATAAAATATTTATCTATCAATTCATAGATTTGCTTTTGAAAGTCACAGTGAATGAAGGAGTGGGGAGGGGAGGAGGGGAATGGGGATCAGGGTATGTGGCACACTTCTTGGGAGCAGGACATACTATAAAAGAGACTTTACCTAACAAATGCAAACAGTGTCACCTAATTCTTTGTACCCTCAATGAACCCAAAACAATTTTTAAAGAGTAAAAAAAAAACAAAAAAATAGAGTATAAAAAGAAAAATAAAACCACACCTGCAGTGCATCTTACAAGGGTACATGTGAAACTTACTAAGTGTAGAGTGTAAATGTCTTAACACAATAACTAAGAAAATGCCAGGAAGGCTATGTTAACCAGTGTGATGAAAATATTTTGAATTGTATATAAAACCAGCTCACGGTCCCCCATGATTACAATAATGTACACAGCTATGATTTAATAAAAAATAATAATACTAAAGAAAATCAGTGAAAAATAAATTTGCAATTTCAGCCTCCAATTTATTTCGGCCTTTCCCTCGGTGTTCTGCACTTAGCTACACAGTACCAAACTAACGACTGGCTAACCTATTAAGTTCTCTTACTTTCTTGCTAACTCCTGCCACGCTAGTAGTGTGAGAGGTTATTGTGTAGCCCAAGCAAAAGATGACGACGGCCTCTCTTAGGGCATTACCTGTGGAAGTGTTGGGAAGAGGTCAGAATTTGGATATAATTTAAAAGTAGAACTGACAAGGTTTTCTGATAAGGAACGGAGAAAGGAGAAGGAAGGACTCCAAGGGTGTAAGCCTGAACACTTGGGCAAATCATGGTACTGTGTACCAAAATGCAGAACACGGAGGGGAAGCAGTTGTGTGAGCAGGAGGAGGTGAAGCCATTCAGGATGCTCGGGTGGCGACCTTCATTCAAGTGAGATATCAAGTAGCAGCTGGGTGTGCGAATCTGAAATTCAGAAAAAATGTCATGGCTGAAGAAAAACATGTAAGAGTCACCAGTGTGAAGAATGTGTTTGAAGACACGATAGTAGCTGAGATGGCTAAGGGAATGAATGGATAGCTGCACACAGGAAGATCTAAAAGTGAACCTGAACCCTGGTGCACACCAACAATGGGAGATTGAGTTAAGGAGAAGAATTCAACACAGAAGGAATGAATGATCTGTAGGGTAGAAGGAAAATCAGGAGTCAAGTGAGACAAGTCACAAAGGAAAAAAGAAAAGAAAAGAAACCACCACATAGAGTGCCACTCACGAGTTGCCTGAGAAGGTGGCTTAGAATTGCCATTAGTGTCAACATAGTATTTTTTGGTGGCCTGGCCAAGTGCCATTTCAGCCGACTACTGAAGATGATGAAATGGAGACAAAGGGGATTTAAGAGAGAGCAGGTGGAAAGGGGGTGTGGCACTTGGAGACAGCTCCTGAATTGTTATCAGTGTGGGCACAGGAGTAGTATAGCACAAGGGTGGAAAATCTGTGGACTTCCAGGACCGTAACTGTGGCTTTTTGACTAAATCCAAATTTTACAGAGCAAATTATTTTATTTTTATTACTACTTTTTTGTTCTTCTTTTATATTTATATTTTATTTTTCAAATGAATGTATTTAAAATACGAAAGAATAAAATAAGGTTCAATGAAATAATCCTCCCTGGTTGACCAGCACAGTTAGAACATTAGTTAGCCAGAAGGGCCAAATTGACAGCTACTATGCTCATGATTTACTTCTGACATCCCCACCTGACTGGTGCCACTATCACGGGAGGCTGGTTGGAGAGTTTGTGGGGGGGTGAGTAAGCCAGTCTGTTGCCAGCTTTAACAGTGGTGCACTGTGTTTCTGTATGAAGTGGAATTCGTGAATAGTTGCACAGCTTGATATTTGTAAATTCTGTGTTCTCAACAGCCCAAAGAAGACCAAGAGAATGCGTATGGAAGAAAAATGACATTTTAAGGAAGATTGGGAATTACAATATTATCTTCTTTCTGCTAAAGATGACCTGCTTGCTTTGTGATACTGCAATATCAACACCACAGAAATTCAATGCTCATCAGCATTCTAACACCCATAAGAACCACAAACATTTTAAATTAGAGGGAAAAGCATGAAAGGTCGTACTGCAGAAACTAAAAGATGAAAAGCAAAAGCAAAGACAATTCCTCCAATCAGCAATAAGACCTTGAAATAATGCCACTGAAGCAACTTATAAAGTAGGTTATGTACAAGGGGGGAAAAGGGAAGCCATTCTGCTATGCACAAACTGTGAAAGAAATGCACTGTCAAAGGTGTAGGGTGCTTTAGACCATGACAACATTTCAAAGTACAACCAACTTCCTCTTTTAAGGAGAACCATAACTGATCAGCAGCACGAATTAGACTTCAACTTAACAGAACAACTCCATGCAACACTTCAACAGGAAAGTATGGATTATTCAACTGCTCTGGATGGATCAGCTGACAACTACTCAGCACAGGTTTTATACTTTTTAGGTCACAACAGATTTTTTTTGCTATGAAGAGTTATTGGCTTTGGGCATCTCACGGACCAAACACTGGATTGCATGTCTTCAACAGCTTTCAAGATCAACATCCTGAAGTTGGACTGCATCTGGTAAATGTAGTGAGCATATGTACAGAAAGTCTACAGGAAAACATAAAGGGCTTATTGCACTAACAAAAGAAAAGTAACAGATCCAGATGTGCTCATTCCTTTTCAATACATCTTGCATCAGCAAAATCTCTGTTTTAAGTGATACTTTGCAACCAGCCATGAGTCTAGTTAACTATCCTCACGCAAACATATCAACATGGCACCATCAGTTTCCCCACATGCTAAAGTTGAATGATGACATATTCAGGATAGATTTGCCTTATCTTTCTGAAGTGCCTTGGCTATCGTAGGGACAGGTGTTAGCCATAATTTTCTCTCTTCAAGAACAAATAGTTAAATTTTATGAAGAACAGAATCAGCAATGTGAATTATTGAAAGATTTCTATATCAACATTTTTGCATGACACAGTGTCAAATCAAAATGGCTTAAATATTTCTTTGAAAGGAAGGAACTATGTATGATATGTGGCAAAAAAAAAAAAAAAAAATCCAAGTATTTCCCAAAAAGCTATCTTTTTTCAAAATACTTCTTCAAAGGGAAATTTGGGATGAACATTTTCCCCCGTCAGCAAACATCACTGCTGAGCAGGATGATATATGCAAATAGTCGGAAGAATACACAGCTGTTATAGGACCATTAATTGGAGAATACAATAAAAGTTTCACTAACTTTGAGAATGATGGCATCACACTCAAATTAGCTGGATAGAATTGATTGATGGGACTCACAACAGCTGACTTCTGTGTGTGGAGAGAAACAGAGTCTCTCTCCTGGAGTGGAGTGCAGAGGTGTAAACATAGTTCTCTGCGATCTCAAACTCCTGGGCTCAAGCGATCCTCCTGCCTCAGCCTCCTAAAATGCTAGCACCCCACTGGGAGTTGATGTTTTAAATTGGCCTTATAGGGAAGATCTCTGATAAGAAAACAATTGTCTGGATGAAATAAGAATTAGCAAATTATAAGCTATGTAGGAGAAGGTTCCAGAAAAAGTGTTCTTGATATGCTTAAGAAATAGCAAGGTGATGTTATTGCATGCTTACATACTGATGGAATAATCCAGAAAAGATCCAATAAGGAGAAAAAGGTGGTGACTCAGGCAAGTGATGGGAGAGGTGCAACTCCACCTAGGATCAGAGCAGAGGAGGAGGCCTCAGAGAGGAGCAAAGGTGGGGTTCCTGGGAGGCTGCCTGAATTAGTGCTGGTAGGTTATGAAAATTCTCTCTCTCCCGCGTCTGTTTTCTCAGTGAAACACTACCGTGGAGCCCCGCCTTCAACTTCATGCAACAAAACTGCTCTTGGACTCCACGAGTGTACGCAAACAGAAACTTTTTTAAAAGAAAGAATACTACGGAAATAGGTGGTGCGATAGAAGAGAAGGGAGGAAGGAAGAATGGCCGAGAAGATTAAACGCAGTAGTCGTGTGTGAGCCAGCTGGACGTGCCGACTCAAGCGTTCTGAGAATGTTGGCAACGTGTCTCCTCAAAGCACTTAGACACCAGGCAGAGAGAACAGGAGGAACGGACTGTAACAGCGTAGTCTGCAACACAGAACCAGGAGGCAAAACAGATCAGGGTGTGAGCGAGACAGCAGCGTGGTGACGGTGTCAGTGCCATCCATGCCTCTGTCCAGATCTCATTTATTTTTTTTACTTTTTTTTTTTGCAGTTTTTGGTTGGGGCCAGGCTTGAACCCACCACCTCCGGTATATGGGGCCAGCACCCTACTCCTTTGAGCCACAATAAATTTATTTCAGGTTAAAGTGAGGTATACACAACCACTTTTGGGGCTGAATAGTAATCCATGGCATACATAGACCACAGCTTGTTTTGGGGCTGAACAGTATTCCATGGCAGACATAGACCACAGCTTGTTGATTCATTTCTGACTTGATGGGCATTTAGGCTGTTTGCACATTTTGGCGATTATAAATTGAGCTGTGATAAACAATCTAATGCAAATGTCCTTGTGATAAAAGAATTTAATTTTTTTTCTTCTGATAGATGCCTAGGAGTGAGATTGCAGAGTCAAATGGAAGATCTAATTAGAGTTCTTTAAGGATTCTCTACACTTCTTTCCAAAGAAGCTGTATTCCTTTGCAGTCCCACCAGCAGTGTAAAAGTGTTCCTCTCTCTCCACATCCACACCAGCATCTGCAGCTTTGGGACTTTGTGATGTGTCCATCTTTTGAATGTAACTAGCTTCTACACAGCTAGTCACAGTCTGCTATCCAATGTAGCTTCACTCAGGTTAACTCATCCCATACTACTTGAGGGTATCAGGAAAGGCTGTTGTAGCTGCCTAAAAAAAATGTATGCCCCCAGGGCTAAACGTAAATGACTCTGAACAACTTGGGGCAGGTGGCTGCAGGCCTATCCTGCTTACAGCTCTCCCGTCCTCAGACTAACTCATCAAGGACAAAGGTCACCTGCATTATAGTCATCATCCCTGGAATATAACAGATGTTGAATAAACGTTTGATGAATGAACAGGCAAGGAGCTACAAATAAAAAATTAAAAATCAATAAAATTCTAGCTAAAGCTCAAAAATAAAGAGGATGCCACTAACAGAATTTCTTAGGATTTGATGATATTTGGGGGCAGATGCTAGAGTGGAAAGAACTCTGAACTGGGAGTCAAAACACATGAGTTAACATTTTAAGTCTTTATCTTTTTTATCTAGTAAATCTTGCAATAATCCACTGCAGTGCGGTTCAATTATCTCATTCGTTAAAACTTTAAAAGCTAAAGATGGAGACTTTACCTCTTTCATGTTTACATGGATGGAGCTGGAACATATTCTTCTCAGCAAAGTATCTCAAGAATGGAAGAAAAAGTAGCCAATGTACTTAGGCCTACTATGAAACTAATTTATAGCTTTCATATGAAAGCTATAACCCAATTATAGCCTAAAAATATGGGGAAGAGAGAGAGGGAGGGGAGGGAGGGGAATTGGTGGGACCACACCTACAGTGCATCTTACAAGGGTACATGTGAAATTTACTAAGTGTAGAATATAAATGTCTTAACACAATAACTAAGAAAATGCTGTGAAGGCTATGTTAACCAGTTTGATGAAAATATTTCGAATTTTATATAAAACCAGCACATTGTACCCCCCCCAAAAAATAACATTAAAAGCTACCCTTACCCCTCACCTATACCAAGTAATTACCATAAAGATAAAATTAAATAAAATACATGAAAGCCCTTTGTAAACTGTGAATTAACCATACAGTAGTTAGTTATTATTAACTCCCACATAACTAATAACTTGAACTAGCACCAGAGAACAGGAACAAGGTCATAAGCAGTTTCAGCAGCATGAAAAATAGATATTGGTAAAACCTGATCATCCACAAGGCCCTTGCCCGGGATTAATACGACCTATGAAAGGCAGAAAGTGGCATTAAGATAAAGGTTAAAGGAAAATGTACAAAGTCATTCATATGAGTATTCTGAAAACCCTATTATTAAGCCAAAAATTACTACCTTCCCAAAAGTTGTCATCCAAATTTCATCTAGATGGAAATAAGTCCTTTAAACTTGACTGATACCAATGTCCAATCAAAGATGTTCAATTCAACAAATGTTTAATCTTTAGACTAAGACGTTGTCTAAGAGGACATTCAATGTCTAGCCATAGTTATATGTCTTTTAAGAATCCCAACTGGAATTCTCAGAAATTTCTCAGGGTTAAAGTCACAGCTCCATTTTTCTAAGTCTCTTTATGAAAACTGGGTTCCTTCCTTCATTGCTTCATATGTCTCCTGGAGCAAATACCCACTGCCATTAGAACAGCCTTTTCTAACAAGGAAAAGGCATGAAGTCTCTATTATAGGAAAAAAAAAAAAAACTAAATTTCATATGAATAAAGAAAGAAGGCATTTCTGGCATGGAAACCTCTGGATGATGACTGATGAGGAAAAGTAAAAACTAAGGAAATATCTCCGCAGTTAATGTTAGAGATATCTCAGCAAAAGATGACTTAGCCAGAGACAGACGCATACTGCTCTGAAATCCATGGACTTTTCCTAATTACGCCTCATCTTTATATAACTTCCACTCACATTCTAGAAAATCTTAAGCATCATGATTTATAGCTGAGGTATCAAGACGAAAACGGCAATCTCTGGATCTTTGCTCAACCTCTCCCTTTTGTCAATTTCAGCATAACTTTTCAATGTTAAAACCCACCCATGATACCCTAGACTAATCTTTCAGAACCAGTGGCCAGTTTCCTTCTCAAAACGATGACCTTTCTCTCCCCTTCACTGCCACTAGGTTCTATCCTACCTTTCTCCTGCAAGTATTACCTGAACACCCCAGAGTGGTCTTTGTTCTGCAAAATATTTCCCTTTTGTGTGTTCTTCCCTGGCTTGGGCAGACTTCTGACTGAGCCAGCAAAGGGGCAGCTATTAACCTGCCATCTGAGTCCCTTTTCCTAATCAGTTCTACAAAGAGGAAGTTTTTTGGCCGCTGAACATAATGAGCCTTCCAACCCACAAGCATCTTGCAGGTCCCTGACATATGAGTGGGCTCATTTTTCAACATTTCCTTCACCCTGTGGTTACTGTAAATACCTGTCTCATTGAAGATTACCCCTCACAGGAATCCTTCCACTATAAATGGATGGGAGAGGGAGAGTGGGCACGCTCCCTAGGCAAGTCTGTGTAATTTAAAACTTGATAGCAAAAGGAAATGACAAGAAAAGTGTGGCTGTAACTGCAAAGCAGATTTTGAAAAACAATTAGTTTTTCATGAGCTCGAGTGCTTATGTTTCCAGGACTATTTAACAGTTTTGAGAGCTTTTTTCTTTCCCATTCTTCTGAGCAATCTCATAGAAAAATTAGGAAAGAAAATTAGACAACTATTCATGATAAAGCATGAATCACTGAAAGACCTTTTCTTTCAAAATTAAAATGAAAAGTAGATATGGTGCCTGTGGTCCCAGCTACTCGGGAGGCTGAGGCAAGAGAATCACCTAAGCCCAGGAGTTGGAGGTTGCTGTGAGCTGTGACACCACAGCACTCTACTGAGGGTGATAAAGTGAGACTCAGTCTCTACAAAAAAAAAAATAAAAAGTAGATGTGAGCAAGATTTATACCAATGCTAGTATTAAATAAAATCAAATTCACAAAGATTATCTTTCAGCTAATACAATAATTACTTGCAAAAAATTATACAGAACCATAAGAAATAGGACTTTAATTAAAACAAAAATTTTCATTCATCTTCTACTAACAATCTTATGCTTTAAATTCTCCATTTTGCAGCTGAATTTATAAATTACACTAGTGATCATTAATTTATCTAATCATATATGGAATAATCAAACCACCCCAAAACAGTGTTTTAAAGTAAAATTCATGGGTGATCAGTGGGAATCTGACCTAATGTGCATAATGTGAAGGTGTTCAGCAACACCCCGGGTAAAGGACTCATCTACAACTTTAACTAAACATTTGTATCAATCATACCAATCTGAAAAAAAAAAAAAAAAAAACTCATGATATGAAATCTTATTTTGGAGCAAAACCCAAATCAAATATAATAAGAAAGCAAAAGTCACAGTCAAGTCAAAAACTCATGAATAGAGAAGAAGGTTCAATTACTTTTTAAAAGAGTACGAAGTCACCAGTGTTATGTGAGAATACAAATGCTTCACTAACAACAGGTTGGTGTCCAAAAAAGGTGAAGAATACACTTCCTGAAAAAAAGAAATAGTCCAAAGTTGGACACGTGGGGGCACGCCTGTAGTGCCAGCTACTCAGACAGCTGAGGCCAAAGAGGCACTTGAAGTCGAGCATTTAGGGCCTGCCTGAGTAATGCAGCAAGACCCCGTCTCAGAAAGAAAGGGAGAAAGAAAAAGAAAGGAGAGAGAGAGAAAGAAGAAGGAAGAAGGGGAGGAGAGAGAAAGAGAGAGAGAGAAGAAAGGGGGAGGGGAGGAAGAGAGGGAGGAGCGGAGAGAGAGAAGAAAAGACAAGACTGCAATAAACCCAGGTAATCTGGTAACACTGCTGGCAGAGATGCGGTCAAATTGAGTAATAAAATAATAGGAAAAATAAAGAAAATAGATTAAAACACTCTGAGCATTAAGTGACTTCAGACTAAAGCTGCTTCCAGAATTAAAGAAAATGTTCGACAAGTGTTGAGACACAGAACAGAGATTGCCTAAGTCAAAATCAGTCTAAAACTCCTACTTAATCAACACCTTCCTTTCACATTATCTTTGTCGGGCTTTTCCTCCCACATGGACACACTGTTTAAAATTCCTCAATTTATACCGAACCTGAGTCTAAATTTGTGGAAGGTTTGCTTTGACAGTGCTGACCCCCTTCTCTTGATATGTTTTCATGGAAATGAACTTTTCTACCCTACATCCTTACTGTTCCTGGACCCCAACTAATGTGGAAATAAAGCTGAATTTTATTTCTACATTAACAGGTGCATGTTTCCAAGTAGAAGCCTGGGGAGAAACTGTCTCAGGCTCATTGATTTGGGTGGTAGGCTATGCCCTGCCCAAGCTCCAAAGACAGCCATTCAGACAGAACCACAGTAGCTACAAAAGAGGCTGGCCATGATACAAATACAAGTTATCCTTCACAAGTGCTGATAAAGCATAAAAACAGTGAGTGATTAAATGTGGTTGTTTTTTTGTTTTTGTTATTTGAGACAGAGTCTCTCTCTGTCACCCTGGGTACAGTGCTGTAAGGTCACAGCAATCTCCAACTCTAAGACTCAAGCGATGCTCCTGCCTCAGCCTCCCAAGTAGCTGGGACTACAGGCACCTACCACAACTCACAGCTGATGTTTCTATTTTTAGTAGAGATGGGGTCTCCCTCTTGCTCAACTCAGTCTTGAACTCCTGAGCACAGGCAATCCACCCACCTTGGCCTCCCAGAGTGCTAAGATTATAGGCCTGAGCCACTGCACTAGCTTAAATGTTATTTTTAAAATAAAACAATAAATCCCTGGGTCTTCATGAAACAAACATACTCACAAAGCCTGGCTATAAATGGCTTTGACAACGGGGCCTCCAGTGGGACTAGTGAACCAGAGTGGAAGCAAAGAAGCCCTAAAAGTGAAAAGATAATTTTTTTTCTAAGTTTCAAAATATCACCTGTACATGGACACACATGTCTGGTGCCATTTAAGTGAAGGAAAGGCCATTGTTTGGACAGCCCAGGGGGACTTCCAATGAGACATCTTGATATACCTTGTCTCCTCCTAAAGATCACCCAACTCAATGGCAGGAATGAAACGGGGAGGAGGGAGAAGCTCCAGGGAGAAGCTCTCTCTGTCTGGCTCACGGCTCACAGAATGTGGGCCTGGAGCTGCTGGTGACCGTCTTGCCATGTCACAGGGAAACCTGCCTGCAAATGAAGCCAACACCAAAGGAAATGTGGCCTAGAAACAGCGGCACCAGAGGCAATGGATAGTTCCAAACCCTAGAAGAGTCGTGCTTCAAGTGAGACCCCTGGCCTTTTCACCCCCTTCTGTATTTTGGCTTAAACCAGTTTCAGTTGGATTTGTGTACATATATCCAGAAGAATTCCAATACTCCTAAAGGCTGGTATCATCAATAACTCACGTGAATCAATATAGCATTGACCACATTAGAACTTTCAATTCACACAATCTCAAACTTAAACCCTTTTCAGTGAAAGCAGGTAATTTTCTATGGGCAATTTCACTTTCACCTGTGAACTCAGGCGAAGGCTGCTCCTCTGGTAGAATATTCATGTTATACATTTTTTCAATCCCTTACTTCACAGTAACACATAAAAAATCTACATGCTAAAATGTATGTCCTGAGTGTTAAACTCTTCTGAGTTGATATTACTGCACTCCATGTTCTCCTAGGTCACATAGTATCTTTTTTTTTTTTTTTTTTTTTTGCAGTTTTTGGCTGGGGCTGGGTTTGAACCTGCCACCTCCGGCATATGGGACCAGCGCCGTATCTATGGCTCAAAAGTATCGACTCACCCACAGGACTGGAAGTTCAGAAGAATTTTTTAAAATCCTCTTTCTGCTTTCTACTGTCCTTGTATTTACTTATCCTAAAATTGTCCCGGTCCAGAAGATAAGAGGTCCTAGCCCCAGCTTTGCCAACCATTTGGGAGTAAGACTCTGTCCACGGCAGTTATTTCCCTGAATCTTAGTTTACTATTTAGGAACATGAAGAAGATGGATTAGATTTCTAAAGTCTTTTCTAGTTCTTAAAACTCTCTGAGGATTCACATATGGTTTCTTGTCATCTAAAACTTGGCAAAAATTGATGATAAAGAGTTTGGGCATCATGAAATAAAAACTTAAATGATAGAAAAATGTAGCTCTCAACAGAGAAAGACATGACCACGTCACCAACCACCCACCTGTATGTTGTGATTCTGTCCTCATGAGTAACCCCCCCAGGGGAAAAATTTTTTTTCATTCATCACAAAACACCTAGTAGTTGATAGTCATTTTCCTCTTGTCCGTTGCTTCTCTCAAGAGTTCATATCCTTAAAATAGTCAAAAAGAAAATTATGCCCATTTATCATCTATTTTTCCAACCATTTTTGAGGGCTCCCAATAGGAATCTATTTATCTCTGTATCTCATCCTTCTCTTAGAGTTAGTTAATCAAATCCAGGGACCAACCACATTTATTTTCCCCCAGGGACCTTTTTTTTTATTATTATGGATACGTGATAGTTATACATATTTATGGGGTACATGTGATACTTTGATACAAGCAATGTGTGATGATCAAATCAGAATAACTGGAGTAGCCATTGCCTCGAGTATTTATCATTTGTGTTCAGAACATTCCAATTCTCCTTTTAGTTATTTTGAAATATACAATAAATTACGGTTTACTATAGCCACCCTATTGTGCTACAGAGCACTAGAGCCAATTCCTTCTAACAGAATTTTTATGTCTGTCTACCATCCCCTCCCTGGCCCCTCCTCACCACCCTCTGCTCAGTCTCTGCTAACCACCATTCTACTCTCTGAGTTGCGTCCGTCTACCATCCCCTCCCTGGCCCCTCCTCACCACCCTCTGCTCAGTCTCTGCTAACCACCATTCTACTCTCTGAGTTGCGTCCGTCTACCATCCCCTCCCTGGCCCCTCCTCACCACCCTCTGCTCAGTCTCTGCTAACCACCATTCAGTTTTACTTTTTAGCTCCCACCCCCATATTAGTGGCAACGTGCAATATTTCTATTTCTATGCCTGGCTTATTTCATTTAACATAATGTCCTCCATTTCCAAACAAGTTGTTGCAAAGGACAGTATTTCATTATTTTTGTGACTGAATAATATTCCATTGTGTGTAAATGCCAATTTTCTTTATCCATTCATCTAGCCATGGGCACTTAGAATGATTCCCCATCCTGGCTGTTGTGAACAGTGCTGCATTAAACATGGGACTGCAGAGATCTCTTGGATGTAGTGATTTTCTCTCTTCTGCATACTCAGTAGAACCTCTGCAGTTGACTCCCTCCCTACACTGACCCCCTCTGAAGGGGACCTCGTCTCCATGGACCAGACACCCACCACACGTGGTATCAGTGCAGCAGGCCTAGTGCCTTATGCTGACCCCCTCCATTTGTTGACCAGTTTGCTACATTCCCTTGAGTGAACAACCCACAGAGGTTCTACTGTATACCCAGTAGTGGGGCTGCTTGGTCATATGGAAGTTTTTGAGGAGCCTCCCCACCGTTCTCCATACTGGCTGCACTAATTCATATTCTCATGAACAGCGTACAAGGGTCCCCCTTTCTCCACGGCCTTGCCAACATTCGTCATTGCCTATCTTTTGGATAAAAGCCGCCTTAATGAGGGTGACATGAGATCTCCATATACATTTAATTTGCATTCCTCTGATGATTAATGATGTTGAGTATTTTTTCATACCCCTGTTGAACTTTGTATGCCTGGAGAAATGTCTACTCAGATCTTTTGTCCATTTTTTAATTGGCTCGCTGGTTTTTTATTTCTACTGAGTCAGTTGAGCTCCTCATAAAGACTGGTGATTAATCCCTTGTCAAATGGGTAGCTTACAAATGTCTTCTCCAGTTCCCTGGCTGTCTCTTCCCTTCGGTGACTGCTTCCTTTGCTGCTAAAGCTTTTCAACGTGATATGATCCCTGGTCCACTGGTGCTTTGGGTGCCTGTGCTTCTGACCAACTGTATTTCAAGTGAAGCACTTGGACTGACCAAGACTCATTCAAACTCTAAACAGCTGCCCATCGGCTTCCAAAATCAGCTCTAGGGATATATCGTATTTCATTCATTCCAAGACATTTTTTTCACATCTCAACATGTTCAACCTACGGAGTCTTCACAAATGGATTGCAGCATGGATATGCTGACATGCAATTAGCCTGAGCCCAGAGCCTTGGCATAGTGTGACACAATGTTCTACACACAAGAATACCAGGCTCAAGCTCTGTCCTCCAACAGACAACAATCCACGTGACTCCCTCTTTATCGCTGGCTGTGCATAGCAGCACAGGTTTCTAATTAAAGAGGTTTTCCTTCTTCCTAAAATGCCATTAGCCCTGAATCTAACCATTAAGGCTCAGCATATGCTACTCCTTCATCCCATTTCCATTTGATCTAAAATGATAATATCTGTGAATATTCTTTAAAATATAAAAAGTGGCAGCATCTTAAGATGGTGCTAACGTTAGAAGCAGCCTTGCTGTTTTCATTTGCTCCCTTACATACAAGATGCAGTATGTTTTTCTATCCTAAGCAGCCAACCTGTTGAAACCGATAATACAATTTAAGTAAGGAAAGTATCTTTAACATGAAATCTTGGCGTTATAAGGAATCTTAGAGGCCATTAGCCCAACTTATCAATTAATATGAACATCCTCTATATAGTATCTAATGCATTCTGTTTAATAATTTGGATTTGGGATTTTATGGAGAGGGCAATAAAACACTTCGCTTTATTTTAATTGAAAATAAGAAATAGTTAATCATAATTTTAGATCCAAAGAGGAACTTACAGGCTTATCCAATAGAACTCTCTCATTTTACCACTAAGGAAACTAGAGCCTGCTTTAGTGTAGTACCCAAGGACACCAAAGCAGTTACAAAACCGAGAACAGTACATGAGTTTCAGAACTCATCACCTTCATTTTTCTACTTTAGTAAAATAGAATAAAATAAATAAAATTTAATAAAATAGCTTCAGTAAATTTCTTTATTAAAAAGGCATTCATAACTACTTTAGTGTTTTTTGTACTGTTGATCGTTTGCTTAAAATTTTAGTGAAAAAATAACTGCTTACTATAAAGGTCATTGTAAAAATAAATTCAAAGAACTCAATGTAACAATGAGTTTTTATGAAAATAAACTTTGAAATAAAAAATTGGTGTTTGCAGTTCTCTAACTGCTGCTTACATGTCATCTGAACATCTGAGGAAAACACTGTTCTTCCCCTTTTAGGTTTAACATTCTGTATTACTAGATACCAGACCCAACCAACCCTGCACTATAGGTGGTTTTTAGTGTTAATTGCGGCACTTAGTCTGCTTGGGTTTCTCCAGCCTCTATCATAGATTCGGATGGCCACGGTTTTCATCCCTCTTCCAGGCCACGCTCCTAGCTCCCCGTCCCGCCTGGTTTCTGCATGTGAGAATGCAGAGGACTGAGAGCCAAATTGTTGTCATTTAGAAAAGGCATTTGGGAAAGAGGTTGCTATAGGATCAGAACACTAAGTGAAGAATTTAAAAAGAGAAGGTGTTCTCCTGCCTCCCGGAGAACAACTTTAAAGAAGGACAAAGATGTTTAGAGGAAATTTTATGGAGTTTCTCCTTGGGGTATGTGATGTCGGCACTCTTCCCCAGCTCCTGACAAAGTGCCCAAGGTGGCTTTAATATGACACTTGGCTCTCTTTTCTTTTTTTTTTTTTTTTTTGCATTATAAGGCATTTACATCAGAAACAGTTTGGACTCCCATTTTAGTGTCACACCCATCTTCATGGCACCAGTGAAATGTATTGATTGTGCTCCTAAATCTTATGTAATTTGAAATAAAAACGTATCTTCCAAACTCATGGATTTTTTAGGAGTGATATGATACTTTGGTTATGCTTTAAAAAAATTCTTATCTTTAAGAAATGTGCTGAAAATTTTACAGAAGAAATGATATTCTACTGGTATTTGCTTCAAAATAACCCAAGATGGGGTATGTGAATGCACAGAAAAAACAAGACTGGCTGTGAATTGATCATTGTTGAAGCTATGTGATGGATATTTGAGAAGTCATTATATCCTCTCTATACTTTTGTATATGTTTGCAAATTTCCATCATAAAAATTGAAAAAAGTATTCCAAAAAAAAAAAGGCATTCAGGTGGGTACAGTGGCTCATGCTTATAATCCTAGCACTTTGGGAGGCCAAGACAGGAGGATTGCTTGAGGCCAGAAGTTCAAGACTGTAATGAACTGTGATTACATCTCCGCACTCCAACGGAGGTGACAGAGAGAAATCCTGTCTATAAAAAGAAGCAGGTGTGTCGGACCCATATACACCAAGGGCCACAATTATTATTATATTTAGATTCACCTTTTTGAGAAATTATAGGATGTCAAGAGCGCTTTCCAGAATTCTGTGCCCTTATAATTGGGGTTGAAAAACTGCACAAGATGAACTATAAATATCCCTAATACTTAGAACGTTCTCAGCAAAAAAGGGAGAGAGGCACCAGTTTGCTTTGACACCGGTGACCTCACATCAGCAGAACCCCTCAACATCTGAAAACATCCGGGATTCACATACTTTTACGATACTGGGTAAAAAAACAACAAGGTGAAAACAACAGTCTATCCGTGGGGAAAGCGTATGTCTCTTGTGCTGAAGCACTAATGGCAGCTTTGATGATTAAGCCAAATGATCTTTCATAATGACAAAATCCTAAGAGAGAGGAGAAGAGATATTCTTTTCTCTAAACTCCCTCTCTTCCTTCTGGGAATATTTAAATTTTAATTATTCCTGAGAGTCCTTGCAATCTTGCAGAGAAAACGGTTGATGAGAAAGCGAGATGCTGTCTTGGTGCGTCTACTACACGGCACAGCCACTGCTCAGAAGAGGCAAGGAAGTGCCTAGTTCAAGGGTACCGCTGGGCGACCCTCACAGGCTGGGCCCTCCACCTGCACAGCGTCACACTCTCCAAAGGAACAACAACAAAACCCACATACCCCATATCTGTAGATGGGCAAACGTTCACTCTATCTTTTGCATCATGTTTTTTTGCTTATATTATCTAAAGATACATAATTTTATGAGAAAATCTGCTACTTTGAAGCCTGATCCCCTACACATCTATGTGGAAGAGAAGGATGAGCAACCTGGCTGGGGAGAATGCGCTAGGCTGAGGCTGACGGGTACGGCACAATCATTTGCCTGGATGCTTCCAAAGTATCCCAATTGGGCTTTTCCGAACCTTTTATTGCCATTTTTTCACAAATGATCTACTTACCAAAATGCTAGCAAATATGTTAGAGAATATTTCATTACCCAAATCAAAACAAAGTCGGGCCATTAACTGCAAAGGTCAATTATAAAGTTATTACGTATCTGAGGTAAATTTCAGGTCTATTATTTATCTGAATGTACTAGGTCAGTGGTTCTCAACCCTCCTAATGCCACAATGTATTTTCACGGTTAAAAAGGGTCGCGATCCACAGGTTGAGGACTGCTGTACCTGGTAGCCACAGAGAAATAGAAGAGAACCTCAGTACCGACAGTCTGGCCGCTGGTGCCAGGGTCCTCATCAGGGTTCTTCACAGTGGAGGAGGCAGACAAGACCAGGGTCAAGGAAGAGGTCGGATTATCCATACTCGGCATCTAGACTTTCCCTCTCTGACCTACAGGATCTTCACAGAACACCAGAGTTCATACTCCAAGAACACCAACAGAGCCTTCATCCATTCCCCTTCCATCTTTAAGGGGAAAGACTGTACTAAAAACATCTTATATTGCAGATAATTCATTCATTAAGCGCTTCTACTATCTAAGTATATATTTTAGACTGCTTAAATTCAAGTTCATTTTCTCTTGCTGGTGGCTCAAAGGATAGAATTTGCTGCCTGCTTGCTTCAGTATTTATTTGTTCTTTTATCCATTCCTTCATTTGTTTATTTATTTATTGAAACAGGTTCTTCTGTTTCAATAAATGTGGCTGGAATGTACTGGCATCATCACAGCTCACAGCAACCTCAGATTCCTGGGCCCAAGTGATCCTCCTGCCTCAGCCTCCCCAGTAGCTGGGTCCACCCCATCTCCTGGCAATTTTTATATTTTTAGTAGAGATGGGTCTTGCTTTTTGTTCAACCTGGTCTCAAATTCCTGACCTGAAGTGATCTTCCTGCCTTGACTTCCCAGAGTATTAAAATTACAGGTGAGAGCCACCATGCTCAGCCTTTCTGTATTTATTTTCTAATGCTGAAAACAGATTTAGATTTTCTTTCTCTACCAATAACAATCTCTGTAACCTTGGACAAATCATTTAATTTTTCTGGAACTAAATTTCCTCATCTACAAAATAAAATGTCAGGAAACATTTATAAATTCTTAAGGCTTTAATTAAGTCAGTGTTTATTCCAGAACTTCAGGTGGTTACAATTTCTCAGTTCTTGTTCTAATTTTTTTTTTTTGCAGTTTTTGGCCGGGACTGGGTTTGAACCCGCCATCTCCAGCATATGGGGCCGGCACCCTACTCCTTTAAGCCACAGGCGCCAACCCCTGTTCCAACTTTTTAAACATATGCCTATCCCCATGTACATTTTTCCTGAATTTCTTATCCTTCCCTGGCACTTTCCCAGGGGAAAAAAAAATTAGTGAGAAAACTGCAAGTAAAACTAACCCAAAGCAAGGCGAGCTCCGTACTATTCACTGATATGCTCTCACCCAACAAGAGGTGATAGGTGAAGGGAGGGGAGTCATTACAGCAACCAGCGAGTATCTGCAACTTGGCAGGGGCACCCTTTCTTTTTCTCCCTCTATCAAGGGTAATAAATTTGCTCTCCAATCTTTTTTTTTTTTTTTTTTTTTGGAGACAGAGTCTCAAGCTGTTGCCCTGGGTCAAGTGCCATGGCGGTATAGTTCACAGCAGCCTCCAATTCAGGTTCAAGGCACCCTCTTCCCTCAGTTTTTCTATTTTTCACAGAGACAGGTCTTGCTTTTACTGAAGCTGGTCTTGAACTTGTGAGCTCCAGCAATCCACCTGTCTCGGCCTACCAGAGTGCTAGGGTGACAGGTGTGAGCCACTGCACCTGGCCGCTCTCCGATCTTTAAGGGAGGTGTTTGGGTATTGTCATTGCTGTAGCTTTGGAAAAATTGATGGGTGACAGGCCACTGGGGAGAAAGGGGAAATAGGTGCCCATGGAGGCCACACAGTCCCTCAGAATATGACGAGAGGACTAGAGGTTGAGAAAATCCTTATCACGCAATAAAGTTGAGCATGTGTTAAGCATGAAGGCTTGCTTCAAATGTTACCTTGAACATACATACATACAACACACAAAAAGCGAGCATTTGTCCACTTAAACAAAGGCACATCTATGCCCTACATTTTGCCCTGTAAACTATTTTAATAACAAGGTTCCTAGCCTTGGAGAATAAGGTGATAGCATCTCCATAGGAGATAAAGAAAAGGCAGCCCTCACGGCCTTAGACCCCTTTTACTGTGATGATGTAAGTCTGTCTACCTTTATTGTCACATCTGTTGGGGTTGCCAAATCATGCTGCAATTGCGATACCCCAACACCAACTTTGCTAATTGTTTGAAACACAAAGCAGACAAAGAAGAGTTCAATCCACCATCCCCAACTGTGCTTGCTGGTGAATAGGACTGTGCCACAAATTCAAACTCAACGAGGCTAATATCCAGGAACCATCTCGAGAAGCTGCCCTGCTGTTTATGGAAACCGTAAAACTAAACAGGACTAAAGCTGACTGGTAACGGCAGCCTGGGCGCTTACACGGATGCCACAAGATGGTGTCAGCTGAACACCAGCACACGTTTCACTTTCCAGGAGGCTCTCAAGAGGCTGGAAGCCAAGTGAAGAACAGCTGTGTGCCATCTAGCAGGGAGGGCGAGCTGGGAGGGCCCAGATGGGACCTGCCCACACGGAGAAGGTCCTCAGCTGAAAGCAGCCAAGTTCCTCCTGTGAAATGACAGCTCTTTGGAATGGTTCCTTCTCTTTTGCAAATACTATACAAAGAGGAAAAGTCAATACCTATGAATTAGAGTGACAAAAAAAGAGATGGAACAGTAAAACTCGATCCTTCAATAATCACTCAAAAATGGGCAGAGGATGCCTGGGCTTCTGAATCATGACCCTTCAAAGGGTCACCAAGTAGACCCCAAACTAAAAGGTGGTGGTGGGGGTAACAACATCAGTGCTTTTAAACACCTCTGTCTTTAAGAGTAGAGGATATATTTTTCACTGCACCCATAAGTTACTTTAAAAATCAACTAGATTCTTGGGCATTAAAATAAAAATCACAGAACTGTGAACTTCTTGATGACAGGTGCCAGGTACATCAACTTTGAATCCCTACATTTTCGGTAATGTTTGGAAGAACCACAAAATGTTGCTGAATTAAAGAATGATGGAAGTATGAAACCTTAAGTTCTACATATCTAAGAAAGATCTAGAAATATTTTCTAGTGTCCAGAATATTATCCTTGACTCTGCCACCTGTTTAATAGTCATAGCAAAAAGAAAGTTAATTCACACTTACAAGCATACTTGCAGCATTTCAATTTACATATTTCAATTCATCCCCCTAAGTTAAGAAACCCAAGATCATTCCAATATGGAGGATATAAAAAGGTATTTCAACACTCGAGATTCAACGACAGGCCAACTCCCCCCGAACAGATATTTCAGATGTAAACTCCTCCATATTTCATAAGTTCTGTGTGGAAAGGAATTGAATGCCATAATTTACTAATACCCAAAACCACATTCTGGAAAATGCTATGAATTCCATCTAGACATAACCAAAAAGTTGACGGAGGAGGGATGAGCATGAAGAGAGAAGATTCAAATCTTCATTTCCAAGGTTCTATCCAGTTCTTAGGAGTCTATGACCTTATTATTTAAGAATTTGTATCTATTAGGAAAAAAAGCACATTGGCAGGGGGAGACTTGATTCTTGCTTAAGGATATTCAAGAAACCCAATATCAACAGCTCTAGTAGTTAAGAAGAACCCATTCTCAGGGCATTCCTGGGGAGCTCCCTGAGGTAGGGTATGCAATATTTCACATGTAAGTCTCTAGCACTGGCCAAGAGGCCCAGAATTTTGCAGATCCACAAAAACTAAGTCCTAGACTAAACTCACAACATTGTCACTCTCAACAAACGCAGTAATTTGTAAAGTATATCCATAATCAATACCAAATCTTTTGCATACAAAATAACAAAAGCAGGCAGAGTTCAAGTGTATCCTGTAGTAACTAAGAAAAAATTGGAATAATTTTTATTAAACTTTAGATTGTTCTCTTTGCTCCCAGTGGTAGGACTTCGATTATTTGATGGCTGAAGAAGTCCTAAGGTTTAGGGGAACTAGAGGATCAGCTAGATCCTCTAGTTGATACACCTCTAGATCACTAGAGGTGTATCTTGCTAAAAGAAAGTGGTATTCAATGAGCTTTCCTACGAGTGAATCTTCCTCCAGGAAGCTGAAAAGGCTCAGAGACCCTGAGAGTGATTTCTATAAATATCACACAGCTTGCCTAGAACTTCTAATAGAAGCTTCTAAAAGTTTTTCAGTGTTTGGTACTTTGCCACTAATTATCAAAGTGAGAGAGCACGGAGCTGTCCAGTGAGCTGCATAATCCAGGTTTCCAGCTCAGGGGCTAAAGCAAAGGCCTAGGGGGCCATCAGGTGTCACCGACACCTCTGCCATCCAGTCCTGTTTCACTGGCAGATAAGATGTCTGTCTACATACACAGACACAACTGACATCATTCATGGTTGACAGAGTTACATTTAAATTCAAGGTTAGGGTTACAAAATATCTAATCAAGTCACATGAAAAATAATATAACTCCTAAGAAACACTCTAAGGAATCATGTATAAATTTTTAAAAGTAAGTATAAGACTACAACTGGGAATAGCAAGACTGATAGCTGTTAAGTTCTAGCCAGGTAATATGCATAAAAATGCAGTAAATACTAACCAGAAATTCAAAAAAGGTCCATCAATAACTAAAATCACTGGATAAGATCAAGAGGAAAAGGAAAAGCCAGCGATCTAAAATGATCATTTACATCATAAATGTCTCCTCCTCTCCCCAAAATAACACAACATTTTGTTCAACTAATGGAGTTAAGCTTGCAAAAGAAGGTATTTCAAGAAAGGAAAAGCAATCTATAAACTTCTAAAAATAGCCAAAGTTCCAACTTAGTAAAATGTTCTTGCAGTATAAATACTTTTTAGCCATTGCAATGAATTGGAACACAGATACTTACCAAACACTAATTCACAGCATTCATCAGAACACAGGAATCATCGCAGGGGACTTCCTCTTGACAAATGTCCCCTGCCTGAGACAAGGCGGTGTTTCTTCAGTCTTCACGCTCTTTCCCTTCTATATCCCATCCTTCTGTGCAAAGCTGATAAAAATATCACTTATGTGTGGCTTACCCCAAACATCCCATGAAGGGTGCCACAAACAAAAATGCCTACAGTGGTGAAGTACAGCCAAGCATAACTTCCTAATCATCCAGCACTCGAAAACTTTCTCTCCTTCTTAAAGTAGAAAAACTCAAACTGTTCTTCCTCTGTTCTCACACCACAACCATCAACCACCGAGAAGCCTTCTGTGGACCAGCTCTGCAGCTGACACCAGCTGGGTGTCTTCCAATTGAGTTCAGAGGCTACACACTGTCTACCTGGAGATGGCGTCACATCACCCAGGTTGGGGGCTTAGTCCCTCAAGAATGCCCTCCTTTCCCACTGGTTGCAAGTCTGGGATTTTGGAACTTCTGACCAACCACCTTCAAGTTGGTTCCCATGACTCTCTCTTTGATTAAATTGCTCGAGCAGCTTGCAGAACTAAAAGAAACACGTTTACTGGTTTATAATTAAGGACCTGACAACAGACACAGATGAACAGATGCATAGGGCGAGGTCCGGGGAAAAGGGGCATGGAGTGGCCACCACCTTCCCAGGTACCCCAAACTTCCCATCTCACACATTCATCTGTCTGGATACTTCCGAATCCTGTCCTTTGGGGTTTTATGAAGGCTTCTTTATGCAGGCATGGTTGATTAAAATTTTGGCCTGGTGATCAACTTAGCCTCATCCCGACTCCTCTCCCTCTAATCATGGCTTGGTCTTTCCAGTGGCCAGCCCCATCCTGAAGCATCTATAGGTACCGGCCATCGGTCAGCTCGTTCACATGCAAGAAGATATCCCTGTGGAACTTGTAAGGATTTTAAGGGACGTATGCCAAGAAATCAGGAGAACAGATTTTGAAGAGCAAATATAAATTTTACAATGGTCATACCTCTATTCACACTTTGTCATGTAGAGTAACGTTGTTGCTACCTAAAATTAATTTATTACAGACAAGCTAAAGAATACAGAATCGGGCGGCGCCTGTGGCTCAGTGAGTAGGGCGCCGGCCCCATATGCCGAGGGTAGCGGGTTCGGACCCAGCCCCGGCCAAGCTGCAACAGAAAAATAGCCGGGCGTTGTGGCGGGTGCCTGTAGTCCCAGCTGCTTGGGAGGCTGAGGCAAGAGAATCACGTAAGCCCAAGAGTTAGAGGTTGCTGTGAACCATGTGACGCCACGGCACTCTACCCGAGGGCCGTACAGTGAGACTCTGTCTCTACAAAAAAAAAAAAAAAGAATACGGAATCAGTAATATGTAAACTAAAAATAAAATCCTAATATCCCTCCTTTCCTGCTGACCCTCTTGGCCAAGAGAATCTCAAAAAAAAAAACCCCTTTAAACTGAGTTCCTAGCCATGCAGAGAAGAGAACTTTAGCTGGTCTTATTATACCCCGTCCATTTAGGAGTTTAGGATAATTGCAAACAAGATGTAAGGCCTTACAGGGTACAGGTTACATCACCCCGCAGGCCATCCACGTACTTAAGAGATCACTTTGAATCAGTCTTGTGTGGCTTGCTCTATGATTAGCTGACTCCTCAACCTTAAAACATCCTCTTCTACTGATTCCAAGCCTTTAGGCAAAGCTTTATCTTTTTAAGTAATTATAAATTAAAGAATCTCTGAACTCATCTATAACCTGTAAGCCCACCCACCTCCACCAATATAAACACCTTCCGTGCACTGATTTATGACTTTACCTGTGATTCCTATCTCCCTGAAATGTGTGAAACCAAACCAGGTCCCAATCACCTCACGGGCAAGTGTCAAACCTTCAATAACAATTCAATCAGCTGTATATACAAATTTTATAGTCATCACTTATCATGCTCAGATCATATTCTTTCTAAAATTACCAGAGATTTAACTTGTGCACTAGAAAAAGCAAACATATTCCAAATTATAAGTAGTCATAATTTAAGGAGCATCATTTTAAAAATAAATTATCCCAGGATACAAGTGACTCCTATTAAGCCAACTATCAGGTACAGGAATAAATCTACATCTGGTAAAAAGACAAACTAAAAACTGTCTCTATTAACAACGCTAATTCCTTTTTTAAAAAAAAAAAAGTCAATTTAAAAACAAAATTAGTATAATTTTATACTTAAAGCGATTTCACTGTGCTGCTTCTATTTGTCTTTTTTTAATTTTTTTTATTAAATCATAACTGTATACATTGATATGATCATGGGGCATCCTTCATAGACCATTTAACACATTTTCATCACAATGGTTAACATAGCCTTCCTGGCATTATCTCAGTTACTGTGCCAAAACATTTACATTCTACATTTACCAAGTTTCGCAAATACCCCTGTAAGATGCACCACAGGTATGATCCCACTGACCCCCCTCCCTCTACCCACCACCCCCCTCCCTCCCCTCCCTTTCCCACTTCCCCCTATTGTTAGGTTGTAACTGGGTTATAGCTTTCATGTGAGAGCCCCAAATTAGTTTCATAGTAGGGCTGAGTACATTGGGTACTTTTTCTTCCACTCTCGAGATACTTTACTAAGAAGAATATGTTCCAGCTCCATCCATGTAAACATGAAAGAGGTAAAGTCTCCATCTTTCTTTAAGGCTGCATAATATTCCATGGTGTACATATACCACAATTTATTAATCCATTCGTGGATCGATGGGCACTTGGTCTTTTTCCATGACTTAGCAATTATGAATTGGGCTGCAATAAACATTCTGGTACAAATATCTTTGTTATGTTGTGATTTTTGGTCTTCTGGGTATATGTCCAGTAGAGGAATTACAGGATTGAATGGTAGATCTATATTTAGATCTCTGAGTGTTCTCCATATATCGTTCCAAAAGGAATGTATTAATTTGCATTCCCACCAGCAGTGCAGAAGTGTTCCCTTTTCTCCACATCCACGCCAACATCTCTGGTCTTGAGATTTTGTGATATAGGCTAGTCTCACTGGAGTTAGATGATATCTCAAAGTAGTTTTGATTTGCATTTCTCCGATGATTAAAGATGATGAGCATTTTTTCATATGTCTGAAGGCCGTGCGCCTCTCTTCTTCAGAGAAGTTTCTCTTCAAATCTCTTGCCCAGCCTGCAATGGGATCCCTTGTTTTTTTCTTGCTGATGCGTTTGAGTTCTCTGTGGATTCTGGTTATTAAACCTTTGTCGGAGATATATCCTGCAAATATCTTCTCCCATTCTGAGGGCTGTTTGCTTACTTTACTTACTGTGTTCTTGGCTGTGCAGAAGCTTTTTAGTTTGATCAAGTCCCAGTAGTGTATTTTTGAAGCTGCTTCAATTGCCCGGGGGGGGTCCTCCTCATAAATACTCACCCAGACCAATTTCTTCAAGGGTTTTCCCTGCATTCTCCTCTAGTATTTTTATAGTTTCATGTCTTAAGTTTAAATCTTTAATCCAATGAGAGTCTATCTTAGTTAATGGTGAAAGGTGTGGGTCCAATTTCAGTCTTCTGCAGGTTGCCAGCCAGTTCACCCAGCACCATTTGTTAAATAGGGAATCTTTTCCCCACTGAATGTTTTTAATTGGCTTGTCAAAGATCAAATAATGGTAAGTAGCTGGATTCATCTCTTGGTTCTCTATTCTGTTCCAGATATCTACTTCTCTGTTGTTGTGCCAATACCATGCTGTTTTGATCACTATCAATTTGTAGTAAAGTCTGAGGTCTGGTAGTGTGATTACTCCTGTTTTGTTTTTATTTCTGAGTAATGTCTTGGCTATTCGAGGTTTTTTTCTGATTCCATATAAAACAAAGTATTGTTTTTTCAAGATCTTTAAAATATGACAGTGGAGCTTTAATAGGGAGTGCGTTGAAATTATATATTGCTTTGGGTAGTATAGACATTTTGATAATGTTGATTCTTCCCAGCCATGACCATGGTATGTTTTTCCATTTGTTAACATTTTCAGCTATTTCTTTTCTTAGAGTTTCATAGTTCTCTTTATAGAGATCTTTCACATCTTTTGTTAGGTAAATTCCCAAATATTTCATCTTCTTTGGCACTACTGTGAATGGGATAGAGTCCTTAACTGCTTTTTCAACTTGACTGTTGTTGGTGTATATAAAGGCTACCGATTTCTGGATGTTAATTTTGTAACCTGAGACACTGCTGTATTCCTTGATCACTTCTAGGAGTTTTGTAGTAGAGTCCCTAGTGTTTTCCACATACACAATCATATCATCTGCAAAGAGCGAGAGTTTGATCTCTTCTGACCCTATATGGATACCCTTGATCGCCTTTTCTTCCCTAATTGCGTTGGCTAAAACTTCCATTACAATGTTGAAAAGCAATGGAGACAATGGGCAGCCTTGTCTGGTTCCTGATCTGAGTGGAAATGATTCCAATTTAACTCCATTCAATATGATATTGGCTGTGGGTTTGCTGTAGATGGCCTCTATCAGTTTAAGAAAAGTCCCTTCTAGACCAATTTTCTTGAGTGTTCTGATCATGAAGGGATGCTGGATATTATCAAAAGCTTTTTCTGCATCCATTGAGAGAATCACATGGTCTTTGTTTTTCAATTTGTTTATGTGCTGAATTACATTTATAGATTTACGTATATTGAACCAGCCTTGACACCCTGGGATAAAACCAACTTGGTCATGATGTATAATTTGTTTGATGTGTTGCTGGATTCTGTTTGTTAGGATCTTGTTGAATATTTTTGCATCTATATTCATTAGTGATATTGGTCTATAATTTTCTTTTCTTGTTGGGTCTTTTCCTGGTTTGGGGATCAGGGTGATGTTTGCTTCATAGAACATGTTGGGTAGTCTTCCTTCTTTTTCTACCTTTTGGAACAGGTTGAATAATATAGGTACTAATTCCTCTTTAAAGGTTTGATAGAATTCTGACGTGAAGCCATCTCGTCCCGGGCTTTTCTTTTTGGGGAGATTCTGTATGGTTGATGTTATTTCCGAACTTGATATGGGCCTGTTCAACATTTCCACTTGATTTTGATTAAGTCTTGGAAGGTGACGTGCTTCCAAGTAACGGTCAATTTCCTTCACATTTTCGTATTTCTGAGAGTAAAGTTTCTTGTAATATTCATTAAGGATTTTTTGGATTTCTGACGAGTCTGTTGTTATTTCGTCTTTGTTGTTTCTGATTGATGATATTAGAGATTTTACTCTTTTTTTTCTGATTCGGTTGGCCAGAGGTTTATGTATTTTATTGACCTTTTCAGAAAACCAGCTTTTTGATTTATTGATCTGTTGTATTATTCTTTTGTTTTAAATTTCATTTAATTCTGCTCTAATTTTGGTTATTTCTTTTCTTCTACTGGGTTTGGGGTTGGAATGTTCTTCCTTTTCCAGTTGCTTGAGATGTCCCATTAAGTTGTTAACTTCCTCTCTTTCCGTTCTCTTGAGGAAGGCTTGCAGTGCTATAAATTTCCCTCTTAGAACTGCCTTTGCAGTGTCCCAGAGGTTCTGATAGTTTGTATTCATTGTTGTTTTGTTCCAAAAAATTGGCGATTTCTTTCTTAATTTCATCTCTGACGCAGCTATCATTCAGCATAAGGTTATTTAACTTCCATGTTTTTGTATGAGTATGCAGATTCTTGTTGTTACTCAATTCAAGTTTTATTCCATGATGGTCCGAGAAGATGCAAGGAATAATTTCTACTCCTTTAAATTTACTGAGGTTAGACTTGTGACCTAAGATGTGATCAATTTTGGAGTAAGTTCCACGGGCTGATGAGAAGTATGTGTACTCAGTTTTGTTGGGATGAAATGTTCTGTAGATGTCTGCTAAATCTAAATATTGGATGGTTAGGTTTAAATCTAAGATTTCTTTGCTCAGCTTCTTGCTGGAGGATCGATCCAACACTGCCAAAGGAGTGTTGAAATCTGCAACGATTATGGAGCTGGAGGAAATCAAGTTACTCATGTCTGTTAGAGTTTCTCTTATAAATTGAGGTGCATTCTGGTTGGGTGCATAGATATTAATAATTGAGATCTCATCATATTGAGTATTACCCTTAACAAATATGAAGTGACCATTCTTTTCCTTCCTTACTTTTAATGGTTTAAAGCCTACTGTATCTGCAAATAAAATTGCAACACCTGCTTTTTTCTGATTACCATTTGCCTGAAATATGGATGACCATCCTTTCACCCTGAGTCTGTATTTGTCTTTTAAGTTAAGATGTGACTCTTGTATGCAACAAATATCTGGCTTGAGTTTTTGTATCCAGTCAGCTAACCTGTGCCTCTTTAGAGGACAGTTTAAGCCATTCACATTAATGGAGGGTATTGATAAGTCTGGTGGAATTTTGGGTATCGAGTTTTTCAAAGGTCCAGTGGACATTTTTAATCCTTTCGCCAGTGTGGAAGTTGGAGTTTGATCCGAAGTTTCTGAGTGAGTTTACTTTCGTGGTATAGGATTGGGTTGGTCATTGTGGAGGATAGGCCTGAGAATATCCTGAAGAGCTGGTTTACTTACGGCTAATTTTTTCAACATATGAATGTCATTTAAGTATTTAATTTCTCCATCATAAATGAAACTCAGTTTAGCTGGATACAAGATCCTGGGTTGAAAGTTATTTTGCTTTAGGAGATTAAAAGTCGATGACCACCCTCTTCTGGCTTGAAAAGTTTCAGCAGACAGATCTGCAGTTATTCTAATATTCTTTCCTTTGTACGTAATGGTTTTCTTTCGCCGGGCTGCCTAGAGAATCTTCTTTTTCAACTTTAGTGAAGCTAATTATGATATGCCTGGGAGATGACTTATTGGGGTTGAATCGTGCTGGGGTTCTGAAGCTGTCTGCTCTCTGAATTTCAGATTCTCTAGGCATGTCTGGAAAATTTTCTTTCATAATTTCATGCAGAAGGGCCTCTGTGCCCTTCGAGGCCACTTCATCATTCTCCGAAATCCCCATTATTCGTATATTGCTTTTCTTCCAATTATCCAAGAGTTCTCTGAGTAAATGATCCATTTTTGCTCTCCATTTCTCTTCCTCTTTGAGATATTGGGAGCGTTCGAAGACTTTATCTTCAATGTCAGAAATCCTTTCTTCTGCTTGCTCCATTCTGTTGCTGAGGGATTCTACTGTATTTTTCATATCTTTAAGGGCTGTAAATTCTTGCTTCAGTGTGTCTAAGTCTTTGGTGGTTTTGTCTTTAAATTTGCTAAATTCCTGAGACAACTTTTGAATTTCTCCTTGAATTCCTAATTCCATTTTATTAATCTTGTCTGCAATCCAAATTCTGAATTCGATTTCTGACATCTCAGCCAGTTGTTTATGAATGGGATCTTCAATCACATCTGCCATATCTTTTCTTGGGGGGGTTGATCTATTCTGGTTATTCATGTTACCAGAGTTTTTCCCCTGATTCCGCCCCATGGTTATTTTACTCCCTTTGATTTTTTCCCCTGGGGCTTTATCAAGGGCCCGTACAGTGTTGTGGCCTGAGAAACTGGGGCCCTGTCTTGTGTGGTGGGGCGAAGTGGTTCTGTCTTGTTTTCAGTTGGTTTCTGTTCGATCCTATTGTAACATTTACTCTGGCTTGAAGTCTCAGCTGTGTGGAAAAACCAGCAATTAAGTCACCCCACTTGCCCACCTCTGGCACCAATTTGAAAAGGAAAAGGAAATCAAACCTTTCTACAACCGCATACCCAGGGCACCACCTGAAAAGTCCTCAGTCTATTAGTTCAGTTCAAAAGGTCCAAATCAATTGTCTCAATCGGCACCTGTCTCGGGTGGGAGAGTTCAAGAGGTCTCTGGGAACTGGATCACAGGGGTCTGGTGACTCCTCTGATATGGCTTACTCCAGTGCTGCGTGGAGTCAGGAGGAGCCACCTAGCAAATAGATCAGTCTGGGAAGTTTGATGTCTCCTTCCCCACTTTGCCCCTCCATCAGACCCAGTCACTGGTATCTCTGCAGTGGCTAACCCAGTTGCCTGTAGTGAACAGATACTCCAGGGGTTTGCACCTGCCTGAGTTGCAAGGAAGTCTGCCAGGCCCCTGCAGTCTGCCGCTATCTAGCAGGAAGAGATGGGGCCTGACATCTTTGAGTGCTTGATGCAGGTGGTGGGAGGGAGGTGTTCACTCAGGCTTAGCCCCATCCCTGATTGATGTTGCTAACAGAACAGAACAGAACAGACAACTTGGCGGGGTTCTGTCTCTGTTTCTGCTAAAATCGCCTACAGAAGACGGGCTGTTCTGAGTTCAAACGTCTTTGCTGCTGGAGGTTTGTGTCCCATTACCTCTCTGAGTCGGCCCTGCCCTGGAAGCTTCCCGGGTTTGTGAGCAGCGTCAGGCAAATCCTTTGCTCACTGGGGCCTCCTCTGGTTACTCAGGGAGACAGGGGGTGTGGCTTCAGAATATCCAGAAGTGAGCCGTTTTGCTTTTGTTTGCGTCCTTGTGATCACAGCTTGCCTCAGCGGTGTTGATGTGCGTTCTTCAACCTTCTCTCTTGGTGCGGCTCAAATCCACCAGGATACTTACTAAATTCCTGTCCCTTAACTCTCCTTCTGGACGGGAGCCTCTGTGGAAAGCTGGCTTCAGTCCGCCATCTTGTCTCTCCCCCCTTGTCTTTTTTTTAAAGCTATTTTCCACTCAGTGATGTGATAACAAACCTAAAATTACTATAGCTTTAAATATAAAGGGGAGATTTAAGACAACATTCTCTTTTTAACAAATCAAATAACATTAGGGATAATATTAGTAACATTTATTTTTGAAGATATTGAATCTATCATTATAGATACATTTTTCTCTCTATCCTAGCTGCTTTTTGAGGCCTTTTTATGTTTTCACGGCTGTATTTCTCTCAATACATATAAAAAATAGTTGCTTTTCATCATTAATTTTAACTATTTTTCTTTTCTTTCTCTTTTTTTTTTTGAGACAAATTCTCACTTTGTTGCCCTTGGTAGAGTGCTGTGGCATCACAGCTCACAGCAACCTCAAACTCTTGGGCTTAAGCGATTCTCTTTCCTCAGCCTCCTGAGTAGCTGGGATGACAGGTGCCCACCACATCGCCCAGCTAGTTTTAGAGATGGGGTCTTGCTCTGGCTCAGGCTAGTCTGGAATTTTTGAGCTCAAGCAATGCACCCACCTTGGCCTCCCAGAGTGTAGTTATTCTTCTTAAGCCAATATAATATTTCAAATTTTATTCACCTTTAAAATTAATAACAAATACTATGATACTAAAGAAATCATCTAGATTGTATTTTGGAGGGAAATAGCAACGCTCTATAGAAAAGGAAGATCACCTTCCTAGGCTGCCATTCTTAGGTCTGACGGCACTGACCAGGAAACAGCCTCTCAGTCCCCTCGAGAGTATCACACGCCCTAGTCTAGGGGACGCAGAGACAGTGGGAGATCTCACTTTTAGAACCCACAGAGGTACTGCGCACTTGAATGTACAGTGGACACACAATAAAACCTTAGTCCAGAGCCCCCTGGTGTTCATTTCATTGTGTTTGGTCATCAAAATATAACCCAAACCTGTCAGCACATGAATATTTTTTTTTTATTTCAGATTACAATGAGGCCGCAAATGATTAGGTTACAGTGTCTGCCCTTGCTGGGTAAGGTCTTTTTGCAATTGTGTCACTCACCCAGGAGGTGTGCCACATACTCTTACACTGTGCCCATTACATGGGAGCTCACCAATTCTCACCCTCCTCCCCTCTCCCCTTCCCCCTAACTTGAATTGAATGGTCTTTCTCTTGTGTGGGTGTGTATTAGATCCTCTGCTTCATATTAGTATTGAGTACACTCAACACGTGAATCTCAAGAAGCTGGCAGAAAATGCCACCTCCCCACCTAGGCCCCGGTGACCATTTTAGGCACAGTCTGCTGGGCACCAGGAGAGCTAGAGATTCACCGTGAGGAGGAACAAAAGCTTGGCGCTTACAGCCTTTCAGCTTCCTCCACAGTCACCAGGAGCTGTGCTGGAGCAGCAGGAAACCAGCCTATGGGCACAGGCCTTCTTCCAAGTCCTTCACGGAGTACTATGAAAAGACATCTGACAAGGGTACACGCGAAATTTACTAAATGTACAGTATAAATGTCTCAACACAATAACTGAGAGAGTGCTGGGAAGTCTATGTCAACCAGCTTGATGAAAATAATTCAGACTGTATATAAAACCAGCACATTGTACCCCATGATGGCATTAATGTACACAGCTATGATTTAATAAAAAATTAAATTAAATTAAATTAAAAAGAGGTTAAAAAAAAAGACAAGTCCCACTGCAGCACAGAAAGTCAAAGACACAAAAGGACGAACATTGACCCACCATCCCCAGCATGCACCAAAGTCCGCAAAGCACTGCACTCCTCACGTAGAATATTTATTATTTTTCATCTGTTAAGATGTGAGTGTTTAAGTACTTTCTCAGTTTTATACCCTCAAGCAGAGGGTATAAAACCTCTGTCCCCTCCAACAGTGGACGTGACAGCTTGTCAATGGGGCTGGCCTCCCCGCTGGCCACCCACAGGGGTGGGACAAGGGAAAGGAAGGTCACCTCTGAAGCCTTCTCTGCACAATGATCAATACCTCCCGGCGTCTAACAATGCAGTGCTGTAAAGTGGTTGACACAGTTCTTGGTCACAATAAATGCATTAAAAATGTTGGTTATCACTGTTCTTTTTAAATATTCCCTTTGTGTCACCAAATCTTCTAGCTCAAGGTACACAGCAAATGGACTCCAAAAACCATGAAAAGGAGGAGAATTTGGCAACGTGCCTCTGGTAACACTTGATGTAAACTTTTGACGAGTCCTTTCTATCGACACTTCTTTCTCCCTATAATAAAGGTTTATTATTTCCATCTTACAGATGGGAAAGATGCAGCACAGAAAGGGTAAATAATTTGCTCAAGTTCATACAGGAAGAAAGCTGCAGACAGAGACTCAAGCCAGGTAGTCTAACTTCACAGACCACCTACCTATTTTTTTTTTTTTTTTTTTTGAGACAGAATCTCACTATGTCGCCCTTGGTAGAGTGCCGTGGTACCACAGCTCACCGCAACATCAAAGTCTTGGGCTTAAGGGATTCTCTTGCCTCAGCCTCCCAAGTAGCTGGGACTACAGGTGCCCACCCCAACCCCTGGCTATTTTTTTTATTATTATTGTAGTTGTCATTGTTGTTTAGCAGGCCCACGCTGGGTTTAAAGCCACCAGCCCTGGTGTATGTGGCTGGTGCCGTAATCAGTAAGCTACAGGCACCAAGCCAGCACAGACCACATTCTTACTCAGCATGCTATGCTGTTTATCAAATACACAGTAAGTTCTCACTTAATGCCATCGACAGGTTATGCAAACTGCAACTTTAAGTGAAATGACCAGTAAAATGAAACAAATTTTTCCATAGGCTAATTGATATAAACAAGAGTTAAGCTACTACAGCATATTTATAGCCGGAAAACACCAGCAAACTTCTAAATAAAAAAGCAAAACCTTTCTAATAATAACGATTTAAATAAATGTGAGCTATCCATACATTTCATAAAGATTAATAAAAATAAGTAGGATGATTATCTACCCAATTCTGGGTGAAGCAGTGAGTGTCACAGTGGTGGGTTCAATCAAATAAACACTTGTGCAGACAAAACTGTCGGGAGGGCCATGCGGCAAAACCAACAACCCCAAATGTGACAGCTGGATGAGCGATGCCATATCACAACAGTTAATGCCACACATTTCTACGATTATCACAGGCTTGAATTTTTATTTTGCACTCATTTGTATTGATTCATTCATTTATTCTCCAACCGACCTATTTCAGTGCAGGGTCAAGGGTAGCCGGAGCCTCTCCCAGAGCCCAGGATGCCAAGTGGAGGCGCCATGGACAGGAAGAGCCATTCCACGGGGGACACTCACACACACCCTGCTCACTCTCACTGGGCCATGGAGAGCAGGGCGCTCACACACACACCCCTCACTCTCACTGCAGCCAGGTAGCCACACAACTTAACTGAACAAGCACAGCTTCACGATGTGGGAGGAAACTGAAGGAGCTGGAGAACACCCCCCAGACCCCAGCAGAATGTGTGAGCCCCACCCAGGCAGTAACAGCACAGCATGGGAATTGATTGCTTTTCTCTCATCATTATTATAAAGAAACAACAGTGAACAAAACAATTGTTATTCGAGGACCTGTTGTACCTTACTTGATTTGAGACATCAAAAAACTGGGTCAAGCCCCTCCCCTCATTTTTATAAATAGAGGGTTATCCAAACACAGTCACACCCATCCTTAGTTTTTCTACTTACTGACTGACTGATCGATTGAGATGGGGTCTTGCTACGCTGCCCAGGCTGGATTCTTAACTCTTGGCCTTAAGTGATTAAATGCCTCACCCTCCCAATGAGCTGGGACTACGTACCTTGCTCTCTCTTTTCCCCTTTAGTTTTCTCTTTTAATGTATTATTACACATATTTTTCCATTCCTGGCCCAATAAAGACATAACTGAAAAATTAAAATTGTAGATACTTATCGGGTACAGTATGATAGTTTCACATATATACACTGTGAAACGATCAAATTGAGCTGATCAGCATATCTTTATCTTTTTGTATGGTGAGAACATTTAAGATCTACTCTCTTAGCAATTTTCAGGGATAAGATATATTATTATCAACCACAGTCAACATGCTGTATAACAAATCCCCAGGACTTATCCTAACTCAAACTTTGTACCCTTTGAACAACATCTCCCATCTCTACACATAATTGTTATTAATCATTATGTGACAAATATGCCTCTCTCACTCATTCTAGATGACACCTCTAAAAATTAAAATCTGTCCTCCTACCCCGTTATCATTTGTAAGTATCACAAATTTCACCACTAACCACTCGTCTACCTGGCAGCAGGAACGTCCCAGTGTTACGCACTCCCTTCAAGGGCTACTGTAGTCAGGAACACGCAGGGCCCTGAAGATGTACCAAATTATCTCTCAGGAATAATTTAATACATTATAATTTAGAACTGCTTTCTGAGCTCTCTTAATCGCTTTAAGATCTAAGGTGTTTTCCTAAATAAAAACAAGCATTACTCACATCGTGTAATGTTCTCAAAGACAACAACGCTGTCTGAAGCAGAATAACCAACCACCGTGTTGGTAATAAAAATATGTGAGCCATGCCACTGACAACTGAGGGCCCCCAAAGCACTCTGAAGACACAGAAAGAAAACACAAGTACCTTGGTCCAGAAGAACGTACTTTTTAAATTCCAGAAATCAGTGAGAGGTAAAATATGCAAAACTTCAATACAAACTTAAGAGAGGACTGAACTGTATTTCTGCCAATGTGCAATTTTCCCACTGAACCACAAACTATCACTGACCATCAAAGCAACCTCTCCGTTCCTATTCTAACAGTAATGCTAACCTTTACTGGATTCCAGATTTAATCAATTCTGTAATAATGCTATAATAATGATGATGCTAATGTTATAGGGGATCCCTCCAAGCTCACTCCTGGTCTCCATTAAGAAGGATTCCCTCTAACCACCCATTCCCTCCACCCCCACAAAGTGGCCTAACATTGCCAATCGGTACATTTGGAAACAATCAAGCATCCTCAGGTCAGCTCAGAGGTCTCTTCCTCTTGGGAGCACACTGCCCACAAGAACAAGTCACCCTATCAGTCAGAAATGTGATACATGACATTTTAATCTCTCATCTGCCTTAGTTTTATTTCCCAAGTTCTTCAAAACCTGGGCAAGAAAATAGATGCTGTTAAATCAGCCTGCTCAGAGAGTTCAAAACACTAACTTCGCCAGAGAGGATTCCTGAAACCAAGCCATCATGGTTCTGCACTAGAGAATGAATAAGTGTTCTAAATACTGTTTCAGAATCCTGGGAAATACACCATAGTGGTTAAGAGTACAAAATCTCATCAAACCAGAATGTAATATTCAGATTGCTCTCGCTAACTATAGAACTGTGGGAAAATCTTCTAACCTTCCCGATCTCAGTTTCCTTACCTATAAAGTAAAGAAAATAATAGTATTAATAGTATTAATATATGATAGTATTAATATTATTAATAGTATTATTAATATATATTAATAATATATATTATTATTATTATATTATATTAATAATAGTATTATTAATATATATTAATAATAAATACGACAGTATCTGGACATAGTAAGCTAAATAAATGTTAGCTTTTCTTATCTTTTTTTTTTTTTTAAGACAGAGTCTCACTTTGTGGCAGAGAGTACCCTGGCATCATAGCTCACAGCAACCTCAAACTCTTGGGCTCAAGTGATCCTCTTGCCTCAGCCTCCTAAGTAGCTGGGACTGTAGGTGCCCAACACAACATCCAGCTATTTTTAGAGGCGAGGTCTTGCTCTGGCTCAGGGTGGTCTGGAACACCTGAGGTCAGACAATCTACCTGCCTGGGCCTCCCAGAGTGCTGGGATTATAGGCTGGGCTTGCTGGCTCATGCCTAAATATTAGCTATTACTAACATAGTTGACCCGAATGACAAGGGTTAGGGGTGCGAACCCCCATGCAGTTGAAAACCCCAATATAACTTTTGACTTTCCCAAAAGTTAACTAGTAGCCTACTAGTGACAAGAAGCCTTAAATGGTCAACATAAACAGTCAATTAACACATAGACTAGTACAAGATACATACATTTCATGCATTCATGATATACATTTCATCATTTTTTGTTGTTGTTGTTGTTGTTGCAGTTTTTGGCCAAGGCTGGGTTTGAATCCACCACCTCCAGTGTATGGGGCCGGCACCCTACTCCTTTAAGCCACTGGTGCCACCTACTTTTTCATAATTTTTTCAATATATCTAGGCTATGTGGTTCATCTGTGAATTTTTAAAAGAGATTGCATATCTCTAAAATATTTTCTAACATATTGAAAAAAATGCATATAAATAGATTCTTTATTTTCCCACTTTTTTGATAGTACACTGGAAAGAAATGTCTTCTTCCTTGAAGGTTTCCACCTTTATTTAAGGTTTGGATAATACCTGCATTCTAGGTAGCAGACACAGGCTCTGCTTTTAAAGAGGGAGAAATAGGTCTCTGAATTAGCTCAGTAGCAGCAACACTTTCCATCCCAGACTGTGTTTCTCCTTCATATTAACTGTTTGAGTTCTCTGTGTGGCGCTGTGATAGGTGAACAGGTGCTTGTGTTACTGAGTAATGCGAAGTGTCTTGGTTCGTTCTGCACTGCTGTAATGGACCACTTAAGGGAAAGAACAGACATCTCTTTCCTCACAGTTCTAGGGGCTGGGAAGCCCAAGATCAAGGCGCTGGTGTCTGGTGTGGGCCTTCTCACCTGCCCTGACATGTAGAAGGCAGAAGCCACGAGATCCCGCCATGCCGCTGCAGGGAGCCTCTTTTGTAAGGACCTTGACCCTATTCAAGAGAGAGGCGCCTGCATGGCCCATTCGCCTTAAAGACCCCACCACTAAATACTATCGCATTGGCAACACGTGAAGTTTGGAGGGACCATAGTACTAAGTCAAAGGCAAAAATCAGTCTCGATCTCTGACAACCTGACTCTCTTCCTGTAGTTAGTAGTTTTGCTGTAGGCACAGTGGCTCAATTAAAATGTAATCTGGTTAGCCAGAGGACAAAATTTGTTTCCCTACTCCACCTTTTTTGTTGTACTGATATGGAAAACAAAATTAAAAGCATAAAAAGCATAAAGGTCTTTTTTTTAATAAGCACGCCAAAGGTGTGGTATGTGCAGGATAAAAACACGTGTGCGAGTTCCCACGGCTCCTCCTCTCCACAGTTCCTTCCAAAAGTCCTGCACAACCTGCCACACCATCTGCAGTCAAGAAAGCTATTCCTTAAATTTTACATATTTCTGTTTAAAAAAAAAAAAAACAGAGGAAGTCACTAGACATTCTTCTGAAAGACTACGACATGATTTACAAAAATGGAAAATGCCAAAACAACCTTCCCCAGGGTCAGGCTGAAAGGGCTAACGGCCCCTCTGACCCGGAAAGGAAGCTCTGTGCTAACCACCCTGGAAAATACTCCTTCAGTGAGCCCTTGATAAAAGGATAGAACCACCTTCTTTCTTACTAAATCACATAGGTACTTTATATGCGCTTTAAATAAAGAAATAGGTCTGAACCCAGCTACTAACTCTAATTCTGAACATGCAGCTAATAGGGCTTATGGGAACATGCAGGTGTTATCACCAAAATGTCTGAGATGTCCTGAAATAATTTCCAGATGTTTTTCATGTCACTCTGGGGGGGGTTGTTTGTTTTTATTGTTGTTGTTTTTGAGACAGGGTCTCACTGTTTCCCAGGCGAGAGAGCAATGGTGTCATCATAGCTCACTGCAACCTTGAACCCAGCCCCCTGAGCATCTGGGATACTGTCAGTGAGTATCACCCCATCTGGCTAATTTTTCTTAAAAGGGCATGTCTTGCTCTTATTTACGCTGGTCTTGAACTCTTACACTTAAGCCGATCCTCCCACCTTGGCCTCCCAGAGTGTCAGCATTACAGGCGCCAGCCCCCGCACCAGGCCCCAACTGACTTTTAAACAGTTTGATATCTTAAACAAGAGGGAGTGAGGTTTAGCTGTTTTGCTGTTTCATCCAATCAGTGATTTCCATGGAAGTCTTTTCCTCATCAAAATATTAATAAATTAATATTTTCCAGAAAAATAATGGATTTTTAAAAATATGAATGTGTGAGATACTTTGGTTACCCACTTTTAAGGCAAACAAATATATCTGCAACATTTATTCATGAAAGACACAAGCAGTCTGTGGCTTGCTGAACTCCTTCAAAATAATGAGAGTAGTTTTGAATTCTGAGGTGGTTTCCCATAAGCACCACTTTGTGATGGTCATACATACTTGCATTTTCTCAACTGTAAAATGCCCACTCCAAGAAGGTCTTGTGAGGATCACAGATAACGATATAAGATAAAGGGCGCAGCGTTGAACACAGCAGGTGTTCAGTCAAGTTCCCCAGAGATACAGAACCAGTAGGTATGTGGAGGGGGATTTATTAGGAGGAACTGGCTCCCGTGACCACAGAGGCGGAGAAGTCCCTCCAGACCGTGTGCAAGCCGAGAACCAGAGAAGCTGGATGTGTGACTCAGTCTACATCAGGGAACCTCAGACCCAGGGAACCTGGGATGACCGTGCATCACCTACGTCAGGCCCAAGAGCCCCCAGAAGGCCCCAAGGCCACAGGTAGCAAGTCCCAGGGTCCAAAAAACGAAGACCTTGGAGTCTGATGTCCAAAGGCAGGAGGTTAATAGAACATGTCCTACTCCGAAAGGGAAAATGCACCAGAGAGAAAGAACCCCCCTTCTCTGCCCCTTTATCCTGTACCCCGGATACAGAGAGAATGAACCCCCTTCTCTGTCCCTTTGCTCTGTACCCCGGATACAGAGAGAATGAACCCCCCTTCTCTGCCCCTTTACCCAGCCCCCCGGATACAGAGAGAATGAACCCCCCTTCTCTGCCCCTTTACTCAGCCCCCCGGACACAGAGAGAATGAACCCCCCTTCTCTGCCCCTTTACCCAGCCCCCCAGACACAGAGAGAATGAACCCCCCTTCTCTGCCCCATTGTCCAGCACCACAGCCAATTGGATGGTGCCACACACATGGATGCCAGGTTGTCTTCTGTGAGTCCACTGACTCACACATCCATGTCCTCTGGAAACACCGTCACGGACACACCCAGAACAACGCCTCACCAGCCGTCTAGGCATCCCTCAATCCAGTCAAGTGAACACCTAAAATTGGCCAGCAAAATAGGTGTTCACTAATCAACATGCAACCAAATACACGGCACAGACACGGACATTGTTAATACCCTTACATTCGTACACACATCGGTATGTTCTGAATCTGAGTCCTAGCACAGTGCCCACCACGTGGCAGGCATTCAAAAAAGAGAGCTATCAAGTAGATGAAAACAGGTGACTCCAACACTGCTTCAAACTGCACGGCTTAAATTTATCTAAGTACAAGTAGAGCAAGGACTGTGGCACCTGCCCTGGGCCCTTCATCGTAAGCCCTGCTCAGGGGCTGGACTTCGGACAACCACGTGAGGGGAGTGTTCAATTCTCCCATTTATCCACGAGGAAATTAAGTTTTAGGCAACAGATTAACACCTCTTCCCTTCTTTCTAACAGGATCTCAGGTTTTCCCCCACAAAGCCTGTGCTGTAGAGGGAGCCATCCCACACCAAGCTGCAGGGCTATTTTTACTTTGCTAGTAATTATTTCAGGGACGGGCATTTGACCAAACTCTGGTTAATGAGACATACGTATAAGTCTCCTGGGAAAAGAGTTCTAGACAAAATTTTCCTCTCTTCTAAGAAAAGACCACAAGAAGACAGTCTTTCTTCTTCCTCCAGACACACAGGTGGGATCCCTGAGATGATGGGTGGACCAACATCAAGGCCTTGGGTCAGCTGCCACTGGACTGGCCCTGCCTCTGGACTTTGGTTAACAAACAGTCTTTCATATGAGGCATTTGGAGATCAGAGATGTAGTGACCCAAGTTAGAAAGTGCCATATTTGAGCTCAGTTCTTTTTTTTTTTTTTTTTTTTTTTTTTTGAGACAAAGTCTCACTATGTCACCCTCAGTAGAGTACCATGGAGTCACAGTTCACAGCAACCTCAAATTCTTGGGCTTCAGAGATTCTCTTGCCTCAGCCTCCCAAGTAGCTGGGACTACAGGTACCCACCGCAATGCCCAGCTATTTTGTTGTTGTAGTTGTCATTGTTGTTTGGCAGGCCCAGGCCAGGTTCGAACCCACCAGCTCCAGTGTATGTGGCCGGCACCCTAACCACTGAGCTATGGGTGCTGAGCCATATTCAGGCTCAGTTCTGAATCCCCAGTTTGATTTCAGATTGATGCCTTCCACTAATCCAGTGGAAGCCCATGCCCAAACCAGAGGATGGGGTGAAGGGAAAACAGTGGGCTTTGTGACAGCTCCCCTGTACATAACGTAATTTAATCCTCATGAACCAGCATTTGACTCCAAGATTCAGATTCCCATAAAGAACGGTCTTCTACAGAAGGCCAGATTTTACTGAAGTTGGAAAAAAAAACTTTTAAGGAGAAGTAAATTATATAAAAAGCCATTAAGTTACATAAAAAGCATATTTTAGAAAGAAAATGAGGTAAGAAGTTGAAACCTTTATCATCCTGGGTCAATTGTAAAACCTTGCCTATATTTTCTCAACTGTAAAATAACTACTCTGAGAAGCTAATGTCAAAATCAGAGGTAATGAATAAAAGTCATATTATCAGTACAGTACACAGTGGGTGCTCAATAATTAATCAGTTAATAGTATTTCTAAATCTACAATAACACTAGAAAAGAATCTACGCACACTGAGATATTTCAGTGGTTTCACATTAATCCTGGGATCATAATCAATAAGTTACAATTTTCATACAGCAAGGATTTCTTTTAATGTTTATCTGCCATCAAAATGAAAAATAACCCTTAATAACCTTTAATCTTATTTATCTTTCCAGAAGTGACAGGGAATTATTAAATTCTATTGATGTTTCCTGAATGGAAGCGCACAGATGAAAAATGAGTGTGTACCAAAACGCATCCAACTGAGGTTTAAACAGCTCAGAAATCTTAATAGAATAGCCACCCTGCATAGCAAGGTACAGATTTTATAAGCCACTAAGTTATTAGTCGGTAAATGATTTTAAATTCTGCTCTTAATCCCCTTGTCTCCATTGACTATTATTTCACAGTCTGAACACCATAGCTGTAAGTTCATTCAGCAAAACAAATACAGCAAAGCTTCTGTATGCAGACACAAGCTGCTCTCTGGGTGTGGACTCAGGGTGCATCAGACAGAAACACATGAGGTCTCTTCTGCTCGGCACAAGGGCAAGGGAGCCAGCAGTTATCACAGCTGTCCCTGGGACACACCTAGTAATACCTCATCCTGTAATCCCAGCACTCTGGGAGGCCAAGGCAGGTGGATTGCTTGAGCTCAGGAGTTCGAGTAAGACCCCGTCTCCACCAAAAATAGAAAAACTAGCTGATGCTGTAGTGCATACCTGAAGTCCCATCTACTTGGAAGGCTGAGGTAAGAGGATCATTTGGGCCCTAGAGATTGAGGTTGCTGTGAGCTGTGATGCCGCAGCACTCTGCCCAGGGCAACAGAGTGAGATTCTGTCTCAAAAGATAAAACAAAACAAAACTTCCTACTGTGCCTTGGCATGTGCACATATATTCTCATTGCCACTACCAGTAAAATGTACTGAGTTTAAGCTTACTACACACCACACACTACTTGAATTCTTGGCTATCCTGTGAACTCTGCGCTATTATTATCCATACCTGACAGAGGAGGAAACCAAGGCCCAAAGAAGGAGCAAGCCCACACAGGTGCACACGGCTGGTAGGCTGTGCTGCCAGGGTTCAAAGCCAGCACACTGACACTCAGCCACTAGCCAAGGCATCCTGGTAACGCCTAGCTGATATCCAAAACTAAACTTTCCCAAATAGTCCTATGGCCACTTTAGGTACATCCACAGTTTTGTTTTGTTTTAACCTCTCTTAGACTCTAACATCAAAAAGGCAAGCAGATCAACAAGTCAGGCACACAAACTATCTGCAGCCTAAATCCCTAAGGCACCAAGGAGAAAAGGTTCTCTTATAATAACATCACCAGAAGTACTGCACAGATCAGAGAATGAGAGCAAAACAGTGACCATCAGAGATTGCTCCAAAAGGAAAACCAAGTACATCCCCCTGCACAGCTGTGACTGGCAGGGGAACCAAGCCTACTTCTCTATGGGAGGCTCCTTCTCTGCCAGGATGTCCAGTGTCCTGCGGTCCAGTTCCCCGTGGCGGGAAACCTCCCCTAGAAAAGCAGCCTCCTTGGGAGAATGAGGAATCCAGAAAGTCTCTTGCCATCGCACCTGCTCCTGGTTTGTAAGAATCCTGCTTCCTATTAGAGACTAAAGACCATAATGTCCAGTCACAGGACTTCCTAGCCCTGGAGGGCTATAGAGATTTCAGGGGCATCCTTCATTTTCACAAGTATTCACTGAAATCGCACTGTGCTATGGAGTATTTGCTATCCTGGGCCCTGCGGCAAATGCTTCAAATTGCAATACTAAATAATGTACCTAAGCACATTATAGTTTTTAAAAGATAAAATCAATATAACATCCAACTTAAGCTTTAAAATCTTCACTTTTCTGTTTTATCCTAAATTCCTGAAACAGCTAGTGATGTTTTTTAATCAGAGACACTTTTGTTTTCAGACTCAATATTCAAGGCTAAACATTGAATTCAATATACCTGTCGGGACTAGGTGGAGAAGACACAGATGTAATATGGAACCTAAACTTCATCTATGAATCAGAAAATGAAAGTCAAACTGAAGGCCCTAATATACAATCTAATACAGTTACAGGATTCCTATTGATGATGCTATCATGCATTCTTTCCTTAAATATTTTAAATTTATATTTATCTAAATCTGCAAATACTGACTTATTTACTAGCACAAACTACAGTGCAATCAATACAGGGATGAAATGACACTGTGACAGTTCCCTGCTTTTAATTCCTTGAACTTGGTGACCTAACAGAACCTCAATCATGCAATCACTTGAATATAGTAGAAAATACTTGGAAGACTTTCAACAGTCTGCAAAGTGCAGTCTGTATGTCTACTAAAGTATTAAACCATTAAAATATGAAGCTTGGCAACATGGGACTACAGTAAACAACATTGATCCTCCAAATTATTTTGGTTTTTGTCATGAATTTGTAGGGAAACTTGTTAGTTGTCATAAAGCACTACGGTGTCCCGGGAACTGAGAATAAGTGGGTATCATGCTGTGTAACCCCCAAAGATGAGGATATAGTAATTTCCCCATATCACAAGACTGTGAATCTGTACATGCTAGTCTTTAAAACCCAGTCTGCTTTCTCTCTTCATTTGTATATGAACACAATAAAAATTATTTTAATACATTCATAATGATTACTATAGAGCTAAGACAGCCACTTAGAAGAAATACAGACAAAGAAATAAGAAGTAATAAAAGGAAGCATAAAGACACTTTAAAGAAACCCATGTAGTCCAAGGACAAGTAGCTGAGGAGATGTCTAAGTTTGTTCTAGACTAGAACAAGGGTAAATAAAAAGTATCATGCCTCTGAAAACAGAGTTAACACGACAAAGTAGTGAGTTGTAGCGATATTAACCAGTGTTTAAGGGGCTTAGAATATTCTGCAAGGCTCTAAAATACGTTCTGCTTCTTCTGAGTTGTAGACTCGAATATTATTAAATATTATTATGGGGTTAGGGGTGAGCTGAGCATTGGCTATTTCACTTTCCACATTTAACATGTAACATTATTTTCTGTATCTGAAGCCTATTCAGCTTTTAATTTATCTGAAAAAATATTTACATGGCAACAGTATGGTCATTCTAAAAGAAAAAGAATGCCAATGGGAAATGCTACCTATTGCTCTAACCCTTTAACTTCTACTTAAGTTTTTTACACAAGCAATGAAAATAGAACCTATAGGATATTTGAAAACTAAAAATGTTAAATACTGTTAGAAAAGGCAACTAACTGTAGTGAAGAGTTTCTAAGGGAAATGGATGGATAATGACTTGACCAACAGGGACCTAAACCAGGTTAAAGACCTGCGGAGATGGTAACAGACTAGAGATGCTAGTTTAATTTTAGTTAGTAAACCGTGTTAGAAGAGTGATGTTCTTGCTGAAGCACGGAGTTAAGGGTACCTAGGAAATCAATCAGATCTCAAAGCTTGATGAAGAGGGGGAGCTGTCGTTTTCACCTGTTGCTTTAACTTGGAGAACAGAGCACAGCAGACCCCCTGTGCTCCACGTTGTTACCTGTGGTCAACAACAGCCTGAATATATTGCCTGGAGAGTTACAGAAATGAACAATAAGTTCTTTTTTTAATTTCAGAATGTTAGGGGGTACTGATGTTTTGTTTACACGCTTTGCTTTCGTGCAGACCGAGTTGGAGTTAGACACGTAAGTGTGGCCTTCACCCAGACAGTGTGCACTGGACCCAAGAGCTGTGAATTTACCCCTTCCTGCCTCCCCCTCCCCCAGCTTGAATTTCATTGAGATTGACGTCCACGTGTGCACTGAAGTGTTGTATTGAGTACACACATTTGTTTCTCCATTCCCGTGATGTTTCACTTAGAGGAATGGCCCCAGTTCCATCCAGGCTGCAGAGCGATAGTGGACTGCCATTTCTCCAGGGCTGAGCAGTGCTCTCCAGCGTGCACATACCACTGTTTATTAACCCATTCGTGTTCCGGTGGGCACTTGGGTTGCTGCCCATCTCCTGATTGTGAATTGTGCTGCCGTGAACATGCGAATGCAAATGTCCTTTTCATAAAATGACTTTTTTCCTTTGGGTGCACACCCAGCAGTGGGATTGCTGTAGGTTCTTTGAGGTCTCTCCAGACATTTTCCCATACAGGCTCACTGGTGGGCAGTCCGACCAACAGTGTGGATGAGCTCCTTTCTCTCCGAGTCCCAGCCAGCACCTCTTGTTTGGGGACTCTAAGCGCCTTCAAGCACCATGGTGAAGTCTTGCACCTCTGGTCCTGTCTGGCTGGGACGGGAATTCTACCCTTGTCAAGTGCACGCTGTCTACTCCCCAGCCCCCATCAGCCGTTTAGTATCCATCCCGGTTCTCAGGTGGTCAAGTCCACTGTAGCAGTAAAGCAGGGCTTGTGTTCGAGTCACCCTTATTTTACTTAATAATGACACCAAAACAAAGCATAAGGGCAGTGATACAGAGAATTTATCAGGGCATAAAATTTAGAAGGAGATTAACTCTAGTACTATGTAGCAACTGCAGGCAAATGCAAAAAAAACCAAACCATAGTAAGCCTAGGGTTGGCCACTACCCACAGTTCCAGGCACCCAGTGAGGGGCGTGGACTACATCCCCTCCAAAATAAGGGGGAACTACTGCATCTCATGAGGATCTTGCTATGCTACTGATTTCCGTCCTGGAAAGTTTTTTAAATGATTCTAGAAAAACTAAATTTATGACTGCTTTCTTTATCCAGGGATTTCAGGCTCAATTCTTGGACCAAATAAATGTACATAGAGTGCCAAAATTAAGTTGCCAGTTCTTTTTATTGTATTTAAGTTTTTTTTTTGTGAGACAGTATTACTCTGTAGTCCTTGATGGAGTGCTGTGGCATCATAGCTCACAGAAATCTCAAACTCTTGAGCTCAGGCTATTCTCTTGCCTCAGTTTGTCATTTTTAGTGGAGACGGGGTCTTGTGCTTGCTCAGGCTGATCTCGAACTCATGAGCTCAGACGATCCACCTGCCTCGGCCTCCCAGAGTGCTGGGATTACAGGCATGAGCCATCGCTCCTGGCCAAGTCGCCAGTTCTTGATCATAGAACAGAATGAACTTAAACCACAAAGACCCTCACCTTCTCCGAGTTGACTCATCTGATGTGAGAACACACTCCTTCAGCCATTTTCTTTCTCACGCTCAAGAACTATAAGTATTTGCAATATTTCTATTTCAAATTCATAGATTATATATATGTGCTTCGAGATGCCTGTGCTAGGAGAACACAGTCTAATTCCAAGTATATTTCTCACATTGATTTTACAAATACATCTGATGAATATTTTTATTCTTAAAGTTCAACTGGAAGAATAAATTCATGAGAAACCAAATACCGCAAAAAGGAAGTGCATTAAATGAAGCCACACCTACTACATATTGAAATGGAATATAAATTAGAGTAATTAAAGAAATAGGAACCAGGGTGGCACCTGTGGCTCAAAGGAGTAGGGCGCCGGCCCCATATACTGGAGGTGGTGGGTTCAAACCCAGCCCTGGCCAAAAAAAAACTGCAAAAAAAAAAAAGAAATAGGAACCATATGCTAATAAATAAAACAGCTAAAAAAAAATCAATGAGATAAATGAATTAGGATAATCAACTGACAATTTGGGGAAAAATAAAGCTCTCCCTTATGCTTTGCTACAATAAATTTCAGATAAATTGAATATTTAAGTATTAAAATTAGACAAAAATATATAATACTGTAATAAAACATATTAAGAAATAAACATGTAAGACTATATGAAAATGTAAAAGCTACACACCAAAATCCCTGTTAAAGGTTAAGTTACAAAACTAGGGAACGCAATCGTCTGTGATTCACTGAGGATAAGTAATCTTATATGAACAGCTCTCACATATTGAGGAGAAAAAGAGGAGCTCTTGTTAGGAAAACAGGCAAAGAATATCAATATTAAGAACATATCAAACTCACAAAAGAAAGAATGCACTTAACCATGGAAAAAAGTTCAACCTCATCACAAAATACAAAACTAGAAAAATGGAATGTCAAACAGAAAAGATCAAGAGTAACCAATAGTGGTTAACACGGGAAGTAGGCCTTACTTTACATGGCTGGGGATGCACATTAGCGTTACCTTTTTCATCAAAACATTTCTAAAGACTTTCAAAGGTATATGCATTTGATCCAGCAATGTTATTTCTAGAAATTTTTCTTAAAAAATAATCTGAAAAAAAACTAACAAGTTCTCAAAGGTACATGTATAAGGATATTCCTTATAACATTATTTATAATGCTAAAAACAATGGGAATAACTTCACAAATGAGGGGTGAATATAATAGAATAGTGTGAAGCCATTAAAAATATTCCTGGGCAACTAGATTTATTAATGTTCACAAAATCCGTTCACAGTACAGCTACTAATGATAAAAGAAGATCAATATTAAAAAAAAAAAAAGTATGGGGGTATTTACATAGAAGATAGGACTAAGGGTAAACCTAATTTTCTTCTGTATGGTTTTTAGTATTTTCTGAAGTTTTTTCAAAAAACATTCTTTGTAAATAATAACAAAACAGACAAAAACACTGCAAAACCTTGAATACAAAGCAGATGTCTGCAATTATTTATAATGCTGAGTCATCTGCCAAACAGACTTAGATGGTACTGTCACAAACTTCGCAAATATCTGTTTTTCAGTACAAATCTGACTTCAGTATTTTCTTCATCTATTTTAATTTCCCCCACCTAATTAACTTCATGCGTTTCAATCATCAATTTTATCCTAAGTGTGAATATGTCCCACAATAAAGGTGATACTTCCCTCAAGTGGGTGTCCTACTTACCCACCATCCCCAGGAATAATATAGCATGCTATCTGAAGTGAATTAAAGGTCGCTAAGACCTCACAATTATTCTATACAGATTGAAAGCACTTCGGCATTTAGGTAAATCAAGAGTGGCATTGTTGATATTTCTTTTTATTTATTTTTATTAAATCATAGCTGTGTACATTAATGCGATCATGGGGCACCATATGCTGGTTTGACAGACCGTTTGACACATTTTCATCACACTGGTTAACATAGCCTTCCTGGCATTTTCTTAGTTATTGTGTTAAGACATTTATATTCTACATTTACTAAGTTTCACATGTACCCTTGTAAGATGCACCACAGGTGTAATCGCACCAATCAACCTCCCTCCACCCATCCTCCTCCCTCCCTCCCTTCCTTTTCTCCCTTCCCCCTATTCTTAGGTAACTGGGTTATAGCTTTCATGTGAAAGCCATAAATTAGTTTCATAGTAGGGCTGAGTACATTGGATACTTTTTCTTCCATTCTTGAGATACTTTACTAAGAAGAATATGTTCCAGCTCCACCCATGTAAACATGAAAGAGGTAAAGTCTCCATCTTTCTTGCAGGCTGCATAATATTCCCTGGTGTACATATACCACAATTTATTAATCCATTCGTGGAACAAAGGTCACTTGAGCTTTTTCCATGACTTAGCAATTATGAATTGGGCTGCAATAAACATTCTGGTACAAATATCTTTGTTATGTTGTGATTTTTGGACTTCTGGGTATATACCTAGTAGAGGAATTATAGGATTGAATGGCAGATCTATTTTTAGATCTCTAAGTGTTCTCCAAATCTTTCCAAAAGGAATGTATTAATTTGCATTCCCACCAGCAGTATAGAAGTGTTCCCTTTTCTCCACATCCACGCCAACAGCTCTGGTCTTGGAATTTTGTGATAATCCCAAGATTATCTGGGCTAATCTTACTGGAGTTAGATGATATCTCAAAGTAGTTTTGATTTGCATTTCTCTGATGATTAAGGATAATGAGCATTTTTTCATATGTCTGTAGGCCATGCGCCTGTCTTCTTCAGAGAAGTTTCTCTTCAAGTCCCTTGTCCAGCCTGCGATGGGATCACTTATTCTTTTCTTGCTTATACATTTGAGTTCTCTGTGGATTCCGGTTATTAAACCTTTGTCGGAGACATAACTTGCAAATATCTTCTCCCACTCTGAGGGCTGTCTGCTTGCTTTACTTACCGTGTTCTTGGCTGTGCAGAAGCTTTTTGGTTTGATCAGGTCCCATAGTGTATTTTTGAAGCTGCTTCAATTGCCGGGGGGGTCATCCTCATTAAATACTGGCCCAGGCCGATTTTCCCTGCACTCTCTTCTAGTATTTTTATAGTTTTAAAAGTGGAGCAACCATGGTTCAGAGACTTGTTATGAATAAATGATGAAGGACAGAACAATAAATCCAGGACAATGAAATTGCACCGTGGAAGGTAGATGGTTTGGTTTCAGAATCGGTGCAACGATACAAAACGTACTTGACTTGATATACAGAAAACTCAGTTCTCACCCAGTCTACTACTGGCTAGAAGAACTCCAGCAAGCCTGTCTATCTGCAGCTTCATTTCCTCACCTGAAAGAGTACTAACAGAAAAAAATATCAGAGGATGATTCAGGATGATTAGCATGATTACCATGCTAAGAAGGACGTCTTGTGAAGTGCATAACCAAGCTTCGCAACACCGTAGGCCACAGTCAAAGCCAAGGGCTGGCATGTTCCAGAACAAGCTTCCTCAATTTTTGCCACGGTCTGGTATTGTACTTGGTGTGCCTCGAACTGTGTGATGCTGTGGAACAGATACGGTCTACCATTTCTCCGCCCTCTCCCAGCAGGGGAGAAAAGCACAAACGTGCCCCCATCTATGTCTTCGTACAGTAACGCTGTCCAACAGGCTCAGCAACACCCAGGTGCAGGCTGAGACTAAACACAGAACTAAATTAGCCTGATCATCCTTTTTTTTTTTTCTTTTTTTTGTAGTTTGGCAAGGGCCAGCTTTGAACCCGCCACCCTCGGTATATGGGGCCAGCGTCCTACTCACTAGCCACAGGCATCGCCCCTGATCATCCTCTTTAACAAATCTGGGCAAGACTTCTCTGCTGCAATGACAACTAACTTGCTAAGCTCCATTTGCCCTCCCACATCTTCCAACAGAAATATTCATGACAACATATAAAAATTGCAAAGGTATAGCAGCAATGAAAATTAAAAATATCAATTAAGTAATTATCAGCTGCTGACGAATCATACCCAATTTTGGCCTCGGTGCTGACTCCGTTAAGTACTAAGCCTGACTGCTTCCCAGATATTGGAAGAAGGCTCCTCACACCACCTCCAATAGCACCCAGCTGGCAGGAGAGCTGCATTGCAGACTGTCGTAAGACCCCTGTACCCAGTGAGGGAAACTGTCAAGGGAAACCAAGACTGGTGGGTCCAGGTGCCCTAGAAGGTAAGACCAGCAGAATACAAGGGCAGAGACAGGAAAAGCAGAAGCACACCTTCACAAGAGATGCAAGAGAAAACCTGACCCAGTCCAAGGTCTACTCCAGAGCCAGGTCCACATGGCATGGGAAATGAGCCATCAGAAGTTGGCCAGGATTTGGCTTATGAATTTCACCTCTAGATCCAAGCAGAGGCTTTAGGGGCTCTGAAACAGATAAACCTTTGTTAGTTCAGACTCTTATTACGAGGATAGTTGCACAGGAAAGACTATCGAACCTAAAATAAAGAACCCCAAATTTTTCAGAAGGAAAATTTACTATAACTGGAATATGATACGTCCACATGTTAAAAATTCTTATGAAGGGTTTATTGATGTAAATGCTAATGATATGGAAAGTAAAAAATAAAACAGGATTCCAAATTTATTTTTAAAAATAAAAGGAAAGAAGACAAACATGCAGAAAGAAGAATAAATAACGGACACTAAATATTGACAGCACTTTCTGCCTGGGTGGCAGGATCATAAGGAATTTTCATTTTCTTACGTACATATAGTTTTCTTTGTTCCGAATTTTCTATGTCATTTTTCTCATTAAAAATACCATTATGAATTGATACAAGGAAAAGACGCACAATTTCTCCAGAATCCTAAATATGTTTCAAACATGGCACACATGCCTCGCTGGCATTTTTAATTCACCCAGACTCATATTTCCAAAAGGAAAAATACATATATAAGCTGACTTCACACCACAGCAAAACTGCCATCTCAGAACAAGGCTTTACGATGCAGAAATAAAACATACATACATATATATTATGTGTCGCTTCCAAGGACCTATTATATCATTTATCTGCTGATGGATAAGGGATAAAGAAAACACAGTCTATATATGCAACAGAATATTATTCGGCTTAAAAGAGAAGGAAATCCTGCCATTTGTAACAACATGATTGAAACTGGAGGACGTTAGGCAAAGATTCTGTATCTGAAGTAACCCAGGTACAGAAAGATCAATACTGCATTCCCCTTATATGTGGAATCTTACAAAGGCAAACTTCCTAAAAGTCAGAACAGAAGCAGAGTAGGAGGGTGGTTACCAGGGCTGGGGGAGGGGAGATGGGGAGTTGTCAGTCACAGGGTCTGCACTTGCAGTTATAAAAAGAATAAGCTCTGGAGAAATGATGTACAGCATGGTCACTATAGTTAATAATATCAAACTAAAGTCTTCAAATTTGGCCGTGCCTGTGGCTCAAAGGAATAGGGCACTGGCCCCATATGCCAAAGGTGATGGGTTCAAACCCAGCCCTGGACAAAAAAAATAAATAAAGTCTTCAAATTTGCTAAGAGATCTTAAGTGTTTCACCACTCACAAAATCAAACAAACAAAACCAATGGCAGCTCTGCAAGGTAACGAATATGTTAATTAGTTTGATTGTGGTCATCATTTATAATATACAGGTATGTCCAAACATCACATTGTATACCCGGAATGTATACAATGTGTATCAATTACACCTCCACAAAGCAGACAAAAATCGTAAGGTCATGACATTTCCAAAGTCACGTTCATCTAACCACATGCCACATACAGCATCCCAAAAAGCACATACTGCTCAGCACTTCTAGTTCAGCCACTGTATTATTTAAGCATTTTTCAAAAGAAATCACATTACATATGCATCTTGACAGTTTATTTTATGTAACAGATTACAGAATGTTCCAATCAAGAAAAACACACACATACACTCTCACAGAAGGAAATCACTCAGCAAGCCACATTAGCATTGAGTCTCGGACATTCAAACTTGTCACTATTGTCAGTAAACCCCAGAATCAGCGAACTCCATAATGGTGGCACCTGTTGTTATCTCTGTTACCAGAGACAATTTTGAAATGATTAGCTACTTCACACGTCTTAATCCACTTAGATGAAAATAATTCCACAATGCAGGCGTACGGCGTGCTGGTGCCAACAAAGAAAACGTGTCCCTAACCCAGGAGCTTTCTCCATGACTCTCACGCCTCAGCCTAACACCAGCTCATCCCGGGAGTAAGAACTGGCGAGAGCCACATGAGCCTCCCCTGAAGCAAATGTGAAGCTTTATAATCTCTCTGAAACAAAATATTCCTCAACGATTTTCAAAGACCTGATCTAAGATGAAAAACAATAAAACATTAATAGGATACCATAGTTTGGTGATCATGTGCAAAGGTGGAAATGATGGATAATAGTGCTAACGTATAGGTATCCAGCTAGTGACATCTTAGTCTGTTTTGTGCTCCTATACCAAAATAGCTGAGACCGGATAATTTATAAAGAACAAAAATCTGCTTCGTCACAATGGCAGAGGCTGATCAAGGTGCTGGCATCTTGAGCCTTTTTACCACATCAGCACATGTCAGAAGGTGGAAAGGCCAGAGAGGAGGATGCTGGATGAAACCTCTTTTGAAGGCCTTAATTCAGCGGTTCTCAACCTGTGGGTCACGACCCCCTGGGAGTTCAAATGACCCTTTCACAGGGGTCACCTAAGACCATCCTGCATATCAGATATTTACATTACAATTCATAATAGTAGCAAAAATAGATCTGCCATTCAATCCTGTAATCCCTCTACTGGGCATATACCCAGAAGACCAAAAATCACATCATAACAAAGATTATTTGTACCAGAATGTTTATTGCAGCCCTATTCATAATTGCTAAGTCATGGAAAAAGCCCAAGTGCCCATCGATCCACGAATGGATTAATAAATTGTGGTATATGTATACCATGGAATACTATGCAGCCTTAAAGAAAGATGGAGACTTTACCTCTTTCATGTTTACATGGATGGAGCTGGAACATATTCTTCTTAGCAAAGTATCTCAAGAATGAAAGAAAAAGTACCCAATGTACTCACCCTTATTATGAAACTAATGTAGGACCTTCACATGAAAGCTATAACCCAGTTACAACCTAAGAATAGGGAGAAGGGGGAAAGGGAGGGGAGGGAGGGGGGAGGTAGGTGGAGGGAGGGGGATTGGTGGGATTACACCTGCGGTGCACCTTACAAGGTTATATGTGAATCTTAGTAAATGTGGAATGTAAAGGTCTTAGCAAAATAACTAAGAAAATGCCAGGAAGGCTATGTTAACTAGTGTGATGAAAATGTGTCAAACGGTCTATGAACCAAGTATATGGTGCCCCATGATCATACTAATGTACACAGCTATGATTTAATAAAAAAAAAAAAATTGAAGAAGTTTAAAAAAAAAACAAAATAGTAGCAACATGACAGTTATGAAGTAGCAATGAAAATGATTTTATGGTTGGGGGTCACAACATGAGGAACTATACTAAAGGGTCACAGCATTAGGAAGGTTGAGAACCACTGCCTTCATCCCTTTAATGTGGGAGGAGCCCTCTAACCTAATCACCTCTCAAAGGCCCCACCTTCTAATACATCACTTTGGAAACACCTGAATTTTAAAGGCCACACATAACAAATAGATTTGTTTCCCTATAGCTCATGTTAGGAATATCTGGGAAGGACAGATATTATATGGAGTTAGGTAAACTAATAAATATTTCAGAAAAACTAATTTTTCTGTAATAGCTAGTCCCATGGAACTCATTATCCCTGGTCAAACATTTGCTTCTTCGATAAAAACGCAAACTCCCAGGACAGTATCCAATAGCGGATTGGTGAGTGCCAGAATAAGGGTTTTCCGAATAAATAAACGAATGTGCATCATTTGCAGTAGCCAAAAAATGAACAAGACCTAAATAGTTCACAAGGGACAATGTTTTTAAATTAGAGGACTTGATATGCTTGATATGCTATTATTTAACATTTTAATTATGGTATGAATGTGAAGTATGACACAATGCTAAGTGTATCAGCTAACAGATGACAATTGTCTACATTATTTATACATATGAACTATAATTCAACACACATGCAAATCCAAGTAGTTGAATTGTTAAGGTGAAATAACTGTGAAAAACTTATATCTTTTAAAAACATCGTCCTTGTGTTACTTGATACAGTTGCTCCTGCTGTGGATATTTTGGATATTTTGTTTAGAAGCATTTAACATTCACAATATTGCCCTCCTTGACACTAGACACTCTCCTTCCTTCCCTGTACTCCACCACCACGGAGCTAAAAGATCAAAGCCCAGAGGAAACTTCTCAGTAAGACCAACACTCAAAAAATACAGATGGCCATCTTCAGAATTCCTGGATGAAAACTGTTTGGAACAAACTTTCAGATAAAAAGATTTTTTTTTTTTTATTTAGGATAATGTGTGTATGTGGGCATAGGTATTATACCTCACACATAATTTGCAAAATATATAGACTACATGAAATACACATAATATATCACATAACATAGTTCATCGTTTTTCCACAATTGGGATCCCATATAGAGCCTAGATATACATATATCCATAGTGCATGGAAATACACTTGGATCAGGGTAAAATACTGGATTATGGAGGTTTAACAAAATCACTTGTTCAAATACAAGATGGGAGAAATGTTGGCAGACATTTGGAGAAGAACTAAGGTATTTATTTTCCTTCCCTTTCCTTCCCCTTCCCTCCCTCCCTTCCTCCCTCCCTCCCTCTCCCTCTTTCTCTCTTTCTTTTTCTTCATTTAAAAAGATATTTTTTCAAGAAAACTACATGATCAGTTGTAAAGAATATGGGCTTGGGGAAATGTAGATTATGCTAAGTGATCACTGAATTTATTCTGTCAAGATCAACTTCTATCACACTCAAAAAGAAGTAGGAGAGGGGATTGCAATTAGAAGTGAGTACGAGAGGGGATTGCAATTAAAAGTAAGAGAAGAGCAGAGTATTAAAAGACTCAAAAACATGCCATCAGCTGTATCAGACACACGTGTCTACCTGGAGGAAAATGCTCATGCAACATTTATATGAATATAGAATTTTGATGATGTTAGAATAAAAATATTATCCGATAAATTAATATAATAACATTGATAATAACCAAAGCATCTTCTGCACCCTACATTGAAGATTTTGCCTATCCCAGCCTGACTTCTCCAACTTCTCTACTAACAATGTGTTATATTTTGCACACACATTTACCCAGAGCTGCCCTCTCTGAGAAAATCCAAGCATAATGTGACAGCCTATCTTTCAGTCAGCTGACAGGTAATTGGACTAATCTGTAGATATGATGAAATAACTCAGACCAAAGGAAATGGTCCTTTATCAAACTAACCCTGAACACACACTATCTTTCCACCCATCCTCTGACAGATAATGTTAGCCTGTAATGCAACTATCATCAACCTTCCCCACCAGTCCAGGGCTAGGGTCATCACACAGCCACAGGAGTGAGACATCAGCAGCCTGGAGAGACTGTCGTCCCAGAGGATTTCCTGTGGAAACCTCAGTGATGACGACAATAAAGGTGACAGGGGAGGTGATGAGGATGTGAATGCCTGTTCTGTAGAAAGGGGCTTCCCTAAACTATTGTAATTATTGAATGCAGGGACTAACAATTAACTTCTTTTCTAATGCATCCAGCTTTTAAAAAAAGAACACGCCCCTCAGGTCTGCTTGTAATTTCCCTCTAATGGCCAGAAAAACACAAATGAGATTTCACACAAGACTCCCCAAGCTACTGGCATCGGAACTGACAAATGAACGTCTCATCGGATGTTACAAGTCAACGTGCCTATCCAGAACTCCTGGGGGATGCGGCGGGCAACAGACAGCTGTCAAGACCAAGTTCCTTAAGTAAAACAAGACCTTGAACAATAATAAGGGCAGGGCCAGGACCTCAAAGTGACGATAATAACAGACTTCAGAAGTAAACGGGCATGGAGTCTGGCTGAATTTTTCCCTTCAGTTAGTAGCGAGTAAGCCCCAAGGCACAGGTGAACGTGTTTTGGTCTAGCCAGTTTTGATTCTTGGCTAAAAGAGACTTATATTAAAATCAGAATTCAAGAAAATAATGCTCTGATGTTTCTTATCATGAAATTACTATCTTTCCACAAATGTCATCCTGCATCATTAATAACCATGTTGAAGGCCTTGCAGAAAGAACAGAAATAGCTGATTTGGGGGCTGGGTACAGCGGTGAGCACCTGTAGTCCCCCAGCTACTCAGGAGGACATGAGGAAAGCATCGCTTGAGGCTGGTATCAAGGGTACGGTGCTGTACCTGTGAACCGCCAGTGTACTCCAGCCTGTCTCCAAAAAGAAAAAAAAAAGAAAGAAAAGGAAAGGAGGAGGAAGAAAGAGAGAGAGAAAGTGGCAGAGAAAGACAAGGGAAGGGGAAAGGGAAAGAGGGAGGGAGGGAAGATTTAGGAACCCTACCTTACTCCTAACAAGATTACTCTTACATTACTGGCATACGGATAGGGCCATATTGCTAAATGATTGATATCCCAGCCCCATTACTACGTTCCATCCTATGAGAGATCCTTAAACAATCAACTAAGGGCAAACTAAAAGAAACAATCCATAGGATGTATAACGTTGGCAATGAATGGGAAAATTGAGATTCCTTTAAACCAAATTCAAAGAAATAAGGACTGAAAATGACACTATTTTTTGAAAATGTACTAGGCTATTTGGGGGGGGTACGATAAAAGGGGTCTAAATCCAAAGTTATCAATTTATTTATAATTATTAAAAATACGCTCCAGAATAGCAAAAGTAATCTCAAAAAATCTGCAAATTTTCCATTTATTTCTGGCCAGTATCTACTTCCACTTCATTCATTAAATGAATGTGGCTCAAAGGAGTGGGGCGCTGGCCCCATATACTGGAGGTGGCAGGTTCAAACCCGGCCCCAGCCAGAAACTGCAAAAAAAAAAAATGGGGGGGGGGCTTAAAAGACAAAGTTGAGAAGAAACGGTAAAGAAAAATACTGAAAGTCAAGAGGCAGCATCGCTCTGTGAAGGCAGACTGCGGAAATTCTAATCCTGGTCTTACCACACATTAGCCAGGTGAGTTTAAGTAATTACAATATTTAACCTCTCTGGCTGCCTTATCTTTAAAAGAATGATAACAAACCTATTTCACCAAGTTCCTATGACAGGGTAAAAGAGTTATCAGCTGTAAAGAACTTAGTACAGGCATACAGCAACTTCTACAGAAATATTTATTACAATAAACAAAAACTAGCTCGTTAACAAAAACTTACAAAATAAAGCAGGCTTAGCACAATCTGGTATTTAATATAAATGGAGATTTGACACATTTAATTTTCAGTAGAAAACTTTAATCCAGGTTTTACCATGTATCACAGATGTTTTCAGGCATAAAATTAATTTTCATCCAGAGTAGAAATAATCCCGGCAATTATCCTGTTCCAGATTATTAATTTTTCATCCATGAATTTCTTACCTCATCCTGAAAGTAAAATTTCCACAGGGACAAAAACCACTTTAACTTTCATTCCATAAACTGCACAGGACCCTGCAAAGTATGACCCACAAAGTTGCCACTTACCAAGTTGATCTCAGCTGGATCAGCCTAGCAGTAACTTTGACAGCATTGACCTGCATTTAAATACGTTTGCTAAATTCTTAGTGAAAATGATGAAAACCTGGGCCAGGTGGTTTAACTATAATCCTTCAAGTTGTTGAAAACCTTTCTTTAATCATACGGGGGTTATCATTTCTCCAGGAAAAAATAGAGAGAGGAGAAATGTAAATGTCCAAAACAAATCTGTCTGCCGTAGTGACTTTCTGAATCCTTTCCAAGTATTTCAAGACCATAAAAATAGTGGATTTCAAAATTAAGTCTGGGCCAGGCACGCAGTGGCTCGCAACTGTAATCCTACCACAATGGGAGGCTGAGGTGGGAGGATCCCGTGAGGTCACACGTTCAAGACCTGCCTAAGCAAGAGTGAGACCCCCGTCGCTACTTAAAAAAAAAAGTAGCCAGGTGTTGTGGCCGGTGCATGTAATCCCAGCTACTCAGGAAGACTGAGGCAAGAGGATCGCTTGAGCCCAAGAGTTTGAGGTTGCTATGAGCTAAGACGCCACAGCACTCTAGCAAAAGCAACTGAGTGAGACTGTCCCAAAAAAAACAAAAAAAAAGAAAAAAGTGTGGATATTCAGATTCCAACCCTTGTTGGATCCAATGGAAAGATAATTTACTACTTACTACAGAGCAGCGGATCTCAACCTGTGGGTCGCGACACCTTTGTAACAATGAAAATAAGTCACGGCGTTAGGAAGGTTGAAAACCACTGCTATAGTCTCTCCTAACAACAGCCAAGTTCATTCCAGATCACCAGGAATAAGCAAATCAATCCTCCAGACTGAAAACCTATTCGTTCATATTGTTCAACACTTCTCAGGGTAAAAGACTGCCCGAGGAAACAAAAGATTTTCCACCCTTAACGTATAAATGTCAAAGGGACACAAAGGAGCATAAGGAATGAAAAGAAAAATACACACACACACACCCCGCACACACAAAAAAACAAGAAAACACTACATTTGGACACTTTAATAAAGAGTATTAAAAATCAAATTTTAAAATGCAAGGATTAAACAGCGCATACCACGTTTCATGAAAATGAAGCATAGCTCAGATGGTAAAACATTGGTATAAGGACGGAATAACCAGCTCGAACACTTCCACAGACAGAACACGTAAACCAAATGGTCCAACAGTAATGAAAGTGTATTTGTTACAGATGAGAACGTGTGGCTCGTTTCATTTTCAGGCTATTTGGCCAGCACTGACTGATCTACGTACTTTGTATAAATCTCCCTGTCAAAAACCCTGAAATGCATGACTAAAACACGTTTCTCTGAAACGTTATCACCTAATTCCCCCAACTGATCACCACCTTTTTCCATCTTTCTCATTGCCTCATTAGCAAACATGTATCCATATTCATCAGATCTATTCCTCTTTCCTCGAACAGCACCCCCCATCCCACTACTTTTTAAAACCAACTCCCTAAGTTCCTATTCCCTCAGCTACAGTTCAACCTTCAGCACTTCAAGCCCCTCATTCACTCCTTCCCACGCTCATTCCTACAACATGAGGTCGCCTTCCCTTCCCTCAACTCCCTTTCTTCCCATCACCACATCCGCACAAATGCATCTTTCAGAAATAGACTCCATTCATCATATTGGTCCTTCTCCTCATGGTGATAAAAATGGTTAAATCCTTTTCATCTGGAAAAGTCTCTGCCTTAGCATGTAAATTAAGATCGATTCAATAAAAGCAAAACCTAGAAACTTGCAGGAGAAGACATGGGAGGGAAACTCTAAGAGAGAGAGAGACAGTTTTGGTTATTAGAACTGTGCGGAGAATCTGAAAAGGTAATGAGGAGGGAAACGCTCTGAGAGCACCAGGCACCCTGGCTTCCCCGAGTATTCTCAGATCATAGTATATTCAGTTGTCCTTTAAGTTGCCATTTCATCTGACACCTGCAATTAATGATTTCTTTTTTTTTAATTTCAGGTTAATGTGAGGGTACAAACCGGGTCACAATATTTGACTTTGTTAGGTAGACCCCCTCCTTATGGGTGTCCTGCACCCAAAAGGTGTGCCCAACACCCCTACATTGTGCCCATGAAGTGGGAGCACCCCCCTTTACCTCCTCCTGTTCCCCCCTCCCCCCAACTTGAATTGAAATGAGTTTTTCTCCTATGTGGGCGTGAATTAGATCGTCCACGGCTTCATATTAAGTGTTGAGTACACTGGATACTTGCTTTTCCATTCTTGTGACTCTATACTGAGAAGAATGTGTGGAACCACGGCTATGACGTCCTTGGAAGGTCAGGACGTGGACGCCTTTCAGTCACTCTTCAGGGTTACTGATCTCAGCAATTTTAACAGCTTGACAGATCAGAGGTACTAAGAAAACTGGATATTTGAAGGATGAAATTATAAAGAACTTCTCTCAATGAATTGTTTGTATTTTATCAATAATATCCACAATGATATTAATTCAATTCAATTGCAATTCAATAAGAATAAGCATAGATGACATTTGTTGAGGGATCCTTCCACAGATATTACATGTATATTAAGCCCAGGCATGTAAGGTATTATCTCATTTACTCCATAGATCCATACAGAAGACACAGCCATAAAGTCAATAAGCTAACCCAACATTATGCAATATGCAAAGGATGCAATGGCTTATCAGGCACCAAATCTGGTACTTTAATTTTTTTTATTTTTTTTGAGACATAGCCTCAAGCTGTCACCCTGGGTAGACTGCCATAGCATCACAGCTCACAGCAACCTCCAGCTCCTGGGCTCAAGCGATTCTCCTGCCTCCACCTCTCAAGTAGCTGGGACTACAGGCGCCTGCCACGAGGCCCAGCTATTTTTTGGTTGCAGCTGTCATTGTTGTTTGGTGGGCCCAGGCTGGATTTGAACCCGCCAGCTTAGGTGTATATGGCTGGTGCCTTAGCCACTTGAGCCACAGGTGCCAAGCCAAATATGGGACTTTTAACCATTACTCCCCACTCCTCCAACTTATAAATACACTGATGCAAAAGGCAGAATAGAATACACCCCCCAATCAGTGTACAGAGCAGAATGCAGGCGACTTAACAAATTCTAGCACTGGTGGTTTCTAACTGCCATAATGTTGGGTGATTAATGTTCACTTTAAATTAAAGAACTGAAATTTATCTTTCTACATTTTCTATATTTTATATTTTATAAAATATATACAATGAGCATGATCAACTTTCATAGAAAAAGTCAATAAACTGGGAAACTTACAACAACAGGGGGCGGAGCATGATGGCGGACAGGACGGACGTGTAGCCCACCTCTCCCAAGCCACTAGGTGAGAGGAAAGGCGGTCTGGACCTTCCCTGTGTGTGGATTACTGGAGTGGACAGACAGCTGGAGACGCCCAGCGAACTGGCGGATTGCTATATATGAGGGGTAATTTAAAATCACAGACTCTGTTGTAGAGATTCTTCCCTGCCCGGCCGTGCCAGCCAGCAGGCCCCTCCCCTACGGAGGTCAGCAGCTTGTAAATGCTGACAAAACCCAATTGACAAATAATTATTCCTGAACTGAGGGAGGCATCCGAAAGGAGAGCCACTCAAAACCACGGGGAGCTGGGCAAACTGTTGGACAATTGAAGGGAAGGGATCCTGCCCAGGAAACAGACATTTTGAACTACCCAAAAGGGCAGGCACCTTTCCCCCAGGCGTTGGAGGGGGCTGGCGGTTTAGGCTGCACGGCGAACTGGCGGACGCCAATCCAAAAGAGAAACTCTGAACCATAAAACCCAAAATAAGTCCCCTGAACGCTCCAATCCCGGGACCGGCTTGAAGCTGCGGACCCGGCTTTGGCTGCTAAAGCCAGGAAGCTACTGAAGCCGTGGACCGGCTTTGGCTGCTGAGGCCGCGAACTTGGCTTCAGCCCCGGGAGCCAGCTACAACAGATAAACCCAAGCCCGCCAACAACCATGTGAACTCAGCACCACTCCCCCTACAGCCGATTGCAGTCGCCAGTTTGCAGGAGAAAGAGTGGAAAGACTTGAGAAGCATGGACACCTGCACTGAGTGGGAAGGTCAGTCACAAGTGCTGTCTGGAAAAGAACAGCCGAGGTTACACAATTCTTAGGCGACAAACTTTTGCAGAAATTCCAAAATGGCGATCGGCCATGGAAGGTGGTTACCATGGTAACAGTATAAACTGTAAATCAGGTATAAGCCTCGGAACCACTCACAGCGCCACCTGGTGTCCAGAAAGTATATTGCAGTATGAATATATTCCTACGAAAGTTGATCCCTACAGCAGACATATAGATATATATATAGGTATATTTCTACACGCAAGAATATTTTTGTAGTTGGTGGCTTTTATTATTTTTTTTTTTTTGGTTTTCGTGGTTTTGTTTGTCTGTTCTGTTTTTGTCTGTTTTTTCCTCTTAGAGGAGATTTCGATAATTCATTATTATTGTTTTTTATATAAATATATTTTTTATTTCTATGTCTTCTAATTTTAATTTCTTCTTTCTTCTCATTTAACATTCCTAATAACACCACTTTTTTCTCTCTATTTTTTTCCTTTCTTTCAATTATTTTATGATTATCACTATTTTTATTGCAGTTGTTCTTATATTGCTGTTGTCGTGGCTGTTGCCTGTATGTCTATGTGTTTCCGTCTGTCTCTGTATCTATGGGCCCGTGTGCCTGGTAACCTTTGTATCTGTTTATTTGTTCATTTGGTCTCAATGAGCTTGGTGTTACGACCTGCAACTCTGAGCTCCTAACACTCCCCTCCACTCTCACTCCATGATCTGGAGACCTGCCCCCCCAGGAGTCCAGATTCTTGGGTGAACTCTCAAGAGGTGCAGACAGGACCTGGACTGCAGCTGGCCAGTGCTGACTCTGTAGCAAAGGAGCAAGAAGACGATGGTCAGCTAAGAGGGAACTACACTGGAGCGGTGGTGCCCCGAGGTGCAGAGCAACAGCCGTCTTCAGCAATAACAAGGCCCACCCCCAGATAACCCATAGCCTCTCCTCCTATCTTCCTGGGCAACCAGATGAGGCCGAGCATCTTCTCAGATGGCAACCACCATGGAAGAGACCTGGGACTGAAACACAGGCCCCATGAATAAAGGGTTTTCCTGAGGCGGCACTGACCTGGGTGGAACATGGGGATTAGAAAACACACCCACAGAGCCGGGAAACTCCCAAGGTGGGGCTGATCCAGAGGACCGCTTGACTGAGCCTAAGACGCACCTGGCCCTCAGGGGATCACCAGCTTATAGACAAAGAAGGCCAAGAGGCTGCAGCCGACAACTGATAGTGCTGCGAATACAAACCCACAGGACTAAAGACAGAGCCTGAGGCACAGGTTCTGGGAACTCAAATCAGCCTCTCCTCTGCAGAAGAATCTAGCAGGGTCAGAAACAAACTCCCACAGGGTTGTTGCGTTCACCCAGTAACATAACCTAAAGGTGGGGCTGGAACTGACTGAACACCTCCAGCCTCCATCAAGTGCCTGAGGTTGACAGGCCACACCACCCCCTGCTGGATAAAGACAGAGAATAGCAGCCTAGTCGAGCAGACACAGACTACCCTGTGACTTAGGCAGGTGCAAACCCCTGGAGTATCTGCTTACTGCACACAACTGACTGGGTCACAGCCCTGTGGGGCTAGCAGCGACTGGGTGTGACAGAGCTGCAAGGTGGGGAAGGAGGCATCAATCTTCCCAGACTGATCTATTTACTGGGTGGCTCTTTCTGACTCTGCACAGCACTGGAGCAAGCCATATTAGAGCAGTCACCAGACCCCTGTGATCCAGTTCCCAGGTACCTCTTGAACTCTCCCACCCGAGGCAGCTGCTGACTGAGACAATTGATTTGGACCTTTTGAACTGAGCCACTCACCTGGGGACTATCCAGATGGTGCCCTGGGTGTGTGGTTGTAGGAAGGTTTGATTTTCCTTTTCCATTTGTTGCCTGTGGTGGGTGGGGTGACTTAATTGCTGGTATTTCTCCACAGCTGAGACTTCAACCTAGAGTAACTGTTTCAATAGGGTCAAATAGAAACCAGCTGAAAACAAGACAGAACCACTTAGCCCCTCTACACCAAACAGGGCCCCAGTTTCTCAGGCCACAGCACTGCACAGGTCCTCGACAAAACACCAGGGGAGAAATCAAAGGGAGTAAAACAATCATGGGGCGGAATCAGCAGAAAAACTCTGGTAACATGAATAACCAGAATAGATCGACCCTCCCAAGGAAAGATACAGCAGATGTAATTGAAGATCCCATTCACAAACAACTGGCTGAGATGTCAGAAATCGAATTCAGAATTTGGATAGCAAACAAGATTAACAAAATGGAACTAGGAATTCGTGGAGAAATTCAAAAGCTGTCTCTAGAATTTAACGAATTTAAAGACAAAACCACCAAAGACTTAGACACACTGAAGCAAGAATTTGCAGCCCTCAAAGATATGAAAAATACAGTAGAATCCCTTAGCAACAGAATGGACCAAGCAGAAGAAAGGATCTCCGACATCGAAGATAAAGCCTTTGAACTCTCCCAAACTCTCAAAGAGGAAGAGAAATGGAGAGTAAAAATGGATCACTCTCTCAGAGAGCTCTGGCATAACTCGAAGAAGGCAAATATCCGACTCATAGGAATTCCTGAAACAGATGAAGTGGCCTCACTGGGCGCAAAGGCCCTTCTGCATGAAATTATGAAAGAGAATTTTCCAGACATGCCTAGAGAATCTGAAATTCAGATAGCAGATAGCTTCAGAACCCCAGCACGACTCAACCCCAATAAGACATCCCCCAGGCATATCATAATTAACTTCACTAAAGTTAATATGAAGGAGAAAATTCTCAAAGCAGCCAGGCGAAAGAAAACTATTACCTTCAAAGGGAAGAACATTAGAATGACTGCAGATCTCTCTGCTGAAACTTTTCAAGCCAGAAGAGGGTGGTCATCAACGTTTAATCTACTCAAGCAAAATAACTTTCAACCCCGGATCTTGTACCCAGCTAAACTGAGTTTCATTTATGATGGAGAAATTAAATACTTTAATGACATTTATATGCTAAAGAAATCTGCGATAACCAAACCAGCTCTTCAGGATATTCTCAGATCTATCCTCCATAATAACCAAACCAATCCTCTACTACAAAAGTAAACTCACTCAGAAACTTCTGATCAAACTCCAACTTCCACAATGGCAAAAGGATTAAAAATGCCCACTGGACTTTCGAAAAACTCAATACCCAAAATTTCACCGAACTTATCAATACTCCCCATTAATGTGAATGGCTTAAACTGCCCTCTAAAGAGGGCAGTTTAATAGGTTAGATGACTTAACTTAAAACACAAATACAGACTCAGGGTGAAAGGATGGTCATCCATATTTCAGGCAAATGGTAACCAGAAAAAAGCAGGTGTTGCAATTTTATTTGCGGATACAATAGGCTTTAAACCAACAAAAGTAAGGAAGGACAAGAATGGTCACTTCATATTTAATAAGGGTAAGACTCAATATGATGAGATTTCAATTATTAACATCTATGCACCCAACCAGAATGCACCTGAATTTATAAGAGAAACTCTAACAGACATGAGCAACTTGATTTCCTCCAACTCTATAATAGTCGGAGATTTTAACACTCCTTTGGCAGTGATGGATTGATCCTCCAACAAAAAGCTGAGTAAAGAAATTCTAGATTTAAATCTAACCATCCAGCATTTAGATTTAGCAGACATCTACAGAACATTTCATCCCAACAAAACTGAATACACACACTTCTCATCAGCACACGGAACTTACTCCAAAATCGATCACATCTTAGGTCACAAGTCTAACCTCAGTACATTTAAAGGAACAGAAATTATTCCATGCATCTTCTCGGACCAACATGGAATAAAACTTGAGATGAGTAACAACAGGAATCTGCATACTCATACAAAGACATGGAAGTTAAATAACCTTATGCTGAATGATAGCTGGGTCAGAGATGAGATCAAGAAGGAAATTGCCAAATTTCTGGAACAAAAGGACAATGAAGACACAAACTATCTGAACCTCTGGGACACCGCAAAGGCAGTTCTAAGAGGGAAATTTATAGCACTGCAAGCCTTCCTCAGGAGAACGGAAAGAGAGGAAATAAGCAACTTAAAGGGACATCTCAAGAGACTGGAAATGGAAGAACACTCCAACCCCAAACCCAGTAGAAGAAAAGAAATAACCAAAATCAGAGCAGAATTAAATGAAATTGAAAACAAAAGAATAATACAACAGATCAATAAATCAAAAAGCTGGTTTTTTGAAAAGGTCACCAAAATAAACCGTTGGCCAACCTAATCAGGAAAAAAAGGGTAAAATCTCTAATCTCATCAATCAGAAATAACAAAGACTAAATAACAACAGACCCCTCAGAAATCCAAAAAATCCTTAATGAATATTACAAGAAACTTTATTTTCAGAAATACGAAAATCTGAAGGAAATTGACCTTTACTTGGAAGCACGTCACCTTCCAAGACTTAACCAAAATCAAGTGGAAATATTGAACAGGCCCTTATCAAGTTCGGAAATAACATCAACCATAAAAAATCTCCCCAAAAAGAAAAGCCTGGGACCAGATGGTTTTACGTCAGAATTCTACCAAACCTTTAAAGAGGAATTAGTACCTATATACTCAACCTGTTCCAAAAGGCAGAAAAAGAAGGAAGACTACCCAACACGTTCTATGAAGCAAACATCACCCTGATCCCCAAAGCAGGAAAAGACCCCACAAGAAAAGAAAATTATAGACCAATATCACTAATGAATATAGATGCAAAAATGTTCAACAAGATTCTAACAAACAGAATCCAGCAACATATCAAACAAATCATACATCATGACCAAGTCGGTTTTATCCCAGGGTCTCAAGACTGGTTCAATATACGTAAATCTATAAATGTAATTCAGCACATAAACAAATTAAAAAACAAAGACCATGTGATTTTCTCAATTGATGCAGAAAAAGCTTTTGATAACATCCAACATCCCTTCATGATCAGAACACTTAAGAAAATTGGTATAGAAGGGACATTTCTTAAACTGATAGAGGCTATCTACAGCAAACCCACAGCCAATATCATATTGAATGGAGTTAAACTGGAATCATTTCCACTCAGATCTGGAACCAGACAAGGCTGCCCATTGTCTCCATTGCTCTTTAACATTGTAATGGAAGTTTTAACCACCGCAATTAGGGAAGAAAAGGCGATCAAGGGTATCCACATAGGGTCAGAAGAGATCAAACTTTCGCTCTTTGCAGATGATATGATTGTATATCTGGAAAATACTAGGGGCTCTACTACAAAACTCTTAGAAGTGATCAAGGAATACAGCAGTGTCTCAGGTTACAAAATCAACATTCATAAATCGGTAGCCTTTATATATACCAACAATAGTCAAGTTGAAAAAACAATTAAGGACTCTATCCCATTTACAGTAGTGCCAAAGAAAATGAAATACTAGGGAGTTTATCTAACAAAGGACGTGAAACATCTATATAAAGAGAACTATGAAACTCTAAGAAAAGAGATAGCTGAGAATGTTAACAAATGGAAAAATATACCATGCTCATGGTTGGGAAGAATCAACATTGTTAAAATGTCCCTACTACCCAAAGCAATATATAATTTCAACGCAATCCCCATTAAAGCTCCACTGTCATACTTTAAAGATCTTGAAAAAACATACTTCATTTTATATGGAATCAGAAAAAACCTCGAATAGCCAAGACATTACTCAAAAATAAAAACAAAGCAGGAGTAATCACGCTACCAGACCTCAGACTATACTACAAATCAATAGTGATCAAAACAGCATGGTACTGGCACAAAAACAGAGAAGTAGACGTCTGGAACAGAATAGAGAACCAAGAGATGAATCCAGCTACTTACCGTTATTTAATCTTTGACAAGCCAATTAAAAACATTCAATGGGGAAAAGATTCTCTATTTAACAAATGGTGCTGGGTGAACTGGCTGACAACCTGTAGAAGACTGAAACTGGACCCACACCTCTCACCATTAACCAAGATAGACTCTCACTGGATTAAAGATTTAAACCTAAGACATGAAACTATAAAAATACTAGAAGAGAGTGCAGGGAAAACCCTTGAAGAAATTGGGTTGGGCGAGATTTTCATGAGAAGGACCCCCCGGGCAATTGAAGCTGCTTCATAAATACACTATTGGGACTTGATCAAACTAAAAAGCTTCTTCACAGCAAGAACACAGTAAATAAAGCAAGCAAACAGCCCTCAGAATGGGAAAAGATATTTGCAGGTTATGTCTCCAACAAAGGTTTAATAACCAGAATCCACAGAGAACTCAAAACGCATTAGCAAGAAAAGAACAAGGGATCCCATCGCAGGCTGGGCAAAGGACTTGAAGAGAAACTTCTCTGAAGAAGACAGGCGCGCAGCCTTCAGACATATGAAAAAATGCTCATCATCTTTAATCATCAGAGAAATGCAAATCAAAACTACTTTGAGATATCTAACTCCAGTGAGACTAGCCTACATCACAAAATCCCAAGACCAGAGATGTTGGCGTGGATGTGGAGAAAAGGGAACTTTTGCACTGCTGGTGGGAATGCAAATTAATACATTCCTTTTGGAGAGAGATATAGAGAACACTTAGAGATCTAAAAATAGAGCTGCCATTCAATCCTGTAATCCCTCTACTGGGCATATACCCAGAAGACCAAAAATCACATCATAACAAAGATATTTGTATTAGAATATTTACTGCAGCCCTATTCATAATTGCTAAGTCATGGAAAAAGCCCACGTGCCCATCGATTCACGAATGGATTAATAAATTGTGGTATATGTACACCATGGAATATTATGCAGCCTTAAAAAAAGATGGAAACTTTACCTCTTTCATGTTTACATGGATGGAGCTGGAACATACTCTTCTTAGTAAAGTGTCTCAAGAATGGAAGAAAAAGTACCCAATGTACTCACCCTTATTATGAAACTAATGTAGGACCTTCACATGAAAGCTATAACCCAGATACAACCTAAGAATAGGGAGAAGGGGGAAAGGGAGGGGAGGGAGGGGGGAGGGAGGTAGAGGGAGGGGGATTAATGGGATTACACCTGTGGTGCATCTTACAAGGGAATATGTGAATCCTAGTGAAAGTGGAATGTAAAGGTCTTAGTAAAATAACTAAGACAATGCCACAAAAGCTATGTTAACTAGTGTGATGAAAATGTGTCAAACAGTCTATGAACCAAGTGTATGGTGCCCCATGATCATACCAATGTACACAGCTATGATTTAATAAAATAAATAAATTAAGAAAGAAAGAAAGAAACTTACAACAACATGTTTATATGCATAAACCTAACAACTTGAGTAATAACTTAAAAGAGCTAAAAGGGTTTGGAGAAATTTTAAAATATCCATTCACAGATCAGAACAGATAAACATTCAGTGATCACCTAACAGGTGCCAGGCACTGCATGAGACACTTGAGCAAATGTCATCTTATTACATGATTGCCAAGAAGATCCCACGTTGCCTACAAAGAAAGTGGGCAGCAGAGGATTCCCAGATCAAATGGGATTCTACCCCAGTAATCCTCCTACTCCCCCTCAGCCACCTTTCTAAGATACCAAAGAAAGCTTCCACTATGGACAACATGATGTTTGGAAACCAGCGGCTAGAACCTCTTCAAACTCGTGGCTTTTTTTTTTTTTTTTTTTTTGGTCAGGCTCAAGGAGGAGCAAAGATGCTTTGCCTCCCTTCTCTCCAGCCAGAACAGCTGTGTGGGCCCTGCTCTTTCTCCCCAACTTTAGTACAGAAGACCAATGCAGGCCTCCCTCTAGGCTTGGGTCTACGCTGGTGGTCAGTGTCTGTATCGGTGGTCAGTATTGATTTCCTTAATTCTTTGACCTCAGTGAGAGGTTCTGGCATAGCGCTGGGTAAGGGTCCACAAGAAAGGGGAGGAGGCCGGTCCAGGGACAAGGAAAGACTTGCACAGAGGGGAAAAGAAGAACGGAGACTGACCAGGTGTCCGTCAACTCAGCTCCTACAGCTGCAAAGGCTTTTATTACCCTTCTCGGTAGAGCTGGGGCAGTGAGCCTGGAGTACGCCCGGGGCTCTTCTCCAGTGGGGGTCAGGATTATGGGGTATCCTTAGGGCGAGGATTCATAGGCATAGCCTTAGTACTGGCCAGGATATGGGTAGGGCGTTTCGAGGAACTCTGCCTTGAGGCACTCCAGGAGTCTAGGGAGTGGGCTTGCTGGGTTTGACCTGATTTTCTACAATGGCTGGGCTACAGGGATTCCTCCCCTCACTCAGCACATGCACTGGACCCTGTCGATGCCTTCTGGTCTCAGCCAACCACTGAAGCCACCACTGCCCCTTCTCCTCCTGGACTCCCCATAACTATTCCATATTCCCAGACCTCCATCTGCTGCACAGTAACCTCAAAGACTCGACTACTAGCACCTGACCGGCTGTGCCTCATTCACATATAGAACATAGTAGTGCTCACCAAAGGCCTTAGGAAGAATGAATTTATCTATGGTCTTGACTGTGTCCCTGACAGAACTGTGACAGCCACAAAAGATCTCTTTTCTTCTCTAGATTTCTAACCCAGGTCCTTCCGAGCCAGCCCTGCAGGTATCCTGGATAACAAAGTAGGAGCCAAGAAACTCTACAATCCTATCTGTGCTCTGCCAGCAACGACGTCAAGGTCAAAAAAAGGAGAAATTAAATTCATTTATGCAAAGGAAATATTTATAATTCAGAGCAAAAGCACTTCCAAGCCTAACTCCCTTTCCGCGTGCTCTAATCAATGGCAAGCACTCAAAGACATCAAAAGGGCTCTGCTTCCTCAAACCTCAGAAGAAAAGACAAAAGTTAAAGATGAAATGGCTGTTAAGAGAAAGTTTGGCTCAACACAAGGCAGTCTCTTTATTAGAGGTTTTTTATTACACTATTAGAAGTATAGTGAGAAAAAAATTGTGACAAAGATGTAAAGAAACATTCTTGGTCAACGTTCTGATGCTTCTGATGTTGTTTTTTGGTGTTTTATAACTTATATTTGTTGCTGTTTTTAAGGACTTGTCAGTTTTGATATCAGTGGAAAGAAAACATGCAGCTCATTTCCAGAATTTGGGGAAAATAAGACATGTGACTTACATAAAAATGAGATCCCAATCCATCTGCCATGCACAACAGCTTTTTCCCCAAAAAGCATTACTTGGTGCTTAGTGCTAAGGGAAGCGAAGGTACTGATTTCTTAAATGCAATGAAATCCTCCCAGATTCATTATTTTAATCAGTGAACATCTTCATTGTGACAAGTTAGGAGTCACTCAAAAACATTCAAGATTTTTTTTTGTTGTTGTTGAGACAGGGTCCCACCCTATGCCCTGAGCAGAGTGCAGTGGGCGTGGTAGCTCACTGCAACCTCAGACTCGGGCTGCGGGCACCCAGCTGCCTCAGCCTCCAGAAGCCACTGGGATTACCGGCGCTCGCCGCGGCGCCCGGCTGGGTTTTTCCATTTTTTTCATGAGTCGGGGTCTCACTGTCATTAAAAGACAAAGAAAGGTAACTTTCAGAGAAATTCTATAATGATTTTTGCCCCTTGGGTTTGAGATTTAAAAGAATACTGAACAATGTGTCTCTGTCATTATGATTAAATTCTAAATAACATCAAATAATTTAACTATACATGATACATATAATACTGTCACAGGGAATGTATATTAATGAGTATTTATTGTTATCAACTTGAAGAAGCATATTCAAGTGGAGTAAAATAAAAATCAAATAAATTGGTTCTTTGTAAGTTATATTTAAGTCACACGTCTCTGTTCTAAACGCCTTAGCTGAAAACAAATGCTCTGTGCCTTCCTCCTTTTCTTGAATTTTAAGATGATTAACGTGCCCCATGATCTTTTGACTCTTGTGTAAAGACACTGCCCAAAGGTTAATTAACTGGTCTAGGAGTTGAAAGCATGGCTTCTCTTATTACATGTAAGTTAGTTCACAGAATTTGGCATTACCAATTACCAAATTTATTAAAGGCTGTCTAAAATGATTTTGTTCTGGAGATAGACAGTCTACAGGATCATGAAGCCTGGGATTAAGTCTTGGCTCTGTCCCTGGAAGCTACGGGGCCTTCAACAAATCCCCTGACTCCTCTAAGCTCAGTCGCTTCATACTGAACATTTTCCCAAAACTCCTTATCTGCCTCCTTCATTGCCATAACCTTCACTGGTTAATTAGGAACTGAAATACACAAAGCCCACTTATTCTCACCTGAGAGATCTGACCCAAAAATGTAGCAAACATTATTCAGCAAGTAACAACAGCAACAACAAGGAAAAACCCTCGGGGGAAAAAATTTCCAGTAGTCATTTGATATCTTAAATTGTTAATTGAGGGTTTTTCACATAAAACTGGTGTTTGTCAGCAAGAATAATAAAAATAGAAATAATAAATTCGATCATCAGATCAAATCCAAAATTGTTAAAATATACTTTTCACCATTTACATACAGCAAGAGACAATTTGTCCACAGACTGCACTCTCTGACTGTGTGGGGTTTTTTTTAAATCTACCCTTAATCAGAACACACACTTGGCATCACAGGCCTCTCTAGAGCAAAAAAACGTTTTACAGGCAACAGCTCACATTTCTTGTTAAGACTGGTGAACTATTTTTTTTTTCCCTAATAAAATCTAAGGCTGGCAAGACTCAAGGTAATCACTATTGAAATCCCAATGATACTCTTTGCAGAAATTTCTTAAAAATCATAACACTGATATGGAATCTCAAGGGACCCCCCCAAACAGCCAAAAAAAAAAAAAAACCTGGGAAAAGAACAAAGTTGGAGGCCTTTCACTAAGATTTTAAAACATACCAGAAAGCAGCACTAATCAGGATGCCTTATATATAAGGCATATACAGGTCAACAGAACAGAATAGAGCCCAGAAATAAATCCCTGCATATGTGGCCAAATGATTTTTGACAGAGCACTAACAATATACAATGAAGAAAATATAGTCTCTTCATCAAAATGGTGCTTAGGAAACTGGATATCCACATATAAAATAACAAAGCTGGACTCTTCTCTTATGGCATATACAAAAATTAACTCAAGGGCGGCGCCTGTGGCTCAAAGGAGTAGGGTGCCAGCCCCATGTACCGGAGGTGGTGGGTTCAAACCCGGCCCCAGCCAAAAACTGCAAGAAAATAAAATAAAATAAAAAATAATTCAAAATGCATCAAAGACTTAAATGCAATTCCTAAAACTATAAAACTCCTATAAGAAATCATAGGGGAAAGCTTCCAGACACTGGATCTGACAATGATCGTCTGGATCTGAAAGACAAAATTGACAAACAGGATTGCATCGAACTTAAGAACTCAGTTCAAATCAAAAGACAATCAACATAGTAAAAAAGCAGCTTATGTAATGCGGGAAAATATTCATAAAACATATACAATCTTCCTTCAGTATCCTCAGGGGATTGGTTCCAGGATTCTCCCCATCCCATGGATAGCAAAATACATAGATGCTCAAGTTCCTTCTATAAAATAGCATAGTACCTGCATAGAACCTACACACATCCTCCCAAGTACTTTAAATAATCTCTAGATAACTTATAATACCTAATACAATATAAATACTATATAGTTGTTATGCTGTATTTTTTAATTTATATTTTTTACTTTTTTATTTTTTACCAAACATTGCCTATCGGCAGTTGGTTGAATCTAAAGATGAGGAACCATCTTCCCAGATCTGGAGAGCCAACTGTGTCTGCTAAGGAGTTAATATCCAAAATGCATAAGAAACTTCTATAACTCAACAACCGAAACACAAATAACGTGACTTTAAAATGGGTAAAGGAACTGAATAGACAATTTTCTAAAGAAGATACAGGAATAGTGAATAATTATATGAAAATATGCTCAATACCTCTAATCGTAAGAGAAATGCAAATCGAAATCTCAACAGAAATCCCTTCTCACACCCATGAAGGTGGCCAAGGTCAAAGGAACAGAAGATAAGTGCGGCCAGGGCCGCAGAGGACACAGAGCCTCACATCTGCTGGTGGGATACAAAATGGTGCAGCCATTATGAAATAGGGCATAGGGGTTTCCTCAAAAATTAAAAACTGCCTGCGGAAAGACTTAATGAAGAAAACTTCTGTGATAAGTTTAACAATAACAAAAATAAACAAATGGGACTTAATTAACTGAAAAGCTTCTGTACAGCTAAGGAAACAACAACCACAGCAAACAGACAACCTTCAGAATGGGAAAAGATGTTTCCATACTATGAATCGAACAAAAGCTTGGTAAGTAGGAACCACAGAGAACTCAAATTAATCAACAAAAAAAGACAAAACAATCCCACATATCAATGGGCAAGAGACATGAATAGAACCTTCTGTATAGAAGACAGACGAATGTCTAATAAACATATGAAAAAATGCTCATTGTCCCTAATCATCAGAGAAATGCAAATCAAAACCACCCTGAGATACCATCTAACCCCAGTAAGAACAGCCCACATCATAAAATCTCAAAGCTGCAGATGCTGGCGTGGATGTGGAGAGAATGGAACACTTTTACACTGTTGGTGGGACTGCAAACTAGTGCAATCTTTTTGGAAGGAAATATGGAGAATCCTCGAAGAACTCAAACTAGACCTCCCATTTGATCCTGCAATTCCAGTACTAGGCATCTACCCAGAATTAAAAAAAAAAAAAAATCCTTTTATCATAAAGACACTTGCACTAGACTGTTTATTGCAGGCCAATTTACAATCGCCAAAATATGGAAGCAGCCTAAATGCCCACCAACCCAGGAATGGATTAACAAGCTGTGGTATACGTATATGGACTACTGTTCAGCCTCTAAAAACAATGGAGACTTTACATCTTTTGTATTAACCTGGATGGAGGTGGAACACATTCTTCGTAGTAAAGCATCACAAGAATGGAGAAGCAAGAATCCAGTATACTGAATTCTAACATGAAGGCAGTGGATGAGCTAATACAAGGGAGAGGTGGGGAATGAGGGAGCAGAGAGAGGGGAGGAGGGAGGAGGCTGGGGGACATGGTCTATGGCACACTTCTTAGGGGTGGGACTCAAATATAAGAGGGACTTAAACAAATGCAATCAGTGTAACCTAATCCTTTGTACCCTCAATGAATCCCAAGCAATTAAAAACAGAACTTCCACACAATCCAACAATCTCAATTCTAAGCTGCCTTGGTCAATCTTTGCTGCTGTAACAAAGGGCCATAGATCAGATGGCTTATAAACAGCAGACATTTATTTCTCACACTTCTGGAGAGTGGAAGTCTGTGATTGAGGTGCTAGAACAGTCAAGCTCTAGTGACGGCCCTTTTCTAGACTGCAGATGGTGCCTTCTAGCTATGTTCTCATCTGATAGAAAGAGACCAAGGTCACTGTCTGTGGTCCCTTTCATAAAGATACTAATCCCAATCATGAGACCTCCACCATCAAGACCTAATCGCCTCCCAAAGGTGTCACCTCCACATACCATCATATTAGAAACTGAATGTCAGCACATAAATTTGGGGGTGGATACATCCAGTCCCTAACACAGGTATATGTCCAAAAGATACACGTAGGATACAGGATCGCAAAGAGATATTTGCACACCAAGTTCACCATCACATTATTCACAGTAGCCAAGAGGTGGAAGCAACTCAATGTCCACTGACAGATAAAGAACATGTGGTATATACACAGGACAGAATATTGGAAGCCTTAGAAAAGAAGAAAATCCTGCCACATGCCACAGCCAGGATGAACCAGGAGGACATTTTGTGCTAAGCAAAATAAGCCAGTCACAGAAGGGCAAATATCACACGATTCCACTTGTTTTAAAGTATCCACGGTAACCAAAATCACAGAAACAAAAAAGTAGATGGGTGGCTTGCCAAGGGCTAGCGGGAGAGGAAGGAGAAGGGGAAGGCAGTGTTCAACAGTTCTGGAGATTTGAGATGGAAAAGTCCTACAGATCAGTTTCACAACAATGTGAATACAGTTAACATGGTTAAATTCCACCCTTAAGGATGGGGGGGTCCTCCTCATAAAGTATTCTCCCAGGCCAATTTCTTCAAATGTTTCTCCTGCACTCTCTCCAAGAATCTTTATAGTTTCATGTCTTAAGTTTAAATCTTTTATCCAGTGAGAGTCAATTCTTGTTAATGGTAAAAGGTGTGGATCCAGTTTCAGTCTTCTACAAGTCACCAGCCAATTCTCCCAGCACCATGAAACTCTGAGAAAAGAAATAGCTGAAGATATTAACAAATGGAAAAACATAACATACCATGCTCAAGGCTGGGAAGAATCAACATTGTTAAAATGTCCATATTACCCAAAGCAATTTACAAATTTAATGCAATCTCTATCAAAGCACCACCATCATACTTTAAAGATCTGGAAAAAAACAGTACTTTGTTTTATATGCAAACAGAAAAAAATCTCGAATAGCCAAGACATTACTCAGTAATAAAAACAAATCAGGAGGAATCACACTACCTGACTTCCAACTATACTATAAATCTATAGTGATCAAAACAGCATGGTACTGACACAAAAATAGAGAGGTAGATGTATGGAACAAAATTGAGAACCAAGAGATGAACCCAGACACTTATCATCATTTGATCTTTGATAAGCCCATTGAAAAATATAAATTAAAGGAAAGATTCCCTATTTAACCAATGGTGCTGGGTGAATTGGCTGGCAACTTGTAGAAGACTGAAACTGGACCCACATTTTCTTAATTAAACAAAAAATGACTAGCCAAAAATAACAGGGCTGAATTTTAGAAAAAGAACCAAATCAAAGCACACAAGGTCAATGTCCCACTTGTATTACAGACAGCCTATAATATCTACCCACCATAAGGAGCCCCTGACACCTCTCCTTCCTTTCTGACATAAATGTATAAATAAATGCTAGAAAACCCTCTTTAGAGAAAGAGATTTACAGCTGAAGCATCTTCATTCACCAGCCTTCCACGCAGAATTGCTGTGGGCAGATATTATTATATTCCTTCACTAAGAACAGCAGTCAATGAGATCACATCAATTTCAGTTTTTCAAACTAGCTGCTCCAGGCCTGGGAACGATGAAAATGCTAATTCTGCCAGCTGAGTCCTGGTGCTTTAGGGATCTGGACACAGAGAAGGATAAGTTAAATGGAAGTATGAAAAGATGAGATCACATAGGAGTCCGCATAATGTGACAGACAGTAAAGAGACTGAAGGTTTTTCACAAGACAATACAATTAAAACTTCAGACAGAAGAAGTCCCTGTTTTACAAGATGTGATTTGGAGAGGGCTTTGCATGCTTAAAATGATCCCTAAAGTCTCCGGGGGCCACAGAAGACTATGACTCTGCCATCTGCTTTTTGTTGAGAGCAATTTCAAGATCTAAAAGTCTATGTGACATTCTTACTATTGTATTTTTTATTGCAATTCTAATCTGAATTTGGGAGGTGGGGATGCTGACCTTCCCCTTGATTCACTCTGACTTTTGGAGCTGGCAGAAAGCAGACCTCCATCTACAGGACCCTGCATCGGGCACTGCTCTCAGGCCTGCTTCTCCTCCTCACAATGCCGCAGTGGAAGGAGGCTGGAGGCCAGCAAAGCCTGGCTCTCTGGAGGCCACTCGACGCTGGCTGCATCCTCCGCAGCCTATTAGCTCTGCAGCCATTTGACACAACTCCATCCAGATGCTGAAAACTTACTGCAGGCTTCGACTATGCTCATAGCCATGGGGAGATGCAAATAATTATTTTTTAAATGCTTTTCTCTCTGTTTTTAACAGTAAATCAAGAAGATGCGATTTCTGGGGACATGAGGGAAAGGTCACCCTGTACCTGACAGTGAAGGGGCCTATCATGCAAATGAATCTCATTCTGTTTCTGTTATTTAACTAGGAAGAATGCCCAGAATAATCATCTCAAACACATCATTCAATCTTGGTAATCAAGTTGGAAAAACACAAATGTAAATCAAAGCATCTGGCCACAAACTTGGGATCACTGGCACCTTCAAAGTCAGAAAAATCAAATCCCTTCAATTCTGGGCTCTGGGTGTTTGTCACACTGACTGGATGTCCCTGCAACAGACTGACAGTGGAATCTGAGCTGCTTGTTCTACTATGGATCTCACAGGACCTCGTATTTGTTTTTACATATGCAAAAGTGCGTTATAAAAGAGGCAAATGTAACCGCCGTGCTTGTGTTAAAACAGTTCTAAATGCATTGCCTGCACTCGTGGAAAGCCTTTGCCACAAAGAATAATTACGTCTGGGAATGGAACACAGAAGAGAAAGAGAGAGGGGAAAAAGAACATTTTCATAATTCCCAACAACAAAGCCCTGGAAGATGAGCTCTCATCTTTCATGAAGCAGATGGTGGCATTTAGCCACAAGGGCGCTTAGAGTTTCAAGGGGGAAATCAGCTCCCACCTTGCAGGCCCTTGAGGGCCTGGAGTCCCAGCACTAAAACTGAAGAAATCACAGATGTGAGACCCAGAGATAGACTTGCGTGAATACAACTGTGGCCAGGAGGGGAGCCGGAGTGCTGTGAACAGGCACACATGGAGATGGCGTGGCACAGCCGTCCAGACACCGCCGAGCTGCAGGCCGACAGGCAGCGCACCAACGCCGCAGAAGAAGAGCCAATGTCTGTGCTTGCTCGGCTTCCACTTGCTTTAGATTCCCTCGCTGTCTGCACCGCCAAAAGTCTACGGTCCCAGAGACACCAAGCCCTGGGAACTTCCATGGTGCCAGTCAAAGCCACTCACTTTACCCTGAGCGTACACAGCCATGCACCAATCAGAACAGGATGTTGTGAGGAATGAGCTCTTACCCGCCATGTACTCACATCCCCACTGCACATGACAAGCATCCAGAGGCTTCTGCTCGTTATCTGAGTAACAACAAGAGCACGGACAAGCAGCCGGAGACACTTCTCTTGAACCCAAGGGGCATCAACCTAAAGACCCCCAGGGGTGAAGATACTGGAAGCAAGGTTCTGTGAGGTAAAGTAGCATGGTGAGGAAGGAGGAGCGAGCTCTGTCATGGGGCACAAAACCTGACCAAGGTCAGTTCTGAAAAACATGCCAAGACCTGAACCCAAGGTTAGGAAATTAAGTTCCCAAACCCATCCTAGCAAAAGTGCTACCTACCGCACTACAATCACCTTCCAAGGACTCTCTTGGGAAGCTGTGCACTGATGCCAGCATGTAGTCCACCCTTCAAAGGGACTTTGAAACTCTTTTTCTGGAATGGCCATTACAGCTGTCATCATACAACACACAAAAACACACAATAGCAGCAAACATCACTCAGCCAAACACCATCACCATCAACACAAACACTCATATACCAAGGTTACAAAGTCTTACCGAGTTGTTTATACAGTGCTCCCCCACCTATATCCAACATAAGGTGGCAAGTTCACAAACTTAATTGTCATACCCCATGTGTTGCAATTATGTGATGTTAGCTACTCCTGTATAATAGGGATGCTCAGGTATTTTTTAGTGTAAAGACCTCTTCAGTAAGGATTAAGGTCCTTCAACATAACAAAAGAAGAAATTAGTAGCACTTTCAGTGAGACCTCAGGAAGTTCTATGTATTTTTAACTAAAAAATAAACAAATCAAAAACTACAAATAAACTTAGCACACTGGAAAACTATAAGCATTATCATATGATATGATATCATATCATCATGTGTCAATGTACAAACACAAATCTGTGGACTTCCTAGATTATTTGTAAGTCACCCTTGTACCCCAAGTGGCATTTTAATAATAGCTAATATTCATTATCTAATTTTTAAATAAAAACAGACTGCGTAAGCATTACTTTTATCAAAGACTATTTATCCTGCCAAGGACATTAGGAGTCATGCAACTGTGCCTATTATTTCATAGAAAATAAATTATGTAAGTCTCTGGAAAAAAAAAAATTGTTGATTAAATTAAGCTTTAATAAAGGTTATTTATGGCTCCTGGAAAGTAGTTCTTCTCTTGCGAATTGTATCCCATAATTTCAGAAAACTTAAAACTTACATCATGTAGGGCAGAGAAACCTGAGTCAGCATCTTCTTGCCTCCTAATTGGGAGAAAGATAAGGACCATGGGTCCTCTCAAAACAGCAGTGAGATGAATCACTCTGTAGCTACCTCCTCACACCTACCCTGTCCTCTGCTCCTCCACCACCTACGTCCGCCTTTGCAGCCACACCAAGTCTTGCTCAGAATGTAAGCTAGGGGCACTCAGAGCCACCTCCTCTGCCACGGCAGGCCAGTACACCTGCCAGCAGTGACGCTCAGCACACTCCCACCAAGGGTTACACGTCAATCAACACTAGGACAGGTTCTCCCCATCTTATGGGGAAAGGATTGTATCATCAATCCTGATTAATTTAATGGCTAGATCTCACAGTGTTTGGACTTTCCTTCCCTCGAGCAGCTGCAGTTTCAGAGCTCTCAATGTTGACTTGCCCAGAATTCGGATGCAATATGAAGTTGTATCTTCACTCATCAGATAAACTCAAAGCGTTCGTGCAAAATCGACCAGTATCAGCTGCCCTCATTTAAGAAGAAAAGGCCTGTCTTCTCTTGTCACTGGTATTTTAGCAAAAGTGAGTCTCTAAGTGGAACAAAGGATGAGCTACAACATTGTGTCAACATTCTTGAAGGTCACCTCGTCATCTCCCTGTTTCTCGATTAGGCTAAATCTCCACTGTGACATTTTACTTTCTTTCTAAGCTTACCTTCAAAGAGTCACCCACAACTTGTTTCCATCCGTATTCCTCACCTTTACTACCTGGAAATTCTCTTTCTCCTGAGCTGAATATGTCGCATTAACATTTAAATGCACTTTCCTTTATTAAGTCCTCTGCACCTCCACACCCACATCTTCCCTATAGGTCACCCATGGCCTCCCACCTGCTGAATCCCAAGGACTATCTGCATTTCTCAAACCCGTGGGCTTCATTTGGTCCTGCTGATCATTGCCTTCTTTGTACACTGAGTCCATTTCCTGGTAAATCCTCTCTCCTGGTTCTAGTCCTTTGGCTCTAATTTTTGCTAAACTTCACAGATCCTTCCACCAAATTTTTTTTTTTTTTTTTTTTTTGAGACAGAGTCTCACTATGTCGCCCTGGGTAGAATCCCGTAGCATCACAGCTCACAGCAACCTCAAACTCTTTGGCTTAAGCAATTCTCTTGCCTCAGCCTCCCAAGTAGCTGGGACTACAGGTGCCCACCACAACACCCGGCTGTTTTTGTTGTTGTTGTTGCAATTGTCATTGTTGTTGAGCAGACCGGAGCCGAGCTCGAACCCACTAGCCTCAGTGTATGTGGCTGGCGCCCTACTCGCTGAGCCACTTCACCAAATTCTTAATGAAGGGCTTGCCCTAGGATTCCACTAATAAATACAGTAAATTAATGCAAAGTAGGTTCTGCATGAAAATAGTTAAGAAGTTGGGATGACATATTTTGAAAAAGAGGAAGATTCCTGGTGACTTACAACTTTATTACAATCTGTAAATCCTGCAACAGACAACTGGTTATATGATGCTTGATCCAAAATGGCTCAGGTCAGGATCCTGCCAGCAAAGAAAGTGAGTGCACATTAAATTGGACTGTGGTCTGACCGATGAATGCCTTTACTTATCATGCTACACAGGAATTACCTGTTCTCATGGCTGTTTCCTTAGATAAGTGGGAAGATAAAAAGTAAATCATTACAAAGTCAATTTTAACAGGTCTCTATGAAGAACTCCTTAACAGTGTCTCACTGGATTTAGAATAAAGTCTGTGCTTCCTATGCTAGCTTGAAATGCCTAAACATCTGGCCCCTTGACAGTGAGAGTAAGATGGAGTCAGTCCGGCTGGGGCAGACGTGACACAGCCGATCTGGTCAGTTTGGATCCTACGTGACCTCCACCTCCTGTCTCCCATTCTTAGTGTTTTGTGAGATTTAGCTCCCACCGGAAAGATGCCCATCTTGAGTAGCTGAGGAGGATTGCTTTAGAAAATTACCTTTTGAACTGGAATGTTGTTTTGGGTCATGGATTACACTGATTGTTGTCTATTTTGGGTCATGGGTTATGCTTAAGATAAAGATTAACATATATTTACTTTGAACTTTCATATATAAAATTTTGGAAGTGGAAGAATAGAATAGTCTTAGAGAGGCTACTCTCATTGTTCTCCAGAATGGCTGTCTTCTGACAAAGTTTGGCAGACCCATTCCCATCTCTGCATCTTGGCTGACAGTCACGGGCAGCCAGACCCTCTCCATCCAGTAATCCTTTGCCTACCTTTCAAGTCTTCTGGCCTTCTTGGTGGGTCCCACAAATAAGCCCACCTGGCTCCAAACTTCAACAATAGGAAAATTAGATATTTGTCCATTGTGTATGTCGACACAATGAAATAGCCTACTGACCACTGGGAAAATAAATAATCTACAGCCACAGATATGAATGGACATATCTTAGAAATATCAGATAACCAAAGAATATATATAGTATGTGATATCATGTTGATAAAATTTCAAGAGCAAGCAAATCTAGAAATATATTAAGAAAAATAAAGTGAAGCAGAATCAGGCAGGAGCTAGCTGGGGACAACTTGCAGGCGAGGGCGGGGAAACGGGGATGGGATCAGGAAGAAGCTCCAGGAAGCTCCATTTTCTGTTTCAACCTCACAATATGGATTCTTTTGTAGGTACCAAATGTTGTGTAATGTGAAAATAAATTTAAGACCATGTTTGCTGTGCCATGCCATAGCAGCCTACATCCAGACTGCAGTACATTTTAGCACACTGGCTCTGCTCATGGTGAGTCACTGCTTTTTGGTGGCCAGATCCTCACTCTAGGCCTTCTGGATTAACCGCCACATAACAATCAGCTGTTACAAGAATTATAGATTTGAAAAAAGCTTGTCATCACTAATCCTTCTCTTTAAACTCTATCAAAACTCTGTCATCCAGCCTCGTAACCCTTTGCGCACTGAACCTCCTTGCACTCATTCAGCACTGAGGTTGCTAGGTTGGCTGATTTTGTATCCTTAGTACTACTCTCTTACTGCTAGAGGAACATCAGGGCCAACTACACCTTCAGGAGTCCCTGCGGTCCCCAGCCTCGATAGAGCATCTCAAACATCCCCCCATGACACCCTCTGGGCAGCTGTGACATCTGCTGGTTGGTGCCTGATGGACAGTACGGACCATGCTCCTCTCTGGAGCTCCCAGCCTGGATTCAAATCCTGGGTCCACCACTCACTAGCAGCTTGACTTTGATTAAAGAACTTAACCTTTGGTGCCTTCAAATGGGAGTAATCACAGGAACCTCTCTCCTGGACTACCATAAGGATTAGGCATGTGAATGTATGAATTAATGCCTAGAGCACAGGCTGAATCTTCCTAATGAGGGTTAGCAATTACTATTATTATTATTAGCCAATACATTATAATAATTTTATTTACATAGGTACGATTATTTAAATTGTACACAAACTTTGTGGCCACCCTGTGGTCACATCATTATATAATAAATACAATATCATTATAATTATATAATTAAACATATTTAATATAAATATGCAAACATATAAAAATTAATATTGATACTTAATTATATACTTAAGTCTAATTATATAATAATTATGGATATGTTGATGTTAATATAATATTAACATATTGATATTTAATATTATAATACATATGTATGTAGATTTATGTTTATTATTTTTAATTATTATTATTATCTGATCTGTCCAGAAAACAAAATAGAAAAACAGGAGTTTCACTGAAATATCAAAAGTAGAGAAAGTTTCCAAGGGACATAAAGCCAAGTTATATATCAGAAATGAAGGTGCTTGGGCGGCACCTGTGGCTCAAAGGAGTAGGGCACCGGCCCCATATGCCAGAAATGGAGGGTTCAAACCCAGCCCCAGCCAAAAAAATGAAAGAAAGAAATGAAGGTGCCAGACAGTCCATTACCAGAGAGAAATCAAGGCCCAAAAGACTGGAACCATGTGAAACACAGGCTGCACGGAGCAGCCAGGGCCCACGACTGAGAGGAGAGAACAAATGAAAGCTGAGAGCTGCGGTGGGCAGCTTGGCGTCACCTTGCCAACCTCTCCGAACTGTGCTCACCCTCTTCCAGCCACCAGCCAGCCCCACGAGAGCCTGGTCTCCTGCCCTGACGATAAAAACGCAACATTTCCCGTCAGGCCACTACCCAGGCCTCTATCTCCCATCCAGTCCTCCCTGCTGGGGACTCTGAGCTGCCCTGCAAAAGTGGATGACAAGGGAATGACTCTGTAAGCCAGGCCGCCCATCTGCCACACGCCCAGAGTCAACACCTTGTCATTTGCTGCATTTCAGACCTGAAATGCCACCGTGGGGCTTGCTCTGCCCTTGGCATGCTGACCGTCTCTTTGCTTTTCCTTGGTCAACCAAGCAGAATCGAGTGTGGAACAGAACTCCACAAGGATAATGGGAATCCTGTCTGCGGTCAAGGCTCCTCAGAAACAGCCAAGCAGGTGCCTGACATTTCCTCTGGGGCATCATCTGCTGGCTGTTACCAGTGGCCACTCCCTGGAGGGTCGCCTTATCCCTTCTGCCCAGCCCCGGCAGGCTAGTCCCCGTGTCCCATCAGCAACACTGTTGCTGGCACGGCCAGTGTGACACTGGGAGAATGTGCTCTATGGACATAGATGGCAGATGGGTTAAGTAGCCCACATCAGCCTTCAGCTACAGGACAAGAAGAATCCCTCCAGAGATACTGGGAAGTTAAATAACATAAAGCAGGTAAAGGGTTTAGTAGAGTAGTTGGTATTCACAGATGCCAATAAATGTGAGTTCTTCTCTGCCTTCTCCTCCCCCCAACCCCCCACCCTCAGCTTCTGCAGGACCATCCCAAGGACTTAGGAAGGTATTCCTAGTATCCTGGAGGGATCACAAGTAGAATCTAATACCAGCTTCTGAATTTCTCTCTAGATCTTCAAGCTTGCCTATAAAAAATATAGTAAGAAAGACTGAGTTCAACACAATGTGGCTTAGCCGATAGGAGATTTGATGAATTTTTGTCCAGCAGGCTCTGAGAGTACATCTCTAAAGAGCTGAAATATTTCTGAAGAGAAGCAGAAGCAACGTGGAAGTCCCAGTTCCAATTCTGTTTCTCTGGCACCAGCCATATGGCAGGAATAAAACTTGCTAATCAGAATGCTCTTGAAGAAGAGCTAGGATTGCCCTAAAATGTATCACATTTAGTATGATAGCTATTATAATTCAGGCAGGATGGTATTGGCACAGAAAAAAGCAATTTTAAGTTCAAGGACGCACATTAAAAAAGGCAGTCATAGGCAAAGATAGTCTATTCAAACCATACTACAAGGACAATAGTTTATATTTTTTTTAAGTAGTATTAGAGATCTACCTCACACCATACAGTATACATAAATGAATGTTTTTTGTGTATTAAAAACCTAAAGGCTGAAAGCAAAACCTTGACGTTTTTAAAAAGAAAAATTTAAAAATACCCCTATGATCTTGGAGGAAAGAAAGAAACCCATGAGAGAAAAGCCCTAACTATAAAGAAAAACAATGGACAACTTTGCCTACTGTAAAAATTAAAAACACCTGTTCACCAAAGAACTTCAGAAAGCGGAAAGGACGATCCAGAAATTGGAGAAAAACAGATATTTTTGGCACGTATCATTGACAAAGAACTGGCATCAAGAATACAGAAAGAAAAAGTGGGAAATGACCACAAAAGAGTTAAATAAGGAGTATTTCCAGAAGAAGAAAGAAAAATAACCAAGAACCAAAAGAAAAGTTCACTAGGAATCAGGAAAACGGAAGTGAAAACCACAAGAGTTTGCTTTATACCCATCATAAAAGCAGAAATTAAACCTGAAAATACTAATTATGGAAAACAACCAGAATTCTTAGCTGATACAAGCATACACTGGAAAACAATTTGGCATTATCTTATGATGCATATTTGTTAGCATAAAAAACATACATTTTTTTCCATATATAAGAATTTTACATGTTTCTTTAAAAACTCTGGAAAACAATTTGGTATTATCTTGTAAACCAGACCACGTCCATATCTTACAGCCCAGGAACTTCCCTTCTAGACACAAATCCTGGATACATTCTTGCACATGAACGTCAGAAGACATAGACAACATTGTTCATACTGATGTTTTTAAAAGAAACAATCTAAGGGGCCAGGGGTGATGGCTCACACCTGTGATCCCAGCACTCTGGGAAGCCAAGTTGGGAGGATTACTTGAGCTCAGGAGTTTGAGACCAGCCTGAGCAAAGCAAGACACCCATCCTACTAAAAACAGAAAAACTAGCCAGGTCCTGTGGCCCACACCTGAAGTCCCAGCTGCTCAGGAGCTCACACAGGAGGAGCACTTGAAGGCCGGAGTTCAAGGTTGCTGTGAACAAGGCTGAGGACATGGCACTCTAGCCTGAGCAACAGAGTGATATTCTGTCTCAAAAACAAAGAAAAACAATCTAATGACCATCAACAGTAGTTTGCATAAATAAATGGTTGCATATTTTAAAAATGGAACACAATATACTTGTGAAAGTAAATGATCTATAACTACAAACATCAATGTGGATCAATCGAAGCAACATAATGTTATGTAAAAATATCACGTTGCAACAGAAGGCATATATAATATGTGAAATCATTTCAAAGTTCAGAAACAAGAACTTAACACACATATGTGGGTTTTTAAAAAATCAGAAAGCAAGAGAATGAGGGGAAAAAAATCAGGACAGGGACTATCAATTGGGAAGCAGGAATGACAATCAGAAAAATGATCACAGGGAAGTTGGTAATGCTCCTTAAATCGCAGTGTGCTCACACATGTTCAATTTATTATTAGCTTTTTTTGTTTACTTATCTGTACACTATTTTAAATAGTTAAAGTTTATCAGAGAAATGCAAATCAAAACCACCCTGAGATATCACCAAACCCAGTGAGAAAGCCCACATCACAAAGTCTCAAAGCTGCAGATGCTGGCACAGATGTGGAGAGAAGTGAACACTTTTACACTGCTGGAGGGACTGCAAACTAATACAAACCTTTTGGGGAAGGAAGTATGGAGAACCCTCAAAGAACTCAAACTAGACCTCCCATTTGATCCTGCAATCCCATTACTACTCAGAAGAAGAAAAAAAAAATGTCATGAGGACATCTGCACTACACTATTTATTGCAGCTCAATTTATAAACACCAAAATGTGAACCTAAATGCCCACCAACCCAGGAATGGATTAACAAGCTGTGGTATGTATACACCATGGAATACTATACAACCACTAAAAAGGATGGAGACTTTACATCTTTTGTATTAATTTGGATGCAGTTGAAATACGTTCTTCTGGGGTGGCACCTGTGGCTCAGTGAGTAGGGTGCCGGCCCCATATACTGAGGGTGGCGGTTTCGAACCCGCCCCGGCCACCAAACTGCAACAAGACAAAAAAGTAGCCGGGCCTTGTGGAGGGCATCTGTAGTCCCAGGTACTCGGGAGACTGAGGCAAGAGAATCACCTAAGCCCAAGAGCTGGAGGTTGCTGTGAGCTGTGATGCCAGGGCACTCTACCAAGGGTGACAAAGGGAGACTCTGTCTCTCTTAAAAAAAAAAAAAAAAAAATTAAACTCTCAAAAAAAAAAAAAAGAAATACATTCTTCTTAGTAAAGCATCACAAGAATGGAGAAGCAAGAATCCAGTGTATTCAATTCTGATTTGAGGACAATTGATGCCAGTACATGCCAGGTAAGGGGGAATGAGGTAGTGGAGAGAGGAAAGTGATGAGGAAGGGGAGGAGGGTTCACGGTGTGGGGTGACGCACCTCTGGGGGGTGAGACACTATTAATAGCGGGACTTCATCCAGAACACAAGCAGTGTAACCTAGCTCACTGTACCCTCGATGATTCCCCAACAATAAAAAAAAAATGAAGTTTAATATTTTCAAAAATACTTCAAAATTAAATTTTCTGGCACATCATGTCCTAAATAATATTGTGACTCCAAACTAGACAAGTGCAGTATCCGATCAGAAGGAGCTGCACAAAGATCCTGCCAGCAGGAAGGCAGCAGAATAGTCTTCAATGGTCACCATAGCAGGTTCCATGCTTTGCAAGGCTGATAAGGAGGTCATGTTTTCAAGGACATATAATAAAATCTTTCTTCTTATTTACAAAAAGATCTAGTTGTATGTTTGCAAAGGCACTGGTAATCTCAGTAAATAGCAAGATAGATTTTCCTCCTCCATAATTGAGCATCTGACACACCTGTCTCTTCCCAGCATTTGGCTTGTTTCAGTATTTTTTGTTTAAATATTGCCTGTTCTTGAATCTTCAACTCCATGCTTTCATACAAACTGGAGAACACTTCACCAGACACACAGCACTACAATGAAGATTAAGGATCTGCTACCAGCGCTTACTAAAGTATCAATATTTTCACTGTGATATCAAGCAAAATGTTAACACCTGCAGTGTTAAATACTTTCACTTTTTAAAAAGCACAGAGTTGCCAAAGTAGAGAAAGTACTGACAGTTTGATTGCGAGTCTAGAAAAGCCAAGAGAATTATTAAAGTTCATCTATTATTATAACAAGACCTATGATATTAATTTTTTTAATAGCAAGACTTTCAAGTTAAAACCAAGAGTTCACATATTTCAAAGGATGTCCAGTACAACCAAGTGATAAAATACAGTAAATTGATCTTTTGGCCATTTTCCTGATTTTCCCAAGAAGAAAACCATACGTGTTTATGTAGAATAGTGAATTTAAAAGTAAATTAGGAATAACTATCAGTTACAACTAGACAAAGGTATCTAAGAAAATTCTACAACGTGAATGTAAGATAAATAACATTCACTGTCTGTTGGAGTTAACGGGAAATAAAATTTTTAAATTAACTTCCCAACCTATCACATCTACCATGTGTAAAACATCTTCAGTGCTGATGGTACAGGGTATGAAAGTGAAAACCTGCCCTGTCAGCCCAGGGAAGAGACCTGTAACACACCCTGTAAACAAGGAAGATGAGTCAAGGGCAGGGTCAACCTGGATCCCAGTAGACGTTGACCTGCCTGGGGTTCTCTACTAAAACAACTGCAACTCAACCATTTTTCAAATCTACCATCAATGCACATATGCACGCAAGCATGTATGTATACAGTCAAGCAAGTAAGTATGTAGGTCCATATTCTCAGACATATACTGAAACAAAATCATCCAGGGGTTACAGAACTCTAAATTAATAATTAATGTTCTAAAGGTCATAACAGGAAAAAAGAAATCTGGAAACACTTTCAGAAGACTGGCATCTATAACATGAAGTTCCAGAGCAACCATTTGTGCTATTTTAAGATACCCCATAAGGAAAATAAGGAGGAGAAATTATTTCTAAAAAACACATAAAAGAATTCAAGACCTACAGCATATAATTAAGGTGTCCTAAGGGGGCACTATCCATACTGAATGTGATTTGCAGAGATTATAAGGTCCATAATACACCTATAAAACAGAATGCAAATGAGACTTCACTTTTTTTAAATAAACAGGAAAATATGAGCCTTCAGATTATAAGTATTACAAAATTTGCACATTCAAGTGCAATGCGTAATTGTATGATTCATTTGGAAGTTATACATTATTAATGAGAGGAAGGTTTTGCAATCATAAAGGCTGATTCACGATAATACACTTTAAATCTGGAGAAAAATATTTGTTCAAAAACAGCACCAACAGTAAACCTTAGTTAACTGGTGTTTTTTAACCTTCATTGATGAGCTTTCATAAATAAGGGAATTGTTTTTTTAAATGTGGAACTATCTCAGAGATCACATTTCCCTCACCAGTAATAAACATGCTTTACCAACACTACTTACCCCCCATCCTGTGTCAATGTTGGGACTATTTATAACAGCAGGTTCCCAAAAGCCCCATTATGAATGTGACCCTAAATATTTAGCACAAATGAAAATGAAGTCCCTAGGCGCTGCTGTTATTTGAAAAACAGTGGGGACATTAGAAAAAGTATGAGATTGGCAAATCTCACATTAGGTATAAGGGAAATCAGAGAACTAAGCAGGCTGTTGCAACTCTCTACTGGGTGTTGCCTCAGGAAGGTGCTGCAGAGAAGGAGGTTGAACTCAAACAGGGCCCTGAGGTCAGCGGACACTGCCTGGACCAAGTCATGGCCAAGCCAAACATCTGCAAATAGAAGGTAATGAGATGAAAAGTGAGGCCAAGGCCGGCCGGGCACAGTGGCTCATGCCTATAAGTGAGGCAGGTAGACTGCTGAAGGAGTTCTTCCAGAGTTCAAGACCAACCTGAGCAAGAGCGAGACCCTGTCTCTACTAAGAGCTAGCCTAGTGCCATGGTGGATGCCTGTAGCCCCAGCTACTCAGGAGGCTGAGACAGGAGGATCTCTTGAGCCCAAGAGTTTGAGGTTGCTGTGAGCTATGATGGCATAGCACTCTACCCATGGTGACAGATCAAAAAGAAAAGAAAAAGGAAGAAAGAAAAGTGAGGCCAGAGGTCAAGGGCAGTCAGTGACAGTGACAGAGGAAGAGTCATAAATGCAAAAAGGTTAACGTTTGAAATCTAAGTTCAGCTTGAAGAGAGCCTCATTTAGGAGGACGTGACTGGCAACGATGCCCCTTAGAGTAAAGCAAGAAACCAGATCATATAAAGCGGTATAAGCCAAGGTGAAACTAGTTAAGTACAGAGTGGATGTTTACTCCCCCAAATGAATGATCAGAGTGTCTTCTCACAGTAGTTGTAATAATATCACTAGCGCACAACCAGAGAGCAGACCACAGGCACAGGTGCCTTTTCCGACACCTTACGAGTTTCTCCTGCAGTGCTCTCCACAGCTCAGGGAAATGGGTTCTATTCAATCATTGTCTCCAGTTTATAAATGAGGAAATTAAGATTTTGAAAGGTAAGTAGTTTAACCAAGGCACACCGCCAGTAAGTAGCAGCAGGACTCAGACCAGTTGTCTTTCGTTCAAACTCCAGCAGAAGTAGCTAGCCAGAAAGGAAGACGCCCAAACACAGGACGCTGCCCTTTCTAACCCTGTCTGGATGAACCAAGCTGCTACGTGACAGAGAAGTTAGTTGTATCTACAGCATGTCTATCACCTGGGTTTCAAATTCATCTTTCTGAGCCTCTTTTCCTGATTTGAAAGTTCAAGTCCACACCGCCTTACCATATTGATAACAACAATAACCTTAACAGAATTACCATGCAGATTGAATGGGCTATCTGATCACCCTAAAGTTCAACACTCAGCCAGCAGCTCACACCAGCAGCCTCCTCACTGTCCTAACCCAGGACACCAAGCCACCCGCCCTTCTGTGCCTCCAGCATGGCTGAACATAATCCACTGTTCCAAAAACGGGGAAGGCCTCCATTCCTCACTGTGACGCTACCACCAGCCAGAACCTCAGGATCCTCCCCCGAGCCCTCCAGTCACATTCAGAACTCGACAATTCCTAATGCTCCAACATTCTACTCACAATGAGAGCTTAAAGAAAATAAATCAAAGAAGTATTTCTTCTTTTTTATTGTCCGTAAGATTTGGCATGATCTGCTTTTTGAAATTATCTTTTACTTTTATTTATAAATATTAGTTTCTATTTTTTAAGACATAAAAAAATAAATAAAAAGAAGTGGACTGATGACTCCATACTGAATCTCAGAGTCAAAGCATTCTATAATAGACATACTCTTATTTGACAACGTGAATGCTACTTTCTTTGCATTATCATTATCATTGCTTAATATTTCGATGTAGCAGTTGTCTGATTACTTTTCTAACTGTATTTATGTTCATTCTTTCTTTGAGGTTTTTGTTTCTAGTCCTTATCTTAAACATTCTTATTGTTATTAAATTTTAAGCCTTTTTAATTTTGTGAAGGCAAAAAAACGGAAACCTAATGAACACATGTATATGTAATAAATAAAATAAAATTAAAAAAAAAAGAAAAGAAATCAATAAAACTCTAGTTTTGCCAGAAGCATCTTCCTAGAGCAAAAGAAAATTTGGTAAATTTCTAAAAGTACTTTCTTGCTTTTTGCATCTCTTTTTACCCCTCCTAATGGACATAGTCTATTTTGTCACCTGCCTGTGACCTGCCTCTGTCCTACTCATGGGAGCACTGACTTTCCTCTTTAAAAAAAATAATTAAAGCAGGTATTTAATATGAAAGACAACAGTTTTTAAATTATGTGCTCTTTAGTTTCTTCTGTTCGACGGCCTGCGAACAAGCAAGGTGATATTAATTTTCTAAGACCTCACCTCTGACCTCTTAAATAATGCTTCTCACAGGCAGTAACCAGTTTGCACAATGTTCCCCTAATGTAAAACTAGGTTAATGACAGAAAGTTGTCTGCATCCAAGGCTGGGAAGCAAAATAAGATTTACCTACCTAACAGCAAACAAAATTCAAAGTCTAATGAAAGAGCCCACAGATTAAATTCACCTTTTATGACCATTAAGAACTTGGTTAAAAAGGAATAAGATCTCCCTAATAGAAAAGAATTTAATCATGATTTAATTATGCTCCAATAGTACTGGGGAGAATGGAGACCATTTAAGCTAGGGATTAATTTTCTTTTCTCTTCTCAAAAGATCTGCATATTTTTAAAGACATAGCGGAGCTGATTTCCCACTTAGGAGCCATGTGATGTTAAGGCACCAGGGCCGACATTCAGGAAGCACATAGTGGGCAAGAAAGAAAAGGGCTTTAAAAAGCTCTTGGGAGCAAAGCAGGGAAACCCATGAATGAAGGCACTTACATTCCAGCCAAGCAACTACTTAGGTTTGCATGATGGTTCATAAACTCCAACCTATCTGAAAAGCAAAAGCACATCACTGCTCTCTGTGTGATGGAAAAATCTGAAACAAGGAGGCAAATGGCAGATGTACGCCTACCGTCTTTTTCTTAACCACACAGGCATAGTTAGAGAGGCCCAGTGAACTCGGGTTTTGAATAGGAGATTTTTGTTTGTACCTAGATCATATTTTGATAGTACAAGTGGCGAATAGCCACAATTTCAACAGGCAGTTTACCTGGGACACTGAGCTGCCACGTTTTCTAACACACAGTAGGAAATGAGTATATGAAAGTGAAATAAAATAAATCACAGCACTGTGATCCAGATATTAACTCCCACATTTTCTCTGGAGATGATCACCAAGAGAACAGGCTCGGTATGTTACACATGTGTGGCAAACTGGGCTTAAAATGAGAATGGCCTCGACCTCCAAAAATATTAGTATCTGTATTAATCATTTGGGAGTTGTTATATTACACACCAAAATTCACGTTACTACTGACATTTTAAAGCAGAGTATTTTAAAATCTTTTTTTTCTTAGTTGGAGGATCTGCTTTCAAGACCCTAACCATCTGGCCTTGCATTCCTCTTCATCATAACCAACATCCCTGCTGGGACCTCCGAAAACTAGAACTACTCCAACACAGAGGGAAAGTCAATGTTGTCAGGCACATACCTAGAGCTACACCTGCTGCTACACCTCACCTGCTTCTACACCCACACCTGCTTCTACACCCACAGCTACACCTGCTGCTACACCTCATCTGCTGCTACACCCACAGCTACACCTGCTGCTACACGTCACCTGCTTCTACACCCACAGCTACACCTGCTGCTACACCTCATCTGCTTCTACACCCACACCTGCTTCTACACCCACAGCTACACCTGCTGCTACACCTCATCTGCTGCTATACCTCACCTGCTTCTACACCCACAGTTACACCTGCTGCTACACCTCACCTGCTTCTACACCCACACCTGCTTCTACACCCACAGCTACACCTGCTGCTACACCTCATCTGCTTCTACACCCACAGCTACACCTGCTTCCACACCTCATCTACACCCACACATCTACACCTATACCCACAGCTACACCCGCTTCTACACCACTTCTACACCCACACCTTCTTCTACACTGACACTGGCTTCTACACCCACACCTGCTTCTACACTGACACTGGCTTCTACACCCACACCTGCTTCTCCACCTCACCTGTCTCTACACCTACATCTATTTCTATACCCACACCTGCTTCTACACCTACACTGGTTTCAACACCTACACCTACCTACACCTACTTCTACACCTACACCTACATATACATTTACACCTGATTCTACACCTCTATCTACACCAGCTTCTACACCCACACCAGCTTCTACACCTACACCTACATACACATTTACACCAGCTTCTACACCTACACCTGCTTGTACACCTACCCCTACACATATTCTGTTTCTCAGAACCACTATTAAGCATCAGCTGTGTTTTCCTCCAGCTCCACAATGCAGTTGCTTACTATCCAAAGTCAGACCTCCCTTCCTCCTCAACACTTTCATCCAAGATTTTCTCTATATGTAGCATAAAAACCTCTCTTGTTTCTAAATCTCCCTTGTGTCCTCACAAGTCACTTTACCAAACATTTATTGCAAACATTTAAAACAAATTAATGATGCAAATGCTTATTAGGAGGGCAAAGTGAAATGAAATATGTACTTTTATCAACTACAAAGCTGTTACTCTTTACTCGCATTTTATAATTAGTCAGCTGATCTTCTGGTAGCATCAGCAGTACCCAGCCTACCTGGCTCAGACTGAGGAGTTCCTACGGCTAAGTGTCATAATGGTTCGAATCCTCATCCTGAACCTCACCCTCTTCCCCTCCACCTTCCCACTGCAGATGCACACTCTGCCAGGCCTCCTGCTGCCTGAGAGCTTGGCACTTGTTACTTGCCTGTTTCAAAGCTCTTAAACCTTTCCAGGGCTGGCCCATTTTTATCACACATAACTCAATACAAATGGTACATCCATAGAAAAGAATGATCAGATCAACCTGCCAAAAATATCCTCCTTCATACCCCCAAATTCTATGTTGCTATCTTTCCCATCACTATGGTATTTTTTCTTAAAAACAAGATCCTCCCTGCAATTATCCTGTTTGATTATCCTGTTGTCAGAATCCCCCATATTCCTAGGTAAGCTTCAAAAGAGAAAGGATTTTATCTATTCTGTTCACCAATAGCCCCAAGAACCTAAAATGACTTTCTGGGATAAGCACTCAAGAAATGAATGGGGGTGAGGGGAAGCTATAGCTACATTAATAAAAAAGAGGTCATTTTAGAGAATTTTTTTTAAAGACAGGGTTTCTCACAAAATCCCAAAACCAGAGATGTTGGCGTGGATGTGGAGTAAAGGGCACACTTCTACACTGCTGGTGGGAATGCAAACTAATACATTCCTTTTGGAAAGATGTTTGGAGAACACTTAGAAATGTAAAAACAGACCTGCAATTCCTCTACTAGGTATATATACAGAAGACAAAAAATTGCATTATAACAAAGATATTTGTACCAGAATGTTTATTACAGCCCAATTCATAATTGCTAAGTCATGGAAGAAGCCTAAGTGCCCATCGACCCACAAATGGATTAATAAATTATGGTACATGTACACCATGGAATATTATGCAGCCTTAAAGAAAGATGGAGACTTTACCTCTTACATATTTACATGGATGGAGCTGGAACATATTCTTCTTAGCAAAGTATCTCAAGAATGGAAGAAAAAGTATCCAATGTATTCAGCCCTACTGTGAAAGCTATAACCCATCCCTTTCATATGAAAGCTATAACCCAATTATAGCCCAAGAAGAAGGGGAAAGTGGAGAGGGGAGGGAGGGAGGGGGAATGGGTGGAGGGAGAGTAACGGTGGGACCACACCTGCAGTGCATCTTACAAGGGTACAAGTGAAATTTACTAGGTGCAGAGTACGAATGTCCTAACATCAGGAATAGCTAAGAAAATGCCGCGAAGGCTGTGTTAACCAGTTTGATGAAAATATTTCAAATTGTGTCTGGAACCAGCACATTGTACCCCATGATTACATTAATGTGCACAGCTATGATTTAATAAAAAAGAAAAAAAATTAATATTGTATGTAATCATAGACATCTCATACTGTCACTATCAAAAGAAAAGAGAATCACTGTGACACAGTCAAAATATTTAAAGTTTCTGATTTTAGAAGACCCAAAGATCAAAACAGCTGTCATGGAATAAAATATCCCAAATGAAACATTTCATCAACTCTGTGCTTTCTGGTTGACTCAGAAGAATAAAACAGAAAGTGAGAACCAATAACCATTTTGTTTCAAATGGCATGAAGCCCAGGGGAGAAAAGACTCGGATAGAATGAAATATTCCTGGTGGATTTAAATCAATGCCTAAAATATCAAAAGGTAAAACTACATTTGGTCATCAAATTAAATCTACAACCAACATAGAGCACTAAAAAAAAAAAAAAAAGGCAAGGCATAACTGATGGCCATGAGCTCTGTTCTTCACAATGGAATATGAAACTACTAGGAACAGAGAAAAGTGAAATCTAAAAGTGTTTAATTTCTGTGCTTTCCCCTCAAAATGTTTCTCACCAAAATTATAATCCAAGTATTATGAGATAGACATTTTTTTTCACCTCCATCCTCAGGAAACCTAGATTCCCCTAGAGGCTGGGGAATCTACAACCTGATAATCAGTCCTCTTAAGCAATAACAAATTCGACCTTCAATGGGCAGACTTATCAGAAGATCAAGTTTATAGCCATCAAATAAATAACCCAAAGGAAAATATGGCATTAAAAACTTGAATATAAACTTTTGAAACCAGTCTCTCCTTTCCCCACCAATCTCCAGCTTAATGAAGTTCATACTTCATTTTGTTTTTCTTAAAACTTCATTCCCAGCCAGGCACAGTGGCTCAAGCCTATAATCCCAGCACTCTGGGAGGCCGTGGTAGGTGAATTGATTGAGCTCATGAGTTTGAGATCAGCCTGAGCAAGAGCGGAGACCCCATCTCTAAAAAATAGCTGGGCGTTCTTGGGGGTGCCTAGAGTCCCAGCTACTTGGGAGGCTGAGGCAAGAGGATCACTTGAGCCTAAGAGTTGGAAGTTGCTATGAGCTGTGATTTCACTGTACTCTACCAACGGCAAGAAAGTGAGACTCTGTCTGAAAAAAAAAAAAAAAAACTTTTCTTCTCACTCCTAACAACACTTTTTTTTTTTTTGCAGTTTTGGCCAGGGCTGGGTTTGAACCCGCCACCTCTGGCATATGGGGCCAGCCCTCTACTCCTTTAAGCCACAGGTGCTGCCAGACTCCTAACAACATTGTTTTTTTACTTTTTTTTTTTTTTTTTTTTGGTAGAGACAGAGTCTCACTTTACCGCCCTTGGTAGAGTGCCATGACGTCACACGGCTCACAGCAACCTCCAGCTTTTGGGCTTACCGATTCTCTTGCCTCAGCCTCCGGAGCAGCTGGGACTACAGGCGCCCACACAATGCCTGGCTATTTTTTGGTTGCAGTTTGGCCGAGGCTGGGTTTGAACTCGCTACCTTTGGTATATGCGGCCGGCGCCCTTCTCACTGAGCCACAGGTGCCACCCGACTCCTAACAACATTTAACAATTAATGCCCTCCTAACAACATTTAACAATTAATGCCCAGGAATCCGAGAGGGACATACTGCCAAAAAATGAGACTAACATTCACACTCCAGTGTGCAGCAGGCCAGGCACACCAATTCCAATTACAGCTGAATTATGTGTGACATTTCCAAATCACACTGTGATAGCCAGAAGTTCCAACCTCCCCTCACCCAGAATTCCTGAGATCGGCATCCCAATAAATCGGTATCCCAATAAATCGGTTTCCCTTTGGCCAGGTGGGTAACCAAGGAAAGGAGGAATTGCTGCTATTCGGCTCCTGTGTGCTTTTTAAAAACTTTCTTCTCCAAGACGGCGCCTGTGGCTCAAAGGAGTAGGGTGCTGGCCCCATATACCAGAGGTGGCAGGTTCAAACCCAGCCCCGGCCAAAAACTGCAAAGAAAAAAACAACTTTCTTCTCCCAACTGACATCAGAGAACTGCACTAATTCCCTAAGTGAGAGCCCACTCCTTCTGGACACTGCTTTGCTTCTCTCAGGGCCCTACCAACAAGCAAGGTCAGATTTATCACATGAATCAAGCCCGAGTTTCCGCAAACAAAAGGATATTCTCACCATCTCCAGAGATACTACTCAGCAAAACAGCCCTCCCTGAAGCCAACTGCTGGACAGTGCGTGGCCCTCTGTGGAAAGCTGGACCTCTGCTCTGTTTAACTGGAGGACCGCGGCTCTAACTGGTATGCAGAATTTTTAAAGGAAGGTAGAAAATTCTGAGCACTCCGTATCATTCCGGTGCCTACTCATTGGACTGTAATTATCGTGCTTCTTTCCTCTCTTCCCCAGAATGCAAGTCAGCCCTTGGAAATCTCCAAAAGGACAGACTCCTGGAGCTGCCAGAAGAGATCCACCAAGCACGCCACTGCAGATATCTGCAGTTGGTGTCATCAAATATTCAACAAAGCATGGCTTTCAAAATCAAATAAAAGAGCTTTGGGTACAGCTTTTGGGGATGATCCTGGAATGTGAAATGTTAATTGCCATTCTGCAGTGAAGAGGTTGGTTTTGTTAGTTTCTTGGTCGCTTCATTATTTGTTAGCATATTTCTGTTCAAACCCAAATAGAAGCATTTTAACTTCATCTTGTGTAATTTAATGCCACGCATAATCTCCGGTGACTACTGATTTTCTTGTTAAATCTTTTCTGTGCAGAGGTTTGTACGGCTGAGACGAAACCCCAGAACCCAGCAGGCACACGCTGGTGTCGTTATTATCTCACCTCTAGGTCAATATGCAAAGCATCAAATGCTGTAAGCTCCATGAGACCTTCTGCACTGCAGTACAATTTGTAACTAGAATTGCAGATGCTCTGTTCTGCCCCACGGCCAACGTGGAATTCAGGTGTTCCAGTGAATCGTTTTGTCTTCTTAAATACTCAGGACATGACTCAACGCTGTGACATGTCCAGGAATAACATCCATGTTAGATTTCACCTGCTTTTCAATGGTGAACTGTTACATTCATGCATTTTAAAATAGATGGCTAATTTTACTCGATACAGAGTTTCACACTAAACAAAAAAAATCTAAACAATTTTAAAATCTAGGCTCCAGCCCTGAAAAACTTTAAGTTTCCCTGTTAGGACTAGAAAAATCGCAAAATTCAAAACGATCGTCCATATGTTCAAGCGTTTCATATGCATCAGAAAGCAGAATGCTAATCAGTTCATCTTTCGGCCCCCATACACGTTCGTTTAGAAAAGTATCTGTTTTGCTGTGGGTGCTGTTTAATATCACTTTCAAAAGGCTGCTGACAAACAGTATCAGAGAAGCTGGTGGAAGCTGGCAAAGTACTCAGATGTTCTGGTTCAATGACTGGTTTAATGACCAGGCTGAACTTGGCCCAGTGGAATTAGCCCCCTAGAAACACAACTGATGAACAACCAGTGGGGCCCTAAGCGAACTCTCAGTAGGGCGGGGCATTTAGATCACCTTCACATACTTTTTCACTTTGAAGTCTGAGTAATAAATGAAAAACCATTATTTAAAATGTATTAAACAGCATTGCATCATTTGGGGATAGGCAGACCATAACTGTTTCCACTTTAAAGAAAGCCCCAGGCCCAATTTTTAACAGTGTCAAAAATTTCTAATTCACAAATCTGTCTCTAGATTTTGCTTTCAAATGAAGCAAGCCAAAAGAAAAGCGATTTGGGTCCATTTTAAAATTTTCAAGTCTATTAGTTCAGCAAGAATTTGCTCATGAATTTGTCAGTAAGACATTGGCTCTGGAAATAAGGTTCATTTCAGGCCCAGTGTTACTGATTTTTAATCATCTCCAGGACATCCACCACTTCACCTCGTCGCCCCACCTGCTATATCTGTTCTCCCATTCCAAGAATAACAAATAAAATAAAATGAATAAATACGTGAGATCTGCCATCACTGACATTGCAAATATTAATACTTCTCTGAAATATATTCCTCCACAGGGCCTGATTATTTCATGATTTTAGATGTATCAGACGTCAGAACAGGTACATACAATATGTACAGGAGCCAGACCCAGCGAATGTGGGGGGTAAAAGAGGAGAGAGTTTTCCCTTTGAGAGTTAAGCATGTAAAGCAACAGAAACAAAATTGAAAACAAAGATACACAAAACCAACTTGCACAGCTTTGGCCTGAACTGGATCATACTTATAAACACAAGTAAAAAAGCCTGGGTCTGCCCAAAACCGCGGGAAGTCAGTGGGGGTCTTTTCACCAAGTGCCCTTTGGCTAAAGTGTCCAGAAGCCTCACTGTCCAGTCCACAGAACTCAGCCATCAGCCGCTCTCTGCCACAGCTCCCCACTCTCAGCCCCTGCACAGCACTCAGCGTTGTGAGTTTTTCCTCTTATTCATTTGTTACCTGTCTCTATTCATGCTCCAGCTCCCTCTCAGCCCACCTTGAATGGATACCTTGTTCACACCACACTGAAGGAGCCTAGACCTTGCTACTGACTTGTGAGATGAACAAACTAATAGCAACACGGCTCACCAGACCGATGGATGGCCGGCCACTTGCAGAAGTCCAGTCCAGCCAACAGTAACATGTCTCTGGGTCAGTGAGCAAATCAGCATTCTGATGTTATTCCTCAGCATTTTAAGAGCTTTGCAAATTTGAGGCAGAAGTCTCATTAACTCCAGGACACTAATGAAATTACTATTCTGATCCTGCAAGAGGCAGAGCCAGACTTTGACCTGTCAGCAGCCTGGGCCAGCAGCTGGGCACTCGGAGACGTGCCGGGTCCCTGAGCTGACCTCCTCCGGGTTTCTCTGTGCACACGGACAGGTCATGTTTGAAAGGTCATGTTTGACGTCTTAATTCTAGACTTCTTGACTGTTGATCAAAAAAATCTTTGCAGTGAAACTGACACTCTGGAGCTGAGAAACTAACAAAAAACCGATGTGTCCTCCAAGCTCCCCCTCTTGTCTCTTGTTCTTAGGGGGAAAGACCAATTCTACAACCACCGCTAAAATATACTTAGAGAATTAAGTGTCCCGAAGTAAACAGCATTTTTTTTTTTGAGAATGTATTGTCTTTATTTTTTTTTATTAAGTCATTTGTACATAGATCATAAAGACATTTATGCCATTATGGGATTTGATGTGTTGATTATTTGTACAAATTGGAGTGCCTACATCCTACTAATCAACATAGCTTTCACCTCATTTACCCAATTACTGCATTAAGACATTTGTGTTCTACACCTAATAAATCCAACTTATAAAAAGAAATCAAAGGAATAATCTTCAAGGAACTATTTCACTTTAACCTAAGCAGATGTTTTCTTATAGGGTGATTCCATATAAGAAAAACACAGCTAGGAGACCCACAGATGAACCAATCAATGTTTGTATCAATTCTCCAGGGCGAGCCTGAGGCCCAGATCCTAGGCCCAGAAAACACCTGGGTGATTTCTGCAATCTGTAACTTGTCATGGAAAGATGGGAATATGGTATGACATGGTCCTCAGGAAGATTTTAAAAAAGAAGGAGGAGCCACTAGTTACCACTATGTGTATGTATGGGGATTTTAGAGGTCATTGCAGATTCCCCAAATTAGCAACTGGTAGAGAGCTTGGACAGGGTGGTTGTGTATTTCAACTCAATAGTAAGTGCTAAAGGAGGAACTTATAGGAGGTTTCAGATGAATTCAACCCATCTCTATTCAGTGTACATAGTAACTAATATTGAATACCCATTGACCACTGGATAAAGTGGACAGAGCATTTCTACACTAACTCTCATCTCTGCAGAAGCAGCAGCTGTAGAAATAAAAACCTTCTTTGGCAGAGATGAAGTCCCTTTCCCTAGGATAGTCTACAACTATTTGGTAGCCACACTTTCATAACATCCAGAATAGATTCCGGGGGAAAACAGTATATCTGTATACAGAAGGTGTTTGGACCATGAGACATGGGTTGCAGTTTGTCTTTCCAGCTGGCATAGCACTACCCCAGGGAATGCTGTTCCTCAGTAGTAACAGGGTAAGTACTTGTCTGCCTTACCATCTCTTTTTCTCATTTAAAAGCCCTAGAGACACACTAAGCACAGAACTCCCTGTTGCTAGGTAAGTGAATAAAAGAGGTGTTCTGAATTCTAGCCTGTGCTACCTGAAAGCTTATTAAAGCAAATGGATTCAATTCATTATGCCCCACTGCTATCGTAACCAACAGAGACACCGAGAAGAATCGTGCAAACAGGTGCTTTATGCCCCCTGCCATCCTAACCAACAGAGACACCGAAAAGAATCGTGCAAAAAGGTGCTTTATACCCCACTGCTATCCTAACCAACAGAGACACCGAGAAGAATCGTGCAAACAGGTGCTCCCCCCAGTTGCTTACCATTACATCATACCCCTTTAGTCCAATCATGTTACTCTACGACCGTCCACTTCTTCCACCAGACTAAGCATACAACTACAGAGTTTTCCGAGTCCTTGGGTCTTTCATTTCTGAAGGCTCCCATGTCATGTAAAACTTATATTAAATAAATGTGTTGTACTTCTCTCTTGTCCAGATGTCTTTGTTGTAGGGCTGACAGCCACAACCCAAGGGTGAGGAAAAGACACCACTTTCTCTCCCCTGTACCGTTTATAGTGTGTTCCCAAAACAGAGAGCCATCAAATGTTAGTTCCTTTCTTCGTTCTCATCTTTCTTCTTTTTTAATACTAAAAGAAAAACCTTACATCATTTCACTAATAGCTTTCTTCGTAAAGTTATGTGTTTTTGAAATAGCAAAGTAACTTTTTTGTTTTTTAAAACAGAGTCTCACTCTGTGGCCAAGGCTACAGTGCTCTGCCATCACCGTAGCTCACAGCAACCTGAACTCCTCAGCTCAAGTTATCCTCCTGCCTCAGCCTCTCTAGTAGCTGGGACTACAAGAGCCTGCCATGATGACCAGCTAATTTTTATATTTTTAGTAGGGATGAGGTAGGTCTAGCTCTTATTCACGCTGGTCTTGAACTCCTGAGCTCAAATGATCCTCCTGCCTTGGCATCCCAGAATGCTAGCATTACAGGTATAAGCAAAGTGACTTTCATACCATACTTAAACACAAAACCTAGCTTAAAAGTCAAGGCTGGGGCAACTGTCATTCTGCAACAAAGGCAACTGGGGAAACGATTTATTTAAATACTAAAAATAAGGAATCATCCCTGTTATATTGTTTGGGTGTGAATCTGTCCATGGACTGAGAAAGATTTCTCACACAAAAATTAGAACAGTAAGCAGTAAGTTTATTTTAGCTTAAAGATTAGAATAGTTTTAAAGAAAGAAAGTTTGTTGTTTTTTTTTTTAGACAGAGTTTCACTCTGTTGCCCTCAGTAGAGTGCCATGGCATCACAGCTCGCAGCAACCTCCAACTCCCGGGCTTAAGCGATTCTCCTGCCTCAGCCTCCCCAGCAGCTGGGACTACAGGTGCCCGCCACAACGCCTGGCTATTTTTTGTTGCAGGTTGGCCGAGGCCGGGTTCGAACCCACCACCCTCGGTATATGGGGCCGGTGCCCTGCCCACTGAGCTACAGGTGCCACCTTCACACAGTAATTAAGTAAATGAGATGATGTATTTAAAAAATAATAATAAAATAAAGAAAGTCTATTTTATTTCCCAAAGGTAGGATGGGCAGTACACGAGAGAAAGAAATGTCAGCACTCAGAGGATATGGAAAGCGGGGTTTTGATTTGGGGGAAAAGAAGAAAAAGAGTTATTGCAGCCAACGAACAGTAAAAAAGAATGTGAAACTGCTCCATATGTTTTTTTATTTTTTCTTTTCTCTGTTTTTCAAAGCTCTTTGAAATCTGGTCTGGCAGGGACTGAAGAATTACACCCCTGTGATCAGCTTAGGGTACTTCCAGGCTGTGAATACAAACTCTTAGAGACACCAAGTTAAGCTTAAAGACAATGACTTGAGCCCCAGGTGTTTAATCAAAACAAAACAAAGGGCAGTTGTGCTATGAGTTTTTCTTCAAAGGGGCAATTATGTCCTGTAAGTTTACTTCTCTTACCTTCTGTTGGATAATTTATCTGTCTCTGGTAGGTAGGTCATTAATTTATCTGTCTCTGGTAGGTAGGTCTTTCACATACATTCCTCAGATCACTAGAACACTCAGATAATAGTGCATTGTGGGACTTCTTGATAATGTCAAAAGTTAAGTAATGATTATTTTATCATTTTCCTACAACTTTTTATTCCCTATCAATATTCTACTATACAACAATTTATTGATTTGTTTGTGTGTTTACAATCCAAACACTGCATTGGCAACTTACAGTCAGGAACTACTGGTTAGTGTCCATTTAATTCACCCACACTTTGGTGCCCAGGACACGCCACACCAAAATACGACTGCAGGAGACCAGAATGTGCAACCTCAAAATACATTTCTTTGGCATATTGATTATTTCAAGCTGGTTATTTTGAGAAACTGCAGACACAGGAGTAGCTCTCAAAATCTGCCCTTTTAATAAAGAGAAATCTATATCCAAAAAAAATTTTTTTAGCAAAGGCATCCAGATCATGAAGAAAGCTGCTCCAAGACAACTTCCCTCACTTGAGAGATTAAACCTTTTATTCATCACACATTTCCTCCCCTGACTCTTCCATGGTTTTATCTTCACAACACCCCCACCCGCAAGCCCCAAGTTTCTATTCCTTTCTGTAGCTCAGGATGCTATGTAAGGCTCAATCATCTGGTCTTTCTTTGAGTCTCCTATTTTTGTGAGACTCCAATGCACATAGACATAATTAAAATGGTTATTCTACTGTTACTTGCCTTATGTCAATTTAATCTGTAGCCTGGCCAAACAGTCTAGAAGAGCAGAGGAAACTGTTTTCCCCTCCCCTGCATTTTATCAAATATTTAAGTCCAAATTATTTATGACTATTAAATTTAAAGCAGCTTTTGGTCAGTGCATTCCTAATTATCTCTACTTGACATTTTTAAGCACCTTGAGGATAGAGACTAAAGTTATTCATGAGGGGTTTCCTGACAGAGAGAAGGCCAAATAAGATTTGTTGAATAAATTATGTGACAGCATGATTATTCAATATTCACATGCTATACAAACCTATACCTGCCTGACTCATAAATGATCCACACGAAGAGTTAAGCAGGGTAACCTATTCCAACCCCCCTGTTACAAAGGTAACTGTAACCAGCGCCCCATCAAATAAATTTCAGTGACTCCTGTACCAATCCCACAAATGATAGATTTTCTGTAAGACAAAAGAGCTAAGATTCTGAAGTCCCCTGGGGAGACTTCTTGATGCCAACATTCTCCATCCCCCACAAGTGCCCCCAACCTTGACACCTCCCCTCCATGTAGCCCCTTGTTAATTATACCATGACTTGCCCCAAGGCACATGGTCCCTCCTTTGAAAGCCCATGATCTCCCTTAATCAGAGAGACAGACTTGAGACAACTTCTCCTGACATCTGTCATATTAAAAATTCCTTTCTTCCTCGGCAATCTTTGTTGTCCCAATAACTGGAACTTTGTGTTATAAACAAGTGAACATAGACCAAAACCCCCTTGGGTTTTGACAACAAATGTCCCAGTTCAGCAAACCAATCCAAACACAGTAAACACCCAACTTTTATGATGCAGAAGATTAACAAAACATTCCCAGCTCCCCCACTGCTCAGGTGATGCCATTGCTGCTGCACTGCCACAGGAGGCAGGAGGAGAAAACAGGAGGCAAGCGGAGCCTGGTCCTCTCCCTCTTCCATCGTTAGAAACCCATTATCCTTCAACTGTCATGGAAGAAACAAAGCCCATGATCTTAGCACTTTGGGAGACCAAGGCAGAGATTAGGATTGCTTGAGCTCAGGTGTTCGAGAGCAGCCTGAGCAAAAGCAAGACTCTGTCTTTACAAAAATATAAACAATCAGCCAGGTGTAGTGGCATGTTCCCGTAGTCCCAGCTACTCCAAAGGCTGAGCCAGGAGGACCATGTGAACTATGATGACACCACCGCACTCTAGCCAAGGATATAGAGAAAAAAAACCTTCTCAAAAAGAAAAACAAAAGAAGAAGAAACCGCATACTTCAGGGATGGCAAATGGGTTGGCCAAGGTCCCCATTCCTCCCCTCATGTAGATATCCCTATGTGATCTTGGACTTTTTTCCCAAAAAGAAAATATTCTCTAGAAGAATATTCCAGAAGGTCCCTACCAGGGGCCTGGAACTAGCACATTAGGTAACAGCCAGCTCCCAGGAGAGTGCCTGAGAGCCCTGAATTCTTGGCAAGACATCTGACCCCCTTCACCTAAACTCACAGCCTCACTGCCACCACCTGAAGCCATCAGGACTAATTTTATTAGGCTCTCTACATTTTTATGGAAAATCTCAAATATACAAAGTGAATTGTTCAATGTTACTCCCATATACCTACCATCCAATCTTGCTTCTACCCCAGGATTATCCTAAACAAATCCAGGCCATATCATTTAATCTGTGAATGCTTTGGTCGATATCCCTAAAAGATAATATAAAAACTCCCATCTATAAATGCAATCATAATATTATCATCTCCCTCCCTCCCTTTATCAACTATAATTCCTTAGATCCCTATTTATTAATCAGTCTCCAAAAGGAGCCCAGAACTTCCAGATCACATCCCACATCCTCCAGACTTTCATTCCTGTGAAGATGAAAGGGTCAAGTGGTTCCCCATCACTGGTACTTTCCATACTCTTTACAATGGCATCCCCTCCCCTAGCATCACTCCAAATTCCCCTTCCCTGAGTTACTGTTTTCCTTAGCACTTAACCACCACAGGACACAACAAAGATGTTCACCTGTCTTCTGGTACTAGAAGTATGCTCCACAAAGACAAGAAATTGTGTCCCCCTGTTGCTGTAACCCCAGAACCTAGAGCAGAGCTGTCCAGTTCAACTCTCTGGGACGGTGGTGAACTGTGTCCACCCTGTCCAATGCAGACCTTATAGCCACGTGTGGCTACTGAGCATTTGAAAGGTGGCTAGTGTCACCAGCACCTGCTTTAGAATTTTTATTTTGTGTTAATTCATTTAAATTTAAATGCCCACATGTAGCTAGAGCCTTCCATATTGAACAGCACAAAAACAAACAAACCAAAAAATACCTATTCCTAAGACATAACAGATGTTAAACAAATGTTTGTTACACAAATGAACAAAGATTTGCCTCCTTTGCTGTAGTGGAAAGAGGGCGGGTTATGGAACCAGTAGACTTTTATTTGACACCTACTTAGTCGTTTTATGAGCTTCTATGCTTCATGTTATTGTTTTGCATATTTCTACCCAAATGGGAGCCTGTTTAGGATAGGTGTCAAGTCTTTTTTCATCACTGTAGCATCAGTACCTACTGTCTCTATTTCGTTTTAAAAAGAATCTCCTTTCTTTTTTCTTTTTTGAGACAGAGTCTCACTCTGTTGCCCTGGGTAGACTGCCATGGTATGATGGTTCACGGCAACCTCAAAGTCTTGGGCTCAAGAAATTCTCTTGACTCAGCTTTCTGAGCAGCTTGGACTATAGGCTCCCACCAGCTAGTTTTGTTTTTTTTTTTATTTATTTTTAGTAGAGGTGGGTCTCGTTCTTGCTCAGGCTGGTGTCTGAATTCCTGAGCTCAACCAATCCTCCTGCCTCGGCCTCCCAGAGTGCTAGGATTACAGATGTGAGCCACTGCGTCAGGCCTAAAAAGAATCTCCTTAAAAAGAATATTTGCATGTATCAACGAATGAGTGAAGAGAGAAGCATATGGAAAAAATTAAAGTCTTCCAAAACAACCATTCACCTCTAGGAGGCATAGAGAAAGATCCATTTGTAATTTCTCAATTTGAAATAGACACGTGGATATTTACATGAAAAAGTCATCTAACAAAGTATACATTCCTTAGTATAATTCAATTCAAATAGATGGCACTGCTAGAGTCAAAATGTTTTAATCACAGCTATTGTTTTGATTAATAAACTTAAAAAACTGCTGGCTGATATAATAAAGTATTTCCTTCAGTTATATTTAAACTCATCATCAAATTTCTGTGCATAACGCTTCTTTTGCTTTTGTTTTTCAAAAATTTTGTCAACTAAATTAACATCTGGTCACAGGTTGTTTTCAAAATACTCAAGTATATTTTACCCATAATAGTTGCATGCATAGTCCACCCTTCAAAGAAATAATTCCTAATCTATAAATATACCAGAAATCTCCTTATTGTGCCATTTAATGAATCATTTAGTTTTATCTTAATCAAGTTTAAATCTTATTATTTTTTACATGCTTATAAAGAAAACAATTGCCCTGAGCCAGAAACTCCAACTAGACAAAATCCCATCCTAAGTCTACCATCCAGGAATGTGAAAAGCCTTTGTAAAACCTTGTTCTATTTCTATATGTGTAAATAACTAATAATGAAATCTACATCATAATGGTTTAGAAGTAAGTTACAAAGAACAGTTCTTTCTTTTATCAGTTTTCAGAATCAGTTTGTAGTTTCTTGGTTCTTTTGAGCTTGTTTGGTTTTTCCCTCCACTATTATTAGAAAGATAAAAGTCCAAGTTTAAGCCAATCACCTTAAGCCTGTAAAACTCACCTTCACAAGAAAGAAGGACAAGGAACAATGAGAGGCTGTAGTAGACGTTAGTAAAATGGAAATTTAGCAGGATGACTCACTGAGGATGACCAACTCAGACACCCAATGCTACAGCAGTAACTGCCCTTCCACTTAAAGAACAAAAACAGAAGACTTTTGTTCTAAGTCCAAAGCAGGGACTTGAAAATCAGACAAAAAATAAATATAGACTTGAAAATCAGACCAAAAAATAAAGATAATGAAATCTAATTATCTTTCAGGATGACAAATATCTAGATAATCTAATAGAAAAGAATAACACCTGGTATTATTGATCAGTAGACTTAAGGAATTTAGAAGCAATATTAAAGAAATAAGGAAGAAAATATAATTAAAGACAATAATAAAATTGTTGAACCATACCAGTATCACCAAAAAGCATTTACTCTAAACACTGACAATCTTTTGTTTCCAAAATTTATCATTAATGTGAATGTTCCAGATCCTACTGAAATTACTATGAATAACGTATATAAACTTGTTTTACAAAGTGAACTGTTTTATGGGAACATAAAGTATTCTTCTTCAATACTAAATCAATTAATCGAAAGATTCCACTGTTTATATGGTATGTTTATCAAGTACTGATTGTTAGAGACTTCAGGAATCACCTAAAATGATGCCAGGAATATGTCCTATTGGTCACTCCTGTAATAAGGCATGGTACCTAAAGGCAGAGGCTGGAGGCACACAGCCACAGCTACAGGACACCAGAGCCAGAAAGGCCATAGCTCCAGTGGCTCAAGATGCCAGAAGAACGGCTGCACCCACCGGCCCTCCAAAAGAGCTGTGCTGTGACCATGATCGGCACCTCCCTGGACCTCGCTAAGAGCTGCCCCAGAACCCCCAACCCGGAACCCCCGACCCACGACTCACACCCGACGGGCCTCCGCACGCCCTGATCAGGAGATGCGGGAGCCACGCAACCCCGCATCCTCCCTCCTGTACCTCCCTGCCTCCACACCGGCCCGCTCATCTGACCAGGGACTCTTGGTAGCCGCATGCCCTCCAGAGCCCTCCCTGCCTCTGCGCAGAGCCCTTCTCCTGGCCAGAGACTGCTGGAGCCTTGGGCTCTCTGTGCCAAAGTCACTGGGTGCCAGGCGCTCCCAGAACCATGCGCACCACCTCCCACCCTGATGCTGGATCCTGGTGTGTCAAACTCCAGAGCTGCTTCCACAATCAGAACTCCCTGTCTGGGACAGCCCCAGAGGAACTACACAGGGTCATTCCCTACAAAGATCCAGCAACAATAGAGTGATCCCCCTGGGTCTCAACTCAGAGAGACATCACCCAAACACTGAGGACCGACAGAAGCAATGGTGAAAAAGAATCATGAGATGAAATCAAAGGAAATACTCTGGCAATATGAATAATCAGAGTGGATCAACTCCCCCAAGGAACAATAGGGCAGACACAGCACAAGATCCCATGCACAAACAAATAGCTGAGATGTCAGAAATCGAATTCAGAATCTGGATAGCAAATGAGATAGAATTAGAATTCCAAGCAGTAACCCAAAAGATGTCTCAAGAATTCAACGAATTCAAAGACAAAATGACCAAAGATTTCAACACATTGAGACAAGAAGTTGCAGCCCTCAAAGATCTCAGAAACACAGTAGAATCCCTAGGTAACATAATGGAGCAAGCAAAAGAAAGGATTTCTGACACTGAAGACAAAGCTTTCGAACACTCCCAAACTTTCAGAAAGGAAGAGAAATAGAGGGCAAAAACAGATCACTATCTCAGAGAGCTCTGGGATAATTTAAAGAAAAACAATATTCATCTTATAGGAATCCCTGAAAGTGATGAAATGGCTTCACGAGGCACAGAGTATCATCTCCATGAGATTAGGAATGAGAACTTTCCAGACATGCCAAGAGATTTTGAAATTCAGATAGCTGAAAGTTTCAGAATTCCAGCATGACTCAACCCGAATAAGACATCTCCCAGTCACATCATACTCAATTTCACTAAAGTTAATATGAAGGAGAAAATTCTGAAAGCAGCCAGGCGAAAGAAAACCATCACCTACAAGGGGAAGAATATTAGTAACTGCGGATCTCTCTGCTGAAACCTTTCAAGCTAGAAGAGGATGGTCATCGATTTTTAATCTCCTAAAACAAAATAACTTTCAACCCAGGATCCTGTACCCAGCTAAACTGAGTTTCATTTATGATGGAGAAACTAAACACTTTAACGACATTCACATATTGAAGAAATTTGCCATAACTAAACCAGCTCTCCAGGATATTCTCAGACCTATCCTCTATAAAGACCAGCATAATCTTCCACCACAAAAGTAAGCCCACCGAGAAATTTTTGATCAAATTCCAACTTCCACAGTTGCAAAAGGATTAAAAATGTCCACCGGAGTCTCGAAAGGCTTATCAATATTCTCAATTAATGTGAATGGTTTAAATTCTCCTCTAAAGAGGCACAGGTTGGCTGACCGGATACAAAAACTCGAGCCAGATATCTTCTGCATACAAGAATCTCATCTTACATTAAAAGACAAATTTAGACTCAAGGTGAAGGGATGGTCATCTATACCACAGGCAAATGGAAAGCAGAAAAAAGCAGGCCTTGCAATCCTATTCGCAGTCTCAATAGGCTTTAAACCAACTGAAATAAGGAAGGATAAGGATGGACACTCCATATTTGTTAAAGGTAATACTCAATATGATGAGATTTCAATTATTAATATTTATGCACCCAACCAGAACGCACCTCAATTTATAAGAGAAACTTTAACAGACATGAGCAACTTGATTTCCTCCACTTCCATAGTAGTTGTAGATTTTATCAACCCTTTAGCAGTGCTGGATAGATCCTCCAAAAAGAAGCTAAGCAAAGAAATCTTAGATTTAAACTTCACCATTCAACACCTGGACTTAACAGACATCTACAGAACTTTTCATCCCAACAAAACTGAATACACATTCTTCTCATCAGCCCATGGAACATACTTCAAAATTGACCACATCCTGGGCCACAAATCTAACCTCAGCAAATTTTAAAAACTAGGAATTATCCCTTGCATCTTGTCAGACCATCATGGAATAAAAGTTGAACTCAATAACAACAGGAATCTGCATACCCATACAAAAACATGGAAGCTAAACAACCTTATGCTGAAGGATAGATGGGTTATAGATGAGATTAAGAAGGAAATCACCAAATTTTTGGAACGAAACAACGATGAAGACACGAATTATCAGAACCTCTGGGATACTGCAAAGGCAGTCCTAGCAGGCAAATTTATAGCACTGCAAGCCTTCCTCAAGAAAATGGAAAGAGAGGAAGTTAGTAACATAATGGGACATCTCAAGCAACTAGAGAAGGAAGAACACTCCAACCCCAAACACAGCAGAAGAAAAGAAGTAACCAAAATCAGAACAGAATTAAATGAAATTGAAAACAAAAAAAATTATACAACAGATCAATAAATCCAAAAGCTTGTTTTTTGAAAAGATCAATAAAATAGATAAACCTTTGGCCAACCTAACCAGGAAAAAAGAGAGTAAAATCTCTAATTTCATCAATCAGAAATGGTAAAGATGAAATAACAACAGACCCCTCAGAAATTCAAAAAACCCTTAACGAACATTACAAGAAACTTTACTCTCAGAAATATGAAAATCTGAAAGAAATCAACCAATACTTGGAAATACACCACCTACCAAGACTTAGCCAGAACGAAGTGGAAATGTTGAACAGGCCTATATCAAGTTCTGAAATAGCATCAACTATACAAAATCTCCCTAAAAAGAAAAGCCCAGGACCAGATGGCTTTAAGTCAGAATTCTACCAAACATTTAAAGAAGAACTAGTACCTATATTACTAAACCTCTTCCAAAATATAGAAAAAGAAGGAATACTACCCAACACATTCTACGAAGTAAACATCACCTTGATCCCTAAACCAGGGAAAGACCCAAAAGGAAAAGAAAATCATAGACCAATATCACTAATGAACAGTGATGCAAAAATATTCAATGAGATCCTAACAAACAGAATCCAACAACACATCAAAAAAATTATTCACCTTGACCAAGTGGGATTTATCCCAGGGTCTCAAGGCTGGTTCAATATACATAAATCTATAAATGTAATTCAGCACATAAACGAACTAAAAAATAAAGACCATATGATTCTCTCAATTGATGCAGAAAAAGCTTTTTTTTTTTTTTGCCGGGTCTAGGTTTGAACCCGCCACCTCTGGCATATGGGACCAGCGCCCTACTCCTTGAGCCACAGGTGCCACCCAGAAAAAGCTTTTGATAATATCCAGCATCCCTTCATGATCAGAACACTTAAGAAAATTGGTATAGAAGGGACATTTCTTAAACTCATAAAGGCCATCTACAGCAAACCCACAGCCAACATCGTATTGAAGGGAGTTAAATTGAAATCATTTCCACTTAGATAAGGAACCAGGCAAAGTTGCCCATTGTCTCCATTGCTCTTTAACATTGTAATGGAAGTTTTAGCCATTGCAATTAGGGAAGAAAAGGCGATAAAGGGTATCCATATAGGGTCAGAAGAGATCAAACTTTCACTCTTCGCAAATGATATGATCATATACCTGGAAAACACTAGGGATTCTACTATAAAACTTTTAGAAGTGATCAAGGAATGCAGCAGCGTCTCAGGTTACAAAATCAACACCCATAAATCCATAGCCTTTATATATACCAACAACAGCCAAGCTGAAAAAACAGTGAAGGACTCTATTCCTTTCACAGTAGTGCCAAAGAAGATGAAATATTTGGGAGTATACCTAACAAAGGATGTGAAAGATCTCCATAAAGAGAACTATGAAACTTTAAGAAAAGAAATAGCTGAAGATGTTAATAAATGGAAAAACATACCATGCTCATGGCTGGGAAGAATGAACATCATATTAAAATGTCTATACTACCCAAAGCAATATATAATTTTAATGCAATTCCTATCAAAGCTCCATTGTCATATTTTAAAGACCTTGAAAAAATAATACTTCCTTTTATATGGAATCAGAAAAAAACTCGAATAGCCAAAACATTACTCAGCAATAAAAACAAAGCAGGAGGAATCACGCTACCAGACCTGAGACTGTACTATAAATCGATAGTGATCAAAACAGCATGGTACTGGCACAAAAGCAGAGAAGTAGATGTCTGGAACAGAATAGAGAACCAAGAGATGAATCCAGCTACTTACCGTTACTTGATCTCTGACAATTAAAAACAGTCAGTGGGGAAAAAATTCCTTATTTAACAAATGGTGCTGGGTGAACTAGCTGGCAACCTGTAGAAGACTGAAACTGGACCCACACCTTTCACCATTAACTAAGATAGACTCTCACTGGATAAAAGATTTAAACTTAAGACATGAAACTATAAAAATACTTGAAGAAAGTGCAGGGAAAACTCTTGAAGGAATCGGCCTGGGTGAATATTTTATGAGGAGGACTCCCCAGGCAATTGAAGCAGTATCAAAAATACATTACTGGGACCTGATCAAACTAAAAAGCTTCTGCACAGCCAAGAACATAGTAAGTAAAGCAAGCAGACAGCCCTCAGAATGGGAGAAAATATTTGCAGGTTATAGCTCCAATAAAGGTTTAATAACCAGAATCCACAGAGAACTCAAACGTATTAGCAAGAAAAGAACAAGTGATCCCATCTCAGGGTGGGCAAAGGACTTGAAGAGAAACTTCTCTAAAGAAGACAGATGCACAATCTATAGACACATGAAAAAAAGCTCATCATCCTTAATCATCAGAGAAATGCAAATCAAAACTACTTTGAGATATCACCTAATCCCAGTAAGAGTAACCCACATAACAAAATCCCAAAGCCAGAGATGTTGGCGTGGATGTGGAGGAAAGGGCACACTTCTACACTGCTGGTGGGAATGCACATTAATACGTTCATTTTGGGAGGATGTTTGGAGAATACTTAGAGATCTAAAAATTAGACCTGCCATTCAATCCTATAATTCCTTTACTAGGTATATACCCAGAAGACCAAAAGTCACAATATAACAAAGACATCTGTACCAGAATGTTTATTGCAGCCCAATTCATAATTGCTAAATCATGGAAGAAGCCCAAGTGCCCACTGACCCACGAATGGACTAGCAAATTGTGGTACATGTATACCATAGAATATTATGCAGCCTTAAAGAAAGATGGAGACTTTACCTCTTTCATGTTTACATAGATGGAGCTGGAACATATTTTTCTTAGCAAAGTATCTCAGGAATGGAAGAAAAAGTATCCAATGTACTCAGCCCTACTATGAAGCTAATTTATAGCTTTCATATGAAGGCTATAACCCAACTATAGCACAAGACTACGAGGAAAGAGCCAAGGAAGGGGAAGGGAGAGGGGAAGTTAGGGTGGAGGAAGGTAATGGGTGGGGCCACACCTACAGTGCATCTTAGAATGGGTACAGGCGAAACCTACTAAATGCAGAATACAAATGTCTACATCCAATAACTAAGAAAATTCCATGAAGGCTACATTAAACAGTTTGATGAGAATATTTCAGATTGTATATGAAACCAGCACATTGTACCCCTTGATTGCACAAATGTACACAGCTATGATTTAACAATAAAAAAAATAAATTTTTTTAAAAAAGGAAGGAAATTCTGACACAGACCACAATGAAGATGAACTTTAAAGACCTTATGCTCAATGAAATGAATTAATTACAAAAGAACAAACTCTAAAAAAAAAGAATATTTTATTTCTATCAATTATGCAAATGAGAACAAGGCATTTTTAAGGTTTTCCCAGTTCATATATTAATTCAGAATATATAAACAATTTGAATAAAAATGGCCTAGAGGCATATCTTAGAAAGTTTATTACAGCTGCTATGGTTTGACTGTGACCCCCAAAAGCACATGTCGGAAACTTAATTCCCATTGCAACAGTGTTGGTAGGTGAGTCCTGATGGGAGGTGGTTAGGTCATGAAGGCTCCACCCCCAGGATGGATTAATGCCAATTATAAAAGGGGTTGAGGCTTCTACTTCAATCTCTTGCCTCACACTCTCTCTTCTACTCCAGGGGATGGAGCAGCAGGAAGGCCTTCGCCAGATGCTGAAGCACCTTGAAATTGGACTAGTCTCTAGAACTGTGAAAAAATACGTTTCTTTTCTCATGTAAATTACCCATCTGTGGTATTCCAGTTACAGTAACACAAAAGAGTCCAAAAGGCACAAACACAGCATTATAAATTCATGGGCCTTTTGTGGTACATTAGCTCATTCTCCCACTAGGAAGTTTACAATTTAAACTAATTTTCAGCTAAATAAAGAAGCTCTTAGTTAAAAAAGAAGTGTGAAATCTACCACTTTGCTAATCTTTGATGGGTTTTCGTTCATAACTCACACAAAGGTCCGCAAGTACCTTGGGCAAAAAGTTGGTTCCTTGGAATGTAACTCCAGAGAGTTTGACATGGTGATCAGGGTCAAATGTTCCAGGTTATTTCTGATGCTAGAGGTCTAGGCTTCACACATGGATAAAGACACCTTCACTGCTAATGGCATTAGACATTGATTTTCTTCTTCTTTACCACGCATTTATGGTTACCATTCTTTTAATGTCTACTTCTCTTAATATCAAGGGAGAAAATAACATACTATACTACTGATTTATTTTCCTTGATGTCATTTTTTATTCAAGTTGCTTATTATTTCAGATGTATTGCAAGTAAATTATTCTAGAAGTCTCATGGCTACAAAGCATATATGGTTACAACTTTTTATGTCTAAGATTATGTTAATTGTTTCTAATTCCATTGAACTTAGACACCCCTAACTTTGCCCACTGTTTTCTGTTATGAATATTCTTCAAAATTTACATCGATCAGGTTATTATTATTTTTATACAACTTTTTTGCTGCTGGCAATGTCTCTATATCACTTTTCATTTAATATGTTTACATTCTTAGTTTCTCTCCTTTTTTCTGAGATCTTAAGGGATTTCCTAAACTTCCTAAACATAATGAAAATATTACTCATTTTCTCATACTATAAAATAAATAAACTCTAATTAAAAAAAAAAAAACATAAAACTCAGCATTTATTTAAATTCAGTGGCATTAAGTGCATAAACAATGTGGTGCAATCCTCTCACCAGAACTTTCTGATGACAGATGTTGAGGAGAATAGCACCTGTGTTGGGCCCACAGAACATACACCTTTTGAGGAATGTTTGACAGGATGGTCAGGGTTACGGGAACCCAGTCACTACAGAAGGACAAGGGCAAGTCTCCAACAGAGAGACCCGAATGTCTAACCAGACACCTGCAGGTCAAGAGTTAGCTGGAGAAGACGGGTGTGAGCCTGAAAGAGGGAAAGCAGGGAAAGACCCAATGTCAACAGCTCAAGTTCAGGAAGACCCGATGTCAACAGCTCATGTTCAGGGCTATGAAAAATACTTCCCGGCTCTCAGACAGGTGCCGCTACACATAGCCGCAAACAGCGGGGAAAGCAGTGGGGAGGTCTGAATGAGATTATGCCTCTGTTATCTTTCTCAACACCATGGTGATGGCAAACTTTAACAACTTCTGGAGATCCAAAAGTCAGCTTCTCTTCTGGGAAGGAAGGAACAGCAATAGCCCTAGCTATCCCCATGAGATACGTCAACTGCAGAGGGGAGCACTGAACAGTGGGCCATGAGCACACTGCAAAACCATTTGGAAACAAATCATGAGAACATGGACATGAACATCAGTACTAGTTAGTGAGAACTGATACCCTTCCTTCCAATCCGTAACTGAAAACATTCATCCTCAGTTTCAAGTCAAACCATCTACTCTTTCCCCTAAATAAAATTCTGAACTAGAACCTTCCCTTTTGCTACTTTAACATGCCACTGTCCGATCATATTCTTGGTTCCATGTATTAATTTATTTCACTTCTCCACTTTTAGCGGGGGAGTTTGAGACCACAAAGAGACAAATGTCCTCAAAGAATCCCTGAGGGTTGGAATACAACTGGCCCCAGTGCCTTCAGAGAGTTAGTAAAAGCAATAGAAAAGAATAAGACATAAAGAAGAATTCTCCCTTTTTTCTCAGTAATAGGGCATTCATCTTTATCACTGACAAGAATAGCAGTTCTCCAGAGAGGAACTTACAAAATCTCTTTAAAAAAAAAAACCCTGTTTCATCCTTAAAACCAACAAGAAGAAAGCAAGAAAAAAACGTATGCAAGGATAGTATGCAGTCTATACAATGTATGTTTGTATATACTGCAATCTACAAAACTTCTCTCCAGCAACAGGAATGAGGTCCAAATCTGTACATGTAATTGTTGAATTCTTTAGTTCAAAATCCACATTTTTTCCAAGATGGGGTTCTGACTATGTTACCCAAGCTGGTCTCAAACTCCTGGACCCAAGGAATCCTCCCACCACAGCCTCCCAAGTAGCTGAGCTCACAGGTGCACCAACACCCCCCAGTGAAAATCTGCATTATTTTTAGACAGCCAGGTAAGCAGTTCAGTAGGAGTGCTTCACTGACCAGTCACACCCTGCAGGGGGACTGCGGCTGACTTTCCTTAGCCAGCAGTCAGTCCTGCCAGGGACAACTCTGTCACTGACTGGCTGCAGATCCCGGGCTGCCTGCATGGCAGACTTGGCTCCCAGGCTCTTCAGAACAGCAATGAATCACCCATATTCCCAGGATAGAATCTCTTATTGCTGTCATCATAAAGTAACAATGGAGCCCCAAACCAGTCCCTCCAGGAGTGTTAAGAAATGTAAATCTAAATCTCCAGGAGAGCCCAGAATCTTAGTTACACAGAAGACTGAATAACTCACAGTCCGCATCTACAACTCCTGTGTTGGGTCCCTTCATTACTAGGTATAGTAACAGGTTAGCAACTTCATCTTGTGACTGCACTGCAGCCCAGAGCACCTCTTCCAACTTGCTGTTTTTATCCTTACTCATCTTCCTCTTAAATTGCATTTATCAATTCATGACAAAGCTGCTGCCCAAGGTCATCTGCCCTTTAAATCTGCTATCCTTTAGAATAAAAAGTTTTGAAACTAACGAATACCAACCCAGAACATTTTAAAAGACCTATAATTATTGCAATCTGTTTTTTCAGAATCAAGAAACACTCTTTGCCCAGTGGTGAAACAGAATTTCTACAATAGAAAACGACTTATTTCCAATACAAACGTAGGCTTGGGGTGACTCAAATGAAAAATACATGCAAAGAACTCAGACAAGCACCATCTGAATTTATGATGTTCATTTCCTACCCATGGCCTAAAAAAAATGATTTTTTGCAGGTTGTGCGCAGACTTACTGGGAAAATCAAAAGTATTTATTGAGTTATGGTTTATATCCTTCAAGAGCTACCAAAAAAAATGCTAGGTATAGACATCCCCCATGCTATATATAACTGTGCCGTGCCAGCTCAACTCAACATTACATTCATTATTCCAAACATATTGCATCAATGTGCCAGAATTACTTCATGGAAATATTATCACCAATTTGAACTGTCAGGATAATGATAGTTAATAAAGGCCCATCTTGACTTTAAAAATAACACAGAACAATTTAAGTTTCAATTAAAGATTTCCTAGGAAGAAAGTGTCTCTTTTCTAATCCCCTATCAACTTACTCCTTTTAAAAAAAATATGTACTGTGTTTGTTAATAAATACATAATTTACTCAACTGCCAAGAAGAGAAACTTTTAATTCTTTCATGATTCATTCCTTCCCCTCCCCCAACAGCTCCCCAATTCACCCTTCACCACTCCTGTTCTGTCTGTCCATTCCTGCTCCAAATTGTCCCCTGCATCTATTTCCTCTTTGTTCATATCTACATTGTACCCCACCGTGCCAAGAGCATCCCAAGTATTCTCCTTATTTCCAAGCTTTCTACGTAAATCCTGACTCGCCATTTTAAAACACAATTCTGACCCAGCAATCAACATGATGATGGTTATAAAAGTCGTCGGTAAACATCTGTTGGATAAATGGCCATGTCACGTTCTCCTGCTTAACAACTTTCGACTCTATTCTCAGCCCCCACCATCTCCTAAAGGGCACCCATTGATTAGGAGGGTACTGTCTGCTCCATTAGCAGCCATGATAATAACAGCATCCTTACACACAAGAATAGTCCTACACACATACCATCTACCTTTTAAAGTACATACAGCCTTACCTAGCTGAAGCGAGAACTGAAGTTTTTATGAGGAAAAACAGATTCCAAGTAGGAAAACTTGAATGTAGCTCTTTCTGACTGAGCTCTATAATCATATCATTATCTGAACTAAAGCATAGGTGTGGGGGTTCACACTTGCAATCTTAACACTTCAGAAGGCCAGGAGTGGGAGGCGCCTGTGGCTCAGTCGGTAAGGTGCCGGCCCCATATACCGAGGGTGGCGGGTTCAAACCCGGCCCCGGCTGAACTGCAACCAAAAAAAAAAATAGCCGGGCGTTATGGCGGGCGCCTGTAGTCCCAGCTACTTGGGAGGCTGAGGCAAGAGGATCGCTTAAGCCCAGGAGTTGGGAGGTTGCTGTGAGCTGTGTGATGCTATAGCACTCTACTGAGGGCCATAAAGTGAGACTCTGTCTCTACAAAAAAAAAAAAAGAAGAAGAAGAAAGCCAGGAGTTCAAGAGTGGCCTAGCAAGACCCTATCTCTACAAAAAAATTATTTAAAAGTTAGCCAGATGTAGTAGCGCATGCCTATAGCCCCAGCTACTGAGAACGCTAAGGCAGGAGGATTTATTAGGCCCAAAAGTTTGAAGCTGCACTGGGCTATGATCACATCACTGTACTCCAGCCTGAGCAACAGAGCAAGACCCTGTCTCAGGGAGAAAAAAAAAAAAAAAAAAAAGAGCCCAGTTACAACAAGAAACATCATTTAATTTAAGTCACTGCTAAATAGCATAACTTACCATTCAACGGGCATTTTAAGGCGTGCCCTCTGCATTACTAAAAGTCCTCTTCTCCAGAGTCAAAACACAAAAATTTGGGGTGGGTGCCTCTGTTGGATAATTCTGCTCTGACATATCCATTACTGAGCAGGCACATACCCAGTTTTTGTTTTAAGAAAGTAATAATGCCCTTCAGGGGAAGCAAGGCTTGGTCTCTGCACGGTTCTGGCAAAGGCAGAGCTGCATCTGAATACTAATTTCTTGATCCTAAGCTTAAATTAAAACTCAGGCACAGTTACAACCCTAATGCAAAATTAAATAGCCCCCAAAACTATTTTCCTAACAGCACATTATTCCTAGATCTAAAATTAATCATAAATTTTTTAATCTAGATAAAAATTAATCAGTCCAACCTACTTTCTCCCGTGATTCCTACTTATTTGTTTAATCTCACTTTCAACATCATGACCCCAAGATCTGAAAGGGAAAAGGTTTATGAAGTAAAACTAAAAATACTGATTTAAATACTTGAACCTCACATGAGCAAATTAGCATTCTCTTCTTCCAGGAGAACCAGGAATTAAGGAGACCCCTGACAATCAAAAGCAAAATTAAAGCCTTTAAAGCCAAAATCTGTAGGATTTTTCTCTTAATTCCTTCAGACATGAACTCCAGGGGGATTTCCAGAACCCTCCAGCTAAAACACTCAAGAGCTTCACCTTTGCATTTTCAATTCCCCCAAATCTATTACTGAATCTCTGGGAAATGCACCATAGGCTCGATATTTCTGTTAGCCTACTTCCTACCTCTTTTTTTTTTTTAACTTCAGATTATTTGAGGGTACAAATCAGTAGGTTACGTTGCTTGTGTTTCTAAGGTAAAGTTGAAGTTGGAGTTGAGCCCTTCACCCAGAGGGTGCGCTGGACCCCCTTCCATTGTGCCCATTAGGGGAGCGTTCACCATTTTCCTTCCTTCCTTCCCTTTTCCATCTTCCCCACTCACCCCCTACCTGAATATCCTTGTCTTTTTCCCCCCATGTGAGTATGTAGTTGTTTTTCGAGGTTTCATATTAGTATTAACTATACTGGATACCTGGATTTCCATTCTCATGACTTTCTTTCAACTCCATTCAGATAAACACAAAAGATGTAAAGTCTCCATCGTTTTATGGCTGAATAGTGCTCCCTGGTGTACATACACCCATACTCAATCCATTCCTGACTGATGAGCACTTGCTTCCACATCTTGGTAATTGTGAACCAAGCTGCAACAATCTAGTACAAATGTCCTTGTGACAGAATGATTTTCTTTCTTCTGGGTAGACACCTAGGGATGGGACTGAGGGATCAAATGGAAGGTCGACTTTTAGCTCTTTGAGGATTCTCCATACTTCTTTCCACAAAGGCTGTATTAGTTTGCAGTCCCACCAGCAGTGCAAAAGTGTCCCCTTCTCTCCACAGCCACACCAGCATTTGAGCTTTCGGTTTTGTGACCTGGGCCATTCTCACTGGGGGTAGGTGGCATTTCAGGGTGGTTTTGATTTGTATTTTTCATGGCTGTGTAGACTATCCTATCTATTAAAAACAAACAAAAAAGTTACAACCCTAATGCTGATCCTACAAAAGTCTCTGGTTGGAGACACAAAAATGGCAAAGGAGTGGGCCCATCCCACCCAGAAACTTGTTTCCTAAGAACCTTCCATCCTGTGACCTCAGCCCATCAATAATATCAATAGTCTGAAGGCCAAGTGGGGGTCCAACCTGTAACTAAATGCCATTTGCAGGCTTTTTAATTTCTACATCTCAGGAAGCACCTGTTCCAGAGGCAGAGGCTCACAGCAGGAGAGGCGTACAGCAACACTAAAGAGAACGAGTGTGAGGTCAGAGAGGTGTGCCAGGTCCAACTCTGCTACTTAGACTTGCACGTCCTTGGCAAAGCTTTGTAACGTTTCTAAACCTCAGGGAAGTAAGGAGCAAAGGAAAATAATGAAAGAACCTACCTCAAAACGCCGTTATAAGTGAGAAGACACAGAGAACTTGGCACAAGAGCTGCCAAGTCTAAGTTCTCAGCAGAGGCTTCTTGTTGACATGGTCGGACAGTGAGGGCAGCAGCACTTACCCTGCAAAATTGAGCCTTCCAAACCTTTACACAACTTTACACAACACAAAGCCCCGCTAATGAGCTTTCTTGGAGAGAACAGGGGCCAGTGTGTGTAAATCATCATGGCAATGTCTCACATACTTGAAATTATTGGTGTCTATCTTCTTTGTATAAAAATGCCCGGGGGTGGGGGAGTCATTTCAAGATCTCACTGAAGTAGCTTGGCCTTCATTTCACACAAAAACAAAGTAACATGGTAGTCAAGGACCAGTTATCACTCCAAAGTCCGAATGAAATTAACAAAGAAGTCAAAATAAAACTTAAATAGAATATATTATGGTACTCTGTAACAGGTGAAGGGGGTAGAACTTCATCACACTTCAAAGAGTGAACTTCATCACACTTTAAAAAGCCCTCATTCCACTCTCAATGGGCTCTGACAATAATTATTCTGCTACTTGGATCTTCCCCTCAGAGGAATGCTACCTATGGTTGATGTTATTTAATGAATCCATTATTTTATTTTGGGTACATGGCTTACAAGTATGTTTGGGGGACCTACCTGCTGAATCTCACAAAAACATTCTGGTAAGCTAACTAGCCATAGTTATATATCAATTATGATATCAGTTACTACCGACATTTTTCAACTCTGAACACTCCAGCAATGCTTTGAACAATTTCTCCTATTTGATTGGCTCATTCGAAAGGGAAATTTAATCTAGAGGAATCTAGAGTTTGGGAATAGAAGTGAACACAAAAAGGTATGAGCCTGAAGAATTCATAATATTTGGGGTTAAGGGCCTGGATTTTCCAAAATCTGAAAAATGGGATCAAAGGCAATCTTTTTCTTTTGGTTTTTAAGATAGAGTCTGACTGTATTGCCCAGGCTAAAGGCCCGTGGAGTCAGCCTCGCTCACAGCAACTTCAAACTCCTGGGTTCAAGCCATCCTCTTGCCTCAGCCTCCCAAGTACCTAGGACTACAGGAATCTGCTGCACCATCGGCTAATTTTTCTATTGTTATTAAAGACAGCTTCCCACTCTTGCTCACACTGGTCTTGACCTTCCCACCTCCACCTTCCAGAGTGTTAGGATTATAGGGTGAGCCAGCAAAGGCGGTCTTATCCAGATCTGGAAGAGCATTACCATTCCAATGACAATAAAACAGCACAGGTACTAGCCCTGGGTATGTCTTGTGTACCAGACACTTTGCATTACAACTCATCATCTCTCAAGTTCATGACAGACCTACAAAGTCAGTAATTATCACCGTTTTTATGAGAAGAGAATAGAGGCCCGGACTGACTTGTCTAAGACCCACACAGATATTATTAGGACTCAAACACCAGCCCACATGGTTTCAAAACCCAAATTCTTTCCATTACTCCATACTGCCCTTTCCAACAAACTTCTTTTCCAACAAAGAACACCACACACACAGATGTGAACAAAACTCAATCTCCTGAAAAAGGGAAGTGAAAAAGAATCTGGGTTTTTCAATTATTGAATATTTTATTTACCCTACCATCCGACTTTCATTAGACCTGAACATGTTAACGAAAGCTCATTGGCAAGCCCAGGTCATCTCCCCTCTAAAATGTGTGTGACGCTACTTGGGCTGGAGCCTGTTTTAGGAAATAACTATATCATGTAAAATTTTCAGATGATCCAACAATATGACTTCCTAGCTATAATTAGCTCTGGCCTGAATAAAACTAGATGAGGTGCCCTGAGAATGCCAAGGCCAAGCCCGGGGGATGAGTGGAAGTCTTTTTAATAAAGCGCTATTTTGAAATTGGCCAATATCCCGTTATTAACATATTGACATACGAAGCTTTTGTAGCAACTAACCACATGTTTGATCTTTGTTATATCCAGTTTAAACTCTGTGACTCCCAGTTAGCCACAGTGCTCCAGGATTCCAAAAAATTCAGTGCAACAAATATTCAAGGCACAAGGACTATGTGCCAGATATACTACAAGCAGAGTGTGTGTGCTAACAAACGGCCCCTCTTCTCAAGGAGTTTACTTTATGTTCCGTATTCACCATGGGGTTGGCAGCCACCTCTCAGTGAAAAGCTGCTCATAATAAATTTCAAAACATGATCCCCAATGAAATCTCAAAATTGCATAATTGCCCCCAAACTCAAGTTGAAGGTATAAAATGGTCTTGTTTGAACAGAAGGAAGATGGATTTTATGAAGGGCTCAAGCATAGACAAAAAGGGGAAAAAAAAAAAACCTACCCTACAGATAATACTTGAGCATCTTTCCCCTCCCTTCAGACCCTCATAATATTTTATCTGTTAGTGTTCGCAGAACAGCTGCAGACCCCTTTCTTCTTATATAGTAATAGAAACAGGGACATTAATCAAAATTAGCAAGATTAACAAGGTTCCCAATTGTTTAATTAGGGTAAACTAAAAATGCTTTTAAAATATTTTTTATCTTTCAATCAAAGAGAATGATTTCTTATATAAATATGTAATTCAGCATGGCATCCGTGATCTTACCTGGCACTCAGTATTTTTAGGTAAAAAGAGTTTCCTGGGATTTCAAGTCTTTATTTGCAATAGATACTGATAGTGAAATAGCCAGCATCTGGTTGACCCCCAAGAATTCAAACAAAGCGTTTTATCTGGGCCTTAATGACCTTCCCCCCACAAGAAAATTGGGCGTCTACAACTCCTCAAACTTTAAAGTTGGCACAAACCAAAGGCAAATTTAAATTTTAAAAAGTATCATGTCTGATGCTAAGCTAATTATAAATAAGCAATTGTTTTAGGTTTTAAGAAAAATAAATTCCCAAAGAAGATGCGTCTCCAAACTATAATCTCTTTTTGTAAAGACTAAATAGGATGATAAATCTGTAATTCCAATTTCAAAAAAACTAAACTACTAGACGAGATTAGGGTAATGTTTAAAACGCGCTCTGGAAATAGACAAACACATTCTCCAAGTGAAAGAAAACTGGCAAAATGACAATTTTAAAAAAGCCCAACTCTCAGTGGAGCCAAGAAGAAATTTTTACTAATGAACAGAAACTGGTAAAAATACACAAATTATAAAGGTGTTTAAATCACCACAAATGTCAAGGAAAACAGGCAGGAGAGCAAAGTGCCATGAGAAGTAGCAAATGCTTACGTGGGAGCTGCGTACTCCAGGAATGCTGACCCTGAAGTTATCTGCATATTTGAAATGGGTTCCCAGGAGCCGGGTCAGTGATTCTTGGAACCACATCCCCGCACATTCCTCTCCAAGTCCACAGGACAACTTTCCCCGAGACATAAACCACACACTAACTTTGGCAGTGCCCCTGTCCTAGAGGGCTGTGTTCGTTAGACAGCTTACTTCCAGCCTAGAGACACGGCTAAGTGAAAATGTGAGATTAAAACTATCAAAATCAAAGAAATAGGTTTTACATTATACTTAGATATCTCCCCAAATTTCTAAACCCTGCCATCTGATCAACTCTTCCCACCTCTTCTGAAGAGATAGCTTTTTCAAAGAAATTCAACCATTTTTTTTTTTTGTTTTCGTCGTACCAAAGACAGCACCACATCTCAAATGTGTTATACAAATGGTGTTAATTTTCAATCTGCCTGCAGCCAATACCTATTATATTCCCAGCATTTTGTCTCTTGGAAAATGCTGCTCTAACATTCTGATTAATCCTGAGATTACCCTGTTTACTGACACTTTGAAGACTTAAATGTGATTTCTGTTTACCCAAACATGGTAGCAGCTGCAAAGGAAAAACCCTTTCAACTTTAACTAATAATAGATTCTGGTAGTCAGAAACCCCCACGTTTAAAAACTCAGACGAGGCATATCATTTCTCCCTTAAAACTTCTATTTTCAAGCTAACGACTATCAGTTTCCTAGGAACCCTGACATCTTTTCTTTGCTGCTATCATCAGAATGGAAAGTCAGTGCCCTCTGGAGTTTAGAAAATCAGACCATCACATTCGTGTTCCTGTGTGCGGTAGGTCTAGTCCCAGCACGTGCTGACAATGAGACAAAGGCGTGCCCTGACAGGTCAGAAAACAGTGAACAAGGAAATGAACCAATGAACAAGAATTTTCAGAAGCATACAAGCTATCAGGAAAAGCCAACAGAGAGCTCAGCAATGCCATTCCTGGGATATACTTTAGAGACGCTCTTGCAAATGATGCCAGGAAACCCAGGAGGAATGTTCACAGAAGTACTATGCCCCGTATCACAGAACAGGAAACAGCCCAGCTGTCTGTGACAGGACAAGGGATCAACGCTTCTATATTTACATAAAGGAGCATTAGAGTGTAAAAAAACGAGCATGTACAGCTACAGGCAACAACTTGGGAATCTCAGGCACCATCCCAACTGAAAAAGACTAATCCCAAAAGTCCCTACAGTAAATGTTTTTCCTCCAAGTTCAAAACTAAGCAGAGATAAACTATAGGTTTAATTTAGTACTACTGATTACGGAAGTATGTGTGTGTGTGGTGCAAGCAAGGAAATATTTAACACAAATTCACATTAGGGGACCTCTGTGGGTGGAACAGAGATCTGCACTGTCTGGCTGTCAATCTGGGTGCCCTGTGCCCTGGCATTTACTTCATTACCAGACTTCACAACTTAGGTATGTGCTATCTATACTATTGTGTATGTACCAGATATTACATTCAATTGGCTCCGAAGAAAATACCACGGGGGTATGATAGAGTCTCTAGGGAAGTCAGGCCTAAAGCACAGGGTAAGGACAAATACAAGTTAAAAATAAGAGGCTTAATCCTCACAGATAAAGAAGAAAAAAAAAATGAGGGAAGAGGTATCTGCCTCCTTCCTTTTAGAGCATTTACTATAGAAAAGTTCTAAGTTCTTTCTTGTCTCTTTGAAATGTATGGAAATTCTTTTAAAAGCTAAATAAGGCTTCTGTCAACTCTGTGATCCAGAAATGTCTTTTCCTTTTTTTTAATTCTTTATTAAATCATAACTGTGTGCATTAATGCATTTATGGGGTACAACGTACTGGTTTGATATACAATGTGGAATGCTTGCATCTAACTGATTACCATAACCATCTCCACTTACTTATTTGTTGTGGCAAAAACATTCATGCTCTATTCTTAATAGTATAGAAATGTATCATTGTATTATGTACATTAAGGACCTGAGAACCATCTCCTTGGAATGTAAACATCCAAGGGAGACAGGGACTCTCTCTCTCAGACTCCAACAGAAGACAGCAGCAGTGGGCACCCGGCTCCAAGGTCCAAAACTGCCTCCTGTCATAACAATAGTTATTAATTAACCTGGATGGCCCCCCCAACTATCAGGTGAATTTAGGATGAACTTGTGTGATAAATGGTGCCGTCAAATCCTCTTACTTGAGAACATGTGTGTAACGGTGTGTCTGCCCGGCTATGTAAAAGGGTGAGGTTTCTTTTCTCCCCACCCTGGCAGGCCCTTGATGGATTGCCCATGATGTGTGCCACCTGCTAGTTTAATAATACCTTTCTTTCTCTACACCTTTGTGGAGTGGTTTCCTGAGCTGGGAAGCGATTTAGGTTTTAGTTATTTTTCCCCAACAGTGGTTGGAGAAGGGGTACATTAATTGGGTGATGTATCTTAGGCTGGATTCCCAAGGAGCAGACCCCAAGAAGAGGCTTAGTGAGGACATGCTCCCTCTAGGCTGGTAAGAGGTAGCAAGGCAGGAATGGGGAGGAAGGAACGCCAGGGGCCACGGCAGGCCGACGTCTCTGGTCCCGCGGGGCACTCCAGAGTGGAGGTTCTGCCTCAGAAAGGATCTGGGCTTTCACGCCTCCAACCTGGCCAGTTTTCATGGCCTTAGGTTGCAGCCAAGGACATAAGCTCACAGGCATGGCTGCTGCAGCCAGAGAGCTACAGGGTCTGGAGGGACAACCTGCACTGATGAGCGGCGTGGGCTGCACTGGGAAAGCAAAGCTCTCCATGTTGAGAAGGGGTGACAGTTATAAAAAAGGCAGTGAGCCAGCCAGATGGACCGAGATCAGAGACACAGGCAGGACCCTGATGCTACGGGGACTTTAGCTCATGTAAAGAAGCTTGGGTTTTAGCCTAAATGCAGTGGGAATTCACTAAAGGACTTTAAAGGAATGACTGGATTCATGTTTTACATAATGATTTACACTGATTTACATTTCTGCACCATCAACTCAGAACAGCAATGCAGTGGAGAAATCAGGGCACTCTGGGGCCTCAGCAAATCTGTAAATTTCTTGTCATGGACCTTCCTTAAAGGTTACTCACAGGACAAATGATGAAAGAATCCCCAAGGAATGACTGGGGGTTCTTCTTTTGGGGGGCAGGGATTCACTGAGGGTACAATAAGCCAGGTTACACTGATTGCATTTGTTAGGTAAAGTCCCTCTTGCAATCAAGTCTTGGGGTTCTTAAAGGAACCTTATCTTTTAAAGGAAGAAGGAATATGAAGGATGATTTAAATCTGCTGGAGAGCTGGCCAGTTTTCCAGGCAGGGAGCTGAGGATGTCTCTCCCAGCATGAAGCCAGGGCCACCCAGAGGCCCCAGAAATTACCTGCAGCTCTGGTTTCCATCTGTATTAGAGTCAAGTCAGGGGTGATGACATCACTAAATTCTTTCCCCCAGCTTAGCTTCAAGAGAAACAAGAGGCTGATCTAAAATAAACTGGCGCTGAGCAGGAATGCGCTGCCCCCCGGGATCAGGGCCATTCTGTGTGTGTGACTGGAGCTCACAGAGTAGCCGAGGGCACTCCGGGATCAGAGCCCCTCTGTATATGTGACCTGGAGCTCACAGAGTAGCCGAGGGCACTCCAGGATCAGAGCCCCTCTGTGTATGTGACTGGAGCTCACAGAGTAGCCGAGGGCACTCCGGGATCAGAGCCCCTCTGTGTATGTGACTGGAGCTCACAGAGTAGCCGAAGGCACTCCGGGATCAGAGCCCCTCTGTGTATGTGACTGGAGCTCACAGAGTAGCCGAGGGCACTCCGGGATCAGAGCCCCTCTATGTATGTGACCTGGAGCTCACAGAGCCGCCGAGGGCAAAGCCCACAGGGTGGGAAATCTCTGTGCCCTTCCCACCCTTCCCATGTGCCCCACCATGGAAAAGCCCCCATCACAGGGGCAGGTGGCAGCAATCCTGGCAGGGCCCACAGCAGTCTGGTTATTGACCTCCCTTTTCCTGGATTCCTGGGTGGTATACACCCCAGATTACAGAGTGTTTTTCTTAATCCTGCCATATTCCCGTCCATCCTTGGGGCCCAGACTCAGATATTTTCCTCAAATATACCTAAAATAAATGGAAAATGAGGTCATTTTCTTAAGTCATGGCTTCAGCTTCTAGCCTTGTCTGACTTTCCTTGAGAGCCACCAGGGCATTAGGACATTAAATATTACCCAAAACACAGCATTTCCCTTTGTGTCCATAAATAGGAGACTCTAGCACTTTAGTTTCATACAAACCCCTGGCCAACTAGCCTGCACCAGAGCACAAGAAATAAGAGAAAGCGGGGCTTGGACTGTCTCAGGCTGATTTCTTTTCCTAGTAGGTTTCAAACTGATCAAAACACGTCCATCCAAATGTGTTCCAGTCTGGCAGTCATCAGCTTTTCTGTGTTTAGCTTTTGAGGCATCGCCTACTCATGGCTGAGTGTTACCTGCCTACATCTCTGCACACAGGGTGAGCTACCCCACCAGCACGCGCTGCTGCCCACCGCCCAGCGATTCAACTCTGTCCACGCTGCCGCGTATTCACACTGGTGTTCATGAAATTACTTGAACCTATTGGTGCACTTTGTTCTTGTGACATAGTAATAAAGAATATAAAGAGAAATACTCTGAAAATGCAAATCCTAGACATAACAGAGACACAGACAGTCATTAGGCTGTAAGTATGCCCAAAGAAATGACTAAGGAGTCACTAAGTGACTAAGTGAATAAGGAGCCTGCTGCAGAGATATCAGGTATTCTGTGCAGAGATTTTATCAGGGTATTTTTTTCTCAGGCACAGGGTCCTTCCTCTCTAACTCCCTCTCTCTGCCTAATATCATGCAAGACTGTGGCTGCGCACACTGGGGCTCATGCCTGTAATCCTAGCACTCTGGGAGGCTGAGGCAGGAGTTCAGAAGTACAAGACCAGTCTGAACAAGAGCAAGAGCCTGTCTCCACCAAAAATAGAAAATAATTAGCCGAGCATTGTGGTGGGTGCCTGTAGTCCCAGCTACTTGGGAGGATCCAGGCAGGAGGAGGATCACCTGAGCCCAGCAGTCTAAGGTTGCTGTGAGCTATGATGATGCCACTGACCTCTAGCCTGGGCAACAGAGCATGCCTGCTGCCTCAAAAAATATATACATATGTATATATAATATATCACATATATCATGCAAGATTATTACCTTGCTTTTATACATTCAACTTTTTCTTAACAGTTTTATTGAAATTTAATCCACATACCATATAATCCACTCTTTTAAAGGAACACAATTGAGTAGTTTTTAATATATTCACAGACTTTTGCAAACATCACCACGATCAAATTAAGGATGTTTTTATCTCCCCACAAAGAAACTCTGTACCCCTCAGCCACCTGCACCACCAACCCCAGGCCATTATCCCATTCCCCTTAGCCCTGGCAGCCACTAATCTATTTTCTGCCTTCATCAATTTGCCATGCTGAACATAAATGGAGTAACACTCGTGTGGCCCTTGGTGACCGGCATCTTACACTCAGCATGACGTCTCATGCCGTAGTATACATCAGCACTTCATTCCTGGTTTATAGCCAAATACTCCATTGTATAGATACATCATGTTTTGTTCATCCACTCAGCAAATGGACATCTGGGTAGTTTCCACTTCTCGGCCATTGTGAATAATGCTATGAACATTCGTGAACAAGTTTTGGGGTGGATATGTTTTCATTTCTTTGGGGTATATACTCAGTGGAATTGCTGGGTCACAGGGTAACTCTATATTTAACCTTTTGAGGAAGTCTAGCTGTTTTCCACAGCAGCTGCACCACTTTACATTGTTCCCAACAGTATAATGTCCAATTTCTCAACAGCTTCAACAACACGTCTTTTTTTTACTATAGTTGCTCTAGTGAATGTAAATCTCACTGTGCTTTAGATTTGCATTTCCCTAATAACTCACAAAGTTGAACATCTTTTCATGCCCTTTTGGCTTCTGGACATTGAACATTCACATGGCTGAAAAGAAGAACTACGTTCAAATTAGGGGACTTCCAGATTCCCAATTTTAACACACTGCATACTGCCCGTGTACTAAGGTATTCTCATGTATTAACTTCATGACGAGTTAATTTTATAAATCTGAACTGAGAAAATACTAATTTCTTTTGTTTTTCATATTGGGGTTTCCTAAACAACTTCGTTTGAATTTTAAAAACAATTATGAAACTGCTAATCTAATCAAATTTCTCATTTCTGTTTGGCCATCTGTAATAAGCTCAGAAACTTTCAATGATAAAACTAGATTGGGCGAGAGAAATAATAACAGTCTCTTGTCTCCCAGATTATGATCATTTCTATCAGAACTAAATGAACAACAAAAAAAATAATGAAAAATCATTTGGGGGATATATTTTAAAACATGTCAAGTACAAAAGTGATAAAAACTAGAAAGTAAAGCAAACGAATGATTATCACAAGTCAGGAGGGCGGCTATCAGGGAAAGGGACAGGCATACTTGAGAGCTTCTCAGGCTTATAATGTTCTATTTCAGATAGTGATTGAACAAGTATTTACTACTACTTTTTTTTTTTTTTTTTGCAGTTTTTGGCCGGGGCTGGGTTTGAACCCGCCACCTTCGGCATATGGGGCCAGCGCCCTACTCCTTTGAGCCACAGGCACCGCCTACTTCTTTTTTTTGTTTTTTTAAGAAACAATGTCTTGCTCTGTCGCCCAGGCTAGAGTGCAGTGGTGTAATCATAGCTCACTGCATCCTAGAATTCCTGAGCCCAAGCAATCCTCCTGCCTCAGCCTCCCAGGGAGCTAGAAATACCAGTATAAGCCATCACACCAAGCTAATTGTTTTTTTTTTTTATTTAAAAGCTGGGGTCTTGCTATGTTTCCCAGGATAGTTTCAAACTTCTGTCCTCAAGTAATCTGCCCACCTCAGCCCCTTAAAAGTGCTGGGATTAAAGGCGTGAGCCACCATTCTTAGCCAAGTTTCACTTCTTAGTTATTTAACTGTTTCTAGATGTTGTATGAATTTCATATTTCACAATGAAAAACATTTAAAAACAAATTTTTGCCCATCCAAATTTATTAGTAATTAGATGGGACATTTTGCTTTACAAAAGGAATTACTTAAAAATACATCCAGTGCTGACAATGAAAAAAAAAAAACTGCATTATCTTCCTTTGATCCTTCATGCTTATTCAAATTGAGGCCACAATGCACGTCTTATTTTATTTTATAAAGATAAACAGAAGCATTGCTTCTTCTAAGGGACTCCTCTTCCATAAATATCACTGGATGTCAATTTAGTGACAATTACATTGATGGCAAGATCATGAAATCCTTGACATTCTTATCAACCCTAAGGCAGGAACAACCCTCCAGGTCACATCTGTTGTCTCTCCACACCAAGAAATTATGAGCAGCAGAAAGGATGTCTCATGCTTGCTACTAAAAGCTTTAAAGTTTACATTGGTACGTAAACTTTAAACTCTCTAGTAAACTATTTTAAATCTGGGGAACTAGAGGTCAACAAGTGATGCTCCCCCCTCTCCAGGCTCCTACCACCACCACAAGAATTGCTCCAAAGGGAAATGAGAGTTATGGTTACAATACACGCAAACATTATGTTATTGGGTGATTTTTGCAAGTAAAATTCTGCAATATGGTAGAGGTCACTGCCTAGAGAGATCTGGAATATTCTATTCAGCACCCTTTTTTAACCACCAACCTATAACTGTTGATGAACTACTAAGAAACACAACTTTGCTTTCATACTGCGGTGCATGTGAATAGGCGAGCCCTCTCCCTCCCCTCTGTTTCTCCCTCCTACACACAGCCTGGTCTAGAAAGATGCAAACAAAATGTCTGCACATCTCCTACACAAGCACCACCAAGCAAGATGGGAAGGCCTGTCCGGGACCTGTCGCTGGGAGCAAAGGGTGCTCTCCACATGCTGGGTTGGGATCTCCAGGCCCCCCCCCACCCAATCCAGCAGGGAAAAGGCTCTTTGCTCTGTCTCTGTGTCACCTGGAGCTCTCAGACGCCCTCTGCCCAGCATACATACCCATCACACTTTATAGGGTAATTATAAAAAGGAGCTGAGGAATCAATCACAGTTAGTTAGCCCCTTACCCAACTCTGCCTTGCATTCAAGAGTTTTCCATGAACACCTTCATCATGGCAACCTCACTCAATATTACTTTCCCTTTACAGGACAACTCCACGCTAGGTGTGCAGCACAGCACTGCTTCCACTTTATTCCTGCATCAAATAGCATAAAACTCAAACCACGAAGCTGGTTCAGGAGAGGCATAGGAGAGTCACTTGTCACGGACACATGAGTTACATTGGTAAGTCGATCTACGCATGGAGTCCGCCCCCTGTGCAGATTTGCAAAACTGTCCTTTTGCACAACAGCACGGAACTGACTGGGGTCTCTGCTGCCCCCCTCAGGCCAGGGCAGCCCTGGCACCCCCTAGGGATCCCATAGCCAAGGGGAGGGGCGGCCAGAGACCAACACACCTGCACACCCCACCTCCAGGGTGGAAGCTCTGCTCTTTCCGTTGGCTGCATTTCACCCACACCTAAGACTACATTCGGCCTCTACAGGGGTATCCACATAAACCCCAGGTGTGAAAGTGCATGCCGTATGAAAGACAGACCTATACACGCAGTAAAAACCCACCAGGGGAGGCTGGACAAGTGAGTGCAGAATTTGTAAACCTCTGTTGAAATTCTATTACAGGGATTTTTTTTTTTACTTGCTTCGTGGTATTGTATCACAAAGATAATCGAAAAGTGATACTATAGCCTCCTTGGTTGCTGTTGCTAAGATTTCCTGAAGATACCTGAAAATAAATGTAATGTATCTGAATAACTTTACATAAGGCATTGGAAGCATGAGTCATCTACAACAGAGGACTCGCATACTAAATATGCTGCAAACAGCTTACTTGTTAACTGAAATGGATCTAAGTTTTATATTGTCTGGTCTCTGCCTCCACTTTCAAGTTCCCAGCATGGTTGGGCTCCAGTTCAATTTTTCCTAACACAGTAAGACGCCACATATAGCGTTAATGATTACAGCAAAGAATTTGCAACCCACGTGCCTGGGTTTGAAGCACAGCCCTGCAACTTACTTGCTCTATGACTCAACTTCCCCATCTGTAAAACAGGGATAATAAAAAACCATCACAGAGTGTTTGGGAAATTAAAGAAGTTAATAAACGTAGAGTGCTTACAACAGCCCCGGCACTTCCTATAGCTAAGTGTTTATTATGATGTCAATATTAGGGTCAAGTATTTTGATGGTTCCTTTGATCACTTGCTTTGAAAGAAACTATTAAATTCTATTTCACCCTGAACATCTTTACATATAAACAGAGCATCAGAAAAAATTTTTTAAAAATAACTGAACACCAAAAAACTAGTTATTGCTATTTCTAAGGGAGGAACCAAAGGCAGGGATGGATTGCCTCAGAGTGCCCAAGCCAGGGAGAGCAGCGATGGTTACAGAGTAGTGTTCTATGCCAGGAACTTCCTGGGATTCCTGCAGGTGGTGTCTGAGAAACAGCCCGATGCCCTTACTTTATCTCAAGAGCTGGCTCAGTTGGCTCAGCGAGTGAATCATTCAGAAGTTATTCCGGTAGGCTCAGTACTTCAAACCCAAGGAAGCCCCTCTGATAACTGCAGAAATGTGGACAACCAACAGGGTGCAGGTTTTCTTACCTTTGCTAACCAACGGATGACTCCACTTACACCAGGTGCTCTCCCCTCCCACTCCTGAACAACTGGGGGAATGCCTAAATGAATATACAATATTAAAGTGTGTGAATACGTGCTGCTCTATGTATTTCCTTCTTGTGCATTAATTACAATAAAGACATTCTAAATGGATAGGAATATTAGACCTCTCAACTTCCAACAAAGAATTGAACCCTATCTCCTTCTAGCAGGAGGTATACAAAAGGTCTTTGTCAGAAACTAAAATTACCTACCTACTCCTATCAAATCTCAGGTGCGGAAATTAGTCTGGGAAATGCATTCTAGACCAATGAGCTAAATCTCAAAGACTATCATGTTGGTGCTTCAAGCTTATTTAATTCTCAATTTGTCCACTTCCAATGATCTACTTCTCAACCAGATCTCCCTCCCTTGTATGGAGGGTCATTCTCCAAACTGACTCTGCAGAATCCCACTTCCAAACATCCCACTTGCATCATCAGAAGTCCCACATTCAGACTTGCCTGACCCTGAACCCTACGATTTCTGATGCTGAGACAAGCCCACCTTCTCCCAACCCCATCATCTCTCCTCCAGAGTCCTCACTCCCCTCATGACCTGGCCCGAGTCAATGCGTCATCACCAGCACTCCCACGTGCATCCCCAATCCCCGTCCTTGCTTGATAAAAATCCACCCTTGGTAAAAACCCAAGTCCACCTAAACACCAGCTTTGTAAAGATATACCTGACACGTGGGGACCAGTGGGAACCCTTTGACCTTTCCTGGTTCACTCTCACACCACCCCCAGTATTTCATTTTTCCTCTCTTCTTAACACTCCAACATCTTCCAGATTCTCATTCTTACTTATTACCCTCCTTGCAGTTCTCTTTTTCTTAGCTCTCTGATTTGCTGTCTTTAATTCATTTTGGAAAATGCTTACCATTCATAAAAATAGGCAATTATTCTGCCCCTTTCCCTCCCTCTTCCTTCTGAGCCCAAATGCATGTATTTGCTATTTTGTTTAGTGAGTTTGATATTTTTCCACATTCTTTGTGTTTTGGTTTGTACGACTTTTATAGACTTCTCTTCAAGTTCACCAATTCTGCCTCTGAAGTATTCTGAAATTTTTGTGGCTTACAGCCATAAACATTTATTACTTCACAGTTTCTGTGGATCAGGAATTCAAGAGCACCTAAGCCTCTGTCTCTGATCTATGATTTGTCTTGATGTTGCTCTCTACCTGTCATCCAGGGCTTCAATCATCTTAAAGATTATCTAGAGTTGGCTCTCCCTCCAGCGTGACGCATTCGTGTAGTGAACTTGTCGGCAGAAGGCCTCAGATCCTCTGCACCCGGCCCTTCCACAGATCACTTAGTGTCCTCATCACAGTGAATGACTTCCTTCAGGACATGGTACCCGTGAACAAGGCAAAGCCACAATACAGTTTATGATGTTGGTTCAGAAGTTGCACAGTAATCCTACAATATTCTGCTGGCTACACAGGCCAGCCCTCTTCAGGGTGTGAAGACAATACACAAGGCTATGAACACTACAAAGCAGGGATGATTCAGAGCCATCATGGAGGCTACCGTCCTGCCAAATGAATTCCTCATCTCTGATACTGTGTTTGTCATTCCTGGAATTCCTACTTGGTTTGTCTTTATAGCATCCACCTCTCTCCAAAGATTCCCCATCACTTCGTGCTTTTCATCTTTTCTATTAAATCCTTTAACATAAGAATCACAGTTATTTTTTAAGACCCTATCCAGTAGTTCCAATATCTGGACCATCTCTTGGACTGTTTCTATTGACTCTTTTACATCTTGACAATGGGTCTTGTTTCTCTCCTCTCTACAACTGGCTCTTTCCTTTAGCTCATAATTTTTTACTGAGTGCTAAACATTCTGTTTAAAAGAAAGGAAGTAAATAATATTTATAACCAGAACTGTGCATGCCTCTTCTATGAGGCCATTTATGTGGGAAGTTGAGTTAATCTAGCCTATAGTTAAACTGGGTTTGAGTATTGTAACTACAGGACACTACTATCAAGGATCCACAGACTTTAGATTCCTTTAGTGAAGAACTGTCATTACCTGTGCTTAGCGTAAGGCCTGAAGCATCTTCTCTCTTGGTTTTCCTGCTCCACCTTCACTTACAGCAAGCCCTGCTCACCTGGGCAGAGGCCATCCTTCTCCGGCTTTGGACCCTGTCCTAGCAGCACAATGCTATTCCTTTTTACCTGGTGCGAAGCTCAGAGTAGACACAGGAATGTCTTTCATTTCTCTTCTTCCAGCCTAAGTCTTAGACAGCCTTGAGTTCCTGCCTCTGCTGTAAGACTTTCTCAGACTTCCTTTCCACTGTTCTGCCAGTGACAAGCTGGACTAGTTTAAATTTCTGTAAGTCCCTGCATCTGAAAATTTGTTAGGATAAATAATTTGAGGTTTATGATGATGTTACCTTTCTCCAGAAAAAAATGAACATTTGCTTCTGCTGGATGCCTTGTCAGAATCTGGGATCACCTTAACCTGGATGTTCTTTAGTGATGTTTATGGCCCTGTCACAGCCAGTGTGTTGGTCATTCTTATCCTAATGGCAGAGTTCTTCAGGAAACCAGCCCCAAACAGAGAGGCTACCTCCTTACCGGGGCCCCAAATTCCAAATTTGTCCTCATACTCTCATTCTTTTTATTTCCATGACATTATAAAGGCATAATTGACAAAAATCATAAACATTTGCAGTATACAATGTTATGTCTGGACGCATGTATGTATTGTGAAATGATTAACTCAAATTAACATATCTACCACCTCACCTATTTATTATTTTTTTTAGGGGTGACAATATTAAAAATCTACCCCCTTAGCAATTTATAAGAACACATTAACTATAATCACCATGCTGTACAGCAGATCTGTAAGAACTCATTCACATGGTCTAATAGAACTTTGTGCTTTTGTTAACCCACATGCCCCTTTCTCCAACCCCCTCCACCTCCCGGCAATCACCATTCTACTCCCCATTTCTGTGAGTATGATGTTTTTGGATTCCACATGTAAGTGAGATACTGTGGTATGTTTTTCAGTGCCTGGTTTATTTCATGTAGCGTAATGTCCTCCAGCTTCAATCATACTGTAATACATTACAGGATTTCCTCCCCTTTTAAGGCTGAACGGTGTTCTGCTGTGTGTGTCCCCCATTCATCCCCTGGCAGACTGTTAGCTTGACGCACATCTTCACTACTGTGAAAGGGAGACCTATACTATTAAATCTGTCCAAATTGCTTCTAGGTCTCTCAGCAATCTTCTCTACACTAAGTGCAGAGGCCCAGAAATACGTAGCTCCAAATGCCAGACTCTGCTCTCCAGACTGCCATGCTCTCCCAAGTCTTTAAGAAGATTTTTTTTTTTCAGACACAATCTCACTGTGTCAGTACAGTGCTGTGGCATCACAGCTCACAGCAACCTCAAACTCTTGGGCTTAAGAGATTCTCTTGCCTCAGCTTCCCAAGTAGCTGGGACTATAGGCACCCAACACAACACCCGGCTATTTCTGCTGTTGTTGTTGTAGCTGTCATTGTTGTTTGGCAGGCCCCGGCTAGGTTCGAACCCTCCAGCCCCGGTGTATGTGGCTGGCGCCCTAGCCGCTGAGCTACAAGTGCTGAACCTCTTTAAGATTTTTTTAAAGACCTTTCCAGGTTTGTTAGTTGTCCTCAACAGGGGTATGGGTCCAAACTCCCTGGTCCGTCAACAGCTGAAGCAGAAGTTTTCTCTCTAATCTCAACTCCTACCACTCATTTCCTTTCTCACTCCGCTCCATCTCAGCTGCCTTTCTGCTATCACAGGCAGGAGGAAAACGGAACAACTTCCTTGGGATCTCCAAGTTAATTCTATGATTCTTTAGATGTGTACCAATTCAGGTTCCTCCAAGGAGCTGACTCCAAGGCAGAATCAGACCTGTAGGAGGTTCCTGGGGGAAACTCGCATGAAGGATGAAAGCGGGGAAGGAACAGGAGGAGGCAGAGAGAGGCCGCAGACCCAGGTGTGGGTCTGATGGGCACAGAAGGAAGAGGGAAGAAAGGAGGGCTGAGACGGAGAACTTCAACTTCATCGCTGGGCAAGTCTTGGTGAGGTGGATGAGGGGTGGGAGGGACAGCTGCCCAGCACCAGGGTCCCATGCAGGGAAGGAGGGCCCGCTGCAGCCCCCACCCCACCACACTCAGTCATTGGCGTGGGTGCAGCAGGAACTCCACAGCCAAAAGACTGTCACCAATGACCCTCGCAGCAGCTGAGTGGCACACCGCAGAGGCCACCACACTTTTTATCAGCATTTACTCAGTTTTGTACATTTTGAAAATGGATATTTTCATCTATGAACAACAAAGATCTCTTCTTGCCCGTGCTACATTAAAAGCAAAATAGCCACCAATGGAAAAAATAAAAGTCATGTTCTGATACATGTTTATTTTGCTTTTCACAAAGGACCTTAATTTGAAAAACTGTGTCCACGCAGATATTTTCATTCAGTCTAATAGATGATATTCCAAACACACTTGAACTTAGTATAAAAACAATATTGCTAATATTTTTATGTAATTCCTTAAAACATGTTTTCAATCCAGAAATAAATTTTAATCTCTCCGAAAACAAAGGCATTCTCATTAATAGTAAAGTACATTAAAGGGTTACTCAACTATGACAATTTCTTTCTTTTATTGCTTCCTTTCTCTCTTTCTTTAAGAAATAGGTTTATGCTCTGTTGCCCAGGCTGGGGTACAGTGGCACGATCATAGCTTACCATAGCTTTGAACTCCTGGGCTCAAGAGCTCATCCTTGAGGTCCTCCAGATGACCTAGGGCTACAGGGAAGCATTACCACACATGGCTAATTTTTTTATTATATTTTGTAGAGATGGGGTCTTGCTACATTGCCCAAACTGGTCTCAAACTCCTGGCCTCAAGTGATCCTCCCACCTGAACCTCCCAAAGTGCTGGGTCTACTGGCACCACTGCACCCAGCCCACAATTTCAGGGTTAAAAGGATGAAGCAGGAAGGCACAGAATCTATAAGTTATTGTTTTGTTTTATTAACAAAACAACTTTTGTCAAGTCAATCTTTGCTTACTTATTTCCCTTCTATAGCTAAGAGCCATGGACAGGCTATCAAACTCGGCAGATTAGAATCTCTAGTAAAATCAGAACTGTCTAAAGATTCCCTATAATCAATCATAGTCCACCGAACCTCCAGGGCCTACTCACAACCACCTTAAAATACCTTCCCAACCAACTGTAACCAAGCACAAAACAACTAAGACATTAACCAGCCCAATAACCAAGCACAAAACAACTAAGACATTAACCAGCCCAATGCCATACAGATTCTTCTGGGCTTTTGATTCAAGACTCATGTTTCCCCTCTTTCTGGCAAATATCAAGTAAAACTCTCTGCAAAATGCATATGTTAACTTTACACCCAGGAGAGGGAGACCTTCCTTCCTATGGTTAGTTTCCACCAGTTTCCTCTCGGTCTCAGCCTTCAATACTGCTGGTTTTCTCAAATTTTAAAATCTCCAGATTTCCTGATTTTACTTTAAAAATGTCACCTGTTGCAGGAATAGAGGTCATTGTCATAAACCAACACGTGTGTTTTCCAAAATTTGAGCCACCAGAAAGTAGGATGGGCTAGCTCAGAAGGTGGGAACTGTGGTGACTATAGTGACCACCCTCCCCCAAAATGCCTGAATCATAATCCCCAGAACCTGCCAATGTCACCTTATCTGACACAGGAGCTTTGAGATCACAGAGACACAAAGCGGAAGATGGGTGGTGAGAGTGATGTGGGGGTGAGAGAAGACTCGAATGGCTGTTGCTGGTTTCAGAAACAGAATGGGAGCAAAGGATGCTGGAAGCCTCTGGAAACTGAAGAAGGTATGAGAACAGATTTTCTCCTGGAATAATCAGAAAGGAACACAGCCCTGCCAACACCTTCATTTTAGCTCATGAGACACGTGACAGACTTCTGAACTCAAAAACTGTCAGATAACAAATTGATGTTGTCTTCAGCCAGTAAATGTGTGATCATGTTACAGCAGCAGTAAAAATAATGCAGTGAGCTCCCTGCTTCTGAACGTAATAAAGCAGACACTGACTGCTCAGCTGTGAGGAGACCACAGACGTGCCCCCTGCACTGGCTGAGAATGAGGAATAGGGGACCCCTACACCTCCCCCCTACTCTAAGAGTCGGTAAGGAAGTATTTTCTCCTAATTTTGGATGTGTGATGGCTGACAGGTTTGGGGCTAGTCATTGCAAATAGTCCATAAACCAACGGGCAGATGCCAGCTTGTTTCCTGACTGTGAGACACTCACTGTAACTCTGCCCTCCATCTGTGCACAGAAAGTCCTTTCTGTCTAGAGGTAGTTCAGGTGATATCATTTATAATGATGTAATATGAGATGATAATGTAAAAAGAGTTTCTCCTTGAAAGAAAAGGACAGCTATAGCATTTCTGAAGATGTTTTGGAGAACTCTAAAGCATTACAAGAGACACTCAGAATTAAGGCTCTGCCAGACCAGTGCTTTCAACATAGTGAATGATAAAATCAAAAGGAGGAGGTCCTCATCGGTATTTTTAAATAACAGAATAAAGCAGAAAATATGAGAAAACATCAGAGCCAGGATGAGAAGTATTTCATGAGTTCTTCGCTGCAGTTCTGTATGTAAGGTGTGTGCACGTGTGTGTGTGCGCGCGTGCCACATGCAGCCCTGGATCACCAGGCAAAATGGAGTTCTCATTGTGGGCCTCAAGCTCAGAAAGTTTGAAAGTCCCTGAACTAGAGAGGATAGGAACACACAATCTGAAAGATACACACACAATTTACAAGACAGCGTTTAAGAACTGTACACACAATCATTATACACGTACTCACGGTGACTTCAAGGAAGAAACAAATGTCTTTTCATCTCAGAGTCCATGGAAATTTTTTTACAGCCCTCAAATACATAAAGGTTTTCAGTAAAATTTTTTTTCTAAAGAGAATATACTTTCAATAAAAAATTCAGGCCAGATGCAGAGGCTCACGCTATAAATCTAGCACTGGAGGAGTCCAAGGCAGGTGGGTGGATCCCTTGAGCTCAGGCGTTCAAGACCAACTTGAGCGTGAGTGAGACCTCATGTCTACTAAAAATAGAAAAACTAGCCAGACGTTGCGGTGGTGCCTGTAGTCCCAGCTACTCAGCTGGCTAAGGCAGAGGATCATTTGAGCCCAAGAGTTTGAGGTTGCTATGAGCTATACCGATGCCATGACACTCTACCCAGGTTGACAGTGAGATTCTGTCTCCAGAAAAATAAATAACAAAAAAATTTTGAGAAAGTGATGGCATGTTTACAAACAGTTTACATGTGTCTGCCACCATAAAAATTAGTACTTTGGGAGTATCCAATAAAAATCAGACAGCATGCCCAAAAGAATTAGCTAACTACTTCTTTCATCTTTCAGTGAGATTCCAGAATTTGCTAACTCTTTATTCAGCCTACAAATGCTACCCTTTTCATGCACGTTCTCCTTTAGCATTCTTCTTTTAAGAAAGAAAAACCGTAATTCTCGTAAGTCTTTCCTTACCGAGGAACCCATTTCTCAATTCAAATCTTCAAGCAGTTTCTGCGGAGAGATTTTGCTGCTCAAGCGGCCCAGGCCTCTGGATTACCTCCCTCTTCACTGGATCATTCCCTGCAGCACCCCTGACCTCCAACTGCAACCCCAATGTTCTGGCAACTAACATTTAACTAACTCTAAATTTTCCACAAAGGCTATAAGCCTATCATCTAAGTCCTCATACGAGGCTCTGATAAAAAATACTGAACCCAAAAGAGGTGAGACGGGCATCCATTGGGAGAGATCTCAACTCTCAGCCCACCAGCCAACACTCTGAGGAAAGAGCCTTTGAACTCTGGTCTCCCATCAAAGACCCATCATCCATCACCCATTTTCCTGTATTTCACTCTTTACTTTCCACAAGGAAACCAAGAGAGACCTTACCCAATACACCATATCTGAATCTATACACCCCATATCTACACCACTCTGCTAATGCTTCCAGTATAGTGATGCTATTTACAAGAAAAATCCCAGTAAGCAATTGTCTGAATCAGGAAACCAACTCATTTGGAGTTCACGGTTTCCTTAGTTCTCCTGGGGTAGAATTCTCTTAAAAATATGATTTTACTCTAAACAGGCTCCTCCCTAATCAAGAAAAGAGAAACAAAATAGGAGCCGAATAGTCACCCTTTCTATCCAAATGAGAGTTTTCTTTTAATGCCAGCCACAGTGCTCAGGACGAAGATGTACTCAAAAAACATTTGTTTTCCTTTCCCTGTTTCAGTAGGAGCCAAAGTAAGCCTCGCTCATTTTTCTCCTTGACCTAAATATAACTAAAAAAGATGGCGTTTGCTAGTTTATTTGCAATTTGCAAATTGCATAAGCCTCACCTCTATGGGATATTTACCCTCCCTGTCACCACAGTACCCAGTCAGCAACATGCCTCCTATATAGCAGCCAGGGACACCTGCCGTGGTATCACTATGCACATAGGTGCACACACACACATTTTAAACCTGTAGTTGTGGTTTCTTGCAGAAGAAGGAAGTCCCTCCTTTATGCTTCCCTGGAGAGCTGCCCTCCTCTATCTAAGAAGGTCATTCTCTTGGACTCAGCCCACAGCCTCAGGAGGTATGCAAATGACATGGGGGAGAGGTGGCATCCAAGTCTCCAGACACCTGGCAGCTAGCGGGAACACAGGTGCACCGCGCAGACTGTTCCACAGCTACTCAGAATTCCATTTTGAAAAGCCCTTAGCCCTCATTTGTCATTATATATTTCAGAGAGCTATATTGGACAAAACAACAATACAATGCTGTACAAAGCTCAGGGAAGCACCCTGAAAGCCTCCCAGCAACCCCGAGAGAGCAGGTAGGTTCTACTCTTGTGGACACTTTATCAATGAGGAAGCTGAGGCGTGACGACCTTCATAGACTTACCTAAGGTCACAAAGCTACTTAGCAGAAAAGCTGGACTCAAACCAATTTTGCCTCTGCATATTTTAAAGCCATCATTTGTTGATCGCTTAGAAGATTCCATGCCCATATGAATCACGGTCCATGCACTGTCCCTTTTCAGAGTCAGAGCAACTTTGCGTGAAGATGAGCCAGCTACATCAAATTTACTGTATTTTTCATACACATTTAAGTAGAGCTTAACTAGTAAGAGTTGATGGACTTTAAACTGCATTTCTCAGCCACTATAATTCCTAAGGTACAGTTTGATGGGACACAGAATCATACAGTACCAGGTGCTAACATTTACCAGGCATTTACCATGGGTCAGGCAATGTGGCAAAAACCACATCAAAATTGCCTCATTAATCTTCTCAATACCATCTATAATGAAAAAATGATTACTAAGCCATTTGACAGATGATGAAACTACTAAGAGAAGTTGATAAATTTGCTGAACAATACAAAGAAAACTGAAAAGGAGTCAAAACACAGTGGTCTCCCTCTTCAGACCGTAAAAATAACTACCCTGTTTCCCCAAAAATAAGACAGTGTCTTATTTTAAGGCGTGCTCCCAAAGATGCGCTAGGTCTTATTTTCAGGGGACATCTTATTTTTCCTGTAAGTAGGTCTTATTTTCGGAGGATGTCTTATTTTCGGGGAAACAGGGTATTATTCTACCTCTCCTTTTTAGAACAAGCATGTGAATTATTTAGTCAAAACACATTTGCCAGTACTCTCTGAGAGAAAAGTGAATGTTCTGTCTTTTAATTTAAGAAGTCAAGAAGTAATTAATGTATCACTTAATAGCATATATGTTGTGAAAAAAGCCCAAAACTGTCGGGAAAAGTGATCACAGGTGAGATCTAGTGATTGCAAGTCAAGACAGAGACGTGGCACCATGGCCAGACCGAGGCACCCAGGCGGACGGCTTCCTCCAGGTCTCCCTGGAAATGAAGGGCAATGCCAGCCAGGCCTGACTTCAGCTCAGTCTGTTTCTCTGGCTCTGACTTCAATCCATAAAACATGAATTCAGGATGATGCCATGGCCACAAGGCCAACCAGCCTTTCCCTCTGTTCATCGGATGAGGATCTTCCAAACAAACTGACCATCCAAAGAGAGAGGAACCCACAGAACCTGAAAAGCCCATCTGACTTCGCACCTGGACGTCTGTATCTGGACACCTGGGAGCCCAGTGTGCCAGGACCAGCCGCAGCATTCGGATGCTGGCACAGGTCCATGGAGACGAGGATGAATGCAAGCACGCGTGCACACACACACAACTGCAGATCACCGCAGACGAGGTGACGGACACAACAGGAATGTCCTGTCCTATCTCACAGTCCTGGAGGCTGGACGCAGCACACCACGGTGTCAGCAGGCCGGGCTCCTGCAGACCCCTCCCTGTGTGCAGATGGCATCTTCTCCCTGTGTCCAAACGTGGCCTTTTCTCTGAGCGTTCACTGCTGCGGCCCCTTCTCTTAAGGACACCAGTCCTACTGGTTAGGGCCCAACCAAATGACCTTGTTTTACCTCAATCACCTCGTCAAAGATCCTATTTCCAATTAAGGGCACACCCTGAGGGACTAAAGGTGAATTTTGAGAGGACACAATTCAACCCATAATGCCCACATTAGAAATAAAGTCTTTACAACCAGTAAGATTTAAGTCTAAATCCATTTTTTGCATAAGGACTTTTTTTTTTATGTGAATTAGGTCTAAGAAGGAAAAAAGGCTAATAAATTCAGGCTCCTTTAAATATCTAACCACAACTACTTGAATGTTGTTAATTACAAGGAAAATCCTCCTAAAAGATTTAATCCCACTGACACATTCCACTCATATAGATTTATTGTTGACTATTTATATAAAAGGAAATTCAGAGACCAGGCACAGTGACTCACACCTGTAATCCCAGCACTCCGGGAGACTGAGGCAGGTGGAATGCCTGAGATCACAGGTTAGAGACCAGCCTGAGCAAAAAGTGAGACCCCATCTCTATTAAAAATAGAAAAACTAATAGCCGGGCATTGTGGCGGGCGCCTGTAGTCCCAGCTACTCGGGAGGCTGAGGCAAGAGAATCGCTTAAGCCCTGGAGTTGGAGGTTGCTGTGAGCTGTGTGAGGCCATGGCACTCTACCGAGGGCCATAAAGTGAGACTCTGTCTCTACAAAAAAAAAAAAAATAGAAAAACTGAGGCAAGAGGATCACTTGAACCCAAGTTGGAGGTTGCTGTGAGCTATGATACCATGGCACTCTACCAAGGGAGACGAAGTGAGACTCTGTCTAAATTAATAAATAAATAGAAATTCATCACATTTTGCTTTATATTAGGAAACTTTAGAAACTTCCCAAATGTTCACCATTTAAAGGACTGATTCAATAAATTTTATTATAATGTCTTAAACAGTCATCCAAGATCATGCAGTAGAGAAATGTTTATGACTTAGAAAATGCTCACAACACATTATTAATTAAAAATTAAAAGGTGGGTCATGAAACACTGAATTAAAATGATGCCAATTTTTAAATAAAACAAATTCATACATAAAGGCATAAGGATACACGCCAAACTTATCTCAAAGATGATATAGCATTGGTTGGCATTTTCAGTTTTTTTCAATAAAGAGAAAAACAGATAGAAAACTTCTCTCTCTTTACAGCCATGTGCTCTTGACCCAGGTGTGCTGAATCTCTGCCTCAGTTTCCTCACCTATGATGAAAAGGTAGAAAGACCTACTGAAGTACTTACAGAAAAGGTTCTCAAAACAGACTTTAAAGATAATGAAGTTACGGATGGCACCTGTTGCTTAGTAGGTAGGGTGCCGGCCCCGTAAACCAAGGGTGGCAGGTTCAAACTCAGCCCCAGCCAAACTACAACAAAAAAATAGCCGGGCATTGTGGCGGGCACCTGTAGTCCCAGCTACTTGGGAAGCTAAGGCAAGAGAATCGCCTAAGCCCAGGAGTTGGAGGTTGCTGTGAGCTGTGACACCATGGCACTCCACCGAAGGCAATAAAGTGAGATTCTGTCTCTACAAAAAAAAAAAAAAAAAGCTTAAAAAAATAATAATAAAGTTACCTGCACACATACATGCACAGAGTACTTTTTTTTTTACTTTTAATTGTGATAAAATGCCCATTTAGCCACGTTAAGTGTCTAGGCCAGTGGCATTAAGTGCATTCACGCTGTTGTACAACCATCACCACTATCCACCTCCAGGAAGTCTCATCTTGCAAAACAAACCCCATACCCACTAACCAGTAACTCCCCACCCCAGGGTTCCGTTGACCCCCCATTCTACTTTTTGTCTCCAAATTGAAAGATGGAGTGTTTCTGAATAGCCAATGGTCTTGCACCTTGAAGGTAACGAGCATAAATAATCTTATTTTTTTCCCCAGAGCCAAACACAGAATCGCATACACAGCTGAGGCAAGATGCAAACTGCAGCGGCTTTACGTTATCTAACAAATGCCTGTGGCTGCCATCATGACTACAGTATCGCCCAAGATGTAGACAAGCACTTTCTAACAGGTCAGCAGGAGAACTGTCCTGCTCCATGGTGGTCGTTCCCAGATCAAGTTTCAGATTGAAAAAACCTAATTCTCAAAAAATATATATTAATAAATAAATTTCAATGTTAAATGTACCTACACGTGTGTATATTCCTCTAAGTTCTTTCAAAGTGCGAGGAAGAGTATTTACAAGTATTTATGTGCATGTTACAAAACCACGAAGGTTGAAAACTGATTAAAACAAGTCAATCAATCACAGACCCTTAAGGACAGCCAACATCCCAGGCCAGGGCATGGGCCTCTACTCACCCTCATGGCAGGAATCAGAAATACCCAATGTAGGTAGAGAATCAAAGAGAAAAGAAATGAATGTTTCCACCTACCTCATCCACCTTGCACGCTGCTACCATATTTACCATTCTCCTAATACACCATGATGTTTCCTCCCTGTTTACAAACCTCCACTGACCTCCACTGCCTAGAGAATTGGGTCGGAACCTCTCATAGCAGTAGACTCTTCTGTGATTTAGCCCTAATCCCACTCTCGCCATCTCCCCAACACACCCAAACAGTACATGTTCTTACTAAACTGGCCTAGACTTTTCACTGTTTTCTAAAATTTTCTCCTAATTTACTCTCTCCACTCTCGCACTTGCTAGTCTTTCTTCCTTCTCTTCACCACCTTATTTGAGAAACTTCTACTTGCCCTTTGAGACACAGCTTCCTGTGATGCAAGCCTTCCTTAATTCGCACACGCCCAGGTTAGCCCTCACTGGTCTGTCCATTTGCTCACCAGTGTAACAGTTAATTCTACATGTCAACGGGACTGGGTTCTGGGGTGCCCAGATTAAACATTGCTGGGTGTGTCTGTCTGTGAGGGTGTTTCCACATGAAATCAGCCTCTAGATCAGTGATTTCCAACCCGCGTGCAGCAAGAGGATTTTAGGTGTGCCTTGAAATTTTTTTTTTCTTGTTAATCATGTTCTTATTTATTTTGAAGTGAGACTTTACATGTGGAGGCACTGAAGAGACAGAGAAATTGATAAAATAGTCCATGGCTTCAAGGAGCTCCCACTCTAAAGGGTCAGAGTTACAGATAAGCAGACACTCAGCAGAATGCAATGTTATAAGTTGTCTAGAAGGCAGCCTGCCTCGTGGAAACACAAAGAAAGGGTGGACAAAGTCTCCCTATAGGCAGAGTGCCTTGAAAATTTTTAAAGATTATTAATTAAATTATTTTCAAAAGAAGTTCAAAGCACAGTAAGTATATTTTTTAACTCTTTTTTTTTGGATCAACAATTTTAAGTGTGCTGTGGAAGTTTAACTATTAGTTCAAATGTGCTGTGAGATTAAAATAAGGTTGAAAAACACTGCTCTAGATTGTTATACTCGGTACACTGCCCTCCATCATGTGGGTGGGTCTCAGTAGAACAAAATGCAGGAGGAGAAATTTGTCCCTTTTTCTTTTCCTTGCTGGGACATCTGCTCTTGGACTAGGATTGATACCATCAGCTCCCCTGGTCCTCAGGCCTGCATGCTCAAATTGAATTATACCACCAGGTTTCTTAGGTCTCCAGCTTTCAAAAGGATAGATCATGAGACTTCTCCACCTCTATAATCACATAAGCCAATTATTCGTAATATTTATAAATATAACAAATCATAAATTACATACCCTGTTTCCCCGAAAATAAGACCTACTCACAGGAAAGATAAGACGTCCCCTGAAAATAAGACCTAGCGCATCTTTGGGAGCACACCTTAAAATAAGACGCTGTCTTATTTTCGGGGAAACAGGGTATTACATATGTTATATTGGTTCTGTTTCCCTGGAGAACCTTAACTTAACTAGAGCATCTGCCTCCTTTTATGTCTACCTCCTCCATGAGACCAGAACCTCCTGGAGGGCAGGCAACGGATCTTGGCCAGCAGTGACTTGCCAATGTCTGAACACAGTTTCTGGCACAGAGTAAGTCCCTCATGAAAGGGCAAGAAGAAATCGCCCACCTATGTGTCTCTGCTCCCCTTGGGTGACAAAAGTCCATGCAAGGTGGGTAAGTGATTGAACAAGTCCTCCAGCCTGGATCCCCTTCTTCTGCACAAGGACAGGATGACACCCGCTTTCCCTTCCCTGCAGAGATTGGTGAAGATCAACAGAGAAGGCTGGCAAACTCACTCGAATAGAATTATAATTCCTAAACAGAAGCTACTTTAGAAATTTGATATCATAATGTCACCCAAAATCCCCTTTAGACTCTATTAAGGCCCCTCATAGTGTTCTCCTCTTTCCTATGGGTCCACACATTCTTTCATACTTCAGCCAGGGACGAGAAAACACAAGGAATCAAAGATGCACTCAAACCAAATAGGGCAATGTGTTAACATCAACATTGCGCTCCATCTTCCTATCCAGAGTAAGTAAACTTGGTTAAAAAATGAAAACTTTGGAGCAAAGTTTCAGATTTTATTCAGTTAATGTTGCAGTTTTTGAAGAGTAACACTTCACACCCATAAAAGCACTAAGGCCAATAAGATTGTTCTCACCAGAGATACAAGATCCTCACGCCTCATTTTTGAAATCAAAGCTGAGGTCTTCACATTTTCTGTGTGAAAATGAACCTCTGTCTTTAGCAGTAATTACCACAAAAATCAAATAGAGGTCATTTCCAAGGAGAGCACTCTGTTTCTCACAAGAAAAAACTTCTATCACACGTTCTAAAAAAAAAAAGGCTTCACAAAACACCACCTATAGTTTCTTTTCAAACCCCCTGGGGTATTCCTTTGTGTTGGAGTCAAGCTGAGCTGGGGTTCCTGAGGGTTTCCAGGAATGAGACTTGTGGAGAGGGAAGAGGGATCTTCCTCCAAGCCTGTCAAAGACCCATACTTCCAGGGGAATGGATGGTGTCAGGGAAGAAGGAGCCCACCCTCACGAGCAGGGGCTGCCAACCGACCCCAGAACAAGGGGTGGCTTCCAGGAGGGCAAGACCCCTGGAAGGAAGCACTGTCTCCTGGAAGGTGTGGTCTCTGGGGGTGTGGTCTCCAGGAAAGCTGGGTCTCTAGGAGGGTGGGGTCTCTAGGAGGGTGGGGTCACAAAAAGGGAGCAGTCTCTAGGAGGGTGTGGCTCAGGGAGGGTGTGGTCTCCAGGGGCATGGCCTCAAGGAGGGAGGGGTCTCCCAGAAGGCGTGTTCTCTAGGATGGTGTACTCTCAAGGAGGATGTGGTCTCCAGAATCCAACTGCTGCCTTTCCCAACGGAGCTCATAGGACAACCTGGGGTAGAGGAAAATGATGTCCTCACTTCACTTCCCTTCTGACTGTTCCCTGGCCCTCCTCCTTTGAATTTGGATCTCAAAGTCTGGGAGGCTCCCTCAAGTCATATTCTTGGTAGTAACTACCTGGCCCCTCCCAATTTCCTGGATTCTCTCTCCAACAATGGAGTCCACAGTTAATTACAGGATTAGTCATCATATTCTGCTTATGACATAGGTCTTCACCTATACGGACTCAAGCAATCTTCTCAGTAACCCTACAGAGCAGATACTACTCCCAGTCCCATTTTACAGATGAAGAAGCAACCAACGCTCAGAAATGTTGGGTGGCTTGCCTGAAGTCACTCTGCTAGTTAAAAGGTGGTGGGACTGTTATTTGGAGCCAGACAGTCCGATTGTGGCCTCTGGGCTACTGCCCCTTACCTCATTATTTTCCTAAACATACATTTCTCAAGGGAGTAATGTTCTATCCACCTTAGGCTTTCCCTCAAGAATACAAATTCTAGAAGAACTTCCCAGAATGATGTGAATGGAAAAGAAGCAGCTTTAAGTCTATTTCCAAGTTTCTAACAATGCCCAAGTTATAATGTGTCCAAATGCAAACATTTCACTCTGTACTATGACATTCTGCAAAATAGACTTCTCTAATTCAGTATCATTTGCTAAAAGTGAAGGTGTCATTTCTATTTCATCACTTTTGAAAGCTTTAAATGTGGTAGAATGTCTTATTAATCAAAGACCTTTCTATCTAAAATTATTTGCCATACCTAAAAATCTTAGAGAAAAGGTATTTCATATATTAAATTTAACAGAGTTTTTATAGGTAATATGGAAAAGAATTGGTAGCATCTGGGTCAGTCCTAGTAATAATGACCGGGTTTGGTCTGTCCTGGGGAATATCTGACTTTTTTACCTTTGTCCACTCTCTAATCCCCATGAAAATATCTAACCAAAAGGCAAAACAAATGACTTCCATACTATTTGATGTAAATTTATATCACTTGGATCATTATTTTTCCCAGTGACACCGGTATTTTTATGAAATAAAAGTATCTGCCCCCTTTATAAAGAAATATCCAGTTTACCATGTGCCATTTGGGCAAACAGCTAAAAGGGAAGAGGCGAGTTGTGTGCACACTGGGAGCAGGGTCATGCCAAGGCCACCTGTTCTGCCTAAGTCGACAGCCTCACTGCGTTCTTCATTTCCCTCGCTTCAATAATGAAAGAGCATTTAACTAGCAGAGCAACACAAGACTTGTATTCTCATATGACCTTTTAAAATAATACAATCTGAAGTGTTTTTTTTTAAATGTGATTGAAATTCATCTCTCTCCTAGTCAGTAGGTTGAACCTACTGAATTCCACCTTCTGCTCTCTGAGCCCCTTTGCTGCAAAATTCTGGTTGTCTCTTCTCCCACAGTGGCTATGTGGATGCTCTACACTATCCCATGGCAATCCAAATTCCATTATTCCACTCCACACACATTTATGAAATGCCCACTCCAGGCTGCGAACTGGGCAAGGGGCTGTGGGTTGCACAAATGAATACAACATGATTCTGACCTCCAGAGATCAGGCACACACTTAAAGGACCACAGGACAGAGTCCTATAACAGGGAGGCTAAAAATACCCTATGGTGAGATAGAAGGGGAAAGCCCACTTCCAGAGCTTATAATAAATGAATCATTTGTAGCTACAGAGCAGGGGATTGTTCTCCATTCTTCCTCAGAATCACGTCTAGAATGCAGAAAGGGGGAAGGAAGAGTATACTGTTGGGACATGTGAACAGAGCCCCTGGTGAGATTCTGTGAAACTTATTTAATAAATATTTGTATAACACTGAGGCTCTGCAAGGTAGGGCACTTAGGGATAAAAAAGCAAACAACCAAGATACAGGATTAAGGATAAACCAGCTAAACACAAGGCCGACAGCAAATTACACAATGGAACATAAACTAAATATGAGCCAGAAACTCAGTTGTTATTTTAAAAGTCAAGAAGAATCATAATCCCCATTCCTAGAGGCTTACAGCCTCATGGGGAGATAAATCAAACAAATGTGGATCCCCACAAACATAAAACTATTATTATTACTATATGTGGGCTGGAAAGGTGGGCACTGTATCAGAGGAAGAGAACGTTAAGTCATTTTTATTTTATTTTATTTTTATTATAGCTGTGTACATTAGTATGATCGTGGGGCACCATACACTTGGTTCATAGATCGTTTGACACATTTTCATCATATTAGTTAACATAGCTTTTTTAGCATTTTCTTAGTTATTTTGCTAAGACCTTTACATTCCACATTTACTAGGATTCACATATACCCTTGTAAGATGCACCACAGGTGTAATCCCATTAATCTCCCTCCTTCCCCCTCCATCCCTCCTCCCTCCCCTCCCTTTCCCCTTTCTCTCTATTCTTAGGTTGTAACTGGGTTATAGCTTTCATGTGAAGGTCCTACATTAGTTTCATAATAAGGGTGAGTACATAGGGTACTTTTTCTTCCATTCTTGAGACACTTTATAAGAAGAATATGTTCCAGCTCCATCCATGTGAACATGAAAGAGGTAAAGTCTCCATCTTTCTTTAAGGCTGCATAATATTCCATGGTGTACATATACCACAATTTATTAATCCATTCGTGGATCGATGGGCACTTGGGCTTTTTCCATGACTTAGCAATTATGAATAGGGCTGCAGTAAATATTCTGATACAGATATCTTTGTTATGGTGTGATTTTTGGTCTTCTGGGTATATGCCCAGTAGGGGGATTACAGGATTGAATGGCAGATCTATCTTTAGATCTCTAAGTGTTCTCCATATCTCTTTCCAAAAGGAATGTATTAATTTGCATTCCCACCAGCAGTGCAAAAGTGTTCCCTTTTCTCCACATCTACGCCAACATCTCTGGTCTTGGGATTTTGTGATATAGGCTAGTCTCACTGGAGTTAGATGATATCTCAAAGTAGTTTTGATTTGCATTTCTCTGATGATTAAAGATGATGAGCATTTTTTCATATGTCTGAAGGCCATGCGCCTGTCTTCTTCAGAGAAGTTTCTCTTCAAGTCCCTTGCCCAGCCTGCGATGGGATCCCTTGTTTTTTTCTTGCTAATGCGTTTGAGTTCTCTGTGGATTCTGGTTATTAAACCTTTGTCGGAGACATAACCTGCAAATATCTTCTCCCATTCTGAGGGCTGTTTGCTTGCTTTACTTACTGTGTTCTTGGCTGTGCAGAAGCTTTTTAGTTTGATCAAGTCCCAATAGTGTATTTTTGAAGCTGCTTCAATTGCCCGGGGGGTCCTTCTCATAAAAAACTCGCCCAACCCAATTTCTTCAAGGGTTTTCCCTACACTCTCTTCTAGTATTTTTATAGTTTCATGTCTTAGGTTTAAATCTTTAATCCAGTGAGAGTCTATCTTGGTTAATGGTGAGAGGTGTGGGTCCAGTTTCAGTCTTCTACAGGTTGCCAGCCAGTTCACCCAGCACCATTTGTTAAATAGGGAATCTTTTCCCCACTGAATGTTTTTAATTGGCTTGTCAAAGATTAAATAACGGTAAGTAGCTGGATTCATCTCTTGGTTCTCTATTCTGTTCCAGACAGAAATTTGTCTGAAAGGAGAGAACCAATAGATAATTTTGTTTGTTTCATGTTGCAGCTTAGCAAAAAGAGATAAGGTAGGAGCTCTCCTCCCAGCCTAAGGTATAGGCTGGGAAAAAGTTTCTTTAATGGAAAAGGTAAACAAAAATGGGAACTATAAGGCAAATCAAACTTTAAAAATAGATAAAAAGGGGGGAAGGAGCAAAATATTGAGTGTCATAAGGGGCACTTTCTTACTTGCCTCTTTTCACATGTCATCTCATTTACTCCTCCAACCACCCTCTGGGGTCCACTCACCCACCCCCTGACTGGGTGTCTGACCGATGCTGGGTGGGGCGCAGGATGCCAGAGGGTTCCAAACAGACAAGGTCCCCGATTTTGTGGAGCTCACCACAGTACTCCATATAATTTATTAATTGCATTTCATTCCTCTGACAGTTTTCTAGACTCAGAAAGATCCAATCCTACAACCGGCCCATGGTCCTTTCTACACTAGAGCTCTCTGGAGGCAGAACAGAACGTGAGCCAGCCAGGTTCATCTGCCCTCCAGATTCCAGAGCTTTCTGTTACTCTAACAGTATAGGCAAAAAACTGAACAAAAACTAAAGGCAATCCAAGGACAGCAGAGTGTTCCCTCTGATATTTTCCTTTTCCATTTCCCATCCCAGCACGCTTCATGCTCAGGACTTCAAATGTGCACGTCTCCTCAAATCTCCCCACCGGCCACATCCTCCATGTAATGCCCGGTACCCTTGACCTTTCAATTCTCAGCCACCCACCAAGGGCATTGTGGGAAGTCAGAAGGGAGAAGGAATGCATTACAATCACTTGCTCTCAGAAACAAATGCAAAAACGTCTCCACCCTCTACTACATCTGACAGAAAGAGCAAAATATAACAGGTGGAAGAGGCAATCTACAAATGACTCACCACGGTGGTATGACCATCCCCCTATCAGAAAAATCTGTCCTCTTTTCTAGCAGGCTGATATAGCATTGTCAAAAATTTTGCCAAACATTCATTCATTCATTCAGTTGAACCCCCAAGCATCCTCACATAGGACCCAACAATGCTCTTGAGAAGGATTCTCAATCTAGAGGGAAGAACAGTGGGCCCAGCACCAGGAGCCGTGAATTTGAGACCCAGCATCATGTTTGACATTGATAAATGTCATTGAACTCTTGAGTCTCAATAAAAGGGGACGTCAAAATTGACCTCGCAAGGTGGCAGTGAAGATTAAATAAGTTCGAGCGCCTTGAAGCACAGTGGCTGGTACACCAGAAATATGCAAAGGTTAGTTGATGCGGAATCAGACGGCGCAGCTCGAATTAATGGAACTGAATGTTTTCGTCCACAACCGGTCCAGGGCATTGGCTCCCTGAGGGAGCAACGAAGCTGGGAAGACACAGCGTAGCAGTAAAGGAACACTGTTACCTGGGAAGGTGGCAGGTGTGCGCCTACCGGAGACAAATCTGCCGGCTTTGCCTAGAACAGCAGTTCTCACAGCCTGGTTCCTGGCTGGGTAGCATCAGCCTCACCCTTCAACTCGGCAGAAACGCCCATCCGCAGGCCCCGCCTCAGGCTCACCAATCAGAAACGCCCGTCCGCAGGCCCTGCCTCTGGCCCACCAATCAGAAACTCCCATCTGCAGACCCCCCCCCGACCCCCCCCCACCCCCGCACGCCTCAGGCCCACCAATCAGAAACGCCCATCCACAGGCCCCACCTCAGGCCCACCCATCAGAAACTCTGAAGCCAGGGCCCAGCAAGCTGCATCCTAACAAGCCCTCTAGCAGACTCTGATGCTCACTCAAGTTTGAGAACTAAACTTGAGTCAAGTTAGGGGAGTCAAGGTTAGAAAGGCAAGACGTCTTGTGTATCGGCCCTATCACTGTACAAGGAAAATAGTATAATATAGGCTATAGCACAATCCAACATTTCTACCACTGAAAAGAGGGCGGGGGGGTATGGGGGGTTGGAATGTCTTAGCATAAAGAGGTGCAGCTGACAACATCTTACTGGCCTGCGTGTCTGTCTTGTGACCAAGCTCTGACACCTGTTATTTTAGGCAAGTCTCTCAGTGCTCAAAGCCGGGTCACGTACTCAAAAAAACATTGCTGAAGACAACATTTAAAGCAAAAAAAAGCCCTCGCAGAGGTTATCTTCCCTGAAAAACCTGAGTAGCTGGGCTGCCAATCCCCTAACTTTCTCCATTTCCCTTAATTATCCTAGCACATATATATTTTTTTTTAATTTCTCAAATCAGTCGTTTTGCACCCCTGCTGCCAGGCACTGCCAGGAGGAGACACTGCCCAAGCACCATCCTCAGCCCACAGGTGCCTCCCATGACCCAGGCCCATCACAGAGGCCCACTGCAGAATCAACAGCCCCACATGCTGGTAGTTTCAGGAACGTGAGGCACAGATAGCCAGATACTGCTTTTAGATTTTCCAAAACATACAGCTAACATCACAGGCAAAAATCAATGCAGAAAATCTTCCTTCTCAAGGCAATTTTCTCTCTGAGTAACTCCATGCCTGAATTTAACCACATGTTCTTTGCCAACTTAAAAAGAAAGGCATATAACCTAAACATCTGTACCCTCGTATTAACATGAAATTTTAAGAAACCTTGCAGCATTGTAGAGAAATTAAAAGTCCCTTTTCATCATCAAAAAAAGGCTTTCCATCTCCTAAAATTATACTTCTCAATTTCAAAAAAATGTAAATTAAAGGGGCATATGGGACTTCCCTGTACATTTCTTTACAGCCTCCTAAGAATCTATAATGATTTCAAAATAAAAGGTAAGCAGATATATTTCATACATACATACATCTATAAGCACAGTTACGGTTAGGTCTTCCCTGGTTATCCTGTGAAACACACTTGTACACACAGAGAGAGGCAGGAATCACAAGCCTCGATGGTGGAATCAAATCCACTTGCCCTTGTTCTTACAGCGCAGCACCCTCCAAGATGGGAATCAGCTGGATCCTCATCTAACCACACCCACAGCCATTCTTAGGAGCCAGTTCCCTGAAATGCAGCAACTCAGCTAGCTCGGGGACACAGACCGTGAAAAGGCAAAGCATGGGTAAGAATCTCAAGGAGACGATACCGTAGGCTTCCTAAGATCTAGTAAGACCTCCCTAAGACCTACTGCCCAGATTTTCCTAATCATGCACAACATCGCCTGGGGTGTATAAAGGGGGGCGCTATTCCTCACTCCTTATTACTGGGAGGAGAGATTCCCCCACCCACCTGCCTTCTCTCAGCCTCTCTCCTCCCAAAGCACCTTGTCTGACCAACAGATTTGGAAGAATCCCAGGACACTGCTCAGCTCAGCTCTGCCTTCTCCGTTTTAGTTAAAAGCTCCCGCAGGGCAGGCTGAGAGGTTCTGCAGCTGCCCCAGAGGCCCTGCTCCCAGGGAGGCTTCCGTCAGCACCTGAGCCTCATTCCAGGAATTCAATTAGCAGGCCTCCTGGGCTAACTGACTTCACACGTCATCCTCCAGCCAAGCCTCAATTAGGACATTTTGACCTCCCATTTGTCCTAGTCATTGTTTTTTCTCTGCTCATTCAGAACTGAGCAGGAAACAGACGTATCACATACCAGGCCCCCACAGATAACTCCAACAGATGTGGTCTAACCACCCTCAAGTCCAGGCTCCTTCTGGAGGTTCTGGGTCAGTAAGTCTAAATCAGTACCTGTCGCTCAGGCAAGGAGCCCAAGAGATTCTTACCACCAGGAAAATGTGTGCAACACTGCCCCAAAGAATATTCTAGTCTAGAGTTCTCTATTATGCAAAGTTGGAGTAGAGATGAACCACCTTCCACAGAGGTTTCCAGCACCGTCAGAGGTTTAGTTCTAATTACTCCCACAGGGGAAAATTAGAAAAACCTTGAGCTCAAGACTGGAACCTTTTTACCCAGAGATAAAGCAGACCCTGCAAAGGAATAGAGGTCTTTCAATAATGCCACTAGAACGATAAAGGAAGATTAAGGAGGGTAAAGCCCTGGGGAAGCCCGGAAGGAGGGAGGTGCCATGCCCTGCAGGGGGGCCTTGGCAGAACTGAGACCGCACAGCACTGGGACTGGGGACGGGGACTTCCCACAGCATCACCCACCTCAAGTACCCAGATTTCCTCTACCTCTGCAGCCACACCAGAGCCTGTGTGAACTCCAGGGCAATATATTGGAAATGGAAGTCATGGTCTCTGAGCCAGAATTTGGAAGCAGTTGACATTGGTTACCTGAAACAGAGTATGGTTAGCATATATGCATCTCAGAAAAACGAAAACAGCAAGGAAGTGAGATCCTACAATATGTTCCAATGAGCAAGGAATCACAAGCGGGGTTCCTAACATAGCATCCATAACTTCTAAGTTAATGTACACAACATGCTGTCATTGATATTTTGATGCTATTATCTGATGTGCTGGTCTGTTACTTTATTAAACATAATAATGCTTACACGGCTTTCATTGATTCATCCATCTTCAGTCCTCGAAACTTTCACTTCCTCCATATGATCTTAGATTCCTTAGTCCAAATTAACCTCCCTATGTGCTACAGACTGATGTGGGTGTACCCTCTCCACCAAAAAAAACCCAACTGGGGGTTGAAATCTTAACTGCCAGTGTGATGCCAGGAGAAGGTGAGGCCTTTGGGAGGGGATCAGGTCATGAATGGGGTTAGTGTCCCTCTAAAGGGTTCAGAGATCTCCTCTGTCTCTTCAACCTTGTGACCACACAGCTAGAAGATAGCCATCTAGGAACCCACAGGCAGGCCCTCCCCAGATGCCAAATCCGCCAGCTCCTTGATCTTGGACCGCCCAGCCCCCTGAACTGTGAGAAAGAAATGTCTGTTGTTGACAAGCCACCCAGTCTAAGGCATTATGCACCCTATGTATGTTCTGTGTATACATAACACATTGACAAATCCTCTTCCTCACGTACAAGTTTCTGCCTCTCCTGGAATCCCATCCTAACCACCTCCCAACGTCTCCACCTGATGTCAAAAACCTCCACATTTCCAAAATCGAACTCCTAATCCTCACTCTCACCAGGTCTGATCCATCTTCATTGATGGACACGCCATCTACCTGCCAGAAACCTTGGGATGATATTTGTCACCTTCTTTTCCCTCATGAGGAAATCCTGCTGGCTCTGTGTCCATAATACATCAAGGGCCTTGCAAGCCAACTGGGTGCTACCTGCAGCACAGCCAGAGAAGGCACAGGGCAACTGGCCTCCTTGCCCACCTCCTTACCTGGCACCATCTATTCTCAGTTCAGTGCCCAGACTCGTCCTTTTAAAATGAAAATCAGAACTAATTACCCCTCAACTCACAGCCCTAAGATGACTCCCCAGGGCTAACAGCAAGAGCCTGGTCCTATCAGTAGAGTTCAAGGCCTGCTCCACAGGGCCAGCCCTCCAGCTGCCCTTCTGGACTCCCTGCCCTCTGTCCTGAACTGAGTCTGCAGGCATGCTCCTCACGAGGTGTTCACACAGGCTGCTCCCTCAGCACAGAAGCCCCTGAACTCACTCTCACGCCTCCATCACGTCTCAACTGCCACCACCTAGAGAAAACCCACTCTGATTCCTACATTTAAAACCACCACTCCTTCCCTCCTTCAACTCCCTTGTCCGGTTCTATCCTCGCCCCCCACCCACAGTCCGTAGGACCTGCCAACACGCAGTGCAATTCAATAAATGTTTGTTTTTGATCAGGTCCACCCCGCCAGAGTCTCAGCCCCATGAGCTATGTTTATTTCACAGTGGATCTCAGCCACCTAGAATAGTGCTTGGAACACAGCAAGTGCCCAACACCCACTGAATCTTCCCCAAACACAAGGAGAAGAAGGCAGCTGGGCTAGGTCAGGGTTCACCGAACTGTGTTTGCCAGAACTGAGAATCGTATGTCAGGCAGAGGAACAAGTCACAAGCTATGAGCAACAGCCCTTATTTGTGAGGGTCCAGAAGGCCCTTCTGCACTGAAATTTCTCCCGAAAGGCTGCAGGAATGCCTCAAATTCCCAGCATGAGCTAGACCTTTGGAGGAGGCCTCTGGGGAGAAGGAAATGTGGTGAACCTTTCACGGCCATTATCATCCAGGCACAAATCACTCTGCTTGAATGTCCATCCCACGATAGCACACACGTGTTGAGGGCCTGCCACACACAGGCCCTGTGCCGAAAGCCTGGCCTGTAGATTAAGATGTGATTCTTTCCCTGCTAACATGCAGCCAAACCTGCAGTAAGGTTTGCAGTAAAGTAGCCCTTTGATGGCCACTAACCAGGGCCCAGTGACAGCTTGGAGAGTCACAGAAGCTCTCAGAGAGGAGAGATGGCTCATGAACCAGCAGAATTTGTGAGACAAAGAAAGAAAGGGAACAGAACTTACAAAGCCACAACACTGTAAGAGGCACAGCACATCTAAGCAATGGGGTTGGTAACTCAACTGGGCAGGAGCAGGACAAGGTGAAGGTGCAGGGGAAATGCTGAGCTGGCTTTGTCCTGTAGATGGGAGGGCAGCAGGGGCTGAGAGCAGAGTGGATGTTTAGGAAGATGGCAGCTGGGGCGGGCGGGAGGAGGTGCTGGAGGGAGGAAACCTCACTGCCAGGGCACCAATGAAAGGGACTGCTGGATCTGCTCACTACTGAGGGATGCTTGCTTCCCAGCACCAAAGGTGCTCCAGTGGGAATGCCAGGCAATTCCCACGAGTCCAAGCCAAAGTCAAGCACCTTCCAGGGATGATAGATTATTGCTCCTTCCTCTGGGCCTGTAACAACCAACATGGCGGGAGATAGGCTGGAGAGAGAAGCCCCTAACTCGTCTTGGGGGAAAATGACAAGGCGCCCAAATAACGCATCTGCAGTGAAGGTGAGGTTATGGCCAAAGAGACCAAGAATCCCCCCAGGACCCTCATCGTGGGATGATGCTAATGAAGGCACAGTGACCACAGAGGGACACCAGACGAAAGAGCCAGTCAGAGTCCCTGGTTGCAAGCAACAGAAACCAGCTGAGCAGGAACACTGACAGGTACTCACAGCGTTCTGATAGGAAGATGGGAGAATGTAGCCTGGAAGCTGGTGGCCAGAATGCCCACGGCCCAGGTACAAATGCGAGCAGTTAGGATGACACAGCCCCAATACCCGCATTAGCTCTACCCTGTCCCCTGTTCCTCACATTGCCTAGTCCAGGTTCAAAGTGCCAGGCCATAGTAGGATTATTTGTGCTAAGGTCAGGCTGGGTGCCCTGGGCAGCAGGGAGCAGGGAAAGCAGGTACTGACCTTGAAAGCTGCTGCTGTAGGAGGTTTGCACACCACAGTGAGGTCTCCAAACATAGGGCACAGTTCAGGCCCTGCATGTCCAAAATACATTTTTTACAAAATAATGTCTACTAACTTTAAGCACAATTTCCAATGGATACATTTATCTTGGAGCCTCTCAGCTCCCACCTGCATCCACAATCCCAGCTACAAGGTCCTACAATATCCAAGCTTGGGGTCCTGGTTCTACTGCCCTAGAAAGTACCTCTGTGCTCCAAAAAAAACACCAATTGTTTCCATTGTTTAATGGATACAGAGTTTCAGTTTTACAAGATGAAAAAGTTCTGGAGATCTGTTGGGCAGCCTGTGGCTCACTGAGTAGGCGCCAGCCCCATATAACAAGGGTGGCGGGTTTGACCCAGCCTGGCCAGCTGAAACAATGGCCACTGACCAGGGCCCAGTGACAGCCTGGAGAGTCATAGAAGCTCTCAGAGAGAAGAGCAATGAGAATTGCAACAAAAAATAGCCGGGCGTTGTGGCAGGCACCTGTAGTCCCAGCTACTCAGGAGGCTGAGGCAAGAGAATCACCTAAGCCCAAGAACTGGAGGTTGCTGTGAGCTGTGATGCCACAGCACTCTACCAAGGGCAACAGAGTCAGACTCTGTCTCTAAAAAAAATAAATAAATAAAAAATAAACTTAGCACTACTGAACTGTATACTAAAAATGGTTATGATGGTAAATTTTATATGTGTATGCGCACAGGGTAGCAGGTGGTGGCAGAGATACATTTTTGATCTCCCCTCTCCCCTAAACAAACCCTCACCTCCAGGTACAATGATCTACCCTGTTCCCTTTGGGCATTCCCCACCACCCGTCTGTCCTGTCTCACGTCTTCCTACCTAAATTCTGGCCATCTTTAGGGGCCATTTCAGCCCCAATCTACTGCAAAGCCTTCTCGCACTACTGCAGCCCTCAGGATTCCTATAACACCCTCTATCCCTCAGGTACCCATTTAATATCCCCTATTTTCTTAACCCATCTTTTATGTATACACTTTAAACAAAATTGAAATCATAAACAAAGGAATGATCTCTTTTCTTCTCCTACTTTGGATTAGGATGAAGAAATACTTAAATATTAAGTAGCTGATTGGCTTAGAAAGTACAAAACGGAAATAGAGATGAAAAGTGCATTCATTTCTGTATGATTTTTTGAAAGACTTTCCTGCGTTGTGGGGCAATAACTCCTCACCTAACAACGAGGTTGCCTGCTTTTGCTTTTGTACCAATAAAGGTTTGGGTGATGCTTGTAAAACTGTCTGCCACCCATGTGGCACTTAACAGGTTCTGCCTTATACTATTAATTAACCTCTTCTGTTGTGCGTGTGCTTTAAACAAACTCAAAACACGTGCAGAAGAAGAAGGTCTTACTCTCACAAGAGCAAAAGCAAAAATATGTGCATGGGTTTGCTTCCAACCATCTCTAGAAACTGGTATATCTCCAATACATATCATTTAATTGGCTGATTAACTTACAGGATGAAGAGCAGAAACCAATACTGATGAAGAGTGTTCCCTGCACCATAAAAACAAAAATCTGCTGATCTAAGGAGATTGCTCCCCTTACTGAAGGTGAGATTGAGTACTATTGTGCCTGTACCAAAAACAAAAGGTTTTGCTTGTGAGGTTTTTTTTTAACTTACAAAAAGCAGCAGCTGAAATGCGGCAGCTAATTTCCCTGGAGGCATCCAAGGCAAAGGCTCAATCTAAGAGAACAAAATGGCCAGAGTCAAGTGTCTGAACTTGCTTAACAGCAGAGCCAGGACCTCTAACTCATCCCGGCTCTGCCAATAAGCTAAAAAGGCGGGGTGTCCCTCAGACAGACAGCAGAGCCATCACGAGGCAGGAGGCAGGCCAGACAGAGAAGCCTTCAGACCCCAAAAGACTGGCCCATGACACAGCCCTGCAGCTGAAGGCCCCCAGCAGATGCATCTGTCAGCTTACGAAGCGAGGCAGCAAAGACAAGCTATCCTCACAATCACGTCATGACCAGCCAGGCAGGACAGGGAGGATCAAACCGGGCCGAGGACAGACTGTGGGGCAGCTACAGATAGAATAAAAGAGACCAGGGAAGAAAAGGTGGCATGAGTGAGTATCTCTGGGGCCAGGATAACTTCAGAGAAACCCCTCGGAACTGGTACAAAAAGATAAGAATCCATGGCTGACTCTGGAAAACCCCAGGAATCCCAAGCACACGAAGCACTAAGTCACTGGCTCTGAGCACTAAGTCACTGCCGCTCTGATCAGACACCAAACGCAGTCTCAGTCTGCGCACCAGAATTCAAAGTGTAGAGTAGTCCCAGTGGCTTTGAGAGGCCAAGCTGAGAGGACTGCTTGGGGCTAGGAGTTCAAGACCAGTCTGGGCAACACAGCAAGACCCTTGTCTCTACAAAAAAAAAATTAAAAAGTTAGCCAGACATGACAGCATGTGCCTGTTGTCCCAGCTACCTGGGAAACTAAGGTGGGAGGTTCTCTGAGCCCAGGAGTTCAAGACTGCAGTGAGCTGTGAGCACACCACTGCACTCAGCCTAGGCACAGGAAAAAAAAAAAAAAAAAAACACACAAAATTTAAATATAAATTCCAGATCAGGAACTCCATGAAGGCCCAGGCCCATGCGCACAGGACTCAACAAATAATGTATGGATGAAAGGAAAGACTCTTCTATTTCCTTCCCCACTTTCTTTTTTATTATTTTTATACCATCTTCCAGCTCTCTTATTCTTTATTATGTGTTTTTAAAAAGCTTCAAGCGTACCCCCAAAGAAGACTTTTAAAAAAAAATGCAAAATAACTCATTTCTCACCTGAGTTTGCAAGGGCAGCGGGAAGGGCCCAGGTAGAGTAGAGTGGGACGGTGACCTTGACCTTGACCTTGACCTTGACAGGAGCTAGAATTCTGTGGAGCTTGAGAGCATGCTCCAGGGCCACTCCACCTTGATATTGTTTGGGGGAAGATTTAAGTGAGTAAATACTTAGAATAGTGTCCGGAATTCAATACTCACCTCTTCCTTCCTTTCCCCTCCACAATAACCAGCTAAATTTTTGTTTCAAAGTGTAGTTTTTCAGAACAAAAAAAGTTTATTTTGCTCCACCCTAGGGCATGTGATACTAATTTCCTGGTAGAGCATATGATTTTTCATGTTTACTTTATCTTCAATATATTTATGTTCTCTCCTAGGATTTTTCTTGCAACCAATGGCAAAGAGCCGTAAAGGAAGCCACCAAGGCTGGCATGCCTGGCAAAGAGCCGTAAAGGAAGCCACCAAGGCTGGCATGCCCTCTGCAGTCCCACAACACCAAGATGATGTCCACTTCTGAAGACCAACCGGGCTAAATATTTTAGTTATATTCATATTGGCATTCCTGGATTTTTTTTTATGTTCTCCCTACTTTCTCATTGTTAAAAGATGATTGTTAAGCCCATTAATTCATTGGAGGTAAGGGGTGACATGGCCACACAGCCGTGCAGAGGAGCAGTGTGGTGGTTTTCAGCTCCCATTACCCACAATGGGTCACCTACCCTGTGACTCAGGGGCAGAGATGGCTGAGATGGGCCCATGGGGAGAGGTTGTCTCAGGTCCTGGCCAAATTATTTTCTCTCAGTCCAAACAGAATCATTAGATCTCCAGAATTTATTCCTCCTGTAACAACTGAAACTTTGTACCCTTCGAACAACATCTCCCCAACCCCTGGCAAACCACCATTCTACTCTCTGCTACTGTGACTTTGACTTTTTTCAGATTCTGCATGTAAGTAAGATCATGCAGTATTTGTCTTTCTGTGCCTGGCTGGTTTCAGTTAGCATCATGCCCTCCAAGTTTATCCACGTCATCACAAGTAACAAGACGTCCTTCTCTGTTAAGGCTGAGTAGTATTCCATTCTGTGTGCGTACCACATTTTCTTTATCCACTCAGCCATCGTTAGTTGCTCAGCTTCTTTCCGTATCTTGCCTATTGTGAATAATATAACATGTTAATAAAATTGGATTGTACACTCAAAATCTGCTAAGATGGGTGATCTTAAGTGTTCTCACCACCCACATACCAAAAAAAAAAAAAGGTAACTATGTGAGGTGATGGATATTAATTAGCTTGAGTGTGGTAATCATTTCACAATATCAAAATATCACATGAACACTTTGAATATTTACATTTATTTTTCAATTGATACGGTATTTTTGCCCTCTCCAAACCTCATGTTGAAATCTGATGCTGGAGGCAGGGCCTGGGGGAGGAGTTCGAGTCATGGGGGCGGATCCCTAGAGAATGTTTTGGTGCCCCCCCCCGCCAGAATGTCTGAATTCTCACACTTTGGCAGTGCACAGGAGAGCCAGTTATTTCAAAGAGCCTGGCACCGCCTCCTCCCTCTCTAGATGCCTTGCTCAGCATGTGTCACACCTGCTCCCACTTTGCCTTCCACCTTGACTGGAAGCTCCCTGAAACCCTCACTAGAAGCAGACGCTGCTGGCACCAGGCACCAGGCTCACAGTCTGCAGAACTGTGAGCCAAACGAACTTATATTCCTTACAAACTACCCAGCCTCTGATATTTCCTTTACAGCTATGCAAAACAAACTAACACGTCAATTATACCTCAATAAAGCTGGAGAAGAAATTGAAATCAACAAATCAACCAATAAATATTGGATCACTGGCCCCTGCACTGTGTAACTTTCTACATTTTCTCCATGTTCAAGGTCTCAGTTACCATTTTCACATGTGAATAAATAAATTTTTACCATTCCTATGGGAAATGAGCAGGGAGTAAAAGAGATTATCAGAGTCAATCTTGATATCTGTCTTCAGGCATAAAAATTTTAAGGTATACATTTTCATAAACAAAATGGTAAAGGAAATTCAATTTGAAATTCAAATCAAGACCTAACATATTTATCTACAAATGTGCACCAAGAAAACTACTGTGGCACAAAGGCCAGCAGGATTGGGGACATTCTCTTGGACAGGGTGTATGGACTGGCTGAAATTCGATCCCCAGCATTGGAGGTGGGGCCTTGTGGGAGGAGTTTGGGTCAGGGGGGTGGGTCATCAAGAGATCACAGGATGTAAGGGCTGATTTCTTCCCCCACCCGATCCCTGTGGGTGATACTGATGGGGACAGCTAATATCACTGGTATGGGATGGGCATGGAATATAATTATACTTTGTCTTAAAAAATAAATTCCCAGAAAAGGTGAAATGGATTCCTTTACTTAAGCCTATATCCTCCCTGTCCCCCCCAAAAACAAATTTAAAGTTGCCTTCATTGCATTATATATTTGCCTTTGATGCTGGAAAATGGTGTCATGAGGATGTCAGAGAAACAGAAATAGGTATTAAGTAGAAATATTTGTAAACACACCAGAGATTCAGAGGTCAGACTTATAGAGCATCATTCTTTTTTATTTAACCCGATTTAAGTAATGGAAGAGATGTCAACAGTCACCTAATAAAAGAAAATCAGTTCTGTCATCTGGGGTTCACTTCCTTATTAAAAATTAACACACAAGAATGAACAAACAAGATCTAGGCTCCTGTATCTTTTAACTGAAATATCTCGGTTTTTCCCCCTCTTCACTCAAGGCCTGAGATCTCTGTACCATTTTTAAGAGTGTTTAGTGGCTGATGGAAAAGGTCAGTCTGGCAGCTCTAAAGAATTCCACTCTCTATTTATTTATCTACCTACGGGACACAGTTTGGATCCCTCACTGCTCTGGAATACTTGAATCATACTAGTTGGAGTATGAGCCAGAGGTTAAGAAAAAACACACACACACACACAGTCAAGCTAAAATCAACCCAATTTTAAAAAGGCCATTAGTCAAGCCCAATTTTAGTAAGGTTTTGAACAAACAGGCAAGACTAAAATAAACTAAACTCACAAGTGCAACAGAAGATGTGGGCTTCCATGCCACTTCCTTCAGGGAATGGGGACTTGTAATTCAATATAGTTTAGGAGAAAGGCCTTGAATATATCTCCGCAGATTTAAAGTGGGCACGAGTTACTGACCTCCAGCAACTATGTCACGGAAGACAGGTTTATGTCAGGGGAGCTCAGTTTGTACTCTTGGGGAACGTTCATCTTTTGTTCAAGTGGTAAACTCTTGAGCAGCCTTTATTTTATAATTAAGTATCTTTGAATTTTTTTGTTTTCCTGAATTAGGTTACAGATGGTGGAATGACCAGCATAAAAGTCAACACTATTGGAGATACCATTACTGGGTCAGGAAAACAAGATACCAATGTATATTCCATAGCCAGAGGCAAAGCTCCTCAGGAAAGTTAGAACTCAAAACAATGCGGTCTCCGTTTGAAGTTTCAAGTCTTGTTATCCTCCACATATTGCTATAAAGAAAGTACTTTCGGCGGTATGGCTCAGTGAGTAGGGCGCCGGCCCCATATACCAAGGGTGGCGGGTTCAAACCCAGCCCCAGCCAAACTGCCACAAAAAAAAAATAGCCGGGCATTGTGGTAGGCGCCTGTAGTCCCAGCTGCTCGGGAGGCTGAGGCAGAGAATGGCCTAGGCCTAAGAGCTGGAGGTTACTGTGAGCTGTGATGTCACAGCACTCTACTGAGGGCGATAGAGTGAGATTCTGCCTCTACAAAAAAAAAAAAAAAGAAAGAAAGAAAAAAGAAAGTACTTTCACAGGAACAATAAATGAGAAGTATAAATTTCTGTTTAAAAGAAAACCAAAAAAAAAAAATTCACAATTTAAAAATAAGGAAGAAAGAATATCTTGAGTATAATAACAAAAACTAAAAAAAAAAAAAAATGAGTTCCACATGATTCAATCCCAAAACAAAACAAGCCCAGGGCGAGATTTCCCAGGCTGGCAATTGGACTCCGAAGGGCACGCTTTCTTCAGTGGAAAGTATTTGAAACAGGGCACTGCTTAACATCAGCTCCTTTCTGTTGAAGGAAGAGACTGTCAAATACGGTTTTTAGTCCTCCTTCCCATAAATCCAGGACTGTGAAAGTCTTTGAAAACACCAAATAATTTTCAGGATCCCAGGGGCCATGAGCTTTACCATCTTCTTATGATAGTTTATAAATCCAGTTCTTCAAAATAATTTATTTGGAGACTCCGATCTCTGCATGTGAAAGGAAAACTATTCCAGTAGGACCTAGCTGTCTCAGGGTTTGTGCTGTCCCCCCTCCCTGGAAGGCCCAGACTTCAAGGTCAACCACACATCTACTCCCAGCTGGTATCTCTCTCTCTCTGCAGATTCCTCTTGCCTGAGCTGTTGACCGAGCAATACTGAGCCATAAAATGAGAGCTTATCACACGCTATTCCTGCCACCTTGTTTTCTGATTGGTCTCCTTGGCTATGACTTCTCCCCAGCTGCCTGTACCCCACAGAAACAGAGACGGCTGGCTGGTAGCAGTTCCCAAAGCCTCACAGGTGCAAAGTGTTCCCCACAGATGGAACGCTAAGTAGCCCCTTGATCTCCAGTCACAGCCTGGGGAGGACAGGCAGATGCTCTGTCACTTGCCTCTCGCGGGCAATTCCCTTGAGTGAGAAAGAGCTTTCTACACTCCTGCTGCAGTCTGCTAAAATTATGATAAATAATCCTTTCACATTCAGAGGTACTTTAAGGCATGGTCCCAGTGAATTGCTATACTTTCCGTAAGTGCATGGGAACACAGTCTCCCAGAAACTTCCAGACTGCCTATGTCAGAACAATGCCACACAGCTCTGCCACCAAAGCCTCTGTCGTGGAAGTGAGTGCTCCAGTGGTACGCAGTTAAACAGCATTTACAGATCCTAAAGAGAGAAGTATGATCAGAGTACAACTGAGCCCCCACAGAACCGATAAATTAGGTGGCAACTATTTGCAATAACAAAAGAATTTTCCAGTGGGTTGCTCTATACAGCAAACTAAGTACATTTAGGCTGTATGTTGATTTCCTCCCTTCAGTGGATTTCCCTTTTCAGAACACCCCATCTGAAAAGGCGTATCTGTACAGAGGTGGACATGGAGGAATTAGGGAAGCAGGGCAGACTGGCTGCCTCCTGCCCCCCGGCCTTTCTAAGGAGAGGCTCCCTTGGCCTATACTCCGGGCGGCCCCGCCATCTGCTGCCACCACTTGAAGTCCCGAGAATCCACCCTCCAAACACGCAGGACTACTGCTCCCCGGTGGCTGCTCTACCCACACCCAGCTGCTGCACCACTCCGGCTGTGGTTTGCCTCGCTCAGTCAGCTAGGTGGCCTGAGAAGAACCAGGTGGCCTGAGAAGAACCCCAGGAAACACAGGCCACACACGGGTTATATCTCAGTTACAGGACAACTGTCGCTGCTAACTTCCCTGGACAAAAGAATCGATAACTCTCTCTGGCCACTGGGATCCCACGCCTGCCAAAGCTCTGGCTGCTCTTTTATTTTTGCCTTTCCTTTTTTTTCCTTTCCTTTTGCTCTGCTGCTCACGCTGGAATGCAGTGGCATCATCACAGCTCACTGCAGCCTCCAGCTCCTGGGCTCAAGTGATCCTCTTGCCTCAGCCCCCCGAGTAAGTGGAACTACATACAGGAGTGTGCACTAGGCCCGGCTAATTTTTAACTTTTTTTGTAGAGATAGGGTCTCACTATTGCCTAGGCTGGGCTGCTCATTAGGGTCCAACTTCTAGTCCCTCCACCTCTCCTAACCCCACACACACCCTTATTTCCTCTTCCATCCCCAAGCCAAGGCGGAGCACTTTCCCCAGAGCCTATGGTCCTCAGGAAACAAACCCTAAGTCCTCAGGGACAAAACTGCTCTCTCCCCACCACCTGTGGCCAGTGTTGGGTCAACACGGACCTAAGGAAACCCCCTGGGACTATTGCTCACATCCTTGTCTCTCTGGGCTGTCTTTTTCTTTTTCTTTTTTTTTTTGAGACAAGGTCTATGTTGCCCAGGCTGTTCTCAAATTCTTGGTGCTGGGATTACAGGCATGAACCACCGCACATAGCCTGGCCTTCATCTCTCACACTGTCATTTCTCTCCCAGGTGACTGCCCGGGCCGCTCCATGTCATGAATGAAGCCCACGCTCTCTAGTTTACATTCTGAAGTTTTTCTGAAAGTCTCCCTCTCTTCTTAGCTCTTCCCCCACCCCCACCCCCATCACTACTAGCTCCTGAGGTTATGTCCAATCCAAAGACATTACACATCTCTCCGGGGGTCTCCCCTCGGGTCGTCAGCTCTGGTTCTCTGCTCTGTTCAAGTGATCTTACAGAGCAGGACTGTCCTCTGCCCAACATGGCACCATCAGCCTCAGCTGACTGTTTCCATTGCCAGGCTCAGCGGCTCATGCCTGAATTCCCAGCTACTTGGAAAGCTGAGGTGGGAGGATCCCTAGAAGGCCAGAAGCTCAAGACCAGCCTGGGAGACAGAATGGGAGTCTGCATCTGAATAAATAAATAAATAAATAAATATTTAAGTTAATTAAAATTCAGCTCCTTGGTGAAGCTAACCACATTTCAAGCACTTAATAGCTACATATCCCTCACAGTCTGGGATGGTGCAAATATAAGACACTCCCATCTGCACAGGGAGTTCTGTGGACAGCGCATCACAGGGCGCCCAAACACACCCCTGCACTGTTGCTCTGAGCAAAGCAAAGAAGGTTCTGCAAGCAGAGGGGAGAGGGGAAGTTTGCCACAGCAGGATTCAACCAAGATATTGTTTAGAAGGAAGCAAGATTTGAACTAGGTTTTTGAAATCATGATTAAGACTTTTATCTATATAGTGTTCTTTGAAGAATTTTTACATATATTTTAAAATAATACGGTTTCAAAGGGGTGGCGTTTCATATGTCAGGACAGCGTATGCGGACGCTAGGGAGGGCGTGCAAAGGCTGAGAAGATGGTGCAAGTTCTTGCTCAAGGAAACAAACATTCTTTACTAAGGAAATATTAAAAGGCCATTTGGATTCTGCCTAAGGATATTCTGACTCACTTTTACATTCTGTTATGTGACCTTACCAACACTCCACACTCCCACCAGGTTAACGCCAACCCATTATTAACCCAGGAAGGACAGACCACAGCTCGTTACGCAACAAATCTGATGGTGCCTCTTTTCTGCAAAGACTCCATTCCCCTCAAATCGGTTGTTATAAAGGTGCTCCAGTATATTCTGATCAGGTAATTGTCATTCCAGCTGTAACGATATGTCAGAGCAAGACCAAAAAGAGCTAAGAGAGAAACAGAACAAAAGAAAGAAAAGAATATATGGCCATCAAAACATACCTCTATTTTTAATGCATCTCCTGTTGACTCTCTGCTCTTCTCTCCATAGTCCATAACCAAGAATCCTGGCATCAAAAGCTGTGCTTTCTGCTTTCCAGGGCCCCTTTGGCTTAGCAACACTCTGTCTAGTGGCTACCACATGGGGCAGCACAGGCCAGTGCTTAAAACTTAACAGACAAGTATAAGACTCAGAAGAAGGAAAAGTAGGAGCTCCGGGTTAGCCATGGTTTTAGGATTTAAAGAACAGGTCTGAGAACAGTCCCTGGGGTACGTTTTTGAGTCCAGATCACCAGGGATTTGAGACTAGCACCCTCCTAAGGGTGAGCTGTCTCCTAGAGGGGCTTAACCCCACTGGACACTATACAAGAGAAGGTTCCCATCCCTCCGTCTGAATCCAGAAACAACATGCCTGATGGTGAAGTTCATACTACAATAGCTGCCAACTGTTTTTCTAGATGTTCACAGTGTCCCCATAGTTAACACAGGTATTTGATTCCAGACGGTTTCTATTCAGTGTATTTCCCAAGCCGTATTTTCAAAGTTAACAATTTAATTCAATCTCATATTGTTGACTTCCTCCAGAATAACAATGCTGCTTCTCCAAACTCTTACTGTCTATAAACGTTATGTGAAGGTTTTCCCAAAAATAAATCCTGAGATTAAACACCAGTACACAATCTTCATTTAACTGGTTTAACTTACTATAAAATACTAAATTTGGTAACGCAATGCTCTCAAGTCCATTGTAACTGGGACGCAGGAGCTCCTGAAGAAAATTAAAGAAAACCTTTAATTTTCACACTGCCCTTTATCAAAACTGAAACTTCCCCTTGAAACATTTGGCCAAGTAAAAAAAGTCTCTCCATGAGTTTTCTGCAATTGAATTTTCACCCTCAAAACTCCAATCCTGGACTATACTTCACTTGGAGATCAGGAGGACATTCGGTCATTTATAACCAAGGGTAAACCAAGCCTGAAACCAATAAAACAGACTGCACTAAATATGCGCGTCAAAAATATGGTTTTCCCATAGCCAATTGCACTTATTTTCTATAATGACTACAAACATAAAGGCAGATTTACTATCTTATAATTTCCAACATCAGAAGTCTAAAATGGGTCTGCAGGGCTGTCTTCCTTCTGGAGACCGTGAGGCAAACTCTGTTGGTTCCTGGACGTCCTCAAGCACCACGGCATCTTCAACTCTCTCTCCGTGACTTCTGCTTCCATCGTCACATTTCCTCTGACCCTGAACATGCTGCTTCCCTCATATAAAGACCCTTGTGAGTACAATGGGCCCACCATATAATTCAGGATAATCTTCGTATCTTAAGATCCTCACATCTCCATCTGCCACTTAAGGTAACATATTCCCAGGTTCCAGGGATTAGGACACAGACATCATTGAGAGGCCATTACTGTGTCTGCCACACCAACCTTAGAAACTCATCTCCCATCTATGTGACTAATAACAACCTTCTGAAATACCAGAGATTACTCGAAAATTCATTACACAGTCGTATCAGCTGAAGTTTTACATTTGCATTATGCATTTCAACATCAGATGGAATACACTGGGATTAGCTCAAAAGAATGTGAATTAATTTTCTAAACTAGCTTAGACTGCTTAATTTTTCCCATTTCTTAACAAGACAGCATGTAATTCTATTTGCTAAAAGTAAGTGTGGATTTCCCTGTACTCCTGAGGGATGTTGAAGATAAAACGTGAAGTCACAGATAAGCCTCCGTTTCAGTTCAATTCATTCTTAGTAGCTGATGTCTTAAAACTTGTGTGGTTTTCTGGTCACTTCTCACTGACTCACTACCTCTTAGCGACACATGTGAACTAGTACCAGGCTGAACAAAAAAGGATTTCCAATAATAATACGCGTACTCCAAAGGCATGAAACAGTATCTGGAAATAAATGGCTATTCTTTCTTCCACCCTATCTGAGTTGGAAATACATTTTCAAATATGAGTTAAAGGAATGGGAAGGAAAGGCTTTGCTTATTCTCAAACATGCCTATCTGGATGTTAGCTCTCTTCATTTACATCTAAGAAAAACTAATCTGAGAAGGATGGAATACAGTTACCCTCTGCTGGGAAGGAATTAAGTTGGAGGCGGATGAAATGAATGTAATTAACACAGAGCTCCTGAGAGCTCTGAGATACTTCAAAGGTAAGAGTCAGCAGGTGTAAAGGGCAGAAAGCCACAGGGTGCCTCTCCATGAGTTTGGGGCTTTTTAAAATCTAAGGATCATTTAATTCATGGGACTCATACAGGTCTGGTGTGTTACTAGAAAAGGCTTTTCCTGTTACAGCGGAAACTCAGGCAAGAAAGGGTTATTTGGGATGTGTAAGTCCTAGGAAGACACTCAACTGAAATTCAATAAAATGCTGTCTCTCAGAACACTGTCCTGTAACCACTTTTGAAGGCAAGATATTATGAGTCGGATCTCGTATCCTTCACCTGACAGCTTAATCTCAACATGTGCAAGTGGGGGGCAAAGCACTATCTACCACAGAAGCAGGCTGGAAAGAATGAACTTCATGGGTAAAACCTTAACCCTCAAATATTTTCAACAACATAAAACCAATGCAGGCTAATGGCCTAGTTTAATCTTTTGCCAAGTAATGAATCCAGAAACAGAAAAGGGTGAGAAATCATGCATAAGCAGCCTCAGAAAAGTCATGCATAACCAGCGCCCGCAGCTTTTGTTTCTTATTTTGTTTTGTTTTATATCACAGGAGTTGGAGGGGATAGGTGAAAAGCATTTATCCCAGGGCCTGACTTCCAAGAGGCATCCAATGCCCATTTACACAGTGGTTGGAGGAAGTGTAAATGTGGTGCAGTCTCGCAAGGCAAGTACAGAAAGGAAGAAAACTGGCTTCCCCTCCCTCCTGAGCAGGCACTGAGATTCAGGGAGGGTGGTCATGGCCAGGACATCACTAATCATCTGCACCCTGCGTACACACCAAGCCTGCCAGTCCACAAACGCAAGCACGCCAAGGGTGTGGGCCAGCCATACCTTTACGGAAGGCTAGTCCCAAGCACCGCAGCATTGGGAAAGAAGTAAATTCAGTTATTTCCTCTCTCATCTATTTACATTAATTTCCAATATTCTCTGAAAGGCAGACAGGGTAAGTGCAGCCATCATTTCACTTCTAAATCGAAGGTATTACCGGGCCTGGTTATCAGCTGGTACCGGAAGATGCCAAGTTGGTGGCACAAATACCTGACTTAACCCAGCATCCGCAGAGAAATAAGAGTGAAGACTGTCTTTTTAAAGTGATCTAGAATGTGTTTTCCATTCTAAATAATGACTTTCTGAGATGAAAAATTCATAAACCTAAATGGAGACGTTCTCAGATTTTTATAAAGACTCATTTTGAAAACGCTTCCAAGCCCATGTGGAAGGAGGAACGTGGGAAGAAAAAGCCCGGATGGCCCCTGGACGTGGGGACATCAGTTCTGCCCACATCTCCACTTTGAGAACACGGTAAGATCCAGTAAGTTCACCTTCCATGCACCTGGCTCCTAACAAGACGTGTGAAGGCCATTTTCTGCTTATCAACATCTCTGTGGGCTGAAAAGAAGAAAAAATGTGTCTCGGTGCATCTGGTATTAGGAATAAATCTACCTCCACAAATGGTGCTTGAAGAGAGAATCATTATTCATCACACTTCTCACATTTTGCATCTCCATTGAAATAAAAACATTTACACTTTTTTATCCTGACTTTGCTAGACTATAAAATGTCAGATGATTCATCACTGGTAGGTAACCAGGTTAGCAAAAAGTAAACAAGAAGGAGGAGAAAAAGAAGCAACAGCAAAGAAAAAATTGAAATGAGCAGTATGTCTTAAACCTGAACTTGGAAACAGAACAAAACGTGACAAGAGTTGCTACAAATATCCACAATAAAAACCAAGCCCAGTGAATGAAGAATAGTCAGGACACTGTTCTCCTGGCCCGGATGCTGGTTCACGTGCCATCTGGAAGCAACAGCAACTAGTAAGGAAAGAAGAGAGATTCAACAATCGGGAAAGTTGATTCAACAATCCCTAAATCGGAGCCTCCTTCAGGGAATCACAGCTTCAATGTGAAAGGGTTCCCCTATATCTTTCACATGTACAAGTTGAGAATTGTTTTCTCGAGGCCAGTAGCCTAGAAAATACTCTTCAAAACTCTTGACCAGTGAGATGGGAAGGGTTATAGACTGAATTGTGCACTGCCCCTACCCCCAAGCCCTCACCCCCATCCAAAATTCATATGTTGAAGCCCTAACCCCTAGTACCCAGAATGCGACTGCATTGTGAGAGAGGGTCTTAAAGAGGTAATTAAAGGCCAGGTGTGGTGGCTCACACTTATAACCCTAGTTCTTTGGGAGGCCAAAGAGGAGGAATCATTTGAGGTCAAGAGTGCAAGATCTCCTGAGCAACACAGCAAGACCCCATCTCTACCAAAAATAGAAAAATTACCTGGACACAGCAGTGCATGCCCATCGTCCAGTTACTCTGGAGGCCAAGACAGGAGGATCGCTTGAGCCCAGGAGTGTGAGGCTGAAGTCAGCCATGATCACACCTCTACCTTCTGGCCTGGGCAACACAGCAAGACACTATCTCAAATATATATATATTATAATTAAGGTAAACTGATGGTGTGAGAGTGAGCCCTAATCCAATCTGCCCGTTATCCTTATCAGAATAGGAGATTAGGACATAGATGCACACATGGGCAAGACCATGCGAGGATACAGGGAGAGGAAGGCCATCGGCAGCCACGGGAGAGGCCTCAGAAGAAACCAACCCAGCCCATACCTTGATCTTGGAGTCAGTCCCCAGAATTATATGCAAATAAATGTCGGTTGTCTAAGCCAATTATTCTGTGGCACTTTGTTATGGCAGCCCAGGCAAACAAATGCGGCAGGCACGGAGCAAACCTTCGGTTAAAACATCAGAAGCAGGTGCCTCCCTGATCTTCCTGCCCCTGTCCCCACGGCTTGGCTTCCTCTGCTGTCCCCTCACCTCGAGTTCCCAGGAGCCCAGGCTCCTCATATGGCACCCCCAACTGATATCAAGTAATAGGGCGTTTCACCCCAAATGTGCTTGGTTCTCAGTATTAGGAAAGCAATCTGATTAAACATATGGACACACATAACTATACTAGTACAAACTCTCAGCTGTTGTACGCCCTGTGGCTTCAGACGTCCGGTCCTTCTCACGTCTTTCCTTCTCCTCTGCTAGTTTCCAGAGATAGCACACAGGAAATTAGCACATATTGACCAAGTTAAGAATTTTATCACATGGAAAGCCAGACATGGTGGCTGGAGCCTGCAGTCCTAGCTATTTGGGAGGGTGAGATAGGAGAATTGCTTAAGGCCAAGGAGTTCAATACCAGCCTGGGCAATACAGTGAGATCCCACAGGAAATTTCTACATGGTTAGGAGGAATTTTATTACTAACTTCAAACTATGCACCAAACCTCCAGGGAGCTTTTTGGTTTTTATTTCCTCCCACCCACTCTCCAGTTCCAAAATAAATGAATTTGTTAAAGGGTAACCATTGATGACTATCTGAAACTTCTGGATGAGGACTCGTGGCAACAGTGGGCCCTCCTGCGTGTCACCTACAGGGCCTGGCTATCATTCAGAATGGCCCAAAGTCACTATAAACTTTCAAAAAAAGGAAAGTATGCGGGAGCTTCCAGAAGGTAAGTCACCTGGAAAATTGTTGAAAACGTCCAAATCTTCATTTCATAAAAACTAGACATTACTCAAGCTTTTGTGATTACTCTAGTATTTTACAAAAATAACAAAGAGGTGACAGAGTTATTAACATCACCCTGAGCTGCAGGTGTGGCTCAAAATGTGTTTCACATGTAAACTGCATAACTTGTAAACTTTCCCTGTTAAATTCCTCAAATAAAGAACCTTAACAGTAGCAGAGTCCAATTTAACACTTGTTCCATAGAGAAGAAAGGCGCAGAGTAACTACCAAGCTCTCTGCCCACACACATCTGCTCCATCAAGCACTTGGCAGGCTAACCTTCTGGTACTCGGAACTTGGCAACTATAGGATTGCAGAAGGGGCGGCTGGCTATCAGAAGCAGTTCTCTCTTTCAGATAACATATATACGTGTGTGTAATTTTTTTTCCTCATTGAAGCAGCATAATATAGGGGTGTTAATTCCACAAAGACAGTGAGGCGGTACTAATGTCTTGGCAGCATCAATAAATCAACACAAAGGTGCATTGGCAAAAACAGTTTTAACACTTTACATCTGGACCACAAGAAATATTTAGCATCTTAGTTCATCAATGGTTTCCTACAAAGGACCTACTGGGTTTTTTTTTGTTTGTTTGTTTGTTTTGAGACAGAGTCTCACTGTGTCACCCTCGGTAGAGTGCCGTGGTGTCACAGCTCACAGCAACCTCCAACTCTTGGGCTTAAGCGATTCTCTTGCCTCAGCCTCCCAAGTAGCTGGGACTTCAGGCACTCGTCATAGTGCCCAGCTATTTTTTTATTGTAGTTGTCATTGTTGTTTGGCAGGCCCAGACCGGGTTTGAACCTGCCAGCCCCTGTGTATGTGGCCGGCGCCCTCACCACTGAGCTACAGGCACCAAGCCTAATGACCTACATCTTTATGTCAGTATAGGGTGACAGCGCACAGGCTCTGTCCGACACAGGTTTTGAGTCCTGCCTCAAAATGACAAGCTGTGCCTCAGTTAAAATGGAGATAATAGCACTAATATATACCTCCCGTGGTCTTGGGAGGAGTCAGTGGGTTAACACAGGAAAACCGCTGACAATGGGACCTGGCCCTTAGTAATTGCTCAGTAGTGTCAGATACTAGTTCAGTCAGTTAATGCTTATCAGCCCCTGATCACGGCAAACCAGCATTCCTGGCAGGGACCTCTGCAAACAGCATGTCCCCACGACTGGAAGCTTCGCCTCTAAAGAAGTCTTTGGCCCCCTGTCTTTCTCCCCCATGAGAAGTTCAGTAGTCTTGGGCCATCCACTTTCCCCTTCATGAAGGTGCCAATATCACCTGCTCTCCAGGGTCACCTCCAAGTCCTGCCTGGTGAAAGGAAGGAAGGGAGAGTTCGAGGGGCGGGAGGGCGCAGAAACTGAAGGCTGTTCAGAAGTAAAAGCTCTGTAGTTTGAGACCTCAGACAGCTGCCTCCTACCCGCATAAACCAGGGAAGTCTTCTGGGAAGTGTGAGTTTCTGGATTCGAATCCAATAAAACTATCTTTCAATCTGGACTCGCCCCGGGAGTGGGACATAAAGATGGTAGGGGAGGGTAATGTACCGTGTGTGTAACATGCATCTGGAACATAAATTCACGAGCAATTTCACATATTTATATACACACATGTATGTCGGGGGCATATTTATGTAAGTCCACGCATGTACATGTGTACCACATATAAAGCAAGACAGGGGCCTCTCCTAGACTCAGCTGTTCCTTTGGCACATGCTGTCTGGCCCTCCCTGAAGGGCAGATGTCCACACCAGGGGACGGGGAGCCCAAGCCTGGGGACTCAAACCGAAGCAAATTCCGTCACAGCCAAGTCTGCGCCTCAAACCTTTGTTAACATTCTTTCTCACAAACTTTCTTCTCACGTTTTTTCTCTTCTCAATGTAGGGGGGAAAATACAGGGGCAAGAAAGGTGGAAAATCTTGCGCAAGCAGAATTATGAAACAGGCTTTCCAAAATTTTGCTTCGAGCCTTAGATTTTTCTTTTCTTTTTTTTATTAAATCATAGCTTTGTACATTAATTTAGCAATCATGGGGTACAATGTGCTGGTTTTATACACAATTTGCAATATTTTCATCGAACTGATTAACATAGCCTTAGATTTTTAAATTCCCAGCACTGACATCCAAGCAGAGAACCCAACCTTGAGTGGGTTCAATCCTGGGGTCTCTGCCCTCCTAAAAGAACATGATTCTCATACTTCGTTCTCGCTAAGAGTATTGCTCCCAAATATGTGGGACCAGCCCTGGCCCCTCTTCTAGCCTCACAATGCCAACTGCATATTTAATTTCTCTACTTACATATCATCAAAACCAATGCTCGTCATCCTAACCCACAAATCATGTCTTCACAGGGATGTCCCTCTATCTGTTAATAATCTAACAATAGGGCGGCGCCTGTAGCTCAAGGAGTAGGGCACCGGTCCCATATGCCGGAGGTGGCGGGTTCAAACCCAGCCCAGGCCAAAAACCACAAAAAAAAAAAATAATAATAATAATCTAACAATAGTTCCCGTCACATAAATGTGAAAGCTCTTGGGTCATCTCTGACAGACTGGTCTCCCCTGAACCTCGGTATCCACACCTGGGCCAGACCCTATCACAGGGCAAAGAAAAGGCCAAACCCACCATCTGCCTTGGATTTATGCATGTCCCGGCTGACCCGGCACAGTAAGGCGCATTCTACCAATGGCCAGTGACTAATCATGAAATAACATCATACACATGTCTGGTCTGGGGGAGGTTATGGCAAGGGAAGAACACTTGAAACAGTTTATGCAAAAAGGCAAAAGCAGGTGACTTTGGGTGAATGCAAATAACCTCCGTCTCAGTGGTGTCATGCAGCCTCCATCAGTCTCCTGCCAGGGCACCATCCTGTCCTTTCCCTTCCCACAGCCAGCACGACTAAGTGCTGTCCAATGGACTACCACGAAAGCCACACGTAAATGTTTACATCTTCTCACGGTCACATGTAAAAAAGGTAAAAATAAAAAGGGGAAATTCATGCTAACCCATATATTTTGTATAATCTAGTATGTTCAAAATATTATCATCTCAACATGTAATCAATATCAAAAAATCATTGAGATATTTTACATTCTTTTTGCCATGCTGGGTCTTGGAAATCTGGTGTGATTTATCCAGACAGCACATCTCAACTCGCAAGAGCCACGTTTCAAGTGGTTAACGGCCACACATGGCCAGTGGCTACCATATCGAACAGCAAGACTGGAAACAGTGCTAATTGCAAATACAGACCAGGGCAATCACCTGGTACTTGGTCCTGTCTTCTGGCCGGGCTCCCCATGTTCCTGACACAATCTGACCTGCCTGCTCAAAGGAAGGACCCACCCAAAGCACGAGCCCCATTTGTATTCTCAACACCAACCACAAGACAGGCATTCAGGGCATTCAGGGAATGTTTAGTAAATCGCTAATCAACTCAAGAGGACAGAACAAAACCCAAATTCCTTAAAATGACATTCAGGTTTAGCTTTTCTTCATAAAGATGCTCTTCATAGGGCCTCTGCTCTAGGCCGCCAGTGTAGCGGGGTGAGAGCAGAAACAAGACATAAGGAAAATGAGCTTAGATATGCTGCATCTTCTGGAGCACCAGTTAGGCTAACTGGTGAGTATTTTTTAAATATTTCTAGGTTAAAATGCTCTGACACACACTGAAAGAAAAGGTCAAAACCCTTACTGTCGGAAGCCATATAAGGTACAGCTCGGTCTTACTTCCTCTTTAAGTAAAAAACAGTTTCACCTTTTCCCGGTAACTTTACCCGGCAACTAGCCAACCAATCACCTTATGCCCCATCTTGCTTACTCTAGCCAATCCCCAGTTAACAACTCCTCTGAACCTCCCAACAAGACACACCCTCCTTCCCCATAATGCTTATAAGGCACAGGTTTTTCAATAAAGTTTGAGACTTGATCAGAAAACTGTCTTGTCTCCCTTTCTCACGCCCCTTGTTTGTTTTTCTCCTTTAGATGGTTCCTGCGTCCCCCGTTGCTGTCCCGCGGGTTGGGACACCTTACCATTTTTTTTTTAAGATTAAATACAATTCTCCAAGTACATTCTTTTGCTTCCAGAAAGCAGCTCTAAAACTGACACTCCAGAAAGCCTCCTACGGATCCTTTGGACATTCACTCCCCTCTTACTGGTTGGCGCACATTGATAAAAACCCCTGAGAAATCCTGGCTTCTCGGCCCAGCTCATGTCTCCTGGTTTTGGCTCCTTTGCTAGGAGTGTTTCCCTCACCTTTCTCTCTTTTATCTTTTCTGCCCTTCCACTGACGGCTTGTGAATCCATAGTGAGCCCTGGAATGTGCAATTTGCACAACTCCAACTGGCCTCAAAAGCTGCACAACCTTCTGCCATCAATCCATCGCACTCCAAATTAACATTATCAGGGAGGCAGCTTTCTCTGCTCCTGAATCTTAATAAATATCCTTGCAGGCCAGGACTCTCTCCTCCTGCTTCTAACTCACGAGGGTGACTTGCTGTTGACTGATGGGTGAACAGAACATGCCGCCAATTCTGCTTCAAGTCATCAGAGAAATACATAAAAAATGGAAAGGTAAACCAGTAAACAAACCACACCTATCAAACCATCCCCCAACAGCTGAACTAGACCACGTGGGGAGTTTTATGGCAATATGATGAGCAAGAAAGAACAACTGAAAACTGAGAGTGAGAAGAATAAAGGAAAGTGTTTACTGACATCAGGGCACACCCCAACTGCATTTCATTTCACACATTACGTTTTTAAGAAAAACTTCCCAATAGGGCGGCGCCTGTGGCTCAAGGAGTAGGACGCCGGTCCCATATGCCGTAGGTGGCAGGTTCAAACCCAGCCCCGGCCAAAAACTATAAAAAAAAAAAAAAAAGAAAGAAAAACTTCCCAATAAAATGCAATGCCTATGAAAATCAGAATTAAAGTGAAAAACAAGAAAGTAAAACCTACTTTTTGAGAAACAGCCTAATCAAAATAAGGTGATGTAAATAACTTTGTAAATAAAACATCATGAAAAAAGAAGTACAAACTCTTGCCTGATACTGTTTAGAAGGAAAAAAATTTAAAAAGGACATTACCCAAATATTGAAGGAAATTGTTCAGTCCTAATAATTCAGTATTTCACTTAGGTTTGTAAAAATTGTGAAAGCCAATAGCATTAACTGATTTAAAAAAAAATCATCAAATAAAATTAAAAAATAAATAAATTTTTAAAAAAATCATCAAGCATTTTCCTCAGGAACTATTTCTCTCTTAAGTTAAATGTTATATAAACATTCCTGATTTTCACGAACTACTTTTAGTCATCTGGATGACAGGCATTAATTATTAATTCCAGCATGAAAGTCCTCTCTGTACCCATTGTACAAGCTATAAATGTCCAACTTGCTTTGCTATTTTGAAATGTATCACTTATACTAAAATTATTAAATCCCTAAGGAAGTCAATTTATGCATCAGTAAACATGTTTAAATGGCCCTTTTGAAACCTCTCCCTTTAAGTTGTGGTGCTAAACCTTTTAGGGGTTACCCTTAGTCTTCCCCACTTTCTCTTATCATCACAAAATACATCAAAACTACTTTGAGATATCAGCTAACTCCAGTAAGATTAGCCCATATCACAAAATCCCAAGACCAGAGATGTTGGCCCGGATGTGGAGAAAAGGGCACACTTCTACACTGCTGGTGGGAATGCAACTAAAACGTCCCTTTTGGAAAGATGTTTGGAGAGCACTTAGGGATCTAAAAATAGACCTGCCATTCAATCCTGTAATTCCTCTACTAGGTATCTACCCAGAAGACCAAAAATCACATCATAACAAAGATATTTGTACCAGAATGTTTATTGCAGCCCAATTCATAATTGCTAAGTCATGGAAAAAGCCTAAGTGCCCATAAATCCACGAATGAATTAATAAATTGTGGTATATGTACACCATGGAATATTATGCAGCCTTAAAGAAAGATGGAGACTTAACCTCTTTACATGTTTACATGGATGGAGCTAGAACTTATTCTTCTTAGTAAAGTATCTCAAAAATGGAAGAAAAGTATCCAATGTACTCAGCCCTACTATGAAACTAATTTACGGCTTTCATATGAAAGCTATAACCCAGTTATAACCTAAGAATAGGGGGAAGAGGGAGAGGGAGGGGAGGGAGGGGGGAGGATGGGCAGAGGGAGGGTGATTGGTGGGATTACACCTGCGGCGCATCTTACAAGAGTACATGTGAAAGTTAGTAAATGTAGAATATAAATGTCTTAACACAATAACTAAGAAAATTCCAGGAAGGCTATGTTAACCAGTGTGATGAAAAGGTGTCAAACGGTCTATAAAATCAGTGTATGGTGCCCCATGATCGCATTAATGTACACAGCTATGATTTAATAATAGTAAAAATAATTTACTATACAGATTTTTCTAGGGCCTAGAATATATTCATCAACACTCCTCCAGAATAACCTATGAAGAGCAGATTTTAATTCTATTTTTTAAAAGTTAGCAGCTCAAAAGTTCATAATGTCCTAATGAACTATTCTCCTCTCCCCATCATTAGACTTTTCTTCCTTTGATAACCTCTTTTCTGAAAAAAGGGGGTTCTCCTGGAGTTGCTGCAATTATGTCAAATGTTAAGAAACACGGGAGATTTTACCCCAGTACAATGTCTCCACTGCACATATTTTTCTCAAGTAGCTCACCTAGGAGCATGTTTGGAAGAAAATGTCACTTAAAGGCCATAGGACACAGAGATCTAAAAACAGTAATAGAAATTCGTTTATACATCAAAAGCCAGAAAATAAAGGCAGTGAAACCACTTAAACCTCAAAGTAAAAATGAATTGTGGTGAACGAGAATTAATTTACATATTTGCTTCAGTCATGACAGAGCAGGGCAGTGTTTTTCAACATTTTCTCATGGCCCACTTGAACCTGTAGCTAAACTTCCAGGGCACACTTGAATTATGCTGATCAAAAAAAGAATATACTTGTGCGTTGAACTTCTTTTGAAAATAATTTAATGAATGGTCTCTAAAAATGTTCATGGCACACCTGTGATCAGCACACCAGTTGACAATCCCTGGAGTCAGGACTTTCTTAGAGAAATTTTCATACCCAAACCCATTCCCATTAGTGCAAAAGTCAAGGATTTTTGCCAGATATAGATGATATTAAAATTATTAAATCCCTAAAGAAGTCACATGTGAAACTAAGTGAACAAACAAGAATTTTTTTTTAATTCCCAAAATAGAGACCATCTACCCACCAATGACAAGGTCAAATGCAGGCTGAAACAGGGAACGTGTTCACACAAGCGGCCACAGCGGCAAGGGCAGCCCCCAGAACCTGATCTAACATAATAAGTGTTTCCACCAATTTTGTGCAACACAGAAATTTCACCGGTTCTTGAACCAAGCCAAACATTCATGACCTAAAACTATTATTTTTGCCAGGCATGAATTCTTCCTATTGGGTAAGTGAGACCTGCCCAGTCTCTGCATTCAGTGTGGCTTTAATGTAACTTGGTTTCTCTGTGAAAAACAGCCCTTGAAAGAAAGCCAAGTATTAATGCTACCTATTGACTGAGATTAACCCGATGAAAAGGCGAAGAATCCTAAAAATAGGTATAGTTCTTAGCCAATAAAAATTCAAAGTTTTGGGTAAATCAAGACATGCAATGTTGAATTTATCAGTGACTTGCCTGTTATGGCATCATTAATTACACCACAAAGTCTATTACATAGCACGATGCACTGAAGGTCCATTGTCATTATCAAGGAGAAATGATGTGACATTAATACGTTTGCAGGTTAAAAAAAAAACTCATCTAAAAATGTGTCAAACGGTCTATAAAACCAGTGTTTGGTGCCCCATGATCGCATTAATGTACACAGCTATGATTTAATTAAAAAAAAATCATCTAGGCGGCGCCTGTGGCTCAGTGAGTAGGGCGCTGGCCCCATATACTGAGGGTGGCGGGTTCAAACCCAGCCCCGGCCAAACTGCAACAAAAAAATAGCCGGGCCTTATGGCGGGCGCCTGTAGTCCCAGCTGCTCGGGAGGCTGAGGCAAGAGAATCGCGTAAGCCCAAGAGCTGGAGGTTGCTGTGAGCCATGTGACGCCACAGCACTCTACCCAAGGGCGGTACAGTGAGACTCTGTCTCTACACCAAAAAAAAAAAAAAAATCATCTAAAGGAAATCAGGAAATAGGATACCAGGAATAAAGCACAGGATATTAAGAAGAAAGTTCAGTGCACAGGAAGCCAAATCAAAAACACCTGCTACCCTGTCTGTGGACTGGATGACTTACTATAATAAAGATGCCAACTCACCTCAAATTGACATAACATGTTTACTGCAATTCTTATCAAGATCCTAGTGAATTTTTTTCTTGAGACAGAGTCTAACTTTGTTGCCCTTGATAGAGTGCTGTAGCATCACAGCTCACAGCAACCTCAAACTCTTGGGCTCAAAGGATTCTATTGCCTCAGCCTCCCAAGTAGCTAGGACTACAGTTGCCCACCACAACTCCTGGCTACTTTTTTTAGAGACAGGGTCTTGCTCTTGTTCAGGCTGGTCGCCAACCCCTGAGGTCTGGCAATCCACCTGCCTCGGCCTCCCAAAGTGCCAGGATTACAGGTGGGAGCCACTGCACCCAGCTTGAATTTTTTTAGATTGAGATAAGCATATTTTAAAATTTGTATGGAAAGACAAAGGCAACTGTAAGATAACTGTGAAAAAGAGGAATAAAATGGGAAAGAACACTCTACTCAATTTCAAGACATATACAGGTACCATTCTCAAAACTGTGTGGTGCTGGTAGACAAATAGGTCGGGTGGAAGGAAAACAGGGGGCCAGGAAGTGTGGACAATGAGAACCAAATCTGCAGCTAGGAAGCAAAATGGTGGCTAGGGACTTCTCCTGGGACACCTGGTGAGGAACCCCAGTGACCTTAAACTGACCTGGGGCTCATTCCCATAGGATTAACATTACAGATTTCAACCCTGTGGGCTCTTCACTACATGCATAATAAGAAGGTTGTGTAATCTCAACCTGTCAATCACCCCAAAGGGCAGGAAACGGCAGCCAGTCCTACCAGGGAAAAGCAGGATGCACTAGTGAGCCTAGTAGAAGACAGTGTGTGCTCAGACTTTATGCACCAACCTGCTCTCCCTGGGCTTTACTTTCCTTCTGCATAACTGTGTACATATGTGATTGATTTGTAATTGAGACCACTTCATCATCAGCTCCACTCAAAACCAATACTGATTCTTGACACTGGGAACCAGGGAAGCAGGGAACATCCAGCTGGGCTACGCGGATAGACACCCCAATGTATGAAATAGCATAGAGAACCCAGAAACAGCCCTGCACACATCAGCCAAATGACTTTTTACAAAAGTTCAAAAGCAAATGAAGGAATGGTACATGGAAAGTCTTTCCAGCAAATGCTGATGGTATAATTGGAGACTGACAGGCAAGACATAAAGTCCCCGCCGAAGTCTCACATGTTATATAAAAATTAAACTAGATTGCAAGAGGGACTTTACCTAACAATTGCAATCAGTGTAACCTGGCTTATTGTACCCTCAATGAATCCCCAACAATAAAAAAAAAAAAGGGTGGCACCTGTGGCTCAGTGAGTAGGGCGCCAGCCCCATATGCCGCGCAGCCCCAGCCAAACTGCAACAAAAAAATAGCCGGGTGTTGTGGCGGGCGCCTGTAGTCCCAGCTGCTCGGGAGGCTGAGGCAAGAGAATCGCTTAAGCCCAGGAGCTGGAGGTTGCTGTGAGCTGTGTGAGGCCACGGCACTCTACCAAGGGCCATAAAGTGAGACTCTGTCTCTAAAAAAAAAAAAAAAAAGGCCTTTTAAAAAAAAAAAATTAAACTAGATCAGAAACGGAAAACATAAAGCTATAAAACATTGAGAATAAAGTGCAGGAGAAAATATTGAAGACCAAGAGCTTAGCAAAGAGTTCTTAGGCATGGTATCAGAAGCACAACCCATAAAAGGAAATTATCAATAAATTGTACTATACCAAAATTTAAAACTTTTGTTTCACAAAACATTCTCTTTTTTTTTTTTTTGCAGTTTGGCCAGGGCTGGGTTCGAATATGTCACCTTCAGTATATGGAGCCGGCGCCCTACTCACTGAGCCCCAGGCACCATCCACACAAAACATTCTCTTAAGAGAGAAAAAAGAGGAGACAAGATGGCAGACTGAAGCCAGCTTTCAACAAAGGCTCCCGTCCAGAAGGAGAGTTAAGGGACAGGAATAGTAAGTATCCTGGTGGACTTGAGCCTCACCAAGAGAGAAGGCTGAAGAACGCACATCAACACCGCTGAGGCAAGTTGTGATCACAAGGACGCAAACAAAAGGTACAAAATCCACCACCAAGCGGACGGGAGTCCCCCTCCCCCATGAGACTGGCTCATGAGCCCCACAATTGAACAAGCGGGCAGAAATTAAAGGCCCTCCCACTCCACTCCACGGGAGAGACCTTCTAAAAACTGGACCTACCTCCCCTACTGGGGTGCCGTGGCGTTCTCCTGCCGGACATAGGGCTGAATAAAACTTTGGGAATCCTTTGCCGGCAACCCTGAATCCCCGGCGCTCCCCTCCCGCCCACTGAGGTCTGGAGGCCTGTCCCCCAGGACTTCGGATCCTTGGGTGATTTCTCAAGGGGAGTGGACAGTCCCCGAGTTGCGACTGGTCAGCATTGACTCTGAGGAGCGCGAGTGAGGAGAGGGCACCGGGCTGAGGGGGAGTCACGCCTCGCGGCACTTCCCTGCGGTGCAGTGCACCAACCCTCCCCGGGCACAAGACTGAATAAGACTCTGCCCTCCCCGCTGAGAGCTGAGAGCCCCTACTCTCACTCGGGGTCTGAGTGCCTATCCCCCCAGAGTTCGGCTCCTTGGGTGATTTCTCGAGGGGAGTGCACAGTGCCTGAGCTGCGTCAGGTCAGCGCTGACTCTGGGATACGTGAGCGAGGAGAGGGCACTCTGCTGAGGGGAAATCAAGCCTTGGCGACACTTCCCTGCGGTGCAGTGCAGGAGCCCTCCCCGGGCACAAGACTGAATAAGACTCTGGCCTCCCCGCTGAGAGCTGAGAACCCCTACTCTCACTCGGGGTCTGAGGGCCTATCCCCCAGGAGTTCGGCTCCTTGGGTGATTTCTCGAGGGGAGTGCACAGTGCCTGAGCTGCGTCAGGTCATCGCTGACTCTGGGATACGTGAGCGAGGAGAGGGCACTCTGCTGAGGGGAAATCAAGCCTTGGCGACACTTCCCTGCGGTGCAGTGCAGGAGCCCTCCCCGGACCGTAGTATTGCATAAAACTGAATGAAACTCTAGCTTCCCCCCCCACTCCCAATCGGGGTCTGGGGGCCCATCCCCCAAGAGTTCTGATTCTTGGGGGATCTCTTAAGGGGTGTGGACCCAGCACAAACTGCGGCCGCTCAGTCCTGACTCTGGGGCGCGGGACAGAGGAGAAAAGGGTCGCATGAGTGCCCACACCAGAGCAGCAGTTCCCTGGAGGTAGATCAACAGCCGTTTTTTCTTTAACGGCAGAACGCTCACTTCTGGATATTCTGAGGCCACACCCCCTGTCTCCCTGGGCAACCAGAGGAGGCCACCAGTGACGGCTCACAAACCCGGGAAGCTTCCAGGGCGGGGCCGACCCAGAGAGGTGTTCAGACGCAATTCTCCAGCAGCAAAGACATTTGAACTCAAAACAGCCCGTCTTCTGTAGGCGACGACAGGAACAGAGACAGAACCTCACAAAGTTGTCTGTTCTGTTCTGTTCTGTTAGCAGCATCCATCAGGGACGGGGCTAAGCCTGAGTGAACACCTCCTTCCCATCACCTGCATCAAACACTCAAAGATGTCAGGCCCCATCTCCTCCTGCTAGATAGCGGCAGTCTGCGGGGGCCTGGCAGACTTCCTTGCGATTCAGGCAGGTGAAACCCCTGGAGTGTCTGTTCACTGCAGGCAACTGAGTTAGCCATCTGCAGAGATACCAGTGACTGGGTCTGACGGAGGGGCAAAGTGGGGAAGGAGACGTCAACCTTCCCAGACTGCTCTGTTTGCTGGGTGGCTCCTCCTGACTCCACGCTGCACTGGGGTGAGCTGTGTCAGAGGAGTCACCAGGCCCCTGTGATCCAGTTCCCAGAGACCTCTTGAACCCTTCCACCCGAGACAAGTGCCGATTGAGACAGTTGATTCGGACCTTTTGAACTGGGCTAATAGACTGAGGACTTTACAGGCGGTGCCCTGGGTGTGCGATTGTAGGAAGGTTTGATTCTCCTTTTCCAACTGGGGCCAGAGGTGGGCAGGTGGGGTGACTTAATTGCTGATTTTTCCACACAGCTGAGACCTCAAGCCAGAGTAGAAGTTGCAATAGGATCGAACAGAAACCAGCTGAAAACAAGACAGAACCACTTTGCTCCACCACACCAGACAGGGCCCCAGTTTCTCAGGCCACAACACTGTATGGGCCCTCGATAAAACCCCAGGGGAAAAACCAAAGGGAGTAAACCATGGGGCGGAATCAGCGGAAAAACTCTGGTAACATGAATAACCAGAATAGATCAACCCCCCCAAGAAAAGATACGGCAGATGTGATTGAAGATCCCATTCATAAACAACTGGCTGAGATGTCAGAAGTCGAATTCAGAATTTGGTTTGCAGACAAGATTAATAAAATGGAATTAGGAATTCGAGGAGAAATTCAAAAATTGTCTCAAGAATTTAACGAATTTAAAGACAAAACCATCAAAGACTTAGACACACTGAAACAAGAACTTACAGCCCTCAAAGATATGAAAAATACAGTAGAATCCCTCAGTAACAGAATGGAGCAAGCAGAAGAAAGGATTTCTGACATTGAAGATAAAGTCTTCGAACGCTCCCAATCTCTCAAAGAGGAAGAGAAATGGAGAGCAAAAACGGATCACTCACTCAGAGAACTCTCAGATAATTTGAAAAAAAACAACATAAGGGTTATAGGAATTTCGGAGAACGATGAAGTAGCTGCCAAGGGCACGGAGGCCCTTCTACATGAAATTATGAAAGAAAATTTTCCAGACATGCCTAGAGAATCTGAAATTCAGATAGCAGACAGCTTCAGAACCCCAACACGATTCAACCCCAATAAGCCATCTCCCAGACATATCATAATTAGCTTCACTAAAATTAACATGAAAGAGAAGATTCTCAAAGCAGCCCAGCGAAAGAAAACTATAACGTACAAAGGTAAGAACATTAGAATAACTGCAGATCTGTCTGCTGAAACTTTTCAAGCAAGAAGAGCCTGGTCATCAACTTTTAATCTCTTAAAGCAAAAAAACTTTCAACCCAGGATCTTGTATCCAGCTAAACTGAGTTTCATCTATGATGGAGAAATTAAATACTTCAATGACATTCATATGTTGAAAAAATTTGCCATAAGTAAACCAGCTCTTCAGGATGTTCTCAGACCTATCCTCCACAATGACCAACCCAATCCTATACCACAAAAGTAAACTCACTCAGAAACTTCGGATCAAACTCCAACTTCCACACTGGCGAAAGGATTAAAAACGTCCACTGGACCTTTGAAAAACTCGATACCCAAAATTCCACCAGACTTATCAATACTCTCCATCAATGTGAATGGCTTAAACTGTCCTCTAAAGAGGCATAGGTTAGCTGACTGGATACAAAAACTCAAGCCAGATATTTGTTGCATACAAGAGTCACATCTCAACTTAAAAGACAAATACAGACTCAGGGTGAAAGGATGGTCATCCATATTTCAGGCAAATGGTAATCAGAAAAAAGCAGGTGTTGCAATTTTATTTGCAGATACAGTAGGCTTTAAACCATCAAAAGTAAGGAAGGACAAGAATGGTCACTTCATATTTGTTAAGGGTAATACTCAATATGACGAGATCTCAATTATTAATATCTATGCACCGAACCAGAATGCACCTCAATTTATAAGAGAAACTCTAACAGACATGAGTAACTTGATTTCCTCCAGCTCCATAATCGTTGGAGATTTCAACACTCCCTTGGCAGTGTTGGATCGATCCTCCAGAAAGAAGCTGAGCAAAGAAATCTTAGATTTAAACCTAACCATCCAATATTTAGATTTAGCAGACATCTACAGAACATTTCATCCCCAAAAAACTGAATACACATACTTCTCATCAGCCCACGGAACTTACTCCAAAATTGATCACATTTTAGGTCACAAGTCTAACCTCAGTAAATTTAAAGGAATAGAAATTATTCCATGCATCTTCTCGGACCATCATGGAATAAAACTTGAATTGAGTAACAACAGGAATCTGCATACCCATACAAAAACATGGAAGTTAAATAACCTTATGCTGAATGATAGCTGGGTCAGAGATGAGATTAAGAAAGAAATCACCAATTTTTTGGAACAAAATGACAATGAAGACACAAACTATCAGAACCTCTGGGACACTGCAAAGGCAGTTCTAAGAGGGAAATTTATAGCACTGCAAGCCTTCCTCAAGAGAACGGAAAGAGAGGAAGTTAACAACTTAATGGGACATCTCACGCAACTGGAAAAGGAAGAACATTCCAACCCCAAACCCAGTAGAAGAAAAGAAATAACCAAAATTAGAGCAGAATTAAATGAAATTGAAAACAAAAGAATAATACAACAGATCAATAAATCAAAAAGCTGGTTTTTTGAAAAGGTCAATAAAATAGATAAACCTCTGGCCAACCTAATCAGGAAAAAAAGAGTAAAATCCCTAATATCATCAATCAGAAACAACAAAGACGAAATAACCACAGACTCATCAGAAATCCAAAAAATCCTTAATGAATATTACAAGAAACTTTATTCTCAGAAATATGAAAATCTGAAGGAAATAGACCGATACTTAGAAGCACGCCACCTTCCAAGACTTAACCAGAATCAAGTGGAAATGTTGAACAGACCCATATCAAGTTCAGAAATAGCATCAACTATACAAAACCTCCCTAAAAAGAAAAGCCCGGGACCAGATGGTTTCACGTCAGAATTCTACCAAACCTTTAAAGAGGAATTAGTACCTATATTACTCAACCTGTTCCAAAATGTAGAAAAAGAAGGAAGACTACCCAACACGTTCTATGAAGCAAACATCACCCTGATCCCCAAACCAGGAAAAGACCCAACAAGAAAAGAAAATTATAGACCAATATCACTAATGAATATAGATGCAAAAATATTCAACAAGATCCTAACAAACAGAATCCAGCAACACATCAAACAAATTATACATCATGACCAAGTTGGTTTTATCCCAGGGTGTCAAGGCTGGTTCAATATACGTAAATCTATAAATGTAATTCAGCACATAAAGAAATTAAAAAACAAAGACCATATGATTCTCTCAATTGATGCAGAAAAAGCTTTTGATAATATCCAGCATCCCTTCATGATCAGAACACTCAAGAAAATTGGTCTAGAAGGGACTTTTCTTAAACTGATAGAGGCTATCTACAGCAAACCCACAGCCAATATCATATTGAATGGAGTTAAATTGGAATCATTTCCACTCAGATCAGGAACCAGACAAGGCTGCCCATTGTCTCCATTGCTTTTCAACATTGTAATGGAAGTTTTAGCCACCGCAATTAGGGAAGAAAAGGCGATCAAGGGTATCCATATAGGGTCAGAAGAGATCAAACTCTCGCTCTTCGCAGATGATATGATTGTGTATCTGGAAAACACTAGGGACTCTACTACAAAACTCCTAGAAGTGATAAAGGAATACAGCAGTGTCTCAGGTTACAAAATCAACATTCATAAGTCGGTAGCCTTTATATACACCAACAACAGTCAAATTGAAAAAGCAGTTAAGGACTCTATCCCATTCACAGTAGTGCCAAAGAAGATGAAATATTTGGGAATTTACCTAACAAAAGACGTGAAAGATCTCTATAAAGAGAACTATGAAACTCTAAGAAAAGAAATAGCTGAAAATGTTAACAAATGGAAAAACATACCATGCTCATGGCTAGGAAGAATCAACATTATTAAAATGTCCATACTACCCAAAGCAATATATAATTTCAACGCACTCCCTATTAAAGCTCCACTGTCATATTTTAAAGATCTTGAAAAAACATTACTTCGTTTTATATGGAATCAGAAAAAACCTCGAATAGCCAAGACATTACTCAGAAATAAAAACAAAACAGGAGGAATCACACTACCAGACCTCAGACTTTACTACAAATCGATAGTGATCAAAACAGCATGGTATTGGCACAAAAACAGAGAAGTAGATATCTGGAATAGAATAGAGAACCAAGAGATGAATCCAGCTACTTACCGCTATTTGATTTTTGACAAGCCAATTAAAAACATTCAGTGGGGAAAAGATTCCCTATTTAACAAATGGTGCTGGGTGAACTGGCTGGCAACCTGCAGAAGACTGAAATTGGACCCACACCTTTCACCATTAACTAAGATAGACTCTCATTGGATTAAAGATTTAAACTTAAGACATGAAACTATAAAAATACTAGAGGAGAATGCAGGGAAAACCCTTGAAGAAATTGGTCTGGGTGAGTATTTCATGAGGAGAACCCCCCGGGCAATTGAAGCAGCTTCAAAAATACACTACTGGGACTTGATCAAACTAAAAAGCTTCTGCACAGCTAAGAACACAGTAAGCAGAGCAAGCAGACAGCCCTCAGAATGGGAGAAGATATTTGCAGGGTATAACTCTGACAAAGGTTTAATAACCAGAATCCATAGAGAACTCAAACGCATCAGCAAGAAAAAAACAAGGGATCCCATCGCAGGCTGGGCAAGGGATTTGAAGAGAAACTTCTCTGAAGAAGACAGGCACACGGCCTTCAGACATATGAAAAAATGCTCATCATCTTTAATCATCAGAGAAATGCAAATCAAAACTACTTTGAGATATCATCTAACTCCAATGAGACTAGCCTATATCACAAAATCTCAAGACCAGAGATGTTGGCGTGGATGCGGAGAAAAGGGAACACTTCTGCACTGCTGGTGGGAATGCAAATTAATACATTCCTTTTGGAAAGATATATGGAGAACACTCAGAGATCTAAAAATAGATCTGCCATTCAATCCTGTAATTCCTCTGCTGGGCATATACCCAGAAGACCAAAAATCGCAACATAACAAAGATATTTGTACCAGAATGTTTATTGCAGCCCAATTCATAATAGCTAAGTCATGGAAAAAGCCCAAGTGCCCATCGATCCACGAATGGATTAATAAATTGTGGTATATGTATACCATGGAATGCTATGCAGCCTTAAAGAAAGATGGAGACTTTACCTCTTTCATGTTTACATGGATGGAGCTGGAACATATTCTTCTTAGTAAAGTATCCCAAGAATGGAAGAAAAAATACCCAATGTACACAGCCCTACTATGAAACTAATTTGGGACTCTCACATGAAAGCTATAACCCAGCTACAACTTAACAATAGGGGGAAGTGGGAAAGGGGGGGGTGGGTAGAGGGAGGGGAATCGGTGGGATCACACCTGTGGTGCATATTACAGGGGTATTTGCGAAACTTGGTAAATGTAGAATGTAAATGTTTTGGCACAGTAACTGAGATAACTCCGGAAAGGCTATGTTAACCACTGTGATAAAAATGTGTCAAATGGTTTATGAAGTGAGTGTATGATGCCCCATAATCATATCATTGTATACAGTTATGATTTAATAAAAAAAAAAAATAAAAAAAATAAAAAAAAGAGAGAAAAAAGACAAGCTACATCCTGGGAGAAAAACATTTGCAAACTACCCATCTGAGAAAGGACTCCTAATTCTTTGATAAAGAATTTTCAAAACAACAGTAAAAAAAAAAAAAAATTTATTTAGAAGATGGGCAAAAAAACTAAGAGATTTGACTAAAAATATTTACACTGATGGCAAATAAGCCTATGAAAAGATGTTCAACATTTCTGACTACTAGGGAAATATAAATTAATACCTTGATTAGCTATCACTACAAACGTAGCAAAATAGCTAAAACTGAAAAACAGCGGCAATACCAAATGTTGGCAAGGATGTGGAGAAAGTGCATTGCTGGCAGTGATGTAAAATAGGGCAGCCGCTCTGGAAAACAGTCCAGCAGTTCTTTAAAAATGAAACATATACTTACCTTATAACCCATAAAACATGGTTCCTAGGGATTTATCCCAGATACATAAATGTCTGTATAAGATTATTCATCACAGTTTTAATTACAATAATGAAAACTGAAAACAAGAAAAATGTCCTGCCACCTTGGTTGCTTAAACAGAATACGGTACCTTAATTGCATGGAACGGCTGTTAACAGCAATCTCAAAGGTCATAGACTGTACCATTCTATTTACGTAACATTCTCAAAATGACAAAATGTAGAGAGAGAGAACAGAGTTGCCGGGGTGCGGGCTGATGACAGTGATGTCTCACATGGCAGCAAATAAGACCAAACATCTGAAAACCTAGAGAAAAAAACGGCAACAGAAACAAACCTCGAGGAAGAATATCACAAGAGAATTTGAATCTGGAAAAAGAATCAAATGCAAATCCTATTATTAAAAAATAACTGCAAATTTAAGAAATCCAAGCTGACTAGACCAAGGAAAAGGGTAGAACCGGTAGAAAGGTCAGTGGGAAATACCAAGATTGAAGTACTAGAAGAAAAAAAACAATAAAAATACTAAAAAGAACATAAAAGAGACATCAGGAACAGGAACAAAATGTATACAACTGGAATCCCAAAACAAAGGAAGAGAAAAAATGAGGCGGAAGTAATGTTTGAAGATAAACTGACCAATAATTTTCCTTTTTTTTTTTTAAGAGACAGAGCATCATTTTGTTGCCCTTGGTAGAGTGCCGTGCTGTCACAGCTCACAGCAACCTCCAACTCTTGGGCTTAGCCAATTCTTTTGCCTCAGCCTCCCGAGTAGCTGGGAACACAGGCACCCGCCACAACACCCTGCTATCTTTTGTTGCAGTTTGGTTGGGGCCGAGTTTGAACCCACCACCCTCGGCATATGGGGCCAGCACCCTACTCACTGAGCCATAGGTGCCGCCCCAGTAATTTTCCAAAATGCATGAAGAATATCAAAACACAGCTTCAAGATACTCTGCAAACCCCAAACAGGATCAAGAAAAAGAAAACATCACCTCTAAATGAAAACAGTAAGACTTACAGTACCAACTGGCAATTCCACGTGCAGATAAGGAAAAATACAGATGTTTTCATACAAATACTCACAAAACTGTCAATAACCCCATGATAAAAGAAATCCTAAGGAAGTTCTTCACAGAGCAGAAAAATTATCCCAGATGTAAGCACAGCAACACAGGAAGGAATAAACGGCATATAACACCCAGGCAAACCAATGAATACTGACTCTTAAAAGAGCAGTAACCTACCAGGCACAGTGGCTCATGCCTGGCCTTGGGAGGCCCAGGGAGGAAGATCACTTAAGGCCTGGAGCTCAAGTCCAGCCTGGGCAACACAGTGAGACTTGTCTCTATAAAAATATTTTAAACTATTAGTGGGGCGTGGTGGCACACACCTGTCCTCCCACAGTTACATGGAAGGCAGAGGGCTTGAGCCCAGGAGTTCCTGGTTACAGCAAGCTACAATCATGCCATTGAACTCCAGCCTGGGATACAGAACAAGAAGAAGAGGGACGGCGCCTGTGGCTCAGTGAGTAGAATGCCAGCCCCATATACAGAGGGTGGCAGGTTCAAACCCAGCCCCAGCCAAACTGCAACAAAGAAAAAAAAAGAAGAAGAGGAAGAGAAGGAAGGAGGAATAAAGAGAAGAAGAAAAAGGATGTCATATAGAGCAGAGGTTCTCAACCTGTGGGTTGCGACCCCTTTAGACTGTATTAAAGGTTGCGGCATTAGGAAGGTTGAGAACCCCTGATATAGAGTTTCAATGCCTATATGTGTATGCAGAATAAAATACGTGAACACAATAGCACAAAAAGCCGGAGAAACCCTGTCTCTTTAAAGAAAAAAAAATGCTTCACTTATTAATACAATACTCAAATAAAAACATACCCTCGGTCTCCTACAACTTATAGCAGCTTTTCTTCTCTCCACCTCACTCATGTGAAAAATTGTTCTGCTCCCAGTATTTCAGTTTATGGCATAAAAAGGATCTTATCAAAAACATTTCAGCAATCATTTTTCCCTGCCCATAAAAATAGTCTGAATTTATCTAACCTTAAAAATAGACTCCATTTATCTACAGTATCGGGGCTCTTCTTACAAGTCGTACTGCTACATTATTCAAAGTTCTTGCCCCTGACTGTCTGAACAACAAGGAAAAGACGTGCCATTGTTCATTTTTCTCCCTTATGCAAAGCTATGCGAGTCCTTCTCCTTGATTTATTTACCAGGTTCTGTTTTGGTCAGATTTCATTATTTGTGTTAGAGAGCAATGGCATTATCATGGTTACATGGGGTTTTAAAAGTCCATTCCTCTGCCCTAATAAGTCATCTGAGTTACTCGTATACACAGCCCCTCTTACAAAACTCTCGGCTCCAGTTTGCCCAAGAAATGATCTTTCTGTTCCATCTCTACAGTGTGGCTGCACGAAACTGGTGTGTGGAACCGTCCGTATCATTCTCTACTGACATTCAGGCCCTGCCTTAGCTGTGCAGAACAATATTTTTATTGTAACATGAACTATGTTTCTTGCTAATGACATGCAATTTTCAAAATTCTGTTCTATAGAAAAATGTCTCCCGCAGGATCAAAACTAGGAAATGTTTTACCAGCAGTAAATAAGGCAGTTCCTTAATGCTTCATATAAAGAAGTTGAGTAGCTATCTCCCCAACGGCCAATTTGCACTGCAGTGTTCTCCTCCCACTCAGGTCCCCTTCTCCAGACCGGCTCCACAAACAGCCCGCCCAGGTGAAAAGACAGTGGAGCCCCGAGGAGAGAGAGGCCTCCAAATCACTGGGTTCAACCCCTGCCTTCCTTCCAACCCCCAAATCCTCTTTCACATTTGCACAAGAGTGATTTCATTTTCTAAGAAGGGAGATCTAGATATGCTTGGATTGCTACACTGGAGTCCGGGCTGGTTCTAAACTTTACTGTGACACCTAGAGACTTTGACCTTCACACCGTGAAGCCCTCTGCATGTCCAGCGAGGTGCTCAGGCAGCTCTGGGCACGCTGGGCAAGACCATGCAGAAGGATGATGAACACTTCGCCCAGCACATTACTGGCTGAAGGAAGTTTTTAAAAAGCTAAAGAATATATAGCTTTGACATTTGGCATATCCTTATATACATATATACCCTGTTTCCCCGAAAATAAGACATCCTCCAAAAATAAGACCTACTTACAGGAAAGATAAGACGTGCCCTGAAAATAAGACCTAGCACATCTTTGGGAGCACACCTTAAAATAAGACACTTTTATTTTCGGGGAAACAGGGTACATAACATGTATTATGTAGGCAAAAGATGGACTGTATTTAATTTGTTAGGGCAAAAGGTGACATATTTTTGCCTTAATTATTTTCTCGATGCGTGGAAGCATGTGGCCTGGCTAGTTTCGAGCAGATCCTATAATAATCATCATCTCAAAGGCAGATTCCGTTTAAGAAACTGCAGGCACTGATTCAGAACACTACAGAGATTAAGATATGTGCTTTGCTGTTAAGTGCAGATATCTGTTGAAAGCTTTTACTTTTAAATCACTGGCTTTAAGTATGAAATAAATGTGGAATTTACACACTTAAATGCAACATAGATATTGTTGAGAACTGTTTTTAAACAGTCCTGTACAAGCTACAAATTATATATGCAAGATAGTGCCAATTACATAAAAATGTGGGGGGAACTCCAAAAATATAACTTGCTAATTTTCTAAAAAATCACTGAAATTTTCTTAGCCAGCTACTCATCATAATAGGAAAGCCAAGAGTGGCCTCTATCAGCTGAATTACTGTTTCCTAAGATATTTCAATGTTTTCCCCTGACCCAAGCTTTCAGAAAATCACTCTATTTCTATGTTGATCCTTTGCCAAAAATTATTTATAATTACCTATATAAGACCTGGGGTCTTTTAAGTTATCAGCTATGAAAAAAAAAAGCCACCAGCAATATGAACTTCTCACACTTGTCCTAATGAGATACGCCTGCTTTAAGACTAGCTGGATTATTTAATCACTAGCACCAGCAACAACCAAACAAAACACGCCCAGCTTAGAACCTATGAAGCTCTAGAGAGCTCTAATTTTAATTACTTATCAAAAAGTCCCCAGCAGAAAATGAAATTATGCAAAGCTAAACCAAAGTCAAATGAAAACAGTGTGTGCTCTCAGATTATGTAAAGGGGTAAGGAGTAGGCATCTGCTAAAGGAGGGGACGCATTAATTACATGCGCCCAATAATGGTAGCATGAATGGGAAGGGGTCTTTAGCCCATTTTGTACCTAGGACCTGGCTACGTCAATCACCCCTCATCTCCTACAACTTTACATTACGGTCTCTCCATGACAAAAAAAAAAAAGAATCCATAACTTTCTTTTATTCTTCCTTCCCTCTCAAGCTTCCACCTCTTCTCTCTTCTTCCTCAGCACATGGGGTGCAAAGATCATCTACGTCATATGCCTCTGCTCACTGCCACGCTCTCACGTCTGGGTCTCCTGCAGTCCGGTGTCTCCTTCCACTTCCTCCTCTCTGACGGGCCCGTCGGAGCTGTCCTCCATCACCTCCCTCTCAGCCTTTATTGCTAAGTTCTCTCCCTTCTCCGTCTCTGAGATCTTCTCATCCCACATCAGAAGTGTCCAATCCACCTCCACACTTGAAGCTTTTCACCTGGAATTTGTTTCCTAGGGCTCATCAGACTGGGTGGCTTAAAGCAACAGAATGTGTCTCACAGCAGGCCAGAAATCTGAGCTCAAGGCTCAGGCTGGGTTGGTTCCTTCCGAGGGTGGGAAGGAGAAGCTGTCCCGGGCCCCCTCCCTGGCCTCCGGCAGCCTTCGGGGTCTCCAGACATCACAGGGGTTCTTCCTAACGTTCCATCTGGGTGTATCTGGACACCAGTCACACGGGAGAAGAGGCCTCCCGTGATGGTCATTAGACCTCTTTACCTTGATGACCTCTGTGAAGACATATTTCCAAAGAAGGTCACATTCTGAAGTCCTAAGGATAGAGACGTCGATATATCTTTTTAGGGAGGACACAGTTCAGTCCATCACATATCTCGAAATAAATACATCCAAAACAAACCTCGTGGCCTCCCCCTAAAATTTTCTCTGCCTCCTGATTTCCAAATTAACACTACTCCATTTCTTTAAACCTCCTAAGCTTATCTGTGTCTTTTTCCTCTCCTTACACCTCACCAGTTACTGACCCCATGAACCCTCCTGCGCAACATCCCTTAAACCTCCCCGCTTTTTTGCATTCCCACGGCTACCACCCCAATTCAGGCCCGAATGACCCTGCACCAACTCCATGCTGACTGTCTCTTAATAGGCTTCTGAGTTCCTTCCAGTCTCGTTCTGATCTTTCCATATCCCAATTTATCTTATAAATTGCTGCCACGTTCATCTTCCTAATGGACAGCTCTGACCCATTTCCCTCTCTAGAGAGGGAAAAAATAAGAGTAACTTCAAAGTTCCCCTCTGACCTTAGGAATTAAGTGTCAGTCCCGTCCCTGATCCTGACCTCAAGGCTCCCCAACCCTCCCAGGATTATCCCAGCCCAAACTCTCACGTCATTTCTGTCCCAAACATGCACCCATGTGTTTTCTGCTTATTTCTATCAGGGTCCTGTCAAGGAAGGAAAAACCTTTCTTGAGGGTTTAATTGAAAAGAAGCTAATGAAGGGGTCACTTGCCAAGGAGTGGGCAAGAGTGTGACAGGGCCCCACGGTGGACGGGACATCTTGGGAGCAGCAACAGAGGGAAGTTGTGCCCAGCCCTCCATCTGAGACTACACGGAGAGGAAACAGTGTCGCCAGCACCAGGCCAGTGAAGGAGCCTCCTGGATGTAGAGCTGGGCAGAGGGGCAGGCACATTGCCTGACTCACATTCCCCTTTCCATCTGCCCCGTCTTTCTACCCTCTTTCCCCAAATTCATCAAAACCCCACCCACTTTTACTTTGGGAGGCATAGTAAGTGATGTGACAGATCACTTTTTAAAGTAAAAATATGACTCTTAAACAGAAATTGAACACATGTCAAAGATTTTATTGATTCCCTTAGTTAAAGAGCCAGCGTGATCTCACAGCAGGTTCAAAGGCGACACCACAGGACAGGGGAACGGATCGGCCTCATCGGATCTGAGATGAGGTTCTGCTGAATCCCACACTATTCCCGGTCTACACCGCATTCCACCTGACACAATGTTCATTTCCTACAATCAAGAATCGAAGGTTCAGGAATCACGGCTATCAGTTTTCTACAACTTAACAGAACTTTGAAATAGCTCAAAGGCAAAGGACAGGCAGAGATCACCTAGACGGATTAACATGGGGGGCAGGATGGCCACACAGTTCTCTTCATCACCTGGTTCTCAGTGTATCACGACTTTTCCTGACCGTGGACGGATGGAGAGATGGAAAGGCGGAAGGAAGCAGAGAGAAGGGCTATGGCATCTGGACGACCCTGGGCTCTCCAGCAGCATCATTTACTGCTGCTTCACCTCTGGGCAGCTCAGTTTCCTGATCTTACAAATGCAATTAATTAACTGCTTTCTAGACGAAATGGATCATTCCGGGAATCAAATGAATTGCAGGTATCTTGTCTGAGCTGAATAATGGCAGCCAAAATGCTCAGCCTTCCATTTTCCTTCACTTGCCTCACAATCCTGAGGTTAGCCCGTGATCCTTGCACTTCCCTTTCAGTGTGAATGCTGCGTGACAGTGAACGCTGGCTCCTCCAGGAGGTCCAGGAAAGTCATCCTGCTGGGACTCAGACCCTCCCTGCTCAACACCCTTTCCCCTGAGAGTCATCTGATCGCTTTGTCCCCTCTGCGGTGGAACATTTGCTTTTTCCTTACTTCCCATCCCACCTCCAGTAGAGAATAAACCTCCTGAGGAGAGGACCCAGGTCAGGTGTAAGTCCCAGCCCTACGGGGCACACGTAGGCAGTCAATGAACATTTTAGAGTGAGCTAAACAAAGATACCCGGCAATGGCGCCGGAAGGGCCCACACCACAGCCCTCTCCTCTCCTCCACCCACTTCTACGTCCTCTCTTGTGGAGTTGGACTCATGTCGGGCCACCTGGGCAGGCTGCCCCGTGTGATACGGCTCTTTGTGGCAGGAGCAAGATGTTTACACTTAATAATGACACCCCATCTTTAGGAGATGAAGGTCCCTGGACTGTCACAAAGAGGATGACAGTGAAACTGAGTTCTCTAAGCTTCTCTGACAGTCATCAATCAAAAACATCGCATCACAGCTTTTTGTGTGTCTGGGATTCAAGAAGAAACGTTCTCCTGCTGTGGTGCTAAACTTACAAGCCGGGGCGTGTAACCTGATCCTAAGTCCCAACTGGGAGCTCTGTCCCTGAACGCACATTGTGACAGATGTGCGTCCTGGACTGAAGGGACCTGAGGGGATGTCCCAGAAAAATAAGGTAAGATAGGTAAAGGGAATTGAGGGATTGACTCGTGCGCGCGCGTTTGTGTAAAGGGAATTGAGGGATTGACTTGTGCGCGCGCGTTTGTGTAAAGGGAATTGAGGGATTGACTCGTGCGCGCGCGCGTGTGTGTGTGTGTGTGTGTCTGCTACAATTCTCAAGTTTCTCAATCATCCTTCAACACATCGTTCTTCCCAGAAAGGAAGGTAAAGACTATGTTCTTCACCACAAGTTCATCACTGTGACATCCCCTGAAAGACAGTTCTTGAAAACACTGTTCCTTTTTAAAAAGGCTCTTTCTTGTTTTCATCCCTAAACCCACTCCCCTAAATAAATGTCAACTGTTCCAAACTTAAAATGAATCAAAATTTTCAGAAACTTCTCAAAATGAATACGGGAGCCCTTTCAGAGACCACCGTGGAACGTTACTGAGACTTCAGCCCCTCTTGGGCATGCTGCTCTGCATGGTAGATTCTGCCTTCCCTGGGGGTCTTCACATTCCGTATGAAATGCAAACTCTGCTTTTACTACCATTTATTCCACCTTGTAGAGGGAAGTATCGGAGCCTCACATGTCAGGCACGTCCATCACCTCTTCACCTTTGCACCCTTGAGTTTATGTGAAGCACAAACCCCACAGGAGCGTAAGCTTACTGTTCCCAAGCTGATGTGTTTGGGCGTCTCGACTCCACGGGAACATGTCCTCTTCTCCCTCCACAGTCTCACCTCCGTACTGGAATAATGCTGCAAAACAAAGCAGCTGCCCCATTCATACACCTGGGTCAAGGTTACCCAGTAAACGTTGCATATAATTGCCCTGTTCTGTATTTATTACCTAAAATACTATCTTGGGTCATCCGTTCCATTCAATTCCACAAACGTTAAACACAGGCCTATGACGTGGCAGGTGTCCTGGGAGGCACTGTAGCATAGGAATTCACATTCACTATTATAAAGCACCTTCCTGAAGGGAGAAGAAGGGCATCAAGTTTCCCTCTTGTTTTAAAATGCCTTCATCTCCAGCAAAAAGGGCCTCTACGGTCCCCAAGGCCAAGGCAGGTTCTAGAGTTGGCCTGCCAGGGTCTGAGACCAGAGCTCTACCACTTGTATCTGAAAACTTGGGGCTGCTGACTTGACTTCTCTGTACCTACCTCTGAGGGATTTTGCAAGGATTTCATAAGAAAAGGTACATGAGATGCTTAGAGCAGACATCCTAGACAGTGCGTATCAAGGAACCCTACAGACACACAGTCACCGACAACAGCAGGTAGGTCACTACATAACACAGCCCCGTTCTGACCCAGCCTCATACCAGGGAGATGGTTACTCCTCAAGGCTAACATGTATTTGAGATCTGAGGAACTTTTCTCAACTTCTAGGCCTACTCCAATGTGCCCTAAGAATGTCTCCAAGAACCTTGAAAAGACATGTGGACACCATTTTCCCCAAACACTGAGATGGTGAAAGTTTGTCTCCAGCCTTGACACTATTACAATGGCGTCTCTTATAACCAACTCACTCATGAGCCCTGTAGCCCACCCCTCACCCCTCACCCCCCAAAAAACCCATCAACACAGACAAAAACCCCAATGCATTGGAAGAAGCAACAGACACCAACAATTCAGTTACTCATGAACCGATGTAACTAAATCTCACTGTGAAGTCAAAGTTTGGTTAACTTTTCATTCATTCATGCACGTGTATGTGTGACTAAACCTTCCTCAAGAAAATTTCTTTCAATATGAAATAAATATAAATTCCAGCAAAACCTAAATGAATTTTAAATCATAATTCCTTTTATTTTGATAACTAGAAACCTGCTATGGAAATTAAGAGAATACCATTTTCCATGGCTATAAACCCAGTGTGATTCTCAGCATTCATTTTAACAATATCCATTTACTCAAGACTAAGGGATGGATTCTTCCTGCAATTTTCCTTTCTTCTTTTTCTTTCTTGATCCTCTGAAAATACATTTTTGTATTTTATATCTTTAGTTATGTACTAAATATGAGTGAAACTCATGGGTTCAAATGCACATTATGAAACCGATTCTAAACTCTGAAGGAAATAAGACAATTAAAATTTCCTCGGAAGGGCAAGAAGTGTGCAAAACTCTTTTCAAATTCTCACAATGTTGAAAGGAAAAGAAGGTACTTGCCATAAGAGAAAAAGTAAATTGGCCACATCGAGTTGTTCTTTCCTCCACAGAGATGAGAAGTAAGAGCCTGTCTCCCCAGCACAGTAGGAACCATGTGTCCCAGTGGACAAGTGTGGCCACTGCTGCCTCAGCCCTTCTCAGCGTTCCTGCTAGCCTCTGAGCTCCCATCGCACTTCCTGCTGTTCCTGTCACTTTGCCCTGCACCTGACTTGCTTCCCCAGGTAGATTTAAGGCTTTCTTCTAGTAAACTGGCAGGTACTAATCATAGGTTGGTGGATGGTAAGTTTCTGGGCCCCATCCCGTGGAATGTCCTCATGTGTCCATGGCTCCAGCTCTGTATGTCCCCCCCTCTAGTGAGAGCTCTGTTTGGGTGAAGAGAACGGGGCGATTATGTGCAGGTCCTCTGAACACTTCAAGTTACGAAGAGGAAGGCCTTGGATTTCCATTTCATTGCAGCAATATCACCACAGAACTTTTAATGGGCCATAGGAACTAAGAGATCTATCTTCCTCCTATGCTTTGAGGCCAACTGTAACAATTTAGGGAAACCACAGAAACCTGGGCCGCTGCTTCACCACCCAGGGAGAAGGTAGTAATAGGAAGACGGGTAAGCACTTTATAGCTCAGACAGTACAGAAAATGTGCATACAACATCACTAGCAGTTTGATTACTGACCCTAGGGTCCACCAGGGATGAGGACTGCCAGAGACCCCAGCATCATTCAAAGTACCTACTTCAAGTCCAAGGGCAAGATTTTGTTAACACTCATGCTTCTGAATGGTTTGAGTCTGTCTGACCCCAGGACTATGAGCACAATTGGAAATGAGCTCAGAGAGTCCACTAGCGATAACTAACTGCTTATTTTAACCTCTCCTGAGGGGAACTCGATAGGATCCTTCCAGTCCCCAGTCACACAGCCACTATTAGCAGGGTCACCATGCCAGCGAGTCCCATGACTATGAAGATGGAAGCAGGGAATTACACCGCTCTGCTGGATGTTCCAGCAAATGCCCCCTGAAGTCGCCTCACCATACCATACGGAGTGGATCCCATGAAACACAAGTTCTAACTAGAACCTAGTAGAGTAGAACCTCTGTAAGTTGACCATCCGAGGAACTAGAACAAATTGATCAACATACGGATGTGGTCAACATAAGGAACTTCCATTGAGTACATGGGGGGCATGTCTGGTCTACATAGGCCAACATAAGCAGGTGGTCAGTGCAGGGCAGTGATCAACTACGGAGGTTCTACTGTATTTCTCTGGGCAGCTGCTTTCACGCAGACTCAATTCACTCCCTCACTGTTCTTAGTGCTCTTGCTTCAGTGACTACAACTTCCTTCTCTCTAATTTCCCTCCCAAGCCTGAGACTGGGTGTTCTCTCCCACTGGTCCAGGAGCTTCGGTGGCTTCCCAATGCAGGAATCGTCACCTCATCCCTCCCCCTACACACCTCCTCTGTCCTCATCTCAGAATTTCACCACCAATTCTCCTCCCCTTCTGCCTCTAGAAGGATCCCTATTCCATTCTCACACCCTCACTATCTTTGCCTCCTTCCTTCATAACAGATTCCTTCTTTCTGCATTTGGATACATTCAACTGATCTTCACTTTTAAGTGGAGGGAGGGGAGTGATCTTTTCTCCTGTCATGATCTTTGACTTGTGGTAACATTGCTCTTAAACCTGCCCCGGTCCTAAGCATCATGGAAAATGAAAAACCCCAACGTGGTCCTCACCATCCCACAGAGAATTAGGGGGCTGACCTTAAACAAGGGATAGAACAGACTTGGAAGTTCAAGAGATGGTCAGAGACAGATAAAATCAGAATTGGTTGGAGGAACCCAAGAAAGCTCCGTGTAGGATGGAGAACCTAACCGAGGGCAGATTATAAAAGGTCAATAGCCAAGTAGAGAAGGTGAACTGGATGTGACAGGATGGGAACTTAGATGTCAGGAGAGAAAACAGAATTAAATGAATACATTAAGCACCCCACCCCCACCCATGGGCCAGGCACTGTACCAGGTTTTCACATAAAGTTCTACCATGTCATCTTCAAGAATCCCTCTGAGATGTGTAATAATATCTTTATATTACAAGAGAAATTAAAGAAATCTTAAGTCCATGAAGCTAGGTACTGCAGACCCAATCCCTACTCCACCATAAGGTCTTTAGACAGCTAGGATCACACTAGTGTTTCTAAGACAACCCCAGAAATGGGGGTGCCACCTATCAATCAACAAAGCCAATAGGAAGAAGAGTCATTCCAGGAACCAAACAGGCCATGAACTCAGGCTGGCAGGTCCAGAGTCCGAGAGGCAGGGGGAAGTCTGAACAGAGGCTTCTGCCGGGAGCTGGACATGAGCACTCAGGGCTGTCAGGTGTGTAGTAGGTTTCTTATACAGGAAAAAATGGCTTTGAGAAAGTTCCTTTCATCTCCCTGGCTCTTGGAGCTGGATGAAGTCATTGTCAAGGCTTTTCAAGGTCTTTTATTCCAAAGATCCCAGATTTTGTGACATAGATAAGATAATGAGGCCAAAGGGACAAAACAGGAAACAAGACAGAATCATCTGGGAGCACCACTGACTTGGAGTAGAGGGAGTGAAACCACCCCCAAAAAGCATGATCAGAAATGGAAAAAAGTTACCCAGAATGTGCCAGGTCTCCAAAGCCAAACAGAACAGCTTTCAAAGAGGAGGGTCAGGGTAACAGAGTTTGAGAAGGGGTCTGAGGGAATAGGGACGGAGAGGCACATTGAGATTTGCCAAGGGGGCGGGGGGAGGGTACTGGTAACATCTCCAGGAAAGTGGTTCAGGAAGCGAAGCTAGATTCTTACAGCGAGAGTGTAGAGACAGGCAGCAGGGCAGAGATCACATTTGGAGGAACAAACGGCTAAATAAGGTATCAGGGGCAACCAAAGAAATTGAAAGATGGAGAAATTAGTATCCTGCAAGAAAAACCAGAAGGAATAACGGAGAAGGACACAGACAATCAATCAATCAATCAATCAATCAATGCACAGTGGCTCATGCTTAAATCCTAGTACTCTCAGAGGCCCAGGTGAGAGGATCACTTGAGCCCAGGAGTTCAAGACCACCCTAAGCAAGAGCAAGACTCCATCTATACAAAAAAAAAAAAATAGAAAAAATGAGCTGGGCATGTTGCAAGCCTGTAGTCCCAGCTGAAGGCTGAGGCAGGAGGATCACTGGAGCCCGGGAGTCTGAGATCTCGGTAAGCTATGATGATGACACCACTGCACTCCAGCCTGGAAACAGAGTGAGACCCTGGGTCCAAGACCAGGATCAGTCACACGAAGAACTGTAAATTTAGAAAGGACAAAAGAAACCTCCTTTTCCATGGCTGGAAGGACAAGAAGCCAGGTGCGGACAGAGAACCCTGTGAAGGTCAAGGTAAGTATAAAAAGAATGAGACAAGTGCATTTAAATCTTCTCTGTGAAGAATGATGTGCTGCTAAACTCCCATTCCGGCAGCTCTTCAGAGATTTTCATACACTCGGCATTACTCTCCGCCACTAACTTGGAGTGTGGCACTAGGCCAAGTTATTTTGCCTTTCTGAGCTTAGTTTCCTTATCTGCAAAATCAGAGACGGGTGGACTGGGTAATGTTTTACCTCTCTAAGGTTTTAGAATTTATGCATGTGTTTTTCCCTTCTAATTGTCCCATGCCATCCTCTAAATCTCTTCTTTGCAATTAGTTGCAGTCCCTACTTATTTTGAATGCTTCCTTCACACCTAAGATGTGCCATATATACGCAAGGCATTCAACTATGTTTTTCTGAACTAATGAAATTCCCACAATGTCAGAGTTTCAGGAGATAAATATGTGCTTTATCATTTTTCCTCTCTCTATCTACACAGGCATAGTCACCAGCGCTGTTGGAATCCCTCCTTGAGTTTGCGGCTGTGATAAAAATACTTATCTAAAGCCAAAGTACAGGTAAGATTGACTGTCACATTAATTTGCACCCTAAGGGTTGTAGAGCCTACCCTTCCTGCCAGTACGTGCACACCAGCTTCAAAGTAAAAAAAAAATTAAGCTATGTGTGTGTGCAAATAAATATTTATTTATATATGCATATGTATTATATGCATTATATATTATTTATATAATATATGCATATTATATTATTTATATAATGCATATACATTAAAATGCATAATGCAAGCCTGGGTAGGCATTCCTGTTCCATCATTTCCCTCAGAAAATACTATGGTGCATATCTATCTAAATCTCCTAATGGGTTCATTGCCAAAGTAGCAAAAGGGGCAAATTTCCACTGCACACACAGGCTTTTCATCTGTGTTCTCTGACATTCCCATAGTTGAGAACAGTGCGTATCCTGTTTGCTATAACTTAAAACGTACTTGAGCAGAGTGAATAAAGCAGCCTTTCTCTCCTGGGAAGAAGATGATTAACCTCATGTTTGGCTTTTAGTCCTACTTCCGCACTGCTGAGCCCAGACGTCATACCATGGACCTTTACAAACCAGAGCTAACCACTCCTGCCCAGCCAATTTCACAGCGTTGCACACTGTATAATTGTCATGATTAATTGCTAACTACTTTCTAAGAAGCTTTTTGTGGTTGTGGAGCAAGATGTGTAAGTACTAAGAAGAACTCGACTATTTCACTCTGCAAAGGAAGATCGGAGGAAAGCTCTAAGCTCTAAGCTTTCCTAGCAGAATAATTTTCACAGTCAGGACTAAGTTTAAAGACTGAACATGGAAATACAAAACTATACATATAACATGGTACACCCCAAAAGTAACTCAGCTGTGCTTTCACAAATGAAAGAAAGCAAAGCACTCAGAAAAAAATTAACCTTTCAGTAAGGTCATTTTATGCCATGGTTTACAAAAGTCAGGGGAATATCTTCTATCAGATTCTATAAAATTGCTTAAAGAAAAAGAGGAGTGTCACCAAAAAGATCCATGTTGCTAACTATCAAATTACAACTCACTGCTACATGGGTAAATTAATAAAATTTTTAAAGTAAACCACATATCCCAAATTGCGGATATGTTTAGATATAACAATGAATAAAGCCATAAAGAGCTTAAGGCTTACTGTAGGATAGGATTCTTCTACCATAAAATGAGTGTCCTGGCACAACCAAAGTTTCCACAAACATATTCTCAATCTCTTTCAAAGAAAAACAGATCAGAGTGGGCATATTTCCAACTGATGGGGGTGCCACTGAATTGAAAAAGATAATAGTTCATCCATTATCCTAATCATCTGGAAGGAATGTTAGCAGATGACATAATGAAAAAGAGATCAGAGAGGGACCAGTGCAGGGCTCAACAGTGACAAAAACCTTTCACAAGTAAAGAATTAATTTACAGCAGCAGACATAACTCATGGCTACAGTCCATTAAAGATTTCACCTCTACTTCCCTTAACATTGATCTCAAATTTCTTCTAGAAAAAGAAAAGAAAAAAGGCTTTCAGAGGACAGACAGATGCTTCGATGTGCCGGAGTGCTGAATATAAATCAATAAACAATGATCTGCTCAAGATAATTATTAGGATGTTCCAATCAGAACATACAAAACTCTGGCCAACTTCACAAATATGGTGTCTTATTTTCTTTTTTTCTGCACAACAGCGTCACTTATCACTACCAAGAAGTCTTTCATTTACAACCATTTTATCAACATGTACAGTATTCCTAATACTCCTTGGGCTATTTTCTCTAAAAAAGAAGAATTAATTCCTGTTGACAAGCCTGCATACAACAGAAAAATAAGTGCCCCAGAAAATAAAAGAGATAAATGCAATGTAGAAAATATATCCTCTCCATTATTAACATTTAACACTTCTGAACCATCGACATTATTGGCTTAAGAGGAAAAAATGGAGAGGATAAATAATAGAGAAGCTAATAAAGGATTTGAGAATTTCCACATGAAATTTCAAAATGTTGAGAAAAAGGAATGGTTTCCTCTCCAATGTTAATGCTACACCAAAAATACACCCCTACTCCATTGTGCTACCTTCTTCAAGGTCACTTAGCAGCAGCACAACCACCTATGGATGTTTTATTAAAAGAAAAATCCCAGCCTAGGCCTGCCAGATCTCTACCCAGGACCCACTTATCAAAGGTGTTGCTCCCCTGACAGGCAGCTGTCCAGGGGCATGAAACAAACATTACTTTATATGTGCAGAACTCCATCAGTAAGCACATTCTTGGGTCTCTATTAAGCATTCTGATAACACCACCTCCATGAGCTCAGCTTAACAGTTCAGCCTGCAGGAAGCCCTTGAGTGCATGAAGCCTACCGAAATTTCCTGGCTAATTTTAACCCCGTGGAGTGTGATAAAAATTGAGTTGAAAATTACACTGCAACTAAATATTTTATCCACCCGAATAAAAGACTCCTGAGTTTTGAGAAAAGTCTATTGTGACTTTACATTTTTTAAAAATCTTAGACAAATTTTCCACTAAAAAAATAATAACCTGTATTCCTAACAGGTTTAAGATTCCCTATGAGCAAGGTGTTAGTAGGTATTAACAGGCTCTTCAGAGCCCAGGTATCTCAACAGCGCACGCAGGCAGCAATCAGGTTAGACCATTCACCATCTGCGCTCACCCTAGACTTTATCTTTTCCAAAGCTCTCTCTCGCCTCCGTTAAGGCCCAAATGACTGCTCTCTCCCCGCAAAACAAAAAAGGAAATAAACAAGAAAAAGAAAAGAAATTAAAGCAAAGGAGGAAAAACCCAGTCATGTACAATGTCTCTGTACAAATACACTGTTTTCACTTGTTCCAAATGCATCATCAAGACGATATTCACACCTAAAAGTTCCTGACTGGTTAATATTTCAACATTCAGGAACTGGTATCTTTTTCACGGTTGAAGGAAGAAGTAACAGCGGAAGCTGCAGTCCTCGGCAAGTCTGGGGAATCCTGTAGGGGAACAACCTTGGGTAAGAAGGACAGAAGCAGAGGAGCAACCACTTAAACGCTGCTGCTGGAAGGACGCTAACTAGGTTATACCTAACACGAAGTTAGGGCATTTTCTTCCGTGGAGAGGCTCGCCAGCCCCAGCTTCGAGGTGTGCATTACCTCAGCTGGGGAAGTATCTGCAGTGTTTGAACAAATCAGGGGGAGGAAGGAGCAGTGCCAAGAGGTACTTAAGAAGAAAATAGTGTATTCGTGTGGAGCCAACCTTTCCCTGCCTGTCACCAGTGTGGAAATGCTGGGCAGCCACCTGCCCTTACACAAACACGCGCGCGCGCACACACACACTTTGCTGCACTTGGCATTCAACCAACGAGCATTTAGAGAACGACACGTTCACGATGTCCCCAGCAGCGCGCGCGCGCACACGCGCGCACACACTCGCTCCCCGTGCCCCTCTGCAAGCGGTCACAGCACCACCACGCCACCAGCCCCGGGGACCTCGGAGGAGACTTGGGGGAAATCTCCGGACAGTCTTGCACCATCTGGCCCCGGCCAGCTGCGACCCACGCACGCTACCCGGAGTAAGCGAATCCACGTCTCCGCTCCGTGACGGCGCGCGGGTTCCGCCCGAAAGCCCGAGAAACTGCGCGGCGGCAGTGTTCCCAGCGACAGCCCGAGTCCCCGCCGGCCCGCACGCCCCACCGGCTGCCCTGCTCTGCACCCTCACCCGGTGGCACGGAAGGTCCAAGCCCAGACACAGGGCAGGCCAGACCGGCCGTCCCCTCCTCCCTCGGCTCCCGCTGCGCCGAGGCTCCGGTCCCCGGTGCCCCGGGACCAAGCCGGGCTCCTCTACCGGCTCGCGGCGCTCTATCCCCTTGCTTTACACACGCGCGCACAGACACGCTCCCTGCTCTTCCCTCGCCCCAACACGCACCCCTGCACACACTTGGTGATGCCGGTTCCTCCTGCATCCCCAGTGGACATCCCTCGCCCCGCCCGCGTGTCCCCCAGTCACTCTGCCCGGACCCCGCTGGTAGCTGCCCTGGCGCCCCCTTCCCCCGGGAGAACACGCGACGCGCGGCGCTTACAGTTCGCAGGAACTGGATCTCGTCCTCGCCCTCGCCCCCATCGGCCATGGCTCCGCGCCTCCTCGCCTGGGCCGGCTCCTGAGCCCCGCGGAGCCCGGCGGCGGTGGCCCCTGGAGCTGTCCGCTGCTTCTGCTGTCGGGAGCCGGGGGCGGGAGGGGGCCGCGCGGCTGGGTGCCGAGCGCCAGGCGGTCCCCGCCAGCACAGCTGAGGAGGCGGCGCGGGGACGTGGGCGGGCGGGGGCGGCCCAGGCGCGGGGCCTCCCCGCGCCGCACTGTGCGGGAGGAGGGCGGCCCGGGCTCGGAGGAGGCGGGAGGCGGCCCGGCAGCCCAGCAGCGCTCGCTGCCTGCAGCCGGCGGTGCGCTCAGCCCAGGCTTCTCCAAGCGAGTGCGCGGAGCCGGGGGAGCCCGCGGAGCCGGGGTTAGTGCCGCGGTGGGGGTGGGGAGCGGGGGCGGGCGGGCGGGGAGGAGCTAGCCGGCTCCCCGCTGCTGCAGGTGATCCGCAGCCCGCTGCTCCGGGCCGCCAAACCCGAGGCCCAGCGCCACTCACTGGCTGCGCTGGGAATCGGGCCCGAGCGCACCCAGCGAGCGCGCGGCTCGCGCCCAGCTGGGGTCCCCGGGCTCATTCACTTGCTCCTTGTGACCTTAAACCTATGCACTGCGCTTCTTCCTCCAGGACTGGGCTTCGGCAATGATTTCCACAGCCCTGCGGATCTCAGGAAAGAATTTTTCAGACGAACGTACGGACTGGTTAATCTCCAAGTACAGGCTATACAACACATGGTATTTTAAACTCGTATTACCTCTATTCACGATCCGCAAGAGAATTCTTCAATGTCTACTTTTGGTGTACCATGCTTTTCACATACAATTTATAGAGTGCACGGTTGTGGTGCACGGATCTTGAACATGTTCATTCAACAAATATATAGTGAGCACCTATGCCGAACAATGTGGTACACGAACAGATACGGGATTTATATAAAAAGGCAAGACTCAATTCAACAAGAAATTGCAGTGAAGTGTAGGATAGAATCTGTAAGTTTGAATCACTGGATAGATCTAAACGCAGACTATGGTGCCCATTATTCTGAAAGAAATTCGAGCTTTCCTCCGCAGATAACAGCGGGCGCTTTCTCAATCCAGACAACAGCCCCCCAAGCCCCACTTAACACGCAGCTGGGACTAAGAAATGCAGAGTCTGAGGCGGTTTGGACAAGAAAGCATTTCTCTCTTACTCCTAATGCACAGCTCTTTAATTTATGATACTTAAAAGAAGCATATAAAAAAAAGCATTGTATGCAAAGTAAAGTTTTCAAATGTCAATCCTACAAAGATACAGAAAGGAAAGATTTCCATCAGTTTACCTTCATTACATTCTGCAGCATTTAACCCATCACTATAATCTGCTGATAAGTTCTCTGCAGCTTGCATTTTAATGTTAGCAAGTTTAACTTTGTATTTACTGGGCTAGGTTTTTTGTATTTCCAGGAGAGTGAATACCATAAACAACATGCCTATAAATGCTCTCCCTCCGTGATGGAACTAGTAATCTTCTGCCCTATTTTATGGAATTGTATTAGTCATTGACTTACTCTTAAAAAAAAAATACTTTCATCTTGCAAAATTTTTTCTGGAGACAGGGATCACACTATGTTGCTCGTGCTGGTCTTGACTACCGGCCTCAAGGATCCTCCGCTTTGGCCTCCCAAAGTCCTGGGATTACAGGGGGGAGCCACTGCAACTGGCCTTAACGTATTCTTACATCCTTGAGGGCTAACCAAGTCTTAAATAGTATTATTTATATGACTTTTTACTCTTAGGAATATCTAAATGACTAATCAGTGAAAGCACAAAAATGAGGTAAAAAGTCCTGAGTGAGCAACTAACTATATTCCAAAATTGGCTCATGATTTAATGTTAAATAATTTGATCTTTCAAATTTACAACATACAGAATTGACTTTTTTCTTTGTACATCTATATCTTTATTTGAAATGTCTTCTTTTTAACTTAATTTTTATTAAATCATAACTATACATTTATGGGGTACAATGTGGTGATTTGATATGCAATGTGGAATGCTTAAATCAAACTAATTAACATAACCATCGCCTCACTTATTTTTGTGGTAAGACATTTATAATATACTCTTAGTTGTTTTGAAATGTACCCTTGCATTGTGTACATTAAGTGAGATCCCACCAAATACCCTTTTTTTGGTTTATTTTTGAGACAGTCTCATTCTGTTACCCAAGCTAGAGTACCCTGGCGTCCTCAGCCTAGTTCACAGCAACATCAAACTCCCGGGCTCAGCAATCCTCTTGCCTCTGCCTTCTGAGTAGTTGGGACTACAGGCTGCACCACAACATTGGCTAATTTTTCTGTTTTTGTAGAGTGGGGGAGATGGGATCTGGCTCTTGCTCAGGCTGATCTTGAACTCCCGAGTTCAAGCCATCCACCCACCTGGGCCTTCCAGAGTGTTCAGATATACAGGCATGAGCCATCAAGTCCAGCCAAATTGACCTTTGTAAGTGTGGTATTCAGGGAACTATGCACAGACAGGTTTCTTAATTACTCCATTCAGCCCATACAGTAGGTAAAATAATATAATATAAAAACTCTTGGGTGCCACCTGTGGCTGAGTGAGTAGGGCACAGGCCCCATATACAGAGGGTAGTCAAACCCAGCCCCAGCCAAACTGCAACAAAAAATAGCTGGGCATGTGCTGGGCGCCTATAGTCCCAGCTACTCAGAGGCGGAGGCAAGAGAATCGCCTAAACCCAGGAGCTGGAGGTTGCTGTGAGCTGTGATGCCACAGCACTCTACCAAGGGTGATAAAATGAGACCCTGCCTCTACAAAAAATAAAAATAAATATAAAAAACTCTTACTAGTTTTTCATTTTGGCATTTTAACTAGGCTGTAAACTTTCCTAGCAAGAGTTATATTTATTATTTCTTTAATTCTCTCAAACTTAAGTGGAATAATACTAAATGCTATTTTTTTTTTTTTAACCAAACTCAGCCAAGTTCACAGCAACCTCAAACTTCTGGACTCAAGCAATTCTCCTGCCTCAGCCTCTCAAGTAGCTGGGACTACAGGTGCAGACCACAATACCCAGCTAATTTTTCCTTTTTTTTTTTTTTAAAGTAGAGATGGGGTCTCAAAGTCTTGCTCTAGTCTCCAACTTCTGAACTCAAGCATTCACCACCTCGGCCTCCCACAGTGCTAGGATTACAGGCATGAACCACCCCTCTCAGCCTAAATGCTAAATTATTATTCACTATATACAGTCTTCAACAGCAAATAGAGCAGAAGATGTTTATAAAACATTCTGTTTATGTGGACATTAAAACACACATAAGGTTTATAGAACAAACATACATAAAAACATGTTTGAGAAGAATATATAATGTTTATTTATTTTTAGAAAGAGAATTGGGGGAAATAGGACACGTAGTTTAACGTGAGTGCCAGGTGTATGGTGTGATGTTATTTTTGGTACTCTGATATTCTGATAGATTTCATAATTATAAAACTAGAGATAATTTTTTCTTTTTTTATTAAATCATAGCTGTGTACATTAATGCAATCATGGGGTACAAAGTGCTAGTTTTATATACAATTTGAAATATTTTCATCAAACTAGTTAACATAGCCTTCACAGCATTTTCTTAGTTATTGTGTTAAGACATATATATTCTACATTTAGTAAATTTCACGTGTACCCTTGTAAGATGCACCGTAGGTGTGGTCCCACCAATTACCCTCCCTCCACCCATCCTCCCCTCGCCCCTAAAACTAGAGATAATTTATAAGAAAACTACTCCACTGAAAGCTATGGAAACTTCTTAACAATATATATATATATATTTTAATTTAACTGTTTGGAGAAGTTCAATTTAGTTATTATTCCCTAGTTTTTTCTTCTAGTGAACCATCATAGTACGAACATTTGTTTTTCAGTGGAGAGATCATAGGATAAGAACTAACCTCAATTTTAAATGTAATTTTTAATATAATTCAAATTGAAAGCAAGAAGTGTAATTTGGATACAGGTTAAAGTTTATGTTCAGTATCATTAATCTTTATTGTGGACTTTCACTAAAAGGAATTAAAAAGTAGATATTTTCTCAGGCACAAAACCGCAGTTCATTAAACAGAAAAAAATATGTTTTATTTAAAATTTTCATTAGCATCCAATACTTGATATCTATGTGTTTTGTTTTTTTTTTATAAAAACATTTGTTTTCTAAATGCATGCTATATATAAAAGTTTATTTTGCTTTTGCTATTAAGATTTGTAATTTTAATGTTACTTTACTGAAATTTTCATAGTCAATAGATAACCCTCCTTTTTAGATCTATACTTATTAATATAAAAAAGATTAAAGGATGACATTTCTATGTTCTTAGTCCAAATTTGGGAAGTGTTTTCCTTTGTAACTAATTATAGATCCTGCAAGAGAGGGAAAAAATATATTTCCTTTTTTTTTAATTGAGTTTCTCTGTAGTCATCTAATTAAGAATGAGCCAGCAGAGCCCACTATTCACTTGACGGGACTCGAGACATCCTCAAAGAAAAAAAAATTAGGACAAATGTAAGATTTTTCAGTCTGACTTACTAAGCTCCCCAGTGATGTACATGAGCTTAAAAAATTAACCTCTTCCTCCTGGTTTCTACAGAAAGTCAGCTAATATACTCGGTGTGACCGTTTAAATTCATTCCGCTTCTTTCACTTAAGATCACATAAATTAAAGATCTTATCACTGACATAAAAGCCTCTGATCTTGTCATTGGGCCATTACAAAATTAGGATTGGAGAGGCCCTGCCATCCTGAGATTTAACCCATATCTTGTCAACTCAGATTTCCAGCTTCAAAATCCCTAAGGAGCATTTCATACATTCTTCTGACCCTATTTTAGAACTCAACAAACTTAGATTTTAGAAAATTTCTGTTTTACTTACATCTTTATTATATGTATTCTAAAATATTACAATTCTGATGTGCACCTGCCCTAGAAATAAGTCCCTGGGGAACTCACTGCAAGCTGGTCCTCCACTAGCATGGCCTGAATCTCTGGGTCAGCATCAATACAAGGTGGCCAGAAATGGCATTACAAATGCTGCTGGTGGTGATGAAGACGTGTATTGAGCATTTCCTGTGCTTCAGGCACTTCATTTTCATTGGTTTCTTTTCATCTGGACAGCAACCAAGGCTTAAAGAAGTAATCTGGCCAAGCATGGTGGTTAATGCCTGTAGCTCAGCACACTTTGGTAGGCCAGGGTAGAAAGGTTACTTGAGGCCAGGAGTTTAAGATCAGCCTGGACAACATAGCACGACCTTGTCTGTACCAAAAAAAAGTTTAAAAATTAGGTGGGCAAAGTGGCATGTGCCTTTGGTCCAAGCTACTCAGGAAGCTGAGGTAAGAGGATCACTTGAGCCCATGAATTCAAGGTTGCAATGAGTTATGATTGTGCCACTGCACTCCAGCCTGGATGACAGAGCAAGACCCTATCTCACAAAATAAACAAATGAACAACAAAACAAACAGCAACTTGACCGATTACACAGCTGCTGAGTGGTGAGGCAGGGGGTCGAAGACTCTTGGCCTGAGCTCTTTATCTCTATTTTAGGCTCCTACCCTTCCCCTGTCCCAGAGTGGAAAGCAGAAAAAAAGAGTCTAGACTGACACAAACTATAAAAGGCTCTAGCAGCCCCAGGAGATCTGTCCCTGGTTTCAGGCCAAACGCGGTCCTGTTAGCTCTTGGAATGCCAAGTTCTGGAAAGAGACAGGGATTACTATGTGCTCAAAAATAAAATCCAACGTATGCCTTTCTCCACAGTTTGTATTCTTAGGGGAAATTAGCTTGTTAAGACTTGAAGGTTATTCATTACCATCCTAATTGGTTCCTTTAAAATTAGGAAGCCCCAAACTAAGATTCATATTCTGGTTTCTAGGGTCAGGACGGAGCTACATATACGAGAGAAAACACGCTCTACCTCTTGGAGTCAGAGGAGCACCAACATCACAAAGAGGGTAACCTATGTGACCAAAAGTTTGCTAATTACAGCAATCCCCCTCTTATCTATGGCTTGACCTTTTTCAGTTCCAGTTACTCACAGTTCAAAAATATGAAATGGAAAATTCCAGAAATAAACAATTCTTAACTTCTCAATGGTTCAGCAGTCTGAGTGGTGTGATGAAATCTCAGGCCATCTCGCTCCACCCCACCAAGGACATAAATCACTTCGTTGTCCGGCATACCCATGAGTCTGTGAGCTCCACCATTAGTCAGTAGCTGTTTCAATGATCAGATCAACTGTCCTGTGTCACAGGGCTTATATTCAAGCCACCCTTATTTTACCTGGACACCAGAGGAGGTGTGGGTCCTGGAGGAGGTGCGGGTTCCCCAGGGACATCCCCAACTCAGATCACCTAGTGGTTTCACAGTGACAGGCGTCATGACTGTCACATGTCCTGAAGGCAGATTTTCCTTCCGGTTTGCCTGTTTCTACTGGGCTACAGCTCGGCTCTATCTGATCACCACCTTGGATTCCTCCTCACCTTCCCTGTTGAACATCAGTGTCTTTTTATGAGTAAAAAGACATTCTTGCTTTTATGTCCTGGATTATTTCACTAATTTCGTAACTAATCCTCCTGTTTCTTGTCCTATTCCAGGGTGAGTCATCTCCCCGACTCCCACTAGAATAATCTCCTAGGCCATTATCACCCTGTCAGTTTCCTGCCAGATAAGAATTGGAGCCTTTGAAGGGCGGCTCTGAGACGCCCACCTGGTTACCTCCACATCCCTCAGTCCAGCAATGGAGGCTCCATGACACAGCCTTCCACTTACCTTTTCAATATTTATTTCCAAGTAGTTCTGTTTTGGATTCCAACCAAACTACTGTTCTTCGCATAAAAAATGTGCATTATTCACTATGCCTCTTCCTTTGCTGTTTCATTGGCCACCCAAGGCCACAAAATTCTATCAAAATCTGCTCCATCCTTCAATGACTATTTCAGAGGCTATTTCTGGGATTTGATTAGTCTGGGCCCAGATTGTTTAGCAAACCCCTCCTGTGAACCACAGCCCTGTGTCCTATATTGCCAGGGATTGTAGTTACTTGTTCAAGGGTAGTGTCCCTCAAATACACTAGCAGCCTCCCAGAGACAGAGATAATGTGTCTACTTTTTATTATATTCATTCTTCATAGGTAGTAATTAAGAATCTTTTCTCTCGGCTGGGCATAGTGACTAATTCTAGCACTCTGGGAGGCCGACGTGGGTGGATCGTTTGAGCTCAGGAGTTCAACACCAGCCTGAGAAAGAGCGAGATCCCGTCTCTATCAAAAATAGAAAAACTAGCAGGGCATTGTGCCTACAGTCCTCAGGTGGTTGCTGCAACAGCATCTCTTGAGCCCAAGAGACTAAGGTTGCTGTGAGCTATAAATGACGCCATAGCAGTCTACCCAGGGCGACAATGAAACTCTCTCTCAACAAAAAATAAATAAATAAAAAGAATATTTTCCCTCAGTGGTCACAGACTGCTAGCATACCATTTTGTCCATAGCTTTCCAGTTTTGTTTTCCCTTTAAGAAAATTGCATTTTGGCTCACGCCTGTAATCCTAGCACTCTGGGAGGCCAAAGTGGGTGAATTGCCTGAGCTCACAGGTTCAAGGCCAGCCTGAGCAAGTCTGAGACCCAGTCTCTAAAAGTAGCTGGGCATTGTGGTGGGTGCCTGTAATCCCAGCTACTTCGGAGGCTGAGACAAGAGAATCACTTGAGCCCAAGAGTTTGAGGTTTCTGTGACCTATGATACTACAACACTCTACCGAGGGTGACAAGTGAGACTGTCTCAATAAAAAAAAAAAAATGCATTTTGATATCCCTTTCTCCTTTCTATCACTCTCTCTACATAGAGCTCATTCCTTAACTGCAAGGATGTGTTCACAACACAAAAGCATCCCAAAAGCTTTTATTTATTTATTTTGTTTTTTGCAGTTTTTGGACGGCACCCCATTCCCTGAGCCACAGGCACTGCCCCATCCCAAAAGCTTTTGTGTGCTTAGCGTCTATGCCAGGATGGGACCAGTCTCTCTCCAAAGTCTTCCAGGCTTTCCCAGAATAACATGGGACATGAGCATGTTCTTTGAACTCACTCTTCCTTTGTTCATTCATTTAAAGAGCATTTATTGAGCACCCCCTGTGTACTAGACTCTGTCATGATGAACAAAGCACAGGTGTTACACTCATGGTGCCTGTTCTAGTAGCAAAGATAGATAGAAGCAAATCAAAATGAAGGTCAGGGGCACTGAGGGCCATCAAGATATATAAAGCAGAAGCTGGGTGCAGGGGCCGGCACCTGTAGTCTCAGCTATTGGGGAAGTTAAGGTGGGAAAATTGCTTGAGCCCAGGAGTTTGAGTCCAGCCTGGGCAATATAGCAAGACCTTGTCTCTAAAAAAAAAAAAATTAAAGAAATATAAAGCAGGGTAAGAGAAGAGAGGATAATAGAAGGGGTGTTTTGTGGATCAAATGGTCAGGAAGGGCACCTCTGACGAAGTCACAGGGCAACAGTGGAGCAAGTGAGGTCATGAGCGTGCTAGCAGAGGGGCTGGTACACGCAAAGGCTTTGAGATGAGAGCGTGCATGACATGTCCGAAGGACAGCGAGAAGGACAGGGGAGCGCAGTGTGTGTGGTGAAGGGAGGGAGATCAGGATGACAGCAAACACATCCATTGCAAAGAATCTGGAATGTTCAGTCTGGTTTAAATGCGGTCAGGGGCTCCACATTTTACCATCTAAGCTGAATCGCTATGCTCTGGGCATTTCTAATTCCTGGATATTACAAATCTTCCATCTGAATATAAATTCTCCTTACCTGCTGAATTTTGCTAAGAGGTTCAACTTGGTGGGTTATACTTATTTAATGTGAGACACCCTACATTCCATCAGCCCTGCCATCCACTTGAAAAATGGCTAAAAATAAGCCCATGTTTATCTGCTCCAGAATCAGGACAAGGCAATGGTTGTAAGTATGGACTGTGAAGTCAAAAGGTCTTAGCTTCAATCCCTTCTTTGCCACTTACTGGCACGTTACTTATCTGTCCAGACCTCTGTTTCTCTGTGTATAAGATGAAGATAATACAGGGGTTCTCAACCTGTGGGTCACAACCCCTTTTTAACAATGAAATTACATTGCGGCATTGGGAAGGTTGAGAACCGCTGGGATAATACAAGCACTTCACAAAGTTGCTGTGGACAGTTAATGAGATGATGCATGTAACTTGCTGCCTTGAAATATGGGAACGTTCATTAGATGGTGCATGCATGTGTGTGTGTGATTATGTGTGGCTCCTGTAAAATTTAGAACTTAAATTTTTATACAATCAAAAATAAAATTAACCAGAAGGTATGTTCAGTGCAACAACTTTTAAAATACAGATTTTTCTATTGCTTCCATTGTCATTATTAATACAAAAAGAGTTTCTTTGGTGAGTTCTCAGCTAGGACACAAACATGTTCACATTCCCATAAAAACCCCACTATCTTTTCAAATTTTTCTTTTTTGGCTATAAATAATAAAGACCTAACAAAACAGAGGGTTAAACAATGGAAGGTATTATTTCTCTCATGTAACATTAAGTCTAAAACTAGGCAGTCCAAAACTGATACCAAGGCTCCACGCTCTCCTCCTTCAATCTTTCAGTTCTATCATATTTAGTTCATAGAATGAAGCCTGTTACAGAATGGCTGCTGCAGCAGCAGCCATCAGATCCAAATTCCACATAGGATCAGGAGGTCTAAGGGAGTATTTCATATATATGAGTTAGCCAACCATTTAAGAAGTTTTCTTGCAGCGCCTGTGGCTCAGAGGAGTAGGCGCCAGCCTCATATGCCAGAGGTGGCGGGTTCAAACCCAGCCCTGGTCAAAAACTACAAGAAAAAAAAAAGAAGTTTTCTTGGTAGTCTCACCAATAATTTTCACTTCTATCTCATTGGCCAGAATTTAGTCACCTATTTTTATAAATGTGAGAGAGGCTATGAATATGTAGGTTTTAGCCAGCTGCTTTGCTACCCTCGAAAAAATTAGGCAAGAAAAAAAGAGGAAGGTAGAAACCAAACAGATTTGGCCTCAGTTTTCTTATAACTGTCTTTTCGTATGCTATATGTACATAATGTGTTATGATTTTATAGTTAAGAAGTGGTCTTTAGAACATCTGCCACCCCGTAAGAAAAGAGATACCCTTTTGTGTCATTTGATCCCCAAATGGAAATACTTTAGGTATTCCTCAAAAGTCTACGAAAAAAAATCAAAACACTAATTACATAATTTACTAAAATAGCCTTCTTTATTTTCATCTTCCATTTTAATCAAATGTTCCTGTCACACATATTGAATATTTCTTTTTTTTTTTTTTTTGCAATTTTTGGCCGGGGTCAGGTTTTGAACTCGCCACCTCCGGTATATGGGGCTGGCACCCCACTCCTTGAGCCACAGGTGCCACCCTGAACATTTCTACATACAGTATATTGGTTTGGGTTTTTTAACCATAAGGCCCCCCCATATTCTAGCTTCGGCTTGATTTTACTACAGGAGAGTCACATGCCTGGGGTAGAGGCGACACAGGGGACGGAGTGGGTTGCACACACCCCACCCTGATACTGTGGCGCTTTGGAAGGGTATAAAATCCAGGAGAATGCTGACACTGACTTCTACAGTGCTTAGTTGCATCCAAATTGGGTAACGGTGTTATGATATAAACAGAATTAGGCTTTTTAATTTGTCATTGGATGTCATGATCACAGTGAAATGTCTAAAGGGAAGGACTAAGGAAAGTGAGAGGGAGAAAGGAGCCGTAAACCTGGACATTGACACGATCGATCAGCCTCTGTGCTCCGACACGGGCCGGGTTCTGTACCTACACCTCAGGTAGCAGGTGCACCGAGCTTAACTCAGCCATGAAGGATGCGGTTGGCCGCTCCTAGGCCTTCTCCTGGACACGCGTTGTACTCTAATGAGAGCGGAAGGCAGATGCGCTTCGGTCCCACCCTGAAGCCCTCCTAGGAGAGCTTCCAATCCCCTCATTCATGCGGCATTGTTCCTGCCTGACTCTGCTGTCTTCTTGAGTGAACAAGACAATACCTGCTTCCTGGTGCTTCTGGGGTGACCAGTACAGGAAGGTAAGTGCTGTAACAGGTCCCTAGGATGTGGGGACCAGAGGATGGGCCAATGAGAGCCATAAGGGAATGCTCTTTAACCAAGTGACTTGGAAGCTGAATGGTAGGAAGGAACACTATTCAGATGTGGGGAAGGGCAGGCCCAGGAACTGCAGTGGTCCCTGGAGCTAAAGAACATGGGCAGGACCGAGGGAGAGAGCTCAGAGATGAACCCAAGAAGCAGAGAAATGGTGGCGTACATCTCCACTGGAACCGAGATGGCCCAGAGCATCACATAAAAGTCCATCGCTGATTTTTAAAAATTGTTTTATCGTGCTTAGGGGAGCCATGGATTTAGCAGACATTCTGCGTTCCCTGAAGTCTCATCTGGCTTCAATTGTGTAATCTCAGAGCCCATGGAAATATATTTCCTGGGCTACACTAATGGATTGTCTGGACTGGGTGTTGTCAACCTCCTTTACTTACTGTAGCTTATTGTTAATGATTAATTTGTTCAAAAAACAATGGCAGTTATTGAGCACCTACTGTGTACTAGGCACTGGTAGCCAGGTGCTAAAACTACATTGTTACAAACGGCAAGATGATACTCTCTTGTCTCAGTCTCAGCTGAGATACCAGAAGGTCAAAAACAACAAAATAAGTGGCAAAGACTTCCATGCTCTAAAGAGAAATTATAAAACACTGATATAGGACTTGCAGAGAAGGTTCTAGAAACTGATTTTGAAGCTTAGGGTAGCGGTTGTTGAAGTGACTAAGAGACAATTTCTTTAGAGAAAGTTGGAATGTTGAACCCACCCACCCCCTCTTGGGGGAAGAGAGAAGAGGAAAAAAGAGGGTGCATACCCGTGCCCTCCCCCACCTCAAGCCAGTAAGCTGGGGGCAAGGGGAGAGGTGAGGTGAGGGAGCCATCACCTCTTGTAGGGAGCTGAAGAGGGGAGGGGTGGGCCCTCTGACCCCTAAAAACACTATAAAAGAAAGAACCACCTTTAAGGATCTTCTCAGTGTGGGTAACTCTAGAACATTCCTCCTCCATTCTCCTGACTCTCAGACACCCGCTTCCGCCCCAGAGGAGGGGGACACAGCCAGAAGAGAAAAAAGCTGACCTCACAGTCAATATCCCCACTGCGGGGCTTCTCAGCCAGATGATCTCAAGCTTTGGGAGGGGAGAAACTTTTTATATGAAGTTTAACTTCATGGTAATGAAATGGGACTAAACATTCCAATATGGAACAAGACTTTTTTTTTTTTTAACACAGGATCTTGCTCTGCCACCTAGGTTGGGGTTCCATCACAGCTCACTATAACCGCCAGCTCCTGGGCTCTAGGCCTCCACCTGCTTCATCCTCCCAAGTAGCTGGACTACAGGCACAGCCCACCCCACCCAAATAATTTTTTTGTATTTTTTGTAGAGATGGGATCTCACTATGTTTCCCGGTCTGGCCTCCAACCCCTGGCCTCAATCCAACTGCCTCGGCCTCCCAAAGTGCTGGGGTTACTGGCGTGAGCCACCACACCTGGCCCCAAGACTCATCTTGCAAGTAAAAGTGACAGGAGTGTGCTGCGGGTCAAAACCAGGCCCTAAATGGTTTTAAAGGAACAGCAATAGAAAAGAATGAAGTTACTTTCCGTGTATCCCTGTTGAAACTCTAGTCTTTCAACCTAACAGTTACACGAACGTGTGTAACACACAAGATTTGCCTTTGAGAAGCTCACAACGTCTAATGGGGGAAAAAAGTGTAAAGCAATTCTATCACAGCAGGCTAAAAATTGGACACACGGGATGAGAGAGGAGAAACGCTACGTGTTGAAGTAAAATACAGGACACCCTGTTAAATCTGAATTCCACATAAACAATGAATAATTTTTTAGCATAAATATGTTTTGTGTTTGTTCAATCTGATAAGGCTGGAGGGGTAGACATGGCCCTGGAACCCCTGCTGCTGATCCAAACTGTCTTCCTTGTTGATCTTCTTCCTGGACTTGGACTCTACGGACACACCTGGTCACCCGTGGAGGACCATGTGCCTTCCACTCACCTGCTGCTGTTCATAACTACCTCACAGAGGAATTGTGAGAATCCAAATGCGACCATCCAAATATCATCTCTATGCTGTGACTTCTAAATAGTTTGTCTCTAAGGCAACTTTCTTCCCTAAGCTCCAGAATTATATCCATCTATCTACTCAGCCCCTCCCTGAGGATGGACAGCAGGCAGCTGAAATATGACATTTCCTGGACAGGATTCCTGACTCCCAAATCTCTTCCTCGAATCTCTCATTCTTAAGTCTATCCCATCTCAGTTCACAAAGCTAGTTACCAAGACAAAAACCCAGGCATCCTACTTGGATTAACCTCTTTCCTCACTACCCACATCTAACCCTTTGTCAAGTCCTACCTCTCTGTTCCAACTCTTGCTGCCAGTGCCCTAATCTAACTCCTCACCCTCTGCTCTGCTTTCTCTGTCCCATCTAGTTCACCCGGCAACTCCTCTCTTTGCCCTTGAATAAGATCCATGCACTGATCAAACCCCAACAAGGACCTACATTCTCTGTCCTTTCCCCCCATCATCCCAGATCTGCCCCCTTTGTTCATTGTACTTCAACTACACTGGCCAAGGTCGCCCACTCTGAGCCTTTTCTGTGGGGCCTATCCTTGGGATTGTCACATGGCTGCTTCCTTGTTGATATTTAGGCCCCAGCTCAAGCATGCTGCCAGGAGGGCTTCCCACTCACCATTTATTTATTTATATTTATTTATTTATTTATTTGTTTTCTTTCTTTTTTTTTCTTGCAGTTTTTGGCCACGGCTGGGTTTGAACCCACCACCTCCAGTATATGGGGCCAGTGCCCTACTCCTTTGAGCCTTTGAGCCACAGATGCCACCCCCTGCTCACCATTTCAAAGGCATCAGCCTTCACGCGTCACTTTCCTCCTAATTACCTTGCTTTTTTCCCTTCTCAACTCCTCTCCACTACCCGAAATTGTCTCATTTACTTGCTTCCCAAGAAGAAATGGTAAAGTCTGAACAGCGACTTTCTGTCACCCCTCTCACGATCCCGCCAACTTGTCATTCTGTCACAGGAGATTATGGCGGACTGGCAGGAATTGCCCTTTACTAAGCCACCCTACTTGTTCCCTTTCTTTTAAAAATATTTGTAAAATAGTTTCACAATTATTTTCTTCCAGTTTCTTTCCTGTTATGAAGGTTATACTTATTAGTCTGAAGACTTCTGGGTTATCATTTTTCTAAATATGGAACTTATTATTTTTGTTAATACCCAAACTCTCCACAAATTCTCTAAAATGGAACCAATGCTTGCTCAGTACTTAACATGGTAAGAAATCAAAATCTGTGGCTACAAATGACTCAGATTTTTCCTCTCAAGTTTTCCTTAGTTTAAATTCAATTTGTATCTCTAAAATAAAACTACATAGTGATGTCTATGTATATTTAGAAGGATGGATGGATAGTTTTAAGTGTCCCTACCCTGTAGGCATTATTTAAAATCAGATTTCTATGTCTACCTAATAAGAAAAAACACTTCTATTTATATATCTTATTACTAAAACATTTAGTCTTCTTCTATTTTCTTTATAAACTTTTCATTGTCTCACTTGATCTACTAATTTTCAGCATTTTTTATGTTTTTGCTAGTATACTGCCCCACTTTCATTCCTGTGACTTTTATACTCCATGTCCCAGAAAGTGTTCTGCTTAGTCAATTAGTTTTCATTGTATATTTGCCTCCTTTTCCAGATATGGAAATTACTATTTTGTTCTTAATCAAGTACATGTAAAAATGTTCAATACCTCTGCTCTAGTTTCATGTTTCATTTCTTTTTTAGTTCCTCCTAATTCAATTTACACATCCTTAAAATGCATGTAAGTATTTCCTTCTCAACCTTAATCTGTTCAGTCTAAGAAATCTTTAGTTTAAAAAAAAAACTCTCTTGTTTCCATGCATTCATTCCAAGGCAGGCAACTACCAGCAATAATAACAAAAAGCCCGTTATTTGGGAAACCATACATATGCCTCCAGGTTCCCTGAATCAATCTGAGCCTAAGACGAGATGTACCGTGTCCACACAGTCTGGAGTTCAACCCAAGCTCTGAAGTTCTAGATCGTTCTGACATCCACATCTCTAGATAGAGATTGTACCTCTCCACTCCAGCCTGGGGAACTCTGTCTTGGAGCTGCCAGCTGCAGGATTATTTATTTATTTTTTTAAACAGAGTCTCACTGTGTCCCCCTCTATAGAGTGCTGTGGCATCACAGCTCACAGCAACCTCCAACTGTTGAGCTTAAGCAATTCTCTTGCCTCAGTCTCCCCAGTAGCTTGGACTATAGGAACCCACCACAATGCCTGGCTATTTTTTGGTTGTAGTTGTCATTGTTGTTTGGCAGGCCCAGGCTGGATTCAAACCCGCCACCTCCGGGTTCGAGCTATAGGCAGCAAGCCACTGGATTTTGCAGATTATTTCCCTCCTTGTGCTTTCAGTTGCCCCCAGTCCTGCTCATTTTCCCTCTGTCTTTTATTAGAACTTCTTGTTGTATCTTTACTCACTACATTTTCTATCTTCTGCTTCCACTGTGCTCCCCGCCCCCACCACAATCCTCAGTGCCACAGTCATCTTTTGCTGGCCTACTAATGACCTGGTAGAGGACGGCTGTCCCACTACAGGGACCACTCCCCTCCAGTCCGCCTGTCAGAGGGAGAAGCAAACTTCTGTTTGATTTAGGCAATGGTAGTTTGAGGACTCCTGTGTTAGAGAAGCTAGACCTTGACTCCTAACTTACATTATACCAAATAAGATTATATTCCAAATAAGAATATAAAGCTGGGAATAAGTAAGTATCTCAGGAAGGCCACTAACATGAAAAAGAGAAACTAAGATAAACAGAAAGAACGGCCTCAAGAAACAGAGAAAACCGTGGGTGGGTGTACGATAAAACCAAATAATGGTGCCAACAATGATGAACATCATCACAGCAGTGCCAAGATATTGCGCCCATAAAACAAGAACAGGGACCTACCCAAAAGGAATGCTAGGAAAACAAGGAACGGGCCTTAGAAATCCAAAATGTTTCCCAAAAGAAAAATTTCAATAGAGGTGCTGTAAGGTAAAGTAGTTGAGATTTCTTAGAAGTAAAATAAAAAGATGAAGCTAGAAAATAGGAGAGAAAGATGAAAGACCTAAAGCAACAGTCTAAGAAATGTGGAAGTTAAAAGTTTGGTTTTTTTAAAGAAAAAAATATAGAAAATAGAGGGCTATAGGCCTCAGGTAGCAGAAAAACCAGGCAACTAGGTCTGAGCAGACCAAGGAAGATGTCACAGCAGGAATAGTTGGCAGATGGCCATGAGAGGTGCAAAAAAAAAAAAATTGAAATAGTAGCATCATTAATATAGTGAGAGGAGAGAACAGAGCTCACACTTTCTCAGTTCTCATAATTAGAACATGCAGAACCATGTTAGAAAGCCAATAATAAATAACCCTGAAAGGCCAATGGGTTGTTGGGAGTGATGTTTTTCATTTGAGATGCCCCAGGGCCCAATGATTGAAAGAAGGAACAAGGGAGTGTTCAAGTGAATGAATGACCTCTGTGGAATGGGGGTGCCATTTGGAGGGAGGAACAGGTGGTGCATGTCAAGGACATGTGTGTTCTTCCATTCAGCATGGAGAGTTGGCAGGACTGGAGAGGGGACACAGGGACAGGGAGAGAGAAGCACTCCAGGGGTAATGTCATGCCTAGCAGCACAGTCTGGAGACTCACTGGGGCCAGCTAACAGCCCCAGAAGTGTCAAATTAGGTCAGTTAAAAATAAAGGAAAACTTCCATCACGCACAGCCAATGGCCTCTCAATGACCTGGTAGAGAACAGCTAGAGCAGAATGCCTCATCTAGATCAGGTATAGATGAGGTTTGAGGTAGGAACACATCATTTTAGAGCTCATAAGGTACAAACATATATTGAGCTGTTCACTGAACAGTTAAAGCAATAGAGTAGCAAGGTTCTGAGTAGCAGTAGTCCTGAGACAGTGAAATTTTGTGAACCGAGGAAGAGAGCCAACCAGTGTCTCCCACCAGAAAGATACAAGAAAGCCCTGACAATGAAGAAAGCAGTCTTTAAAAACAGCAAATAACTTGCAGGAAATCTCTAGAGTTTTGAAACACCTTGTTAGAAACACAAAACAAATGTGAGAGGTACATCCTAAATCCAAAGGTCATATTCTGAAACAAAAATCCAATGTGGCTAGATGGCGGAGTGCTTTTCTCTAAAAGACTATAGCAAGCAGTAAAAGTAAAGGAAGGAAGGAAGGGAGGGAGGGAGGAGAAAGAGAGAAAGGGGAAGGGAGTGGAGGTGAGGGGGGAGAGGCGTGCACGTACAAGACCACGCAAACAAGCAGGCAGTAAATCCTACCTCCATCCCAGGAGAACTGGTGGAAATGACAATAAAAGGTGAGACCACAGATGTTCTCGGTTTGTACGAGCTGCTGTAACAAAATGCCATGGACTAGGAAGCTTATATACAACAATTAGTTATTTCTAACAGTTCTGAAAGCTGGAAAGTCCAAGATCAAGGTGCTGGCAGATTTTGTGTCCTATAAGGGTTGCTTTCCAGTTTATAGGTGGTGCCATCTCACTTTCCAAATCCCTTTCTAATTGCTTCCTAACCACTTCTGAAAGGCCCACCCTCCTAATAGCATCACCTTGGGAGTTAAGATTTAAAACTATAAATTTAGGGGTGACACATGCATTCATACCACAGCAATGGACTTCTGTAAATATATAAATCAGAGGTCCAGAAGGGGAGCATGAGGCACCATTATTTCTGGCTTAGGAAATCATCCCTAGTGTATCTTCTTGGTTCCTTTGTGGGGACAATAACACATGGACAAGATTGAATCTGTACATGTGATTTACTCAGAATTTTTGAAAGGTAATTTCATCGGGTTCCAGGACAGAGACTCTATTTAGATATAAGAAACCCAGGACGAAATAAATAAAAACCATGGGTCCTCCAAGGACTTGGAACCAGACCTACCTTATTTAAGCACAACTGTGATTTAGAATCCAGAATAAACAGCATCACAAATTTTACCCACGACATTAAAATTTCCTAAGCAGTGAAACTCCAGGTCCAGAAAACTCAGTAAAGATTTCCTGAACCAAAATGAGCTAGAAAAGGTGATCTGTGAATTTCAAAGGGAATAAAATTATCCAAACACACAAGGAAGACATTAGGCTCTGAGATACTTCTGGTCATCGCCAGAAGTAGGACACCTCCTATGTCCCTGAGGCCAAAGACTGTATGACATTATGCTTGGAATAGTGATGAACTAAAATAAATAAAAAATATACTCCTACTCCACATACAAACTATGGGTGTCTATGCTTGGAATACTACTTAAAGTTGTGGTCAATCACACTCAAAAAATATACAGTGAGGTGGTGGAGCAAGGTGGCAGACTATAAGGACCACTCAGCTGAGCTCTCCTAGAACAAGTGGGGAAAAAGAGAGAACCTAACCATACCTGGCATGAGGACTTTACCCAGAGTCAAGCTCAGGGAGCACAGAAAGGAGGTGGTGAGCTGGATACAGTGTATGATCCATGGAAATCTGATGAATAATGCAAGTGATAGAGACCAGCCTGGATTGGCTGGTTCTCCACAAAGGTACAGGATAGGAGGAAGCCTTTCTGGAGTTTATAGTTGTTGGGGGAAGCTGTGCATTGAGGGCAAAGCTTGGAAGAGTGGGCATACTCGAACAGTATGCAGCAGCCAGATTTGAATGCTGGTTGGAGTGGATTTGCCATAGGTTTGGTAACTGGTGAGGCAGCCATACTGAGAAGGTCTTGGCAGCCAGGGGGCTGCCTTAGTGGGTACATCAAGAGGTCTTAGCATAGGCCCAAAGCACTCCATCTTAATTCCACCTGCTGGGATCAGAACTCTACTCTTGAGACAGGCTGAGGGACTCATGCACCCCATGGGAACTGGAATCAGGGGCACTGTGAAACCTGCCTGCGAAGGATTCTTGTGAGCTTTAAGATCCCAACCTGGAAGGGTCTGAAAGCTGAGGAAACAATCAGGCAATCACCAAAGGCAACTAAGTTGGGAAGAAGGACCATAGACAATTGCTGGCTGTGTGCTCTGTCTCTTACCAAAACCACATCGCCACCTGGTATCCCAGAGACATATTGCAACATATGGCCATCAAGAGCAAGGACTTCTGTTTGAAATAAAGGTGGAGTGAGAAGGAAAAAGGAGGGCAAGGAGATGAACAAGGAAAAAGAACACATGAGGAGGGACCAACAGAAAAACTCAGGCAACACGTAAAACCAAAACAGTTCCCTTAGAACTCCTCCAAGGGACCATGAGGCAACTACTGCAGAAGACTCCACTTATAAAGAATTAATGGACTTGACAGAAAGGGAACTTAAAATATGGATGATAAATACAATAAAAGGAATAGGTGAGAAAATGAAAACACAGAACCAGAATTTAGAGGAGAGATACACAGAATATAGAAAGGATATGGCAGAGCTTAAGGAAATGAAGAAGACAATCAGGGAATGTAAACAGGCAGTAGATAGTATTAAAAATAGGTCAGACCATGGAGAAGAAAAAAACTTCAGTGCTAGAGAATAAAGTTTTCATATTATGAATCGAACAAAAACTTGATAACTAGGATCTTTAGAGAACTCAAATTAATCAACAGAAAAGACCCAACAATTCCATATATTACCGGGCAAGAGACATGAATAGAACCTTCTCTAAAGAAGACAGACAGATGGCTAACAAACATATGAAAAAATGCTCATTGTCCCTAATCAGAGAAATGCAAATCAAAACTACCCTGAGATGTCACCTAACCCCAGTGAGAATGGCCCACGTCAAAAAGTCTCAAAGCTGCAGATGCTGGCATGGGTATGGAGAGAAGGGAACACTTTTACAATGCTGGTGGGACTGTAAACTAATACAACCATTTTGGAAGGAAGTATCAAGAATCCTCAAAGAACTCAAATTAGACCTCCCATTGGATCCTGCAATCCCATTACTATGCATCTACCCAGAAGAAAAAAATTCTTTTATCATAAGACTATACAATCACCAAAATGTGGAAGGAGCCTAAATGCCCACCAACCCAGGAATAGATTAACAAGCTGTGGTCTATGTATACCATACAATACTATTCAGCCACTAAAAAGGATGGAGACTTTACATCTTTTGTATTAACCTGGATGGAGGTGCAACACATTCTTCTTAGTAAAGCATCACAAGAATGGAGAAGCAAGAATCCAATGTACACAATTGTAAGATGAAAGCAGGAGATGAGCTAATACAAGGGTGGGTAGGGGAATGAGCACGTGAGGAGAGGGGAGGACACACCTCTTGGGGGCGGGACACAATTATAAGAGGGACTTTATCTAACAAATACAATCAGTATAACCTAATTCTTTGTACCCTTAATGAATCCCAAACAATAAAAAAAAATTTTTTTTTTTAAATTTTTAAAGGCTCAGTGGGTAGGGTGCCAGCCACATACACTGAGGCTGGTGGGTTTGAACTTGGCCTGGGCCTACTAAAACAACAATGACAACTGCAACAACAAAAAAATAGGCCAGGTGTTGTGGCAGGTGCCTGTTGCCCCAGCCACTTGGAAGGCTGAGGCAAGAGAATTGCTTAAACCCAAAAGTTTGAGGTTGCTGTGAGCTGTGAAGCCATGGCACTCTACCTAGGGTGACACAGGGAGACTCTGTCTGAAAAAATGAAAGGAAACAAGAAAGAAAGAAAGAAAGAGAGGAAGGGAGGGAGGGAGGAAGGAAGGAAGGAAGGAAAACACAGTGAAAGCAACAAAAGTACAAAATGAGGGGATGAAGATAATCATGTGTGTAACAGACAAAAAATACTTCTAGAAACATTTTTGTTTGGGAAGATAAGTTAGGTTAACACTGAAGTTTTAAAAAAAAACTTGAAAGACATAGACAGGCTATGAGTACCTCTGAAGAACTCCTTTGAAATGCTAAGCGGTCTTTTAGGATGAATAGATGTTATAGAGAATCTCCTTTCTTGTCTTACTCAGCACCACAGAATACAGAACGCTTAGCAAAGGCAAGGATGGCTGGAGAGCAGGATTCTAGTGGCATGCCTCCGGGTGTACACAGTACTGATTCTGGGTCTGTCACTAGATGCTACACTAATTTATTGGGAAATAGAGAAGTAGAGGAAACCAATAGAACAGGTAAGTACCCTTACAAAGACCACAGATTATTCTTCTGTCCCTTTATTCATCTATACTCACTAAGTGCCTGCAGTACTGTGTTGGCAGTGATGAAGATCGTTTCTCCTGATGTAATACTCTTTCTCCCTAGGAGCTAGAGGGAAGAGTGGCAAAATTACCATCTAGTTTTTACCACTAGGCACCCATTTAAGTTAATTAGCTCCTTGCTTTGGTATGTAAATTACACTAAAATGGAAATTAAATTAATAAGAGAACCATTTCATGAAAACTTGTCTCGAGAACTTTTCACGAATGTAGCATAGAACCAAATGCTGAAACCATGATGACGTGTTTCCTCCCCTTGACTAGCTTGACGTCATGGGACATGTTAAGTCTGGATTGAATTCAAACTGCCACAGGAAACTGTTGAAGGTTTTAAGCAAGGAAATAAATAACATGATATGGTTTTCTCTGTAATAAGGAACATTTGTTATTTTTCTCATATTTAAACTTTTTGAAGTGACATTTGACTATTTAAAGTGACAGCAACGTGTTATGAAGTTCATAACATGTTATAATGTTATGTAAAATGTTTGACCGTGCATGGGAAGGGGAAAGTGAAATCTTCTGTTGTGAGGCTTTTACCCTATACATGTTGGCATAATATTATTTGAAAGTTTGAACCATGATAAATTAAAGATGGAAATTGTAAATCCTAGAGCAACCACGATAATAATAATGATAGTAATAATAATAAACAGAGGTACAACTAATAAGCAAAAAAAACCAAAAAACCACACACACACACACACACACAATCAGAAAAATACTCAATTGAGCTGGAAGGAAGGAAAGAAAAAAATAGGAAAACAGGAACAAAGAACATACCAAAAAATAGCAAGAAAGTAGATTAAAAACAAACACATGTTGATTAGTATGGTGTAAGCATTCCCATTTGTACAAATAATCAACACATTGAAGATGGCATAAATGTATTTATGATATATGTACAAAGGACTTAATAAGAAATAAATAAATAAACAAACACATCACTAATTATATAAATATAAATGTTCCAAATAGTTCAATTTAAAGACAGGATTGTCAGATTGGCTAAAAAGGCAAGACTTATAAGCTACCTATAAAAAAAATTACCCATTTTAACTAAAGAGATACAAACAGATTAAAGGTGAAAAGATAAAATAAGATATACCATGACATTCTAATAAAAAGAAAGCTGTAATGGCCATACCAATATTTAATAAGGTATGTTTTGAGAAAGATGACTATTTCGTAATAATGAAAGTGTCAATATGAAAAGAATCTTCAATTTGTATGAACCTGGTAATGGATCTCTAAAGCAAAAACTGGAACTGAAAGGAAAAATCAACAAATTCACAGTTGTAGTTGGAGATTCCAACACTTATCTCTGACTAGGCGACAGGACAAACAAACAGAAAATCAGTGAGACTATAGGATACTCGAAAATTGCCATCAACCAACTGGACCTAACCGGCATTTGTAGAACACTCTACCCAGCCAACGTCACAAAACAATTTTTTTCTAAGTATATTTAGAATGTTCACCACGACCAGCCATATTCTGGTCTAAAAACGTGTTTCAGTAAATTTAAGAGAACTGAAATTGCTTAAAGTATGTTTGCTGACTACAGTGGAATGGATAACAGAAAGATGTCTAGAAATCCCTGAAAACTGAAAAGTATACAACCCATTCCTAGACAACCCATAAATTAAATAAGACCAGAAAAATCAGGGCACGTTTTGAACTGAATGAAAGTGCGTATCAAAATTTGTGCTGTTCAGGAAAAACAGTACTTAGGAGGAAATGTATAGCATATTAGAAAAGAATAAAGATTTCAGATCAGTGTGCTAAGCTTTCACTTTAAGAAACAAACAACAAAAAAAAAAGGCTCAGCGCTCATAGCACAGTGGTTACGGCACCAGCTACATACACCAAGGCTGGCAGGTTCGAACCCAGCCTGGGCCTGCTAAAACAACGACAACTGTAACAAAAAATAGCCGGGTGTTGTGATGGGTGCCTGTAGTCCCAGCTACCTGGGAGGCTGAGGCAAGAGAATCGCTTAAACCCAAGAGTTTGAGGTTGCTGTGAGCTGTGATGCCATGGCACTCTACCAAGGGCAACATAGTGAGACTCTGTCTCAAAAAAAAAAAAAAAAGCAAAGTAAACTACCAAAAGCAGAAGGAAGTTTTAAAGTTAGAAACAGAAATTAATAGGAAAAGAATAAAAGAAAGAAAATCTATAAAATCAAAAATTTACTCCTTGAAAAGATCAATAAAGTTGATAAAATGCTAACCAAACTGATTTGATGAACAAGAGACAGAGAAAAGGAAAGTAAGAGAGAGAACGCACATAAATTATCAATATTCGGATTAAAACAGAAGAAATTACTATTGGTTCTGTTAGGTAGCTAAGGATGGCTCTCTGGGAAAAGAGGACTAGACAGGAACCCCCAGGCCCCATCTTGGTGCCACCCACCTTAATTCTGCCCCTAGTGATTGCTCACACCTGGGGAGGAGGGACTGCCCTACCAGTGGAAATCTAGTGTGCCAACTGTAAAAGGGAGGAGAGGATGCTCTAGCCTAGCAGCAGGTGCAGTAGCCTTACAGGTGGCCTAGAACAGCCTTAAGACTAATCATCATTGCTTAAATCTACATTGTGGTCACACCACCCCCCATGGGTTCATGGAAGGTCCACATATTCAGTAGGACTCTGTTCCAAGGTGACCTCTGAACTATAGGCAGGCCTGGCCCAGACCGTATAAAAGAGGACCTTCATAACCCTGACCTCTTCACCCTTTCCTTTCTTGCGACAATGGAGGCCCATTTGCTGTCCACGGCCAAAGTATCTTGCTCTGTAAGCCTGTCTTCCTCTTCCTCTGTAAACCCATCTTTCTTTTTCTCAATAAACTTTGTTGCATACTTGCCTTACTTTGGGGTATCTGGTTATTTTTTGGCCGTAAGTGCTCCAGACTGAGGCAGCTACCTGAAACATGACATTTTAGACAGCCGCCTTGAACCCCAACAGTTTTACAGACCTTAAAAAGACAAGGTAACATTATGAGTATTTTTGCCAATAAATTTTGCAATTTAGATGAAATTGTTAAAATGTCTTGAAAGACACAATTTATCAAAACTGATGCAAAGGAAACAGCAAAATGCTGTGAACTAAAATAAAATCTTAAATCTCCCCTAGCAACTGACTGGACCCTCCTCTTTGCCAAGGGAACCCGTAAAACTGAGTTGCTAGCCATGAGAGAGATCAGACCGGCCTCATCATGTCCCCCTCCCAGCTGCTTCTGTGACTCACTAACAGGTCTAAGGCTATGCGGGACATACCTGTGGGTCTTCAATGACACAACAAACCGCTGAGTCTGGGCAATTGTCCAGTAGTTTGTCACTGATTACCAGACCCTTCTCTTAACTCAGAGTGCCTTTTCTCTCACTCCTGGTCTATTAGACAGAGCTCAACTCTTTCAGCCAATCATCAGCCAAAGAATCTTTAAACCCACCTATGTAACCTGTGGGCCTCTGCTTTGAGATGTCCCACTTTGGGGGGCCAAACCACCTTTTTATGCCTTCCATGTATTAATTTATGACTTTACCTGTAATTCCTGTGTCTCTGAAATGTATAAAACCAAACTATAGCCCCACCACTGTGAGACCACTTGCTCAAGGCTTTTGAGGGGTAGCTCTAGGTTATGATCCTAAAATTTGGCTCATAATAAACCTCTTTAAATTATTTTACAAAATATGGCTTCTTTTCTGTTGATAAGACTAGTGCCCAGTGTGGGGCTCAGAGAAGACTCGAGGACTCCTGGGGGAATAACCCAAACTTGGTGCTGGGTTCCTGCATGGCCCCTTTTGGGTCCCCAGCTCTGAGCTTCTCCTCTCCTCAGTCAGAACTGGTAAGTCCTCCCAAGCTCCATGTGGTGACCCCTAAGGCCCTGCTCTCAGTCGCCGCAGGAAGGAACCAGGCATGATGCAGATTAGAAGTACAAGCTTGCAGGAGGCGGGCTAACCTTGAATGCAGGGTAGCCCTGAGCAACCTCCACAGTAGCTGTTTATTGAGATGGTACATGACAGGTGAGGGGAGTGTTAGACAATGACCACATGCCTAAGCATCACCATGGGCTTGGGCTCTTTCTTTGCAGGGAATAACTGCAGATGAATTCCCCGAGGGTCCATCCCCCAGCCCAGATCATCTCGTTAAGAGGTCATCTGGCTCTCAGAGTCCTCTACAGCTCCAGACCCCCTGTTTGTTTTTGTTGTTCTGTTTTGTTTTTTGTTTGTTTGTTTTGCTGATCCATGGTTTATTCTGAGCTGGTTCTTTTCCTATGAATTTGTTTGGGGTCTGAATGTTGATTTGGAGGTTTATTCTAAAGAGTCTTCTCTCTTGCCTCTTCTTTCCAAAGTTAATCTCAATTGGCTGTTCTGCACATTTGCAAAAGAGGAAACTAAACTGTCTTGTTTGCCAGTAAATGAGAGGCTGAGTCCCTCAGCTCTGAGGACAATGGTCATTTTGCTCCTCCCAGCTGAAAGGCACCCCTGGGGGACCAGGGAGCTGAGTGGGAGTTGCCTGGGGCATTTCCCCAAAGCAAGAATGGCCCTATAGGGAATCTCCCAACAAAATTAATTAAAAGATTGCCCATCCAGGACACCCATATAAGAGATGACCACTTGGGGTTTTAAACCCTCTTGAAGATTCGAGACCAGCGGTTCTTAACCCACAGGAACTATATTAAAGGGCCATGGCATTAGGAAGGCCGAGAACCACTGTTCTAGATCCTCAGAGAGAGAAACTGAGATGAGACCTACTCAGTGGTGAGATCCTGAGAAGCCTCAGCCACCAACAGCATGCTCTGATCCACTGCACTAAACCCTAGAGTACACTTCCGATCCTTCTTCAAAAGAAAATGAAATAGAAGGAAAAATAATCTTTTAAAAATGAGGAAAGACAAACAGAATGAACTTGGGCACCCTACTTGGTTTATTTGCAAGTATTTGTGTAAATGGAAAGGTTCAAAGGCAGCCAGGTTTCCTCCCACTCCAGCTGGTTATGGCTGACTCCTGTGCACAAGTTTTTACTGAAGGGCAAATTGCATCAAGGAAAATTCGGAGCTCAAATGGTTGACCTGCCACTATACAGTTAATATGTCTCTCAGGCCCACTATCTTTCTAATTTTCTGCTATCTTTCTTTACTGATATTGAGATAAAAAAAATCACTGTTTATGATATCTGAAATTGAAAGGCTGGCTGGAGATCTTGCAACCAGTTCTAGCTAAAATGTAAACTTTTTTTTTTTGTTAAGGACTCATTTTAAACTGAAGGGGGGAAACGGGTACAAGAGGTTTTTTTAAATCAAATTCCCATGAGAACTGCTTTTCCCAAAACTTTGATCCACAGGCATAATTAAGTTACCTATCGGGCCAACAAAAGTTTTGGCCTATGAACAAGTTCCAGTTTTTTCAGAAGAAATTTGGATCAAGTTGTTCTTTACAAACTGGTGAATTATGTTACTGTCTCATGACCAGAGTTCTAAGGTAAAATCTATTGGAACTTTGTGTGCCTGGGTGTCTGAGTGTCTATGTTTAGATACGTTTTGCATGTGTCCATATATTATATGTTTGTGCCTACCTAGTTCTGGATTGCCTTATAAATAAGAGATCATTCATAAATTAAACAAACTTAAAGGCTTTTCTAGATTTAGTAATCTTTGGTAAATAAATTTTTTATTTGTTTTTTGTAGAGACAGAGTCTCACTTTCTCGCCCATGGTAGAGGGCGGTGGCGTCACACAGCTCACAGCAACCTCCAACTCCTGGGTTTAGGCGATTCTCTTGCCTCAGCATCCCAAGTAGCTGGGACTACAGGCACCCGCCACTGGGACTATAGGCGCCTGCCACAACACCCGACTATTTCTTTGTTGCAGTTTGGCCAGGGCCAGGTTTGAACCTGCCACACTTGGTATATGGGGCCGGCACCTTAGCCACTAAGCCACAGGTGCTGCCTGGTAAATAAATTTTTTTAAAAATATTATTGCTAAAGTAAGAGTAAAAATGTTTCCAAATTGTCAGCACATATTTTTCCCCGGGATTTATTGGACATTTTTTAATATTCTAAGGTGTCAGAGTTTGACACAAAAGTTATAAAACTACAAACCCACCAAAACCAAAATTATCTGTATTTGCATGATGTTTAATAAGGTAAATTTAATATTTTTTGTCAAATGATAATAGCTAACCTGAGTTATCAACAAAAATACTTGTGTGCTTAACTTTAAGGTTCTTAATTAGGTCAAATTGTATACATGCCTAAACAAAAAGTGTCAGCGAATTAGAATAAATGAAACATCATGTAAATAGAATACCAAGACAGAAATCTGTGGTCAAATGTTTAGAAAATATTTTAGTTTTGCTCTTTTAATCCCAGCTGCAGGTACGGTTTCTTCCACTGATGTCTATGACAGGTACACGTAAAATGTGTTTCCCACTCACTCTATAATCTGATATTAACAGACTGTTAGGGACTCAAAGCTATCCAAGAGCTCAGGTTGAAAGTTGTAGTTTTTCGCTTGGTCCTGGCCACTTGTGGATTGCTCGCCAGTCATGTGTACATTGTGTTGCTTTACCAAAGTTTTTGCCTAGAAAAAAAGTTCTCTAAACTGTTAATTTTTGTATAGTAATTTATTTTTTTTAATTATTTATTTTTATTGTTAAATCATAGCTGTGTACATTAGTGCAATCAAGGGGTACAATGTGCAGGTTTCATATACAATCTGAAATACTCTCATCAAACTGTTCAACGTAGACTTCATGGCATTTTCTTAGTTACTGTATGTAGGCATTTGTATTCTGCATTGTGTATAGTAATTTATTTTAAGGGGGAAAAAAGGTTGTTAAAATCCAAAGAGAATCTCAAAACCATCTTACTCTTTAGAAATACTACATGTACTCGAGTTTACACCCAAGCTGGAAAACGTTTTGAGACTGTTTAAACTGTAGATTGTTTTAAAAACAGCTTAATCTTGATCCTCACGTAAGAAAAAAAAGGTGTTACCATTTTGATGTTGTTTGAGGTGCTAAGGATTGGTGCTGAAGGTTTTTTCAGTCTAAAATCCAGTGGTATGGCTCTGCGCCTGTACCTCACGTGGCTAGGGTGCCAGCCACATACAACAGAGATGCCAGGTTCAAATCCAGCCCAGGCCTGCCAGACAACAATGACAACTACAACCAGAAAATAGCCAGGTGTTGTGGCGGGCACCTGTAGTCCCAGCTACTTGTGAGGCTGACGCAAGAGAATCACCTAAACCCAAGAGTTTGAGGTTGCTGGGAACTGTGATGCCACGGCACTCTACCCAGGATGACAGCTGGGGACTCTGTCTCAAAAAAAAATCCAGTGGTATTATGTTGATGGCACTCAGAAAACTACCTTAAAATGAAAGCCTTAGAAGCAAAACTTCTCAGAGTGACCTTGCCTTGTCCTCCTGCCTTTTGTTCCCTTTCTTCCCTGGAGCTACCCAGAGAAGTCAGAGCCCTTTTCCCCAAGGCATGTCATAAAAGCCAGAACTCCTTTTTCTGAAAGCTACCCATAAAACCTAAAATTGTTCTATGTAATAACTGGCCATAAATCTGGACTACTTTGCTTTACTGTAATTCCAGAAAGGGCCCTGCTCCATTCATTCCTAGAAGGAAGGATTGTACACTCAGAGAGGCCAGAGTGAATCAAGGTGGAGAGGCCTTGCTGGGACCCCCCCACCCAGCCATTAGTGTTAGATCAATCACATTCTACACAGCTGCCCATACTTTGTTGACACTGAGCCTAAAAATGGACAGCTCTCCCTGTATCTTTGAGTGTTCATTCTGAAGGTACTCACATATAAGTTTGCATTTTTTCCTGCCGTTAGTTAATCCTCCTCGTGTTAGTGAATTTTCAACAAATCTTTATGTGAACAGCAGACTTTACTCCCTAGAGTTTGGCTAAACTTTGGGGGGCCAGAGACACTTTGATCCCCTCTGATCCCTACGATGTGACTAGATTTTCCTTGGAATGTGGTGCTTTGAAAGGATCTAATTAAAACACTTTTATACAGGAGATATCTAAAAAGGTCTACTATATTCATAAAATTTATAAATGGTGTTACATTATTTAAAATAACAAGTCTTACTAAAATGCTTAGGTTTGTTTTTCTTGGTAAGATTTATGAAATTAAAAGCAGTAGTTAAAACTATGTTTTAATCCCTGGTCTGTGTTATATATCTAATGTACAGGGTAAAAAATGGTTAACAGAAAAATAACTTAAAATGATAACTAAAACCTAGGTAAAATTCTCAGATAAATTACATAATTAAAATAGTAATAGTCTGGATAATAATTTAGTTTTAAAGCTGGAAAATATAAACTCTGCTTCTGTCTATCTGTCTGTCATGTTCAGGTGGTATTTCACTACCAAAATATTCAAAAGAGCCCTAGTTAATGGGCTTTAAAAAAAAAAAGTAAGCACATATATCAAGTATTTTATTAGGAAAACAGAAAACAACACAGATGCCTTTTCGTTCATATGACTTTGTTAATCTTTGATAAATAGAACTAGTTTAAAAACTCATTAAAGTTCAGATGCTTAAAGGTCATAAAACTGCAAATTCTGTAATATTTCTAAATTTTGCTGGATTTGATATTTCTAAAATTTGCTATCAGCTTATGCTACAAGGCACTGTCTAGCCCACATGGCCCCTTCTTCCCTCCTCCAGCTTTACCCCTGGCTATTCTAGGAGAATTTGAACCTTCCAGTCCTATTTTGTATCTTTGCATCTGGTAAATGAATTAAGGATATGGAGATAGGGCCTGTCCTTTGCAGCCATCTTTGATGCCACATGGCCATGTGAGACTTAGGGTGACCAGGAAAGACATCAGGGATGACATCTATGCTCTGACTTTAAAACACTTTTTAGTGACGAGAGAGCAAGATGGCGGCTGAGTAACAGCTTCCTTGCATCTGGGCACCGTGAGTCTGGGGAGATAGGACTCCAGGCATCTCTGGCTGGTGGGATCTGCCTATCATCACCCCTGTGAGGATACAGGGAGTCAGTGAGAGACTTCTGGACCCCAAGAGGAGGACTAAAACAGTGGAAAACCCGCAAGTGGTTGCGTGTGTTCAATTGGTCTAAACCCACCCGCAACTGTAAGTTCAGTTGCAGCGAGACTGCAAACCAGAAAGGCCTTACCTGTGAACTGTTTTGGTGTCTTTGGACTTGGCACTCAGTTGAACTGCTTTGGGGAGAGCCTGAGCGGGAGTGCAGAGAACTTTGGCCGTTGTCTAGGGCCCCGGTCTGAGTCGCTGAGCCAGACGGAGCTAATAGTGTTTGGCTGTGGACCACAGGGAGCCATTGTGAGTGATCTGCCCTGGCAAGCTCCGCCTAAAGGGTCGCAGAGCTAGAATCCGGGTGGCAGCTGGTAACCTAGCGACTGAGTAGCCTGAGGGTGAGGTCTGAGCCGCTTGCAGACCTAACCCTCAGGGGCAGAGTGAGACCGGTTTTGGCACACTGGGTAAGTGGATAGCCACTTCAGCAGTGATTCCAGCGACAAGCACTTTCCTGGGAAAGCTTCTGCTCAGCAAGTTTACAAGTTCAAAGTGCCTTTTAAGTGGGCTAAAGAGAGATCTAGGGTGTCTACCTGCTGGGGTTTGAGAAATCAGCAGCCTCCAGTCGCATCAGAACTGTGATTAACATCTCATACCCCAGAAGACCACGTGTTGCCCAGACAATATTCAACAACATATACATACCGCTTTGTTTTTGGTTGTGTGTGTGTTTTTTTTTTTTTTTGGTTTGTTTTTTTTTTGTTTATTTTGATGTTGTTGATGTTGTTTTGTTTTTTAATTTTAACCTTTTCCGTACAGATCTTTTTACTTTCTCAATTTTTCTAGTTTAATTATAATTTCCCATTGCTGCCTTTTTCAATAACTAGAACTTCATTTTTGCTAGTGTTTCTACCTCTATTATTTGATTTTTCACCCAATTTTATCCCATAAAGTTTTCTGTTTGCTTGTTTTGGTTTGATTTATAGCATTTTTGTCTTTCCTCTCTACTTGGTGGAGGTGGGGTACTGTGTCTGATCAGGTTAGCAAAGAGCTGCTGACCTCAAGGGAACCACCCAACTGGGCACCCCCAGAAGGTAGGTTTTTTTTAAGGTTGTGTCAAAGTACCCTACTGTACACCTATATTGCTCTGACTCCCTCTTTCTGTGCCTCTCTTCTTTTTGGCAATATTCCTTTTACCCACCCCTCTCCTTTCTCTATTTTTTTTTCTTTTCACTCTGTCTTCCTTTCTTTCATCCCTTTCTTGCTCTTCAACCTTCTCACCCTTCTGGTCCTGTACCAAAAGGACTCACCAAACCCTTAGTCCACAGGCACGAGAACTTAAAAAGCAAGAGGAAGTGAAAGGAAAATTAGGACAAGGAAACAGATAAAAGAAACCACTCATGAGGAAGAATCAGCAGAAAACTCCAGGCAACATGAAGAACCAGTCCAGAACAACCCCGCCAAGGGACCATGAGGTAGCTACTGCAGAGGATTCCACCTATAAAGAAATGTTAGGAATGACAGAAAGGGAATTTAGAATACACATGATGAAAACAATGAAAGAAATGATGGAAACAATGAAGGAAACTGCTAATAAAGTGGAAAATAACCAAAAGGAAATCCAAACACAGAATAAAATAAGAGATGAACGCTATGAAGAATATAAAAAGGATATAGCAGAGCTGAAGGAACTGAAACAGTCAATTAGGGAACTTAAAGATGCAATGGAAAGTATCAGCAACAGGTAAGACAATGCACAAGAAAGAATTTCAGAGGTAGAAGACAAAGTTCTTGAGATAACTCAGATAGTAAAAGAGGCAGAAAAGAAGAGAGAGAAAGCATAACACTCACTGTCAGAATTATGGGACTTTATGAAGCGTTCCAACATACGAGTTATAGGAATCCCAGAAAGGGAAGAAGAATGCCCCAGAGGAATGGAAGCCATACTAGAGAATATTATAAAAGAAAATTTCCCAAATATCACCAAAGATTCTGACACACTGCTTTCAGAGGGATATCGGACCCCAGGTCGCCTCAACTCTAACCGAGCTTCTCCAAGACACATTGTGATGAACCTGTCCAAAGTCAAGACAAAAGAAAAGATTCTGCAAGCTGCCTGGAGTAAGCGCCAGTTGACCTACAGGGGCAAATCCATCAGAGTGACCGCAGACTTCTCTAATGAAACTTTCCAAGCAAGAAGACAATGGTCATCTACCTTTAGTCTACTTAAACAGAACAATTTCCAGCCCAGAATTCTGTACCCTGCTAAGCTAAGCTTAAAAATTGATGGAGAAATCAAATCATTTACAGATATACAAACATTGAGGAAATTCACCACAACAAGACCAGCTCCACAGGAAATACTTCAACCTATTCTGCACACTGACCACCACAATGGATCAGCAACAAAGTAAGAACTCAGAAATTAAAGGAAAGAATATTCAGTGCATAGATAATACAGATATATGGAATTCAGTGTAATCTATTTTTAATATGAAAATAAGTCAAATAGGAAAATGACCCCCAGAGGCACACTGGGGTTTGTGCAAATGTTAAAGCAGCTGGAATCATGACTGACTGAGCTTTCTCAACTGGTTAATATGAAGCTTTGCATTGTCACTAAATCTTGTACCCTTCATTTGGTGTTGCCTTTTAATAATTATGCAGGAATCCCATGGGAATTAAATTTATTCTTTAATGTCAAAAAAAAAAAAAAAAAAAAAAAGAAATTAAAGGAAAGAACCTAACCTCCACACTGATGCAAAAGATAAAACTAAGCAATGGACTCTCACAAAATAAGATGAATAGAATACTACCACACTTATCAATTACCTCAATAAATGTTAATGGCTTGAATTCCCCACTGAAGAGACATAGATTGGTTGACTGGATTAAAAAACACAAGCCATCCATTTGCTGTCTGCAAGCAACACACCTGGCTTCAAAAGACAAATTAAAGCTCCGAGTCAAGGGTTGGAAGACAATTTTTCAGGCAAATGGAATTCAGAAGAAAAGAGGAGTTGCGATCTTATTTTCAGATACATGTGGATTTAAAGTAACTAAAGTCAAAAAAGACAAAGATGGTCACTTTATATTGGTCAAGGGGGAAAAATACAACAAGAAGATGTTTCAATTCTAAATATCTATGCACCCAATTTAAATGCTCCCAGATACTTGAAACAGACCTTACTCAGTCTGAGCAATATGATATCTGATAATACCATCATAACAGGGGACTTTAACACTCCTCTTACAGAGCTGGACAGATCCTTTAAACAGAAATTAAACAAAGATATAAGAGATTTAAATGAGACCCTAGAACAACTGTGCTTGATAGACGCATATAGAACACTCCATCCCAAAGATAAAGACTATACATTCTTCTCATTACCCAATGAAACATTCTCCAAAATTGATCATATCCTGGGATACAAAACAAATATCAACAGAATCAAAAGAATTGAAATTTTACCTTGTATCTTCTCAGACCATAAGGCACTAAAGGTGGAACTCAACTCTAACAAAAATGCTCGACCCCACACAAAGGCATGGAAATTAAACAATCTTCTGTTGAATGGGTGCAGGAAGATGGGTGCAGGAAGAAATAAAACAGGATATCATTAACTTCCTAAAGCATAACAACAATGAAGACACAAGCTACCAAAACCTGTGGGATACTGCAAAAGCAGTTTTGAGAGGAAAATTCATCACTTTAAATGCCTACATTCCAAAAACAGCAAGAGCGTGCATCAACAATCTCACAAGCCATCTTATGGAATTGGAAAAAGAAGAACAATCTAAGCCTAAACTCAGTAGAAGAAAAGAAATATCCAAAATCAAATCAGAGATCAATGAAATTGAAAACAAAAGAATCATTGAGAAAATTAATGAAACAAGGAGTTGGTTTTTTGAAAAAATAAATAAAATAGATAAACCATTGGCCAGACTAACAAGAAATAGAAAAGTAAACTCTTCTAGTAAACTCAATCAGAAAGGATAAAGGGGAAATAACAACTGATCCCACAGAGATACAAGAGATCATCTCTGAATACTACCAGAAACTCTATGCCCAGAAATTTGACAATGTAAAGGAAATGGATCAATATTTGGAATCACACCCTCTCCCTAGACTTACCCAGGAAGAAATAGAGCTCCTGAACAGACCAATTTTAAGCACTAAGATCAAAGAAACAATAAAAAAATCTTCCAACCAAAAAATACGCTGGTCCAGATGGCTTCACACCAGAATTCTATCAAACCTTCAAGGAAGAGCTTATTTCTGTACTGCAGAAAGTATTCCAAAAAATTGAGGAAGAAGGAATCTTCCCCCAACACATTCTAAGAAGCAAACATCACCCTGATACCAAAACCAGGAAAAGACCCAAACAAAAAGGAGAATTTCAGACCAATCTCACTCATGAATATGGATGCAAAAATTCTCAACAAAATCCTAGCCAATAGATTACAGCTTATCATCAAAAAAGTCATTCATCATGATCAAGTAGGCTTCATCCCAGGGATGCAAGGCTGGTTTAACGTACACAAGTCCATAAACGTTATCCACCATATTAACAGAGGCAAAAATAAAGATCATATGATCCTCTCAATAGATGCAGAAAAAGCATTTGATAAAATCCAGCATCCTTTTCTAATTAGAACACTGAAGAGTATAGGAATAGGTGGCACATTTCTAAAACTGATTGAAGCTATCTATGACAAACCCACAGCTAATATTTTACTGAATGGAGTAAAACTGAAAGCTTTTCCTCTTAGAACTGGAACCAGACAAGGTTGTCCTCTGTCACCTTTACTATTCAACATAGTGCTGGAAGTTCTAGCCAATACAATTAGGCAAGACAAGGAAATAAAGGGAATCCAAATGGGAGCAGAGGAGGTCAAACTCTCCCTCTTTGCTGACGACATGATCTTATACTTAGAGAACCCCAAAGACCAACCACAAGACTCCTAGAAGTCATCCAAAAATACAGTAATGTTTCAGGATATAAAATCAACGTCCACAAGTCAGTAGCCTTTGTATACAGCAATAACAGTCAAGATGAGAAGCTAATTAGGAACACAACTCCCTTTACCATAGTTTCAAAGAAAATGAAACACCTAGGACTATACCTAATGAAGGAGGAGAAGGACCTCTATAAAGAAAAGTATGAAATCCTCAGAAAGGAAATAGTAGAGGATATTAACAAATGGAAGAACACACCATGCTCATGGACGGGAAGAATCAACATTGTTAAAATGTCTATACTTCCCAAAGCAATCTACCTATTCAATGCCATTCCTATCAAAATACCAACATCGTACTTTCAAGATTTGGAGAAAATGATTCTGCGTTTTGTATGGAACTAGAAAATACCCCATATAGCTAAGGCAGTTCTTAGTAATAAAAATAAAGCTGGGGGCATCAGCATACCAGATTTTAGTCTGTACTACAAAGCCATAGTGCTCAAGACAGCATGGTACTGGCACAAAAACAGAGACATAGACACTTGGAATTGAATTGAAAACCAAGAAATGAAACTAACATCTTACAACCACCTAATCTTCGATAAACCAAACAAGAACATACCTTGGGGAAAAGACTCCCTATTCAATAAATGGTGTTGGGAGAACTGGATGTCTACATGTAAAAGACTGAAACTGGACCCACACCTTTCCCCACTCACAAAAATTGATTCAAAATGGATAAAGGACTTAAATTTAAGGCACGAAACAATAAAAATCCTCAAAGAAAGCATAGGAAAAACACTGGAAGATATTGGCCTGGGGAAAGACTTCATGAAGAAGACTGCCATGGCAATTGCAACAACAACAAAAATAAAAAAATGGGACTTCATTAAACTGAAAAGCTTCTGTACAGCTAAGGAGACAATAACCAAAGCAAAGAGACAACCTACACAATGGGAAAGGATATTTGCATATTTTCAATCAGACAAAAGCTTGATAACTAGGATCTATAGAGAACTCAAATTAATCCACATTGAAAAAGCCAACAATCCCATATATCAATGGGCAAGAGACATGAATAGAACCTTCTCTAAAGATGACAGACAAATGGCTAACAAACACATGAAAAAATGTTCATCATCTCTATATATTAGAGAAATGCAAATCAAAACAACCCTGAGATATCATCTAACCCCAGTGAGAATGGCTCACATCACAAAATCTCAAAACTGCAGATGCTGGCATGGATGTGGAGAGAAGGGAACATTTTTACACTGCTGGTGGGACTGCAAACTAGTACAACCTTTCTGGAAGGAAGTATGGAGAAACCTCAAAGCATTCAAGCTAGACCTCCCATTTGATCCTGCAATCCCATTACTTGGCATCTACCCAGAAGGAAAAAAATCCTTTTATCATAAGGACACTTGTACTAGACTGTTTATTGCAGCTCAATTTACAATCGCCAAAATGTGGAATCAGCCTAAATGCCCACCGACCCAGGAATGGATTAACAAGCTGTGGTATATGTATACCATGGAATACTATTCAGCTATTAAAAAAAATGGAGACTTTACATCCTTCGTATTAACCTGGATGGACGTGGAAGACATTATTCTTAGTAAAGCATCACAAGAATGGAGAAGCATGAATCCTATGTGCTCAATTTTGATATGAGGACAATTAATGACAATTAAGGTTATGAGGGGGAGGAAAAGCAGAAAGAGGGATGGAGGGAAGGGGGTGGGGCCTTGGTGTGTGTCACACTTTATGGGGGCAAAACATGATTGCAAGAGGGACTTTACCTAACAATTGCAATCAGTGTAACCTGGCATATTGTACCCTCAATGAATCCCCAACAATAAAAACAAAACAAACAAACAAAAAAACACTTTTTAGTAACCTAAATCCTTAAAGGCGTGTTATATGAAGTTAAAAAGATAATCAAGGCCCAGGCGCTGTGGCTCACGCCTGTAATCTTAGCACTCTGGGAGACCAAGGCGGGTGCATTGCTTGAGCTCACGAGTTCAGAGGCCAGCCTGAACAAGAGTGAGACCACATCTCTACTAAAAAAAAAAAAAGAAGAAGAAGAAGAAGAAACTAGCCAGGTGTTGTGACAAAGCCTATAGTCCCAGTTACTGGAAAGGCTGAGGCAAGAAGAATACTCAAGCCCAGGAGTTTGAGGTTGCAGTGAACTATGACACCCATGGAACTCTATCCAGGGTGACAGAGTGAGACTCTGCCTCAAAAAAAAAAAAAATAATAATAATAATGTTAAAATGTCTGAGTTGTTTGTAAGATGTAATACTTTGCTATCTATGATTGTTTGGGAAACTTAGTCTTTTCTCTATCAAAGAGTAAGATTTTTCCCTTTTAAAACATTCTAATTATAGTTCGGCTAAGTGAATGGTGATAGTAAACTGTGATCCTGTTTTATAAAAAATGTTTTTAGTAAGAAAGGTTAAACAGACAGTAAAATGACACTGTATAACAAAGTATCTAGTGTGGTAAACTTTTGTCCTGAAATAGAATGACTGCTTATTTAAGAAAAGGGAAAGTGAAGACAAAACAGAATGTTTTTAGAATGTTCATAGATTTTGCAGTTGGATAGAACTCATTGGGGGAATTTATGAAGGAATTTGCATGTGATCCAGTTGGCTATTATTTATGAAATTTGGTTAAAACAACAAACTTTTCTTGAATATGAGTTCACTATCGATGGAATTACATAATGTTTCCCTTTAATTTAAAGTTCCACTACTGAAGATTTTTTTTTTCATTTTTGGTAAGAAAACTAAGCTGTAAAAGAGCTAAGGATTATATCCATATAATTTCCTCTAGCACCTTTAGAATCTTTTGACAACCATCACTCTTAGTAAAATGAATGATTTGTGATTTTATTTGAACAAATGTCTTACGCTTTTGATACATGACAAACATTCCAAGATCAAAACTCTGAATTTGGTCTTTTTGACCTCAAATCAGCTTTTTAAATATTAAGACCACTGAAGTTCTAAGAGAGACATGTGGTATATTAAAACTATACAAGAAACTTTGTCGAATATGAAATGGTGTTTACTTTTCTTTGGATTATGTTTGTATATACACATTATTAATGTATATTCCAGCACTGTAGAATATTGACGTTTTATTGTATTGTTATCAGTAATAATTATGGTTATTATGTTACATTTTTGTATGCCACAAAAATAACCAATTTTGTTTGCCAGTTGTTTCTTTAACCATGGATATGCTAAGACTTTTGTCTTCCATTGGTAGTTATTATTTTATTTTGATTTATCTGAGAAAGTGGGGTTTTTAACTGACTAGTTCTAAAGTTTTTCCTTTAAGAAAAGTCATGGAAAGGACTGACAAGCTGTTTTGAATAGAGATTTCTCATAACTTTGGAGATTATATACCATTGGAATAGTCTTTTCAACAATTACTGCTGGAACAATGGAGGTCCATATACAAAAAGAACTTTGAGTCATACTTCATAGTCTGCAAAAATTAACTCAACATGGATCCTAAGCCTAAACATAAACCTAAAACTGGGAAACTTCAAGAAGAAATTATCAGAGGAAATATGCATGACCTTGGTTTATGTTTAAGATGTCTTAGGACAAAAAATACAAACTATAAAAGAAAAAAATCAAAAAATCTGATTTTGTCAAAATCTAAAATTTTTCTTAAGAAATCAGAAAGACAAGCCCAAGATTAGGAGAAAACATTTACAACACATATATCTGATAAAGATGTTGTATTTAATAGAATATAAAGAATTCTTGCAAATTAACAATAAGAAGACAGTTTTTGGAAAAAAAAAAAAAAGACCATTTTGTTTAATGGGCAAAAGACGTGAACACATAATCCCCTATATTTTAGGGACCTTCTTAAATCACAATACAGGTTCAGTTGCTGTAACAGAGACCTAAAGGAGATGGGGTGTACTTCTCTCTCATATTTACAAGATGCTAGGAATGCACAGCCCAAAGCTGATATGGTAACAATTTTGTCAAGGTCTCAACAATCTTTCTGCTTATTGCTCCCTCCACCACCTCTAGGGCATTGGCCTCATCCAAAGGGTCCAAAATACCTTCCACCGTGCCCCATCCTAGCCTCTGGGAAGGCGGCAGAGCAGCCAGAGGAATTTCCACATGGCTCTGCTCAGCTCGCATTGGCTGGCGCACAATCACACAGCCACACCCAGCTGCAAGGAAAGGCAGGCAATGTGCCTTCAGCTGTGTGTCCCCATCTGAAAATCTAATTCACACAGAAGGGGGAAAGGGAAACGTGTGACAACTGGCGATCTCTGCTGCCGGAGCCATCATGCATGTTTAGAGGCAGCACTTTCACAGGGAGGAGTGAAGGGCAGCCTTTTATGGACAGTCCTGGGATAACAGGCAACCTTTTATGGACAGTCCTGGGATGACCGAAGGAGAAGCTGACACAGTGTCACATCACACAACTCATAACTCAGAAGCCCTTCCACTCACTGTCTTTGCCACTAGAAATTCCCCACTGACCTTTCAAGCCTTTCTAGATTTCCAGGGCCCTGGTGTCTGTCTGTCTCTCTCCCCCACCCCCTGTACCTCCCCTTCCTCTGCTCTTCTGCCCCAGTCTCCTCGTATTTCACTTCCTCTCCATTTTTCCAACACACCCTCACTCTTTCTCTTTGGAGCCAAGTACAGGGTTCTTTCAAGCCAAGTACAAGCCAAGAAGAACCCCAGGTTCTTCTCACTTTCTCGAACAGAGTGATTTAATTCCTCTTTTAAAAGATTCCAAGTTAAGCTCAGAAGCTTTGTCTTAACCCAAAGAACCCTTTGCCCTATTGAGAACCCCGCCTTTCTCCTTAGATAGTTGACCAGACTTTCAATGGTTCTTCTCCTTCTGTCTGCATCACTTTGGCAAAAGTGTGCCAAAGACAGAAATCCCTCAAAATAGCCCAAAAATACCCGATGGTGTCTTTCAATACCATCGCCCTTGAGGGTCCTTGATAAGCCCTTTGACTACTAAGTAAATAAGGAAGCATCAATATTAACTCTAAATATCCCACTGTGTTATTTCCCAAGAGCTTCCATAGCAGATTACCGCAAACTAGGTGACTTAAAAAACATCAATTTATTCTCATAATTCCAGGGGCCCAGAAGTATGAAGTCAGGGTGTTGGCTCCCTGGAGCCTTCGCAGGGAGCATCTTTCCTTGTCTGCTGTAGCCCCTGGTGGCTTCCTGCACTCCTTGGCTTCTGGAAGCACCACCCTGATCTCTGCCTCATCTTCCAAAGGCTCCAGGGAATGTCCCTTCCTTATCTGTTCCAGCTCCTGGTGGCTTCCCGCACCCCTTGGCTTCTGGCGGCATCACTCTGATCACTGCCTCATCTTCTCTCGTGCCTCCCTGTCCTCTCCTCTCCTTATAAGGACACCAGTCACTGGATTAGGAGCCACCCTAAGTCCAGGATGATTTCACTGTAAGATCCTTAGCTAATTATATCTTCAAAGACTCTAATATCCAAATAAGGCCACATTCTGAGGTTCTAGATGAATCTGGGGCTGGGGAGATGCTATCCAGCCCATTACACACACCATCCTGAAGTTTATAGTTGTATTCCTATTATAATTTATAATGGGAATTAAAATAGTTTTTACTTTAAAATTATATATACTGTTATATTTTCCCAACTTTTTCAGCCAGCTTTTTTACATTTTTTTATTCACTCATTCACTGACAAGCATTTTGGGGGCATTTATCATGGACACAGGACACAGGCCGGAGGAGTTTAGACCCTTTTAATAAACTTAGGTGTCTTTACTACTCCTGAGTTCTTCATACTGATTTTGTATCTCTCCTTTCAAAGGGAGTCATATTCCAGAAAGGGAATTTCTTCCAAGCTGGGGTTATTTTCACATGTTAGATTTTCAATTAAAACAATAGTGAAGTGCGCTGACATTTTGTTCCTAGAGCATTGGAGTAATATTTTTACAGTTACTCCAGCAACCACAGAGGCAAGAGCCATAAGAGGGCAGGAGCAGAAGGCCAGCACCTGACTCCTGGGGGCAGAAGGGACACCCCTCTGCAGCATGCTGGCTCAGGGCCTCGGGGGACAGGGCCACAAGTCCTGGAAAACAGTCATCATCCTGTCACTGGAGAATGTGGACAGATTATTTTCTCAAGAAACTAGAGATAAACCAAGGGTTATAGTAATTGGCTCCAAAAAAGAACTATTTATACAGGGGTAGACATCCCGTCAGCATATGAAGGGCAGTCGTTTATTGAACTGCTATTTGTAAACAACAGGTACACAAGTTGCCAAGTTCCCAGTGACTAATGTGCTGTCAGGGACCTGATTTTGCCAGTTTTTGGAACAAAGTCTGAGTGAGGTCGTGAGGCTTCTGCCACGTCCATATTTATGAAGGATGGTCCTTCCCTAAATTAGTTCCTGGCTGTGGGACCCACAGTGTGCCAGCACAGACTGGGGCTTTGGAAATACTTCTTTGGAAAGTGTGACATAGACTATGCATCAGCCAAAGACACAACGCGAATGGAACAAAGGAACCTGTGGTGATATGACCCGCACCTTTTACTTCCTGAGTCTTTTTTTCTTTTTAATGTCAGGTTAATATGAGGGTACATACGATTAGGCTATATAGTCCGCTTTGTAAGGTTGAAGACTCAGTTGTATATGTATCCCTCTTTAAAAAAAAGAAAAAGGGGTGGCGCCTGTGGTTCAAAGTCCCTGTGGGGCGCTGGCCCTATATACCGGTGAGTTCAAGCCGGCCCTGGCCAAAAACTGCAAAAATAAATAAATAAATAGATAAAACTAAATAAAAAGTAAAAAAGGAGGAAGGTAGTTGTGGGAAGGGAGAAAATATTCAAACTCTTGTTGAAAGTCAGCATGTCCTTGTATTTAAGAACATGAGCTCAGCTTCATATAGCCCTGGAGTTGAGATCCAGGGCATTTAATTGCTGGCTAGATTTCCTTCCAGGCTGCTTATCCTTACTGCCCACACCTTTTTCATTTGTAAAAAGGAAGGGGGGCGTCGCCTGTGGCTCAAAGGAGTAGGGCACCAGCCGCATATGCCAGAGGTGGTGGGTTCAAACCCAGCCCTGGCCAAAAATTGCAAAAAAAAAAAAAAAAAAAGGAAGAGGAGAGGCTACTTGTGAGTCTGTGGCAAGAATTAAAGGAGAAATATATAATGTGCACTGATATGGTGTCTGACGTGTCACTAGAGCTCAGCCATGGCAACGTGTATTGACTGTCTCACCCTTGCCATAACTTGGGACACAGAATTGAGGCAGAATGACAGGGAGCATCAAGAGGGTCTGGCAGCTGACTTCTGAGGCCCAGTCCTTCTGGTGAGGTACAACATCCAAGGAACACAGGAGGTACTGTGGGCTGATCAGATGCAGGAGCAGCCTGACCACTCAGTTACCAGCTGAGCCCTGTTCCATGAGGTGTCTGGCTTCAACCGTAGGCTAGGACTTGCTGAGCCCTGTTCCATGAGGTGCCTGGCTTCAACCGTAGGCTGGGACTTGCTGAGCCCTGTTCCATGAGGTGCCTGGCTTCAACCGTAGGCTGGGACTGGCTGAGCCCTGTTCCATGAGGTGCCTGGCTTCAACCGTAGGCTGGGACTGGCTGAGCCCTGTTCCATGAGGTGCCTGGCTTCAACCGTAGGCTGGGACTGGCTGAGCCCTGTTCCATGAGGTGCCTGGCTTCAACCGTAGGCTGGGACTGGCTGAGCCCTGTTCCATGAGGTGCCTGGCTTCAACCGTAGGCTGGGACTTGCTGAGCCCTGTTCCATGAGGTGCCTGGCTTCAACCATAGGCTGGGACTTGCTGAGCCCTGTTTCATGAGGTGTCTGGCTTCAACCACGTAGCCTGGGACTTGCTGGGTTGCTACTACTGTAATGGGTATCTCATCACAGGATGGTGACCATGGCCTGGTAGGGTCATAAATGTGGAAAAGAGGCCACAGGCGACACCCACACCCTAAGATTTTCCAACACTGGGAGAAATAGGTCACTCAGGATCTATCTCCCAGTTTTTATTCTGAATCTGTTAGAGGAGACAGAGCTGTTCATAAAACTCCTGGCTAGGGTGTGGGTTGATTGGGAAACAGGAGCTGGGTTAGGCCTTCAGGAGAATGATCTGGGGCCCACCTGTGGAAAACTGGCCAAAAGAAAAGTGGGATGACGGCAACGTTGTGGGGGGAAGAGCTTGTCCTGCTCACCTTGGTCACTGTTTTTGCAGTGTCACGAAATCCACTTGTATGAACGAGAAATTGTCTCACCCCTCTGTTAGATTAGTCAGCCTGTTACAATTATTTTTAAGATAGTGCTCTATTTATATTCTAAACAGCTAAGTATGGAACAGTGTGACTCTCCCAGCATTCAAAAATATTCCACATACACCAAAATGAAAATGTGGCTATAAAATAAAGCCAGTCTAGATGACCTCAACTTTCCGATGATCATCTCTAGAAAGTAGACACTTAAATGCTTTTTAATCATAGTCATAAGAGAAAAATGTTTCCATTCATCAGTCTCTTCAAAAACAAGCCAAACTCAAATATTTGTTAGTATGTGATTTTGAATATAAATAATCATTTTTAATGAAGGCAGTCACATTGGTTATAAGTACGGCTGAGACTCCACTAGTTTTCTGTAGTTTCTAATGAGAAGATGTTGTCCGGCTAAACAGAAACTATTACAGAATTAGGACATGAGTATTGAAACTTCTAGAACAATGGTTTGTGGAGAGAGAGAATTAGAGAGAAGGATCCTAGGCTGTATTCTGGACAAATCAATTTGACCAAAAAATAAATGAGCATTTTTTCAATTCTGAGTTCTGCATAAGGGACATGATATGGTTCATTTTCTTCTCTCTCAAGTGGTTTAGCATCTAGTTGGTGCCACAAAGTTAAACTGATGATACAACAGAGCCAGTACCATATTCTACTATGAGGTTCTATATGGCTGTACCATTTCCAGGAATGAGGAAAAAGGAAAAGTCATGGGACATGGAGCAGGTCCATAAATTAGGCTGGCCCTGGACTGTTAGGTAATCTATGGACCAGGGGAAAGGAGACCGTAGTTCCTTTCAGATGAAGAGTGAGCCGGGGTGTGAGCATCAGAGCCTGCCTGTTGTGGCTCAGCAAGGCCGAGGGTGTGGATGGTGAACCTGGCGAGGCAGACAGAAGCGTTGAGCCTTCACATGAAGGGATTCCACTCACCAAAGGTGTATTCAACGCCTACTGTGTGCCAAGCACTGCAGGGACACGTGGAAATGACAACAGGAAGAATAGAAGTCATGTTCAGGAGAGTTGAGGTTAGAGACCCTGACAAGAAGAGAGAGACCTCAGCAAGGCGGCCCTGGATGATTAACTGAAATGAGGCCCCAGGACCTACCCTGGCGAAGACTGGTGAGAATGGAGATGAGCAACGTGATATCTCGAAAGAAGTGGGAAATAATGCCCACAAATCGGACTTAGGAAATCCAAATGATTCAGAAATGAGCAGGTTCCCAGCCTGGATAAGTGGAGGATTATGGGGCCACAGACAGACACAACTATCAGGTGACCTCGGCAAGGCACTCAGCCGATCTACTTGTCATATGAGGGTGGTAATAATTTCCTGCCCACGATATAGGATTGATGTGAGATTAAGTGAGAAATCGTTCTTAAAACCTTTTCAAATGTCTATCTGATGGAGAATCACTTCCTGTGCTCACTAGTGAGATGCTGTGCTTTGGTAATGACTTCAGCTCTTTATCACTCATTTCAAACAAAGTTTTTTGAATTTCAGTTTAGAAAAACTACCCCCAAATGCCAACACTTTAACCATAGCCCTGTTGCTTACGTGCTCAGCCTGTTCTCTGGACGATGGCCTCAGCTGCTATTTGTAGCATTATCTTTCTACCTTGTGGGCTCCTAATCCCAGCAAGGGCTGCTGCCGCCCTGATGGGCGAGGACGAGTTGTTCTAAGTCACTGCTTGCCAGCAGGGCAAGGACAGTCACATGGTGGATGTTGGAAGTGGACGCCTCCCTGTAGCAATTCTGCCTGGAATCCTCGGATGGTGAGAGACTGAGCAGCCTGTTTATACATATTTATTTTGCACAGACAAATTGATTTTCCGTAACTGGATTTTTAATGCTGTTTTCAAGAGTCTCTGTGGTTGCTCTTACAAAGGGTGAAGCCCCGAGAAATGAAACGAAGCAGCGAAGGCAGTAGCAAGAGTGGAGGACAAATTAAAAGACTCCAACTAAGAACCAAGCCCTCCCTTTCTGCTTCCTCTATTGTGGTCCCTCGCCTCCCAGCAGCCCTCCCTGGCTGCCTGCCTGTCTTGATGCTGACAGGAAGCCTGATGGAGAGGTCTCCCCCACGAGGCCTTAGGGAAACTCTGGGGTGCAGCAGCCCTTCATTAATTCCTTCCTGCCCACCCAATGCCTGCTCTTCCCCATATCTTTTCCAATTAAGCTTTATTTTTTTAACGATGTTAATCATCATATCTATATGCAACAAGCTCTTTTTTTTTTTTTTTTGCAGTTGTGCCTGGGGCCAGCCTTGAACCCGCCACCCCCAGTATATGGGGCCAGCGCCCTATTCCTTGAGCCACAGGTGCCGCCAATAATAAACTTTGTTTTTGATCAGTTGCTTAAGCCTGTAAAAGGCCATTTATCTAACTCTTTGGCTTGTGGAGTTTACGGAGGAACTCAAGGACCAAACTATGCCTTTCATTTTTCCTTCTCTTCCCCTGGCGTCCGGGAAATCCAGGTGTCCGGTGGAATGTAAAACCCAGGATAGATATCCCGGCCACAAAGAGGCTGAGCCTCATTACCTGAGGAGGAAAATGCCAGCTCAATTTTGTCTTGAAAACAAGAGAAAAACTAAATTTAACTCGATTTAAGGGTAGAGGAGGAGGGAAGGGGGAGAGAAGGAGGGAGGGGGATTGGTGTGCTCTCACCTACTGGGCCCAGTGTGAGGGTATATGGCACACCCTCTGGGTGAGGAGCACCACTGCAACAGAGCCTTTACCTAACAAAGGCAAACATTATAACCAAATCATGTGTGACCTATTAATCTGAAAATTTTTTAAAAATCTGAAAGAAAAACTAGAATCATAATTTTCTAAACTGCACACCCACTTGCTTGATAAAATAGAACAGGCAGAAATCTTTCAGAGCAATTCATAACAGAAAATATTTGTACCATGCATAGTCTTCCATTTTTCTCAATTTTTAGTCTCTTTCTTGTAAAATCAGTTAATATCGGAGATATTTGTTACCTCTGAGCTACAATATTTAGCTCCCAAGAACGTTATAAGGATTAATAATACATGGTCACAAATATTCCTCAGAGGGATGACCTAAAGTAAACTAGCAAAATTAATTATGCAATGCTTAACAAACACTAGGTACTGTATACTAACTGGTATCACTAACACTAATAATTAGGATATTACATATGTTTTCAATACAACTAAATTCTACATAACTTTTTATATCCTGATTCACTAATAATTGTTAACTTCCTATGAAGATTCCAAAGCATTAAAAATGATATCAAGAAAATGTCACTGCTTTTTTCCTTTATATTCTCTAAACATAATTGTTAATACTCTTAAAATTCATCTTCAGACCTGCTCAAAGCATTGAAAATGTGCAACACAGTATAGAATGAAAGAGTTAACCTTGGCTGCAAAACAGTTTAGGACTGAAGACCACCCCCCAGGGAATGGGAGGAAAGGCCATTTACAAGAGCACAGTTATGGTTCTGCAGGAAGGGGGAAATCCTAATAAAAGCCGAGTGTTCTAATAGATTTGTTCCATCAGGATAGGTTAAGTTGAGCTGCTGTAATAAAACAAATTGAAAATCTCAGTATATGACCACAAAGGGTGATTGCTCTCCCCCACTTCGCTTGGTTCTTAGCCTAGCACTTGGGTGGCAGGTGGACAACTTTGAAATCTTACCAATTGTTGGGAGAGAGAAAGATGGGGGGCGGGGGCAACCATAAGGTGTTCACTGGCTCATATTTCATTAGCCAAAGCAAGTCGTGCGGCCACATCTAACTTCAAGACTGGGCAGGGCTGTGTATGTGCGTGTGTGTATGTGTGTGTGTGTCTTAAACTCTTTCTTCCCTTTGTGCAGCAGAAGTGGAGGCCTCTACAGGCCTTGAAGTTGACATTGCCACAGGATGGAAGAGGCCAGAAATCCTGACCACCATTGGAGGAAGAGCTGCACTAGGGAGCTGCCCAACCAGGGAGATCCACATCCTCATACCTAGTTTTCTTTTTTGTTGTTGTTGCAGTTTGGCCAGGCCTGGGTTTGAACCCTCCTAGCACTTGGGTGACAGGTGGACAACTTTGAAATCTTACCAATTGTTGGGAGAGAGAAAGATATGGGGCAGGCGCCCTACTCACTGAACCACAGGCGCCTCCCCAAACCTAGTTTTCTTAATCTGTTGAACTTTGACGGTATTCATTTACTTCTAGATTTTAAAGATGGGTAATTTTTCCACTTACATTCTCTCCTACTTTTGCTTTTCTTCCCTGTTTATAAATTTGTTTTCTTATTATCATACCTAGAATTGTCTTTTTAATTTTATCATTTTAATGCTTGTCTTGATAATGTTAATACACATAAGCTCTATTTTTTTGTGCCATCTTCTTTGGATAGTATCTATTTTCTCCTCATAGTGTAGTAAGAACCTTTCTTCCTGGTCTACCTCTCAGCGTCTGCTAGTTATATTGCTAGTTTTACATTGTTCACTAGTACAGAACCCAGAAAAATGCCAACACATGGTAGGTGCATGATAAATATCTACCAAATAAATAAATCTCCAAGAACTCTAACATTTATATTTTGTTCCAACACCATAATTATATCATTTGTGCTTTTCTTATATTCGATTCTAAAAAAGGAGACAAACATTTACAATATGATTATATAAATATTATTCATTGCAGAAACAATAGTGTAACTGAACCCATAGGGAAGAGAATGTGTTTGATATCATTAAACCTGTATTTCTTGCAGTAGAATGTTTAGAATCTCAAGACCAACTGGATTTTATCTTTTATCATTCTGATTTCCTTAGTCTAATTAATGAGCTACTATAACAAAGAGTTCCTGAGTCTCAAAATATAGTATTTTAACATAAAAAGTAGTATTTCTCTCTCACCGGAATCTAATGTGGATCTCCCTGGTTGGGCAGCTCCCTAGTACAGCTCTTCCTCCAGTGGTGGTCAGGATTTCTGGCCTCTTCCATCCTGTGGCAATGTCAACTTCAAGGCCTGTAGAGGCCTCCACTTCTGCTGCACAAAGGGAAGAAAGAGTTTAAGACACACACACGCATACACACACGCACACACACAGCCCTGCCCAGTCTTAAAGTTAGATGTGGCCGCACGACTTGCTTTGGCTAATGAAATATGAGCCAGTGAACACCTTATGGTTGCCCCCGCCCCCCATCTTTCTCTCTCCCAACAATTGGTAAGATTTCAAAGTTGTCCACCTGCCACCCAAGTGCTAAGAGGGTTCAAACCCAGGCCTGGCCAAACTGCAACAACAACAAAAAAGAAAACTAGGTATGAATATATTTTTTTAAATTATGGACATAAATGTCAGAAGAACTAAATAAGAAATAGTGACGGAGATGCTTTCATTTTAATTATACTATTTAATTTCTTTTAAGCATGTAGATTCAGTACTTTGATCAAACAAAACAACAACAAAGAACAGCTTTGGTGCTTAAGGCAAAAAAAACCTACAATAGAATAGAATTTTTATCCCATTTATTTTATTGTTCAAATCTCCACAAAGGCACAGTTCAGATTCAGTAGGCTGTGACCCCTTTGAACAGGGTGTCCAACCCATGTCCCATGGGCTGCCTGTGACCCAGGATGGCTATGAACAAGGCCTAGCACAAAATTGTAAGCTTACTTAAAACATTATGATTTTTTTCTTGTGACTTTTTTTTTGGTGGAACTTGATTGTGTAGTTCTTGAAATTCACTGGAATTTTGTAGATGACAGCATTGTGTCACAATGTCACATCAAAAGGCGTACACCCTCGCTATCTGTATGCATGGGTGGCTTCAGTTGTGCGGTGGTGCATGGGCGGCTTCAGTTATGAGGTGGTACGTGGGTGGCTTCAGTTGTGAGGGGGTGCATGGGTGGCTTCAGTTGTGCGGTGGTGCGTGGGTGGCTTCAGTTGTGTGATGGTGTGTAGTTTCCAGTGTGTTGTCTTCCAAGCACAGACAGTCGAATTGATACCGTCAGAGGTTACATGTGCTCGTGGCAACTTGGCAAGGCAGTGATTATCGGTAATATTTTGACCTACCATTGCAACATTAGGCGTTTACTATTACTTAGCAGTCAGGTAAGCATTCTTGATTATAAGGTGCACATTGCCCACCACAATTTACGATGGCCCTCTGCCCTGTCCTGCATCAGCAGCCAAGATGTGGAAGGGCCCAAACCTTGCTTTCTATTTTCTTGTTGATTTTCACAATAAAAGTAAATATAGCCCCTTACCTATTATTATTATTTTAATCCCAGCATGGCTTCTGCAACATTTCAAAAGAAAACAGAACCTCCCAAAGAAGAAAAAATACAGATGAAGGAAGATTTGTTTCAGTGGACATATGACATATGACGACTTCTAAGATGCTCTGCTTAATTTGTAGGGAATTTGTACAAGTTTTTAAAGACTATAATTTAAAAAAGAATTACATGCAAAAACATGCTGCCAGAAGGATTGTGTTGTAATGGAATAATGGAACTAAAAAAAGTCTATTTTCTCTACAAAAATTATTTTTAAAAGTTATAACTCAGACAGGTTCCATTGTAAAAAACCAGTTATGTGATAGCATATTTAATAGCAAAAAAATCAAAACCATTTACTGATGGTGAATTTCTTAAACAATGTATGGAAAACATGGCAGATATAGTTTTCCCTGAAAAAAAGGGGGGATATTTCTAAAATCAGTGTGTCTGGGCGGTGCCTGTGGCTTAAGGAGTTGGACACCAGACCCATATACCGGGGGTGCTGGGTTCAAGCCTGGCCCAGGCCAAAAACTGCAACAACAACAAAAAAAAAAATTATTAAAATCAGTGTGTCTCACCAGACTATAGCCAGGCAAATTGAAGAAACTGGAAAATCTATCAAAAGATGCTTGGAGAGTAAAGATGCTAATTTAAAATTTCATGGTTTGGCGAAGAGTAACAGCATTGATGCTAACAATATGGCCCAGCTTACTATTTTATTCATCTTTTTATTTTTTTGAAGACAGAGTCTGACTTGGCCACCCTTCAGTAGAATGCTGTGGCATCACAGCTCACAGCAACCTCAAACACTTGGGCTCAAGCAATTCTCTTGCCTCAGCCTCCCAAGTAGCTGGGACTACAGGCATCCGCCACAATGCCTAAATATTTTTTAGGGTCTTGCTCTTGCTTAGGCTGGTCTCAAACCTGTAAGCTCAGGCACTCCACCCTCTTCGGCCTCCCAGAGGGCTAGGATAACAGGTGTGAGCCACCATGCCTGGCTGCCATTGTAATTAGAGATATTGATGATGAATATAATGTCACTGAAGAAATGGCTTCTTTAGTGCCATTAAAAGACACAACCAAATCAAGAGATTTATATGAATCAGTAAAAAATATGTTAAAGCGATTTTCTTTGTGCATTGCCAATATATCTGGTATAGTTACGGAGGGTGCCCCAGAGATGATGGTAAACGAGACGGACGTGTAAAGTTAAAAGAAGACAATGGAATTGCCTCCCAAAACTCAGGTTTGATGAAGTATCACTGTGTAGTACCTCAAGAAAATAGATATTGTCACGCCAACAGTCATTGTGTTGTAATGGAATAATGGAACTAAAAAAAGTCTATTTTCTCTACAAAAATTATTTTTAGATAATTTTGGGGACGGAATTTCATAAAGGCCCAGAATTGAATCATTGCCAATTCTAGGAATTCCTTAAAAATATTGATGCAGACTGTGGTGACACCATTTACCTTTTGGAAGTTAAATGACCAAGTTGAGGCCAAATGTTGAAAAGATTTTATGATTTGCGACGTGTTATCAAGTTGCTTATGGTATCAAAAACCAAATTTGTGCCAGAACTTGACAATGAAAACTGGCTTACCGATTTAGCATTTTTAGTGAATTTAACCTTTCACTTAAATGAATTAAACACGTGTCTTCCAAGTGAAAATCAACTTATCAACACAATGTTTCAAACCATAACAGCATTCCAAATGAAAATGAAATTATGGCAAGTTCAAATGAAGGGAAACAATTTTATGCATTTCGACGCTTTTGCTTAACACCGTCCTGTGAACAGAAAAAAATGCGCTTCCTTGCTTTTTGATTTGATACAATAATTTAAAAACAGATTTCAAGGTTTCTGGGAAAATCATCAATATTTTGGTGCATTTGTGACTTCATTTCAAGTCGAAATAATTGTTACCTGCCAATTTTCAAATGGACTGCACAGAGCTGCAATCTGATATTCAACTTGAAGAAAAATGTGACCGTGTCTCTTCACTGGACATTTAGACTTCTCCTGTCTTCCTGGAGACAAATATTCCTCCCTTCACAATCACGCTTCACATCATTGCTTTTTGGCAGCACCCACATTTGCGAGCAACTATTTTCAAGAATGAAGCACATTCAGAGTAAAATTAGAACCAAAATATCTGATGAGACCTGGAGAACTCACCTACTTCCATCAAACCAGATATTGATGCATTAGTTTCTCAAATAACAATGTCATATACACCACTAGCTTTATGTTCCCCACTTTTCTTTTACTTTTATAATAAAAAGGCATCAAAAAGACATTTTGTTACTTAGATATGTACATTTCTACATCAGTGATCACAAACCTGAGACTGGCTCAGTGATTTGAAAAGACTCTCTGAAGTGGCCCCTGCATAACTGAGCTTATCTGGGGCTGTGGACTGAATCTTCAATACACATCCAGGAGGTTGGACCCGGAGTTGTTGGACTCTTATATGGCAGCTCAGGGCTCCCAGAGAACGTGCAGGATCAGCACGGCTAAATCCTCTACGCAGGCTGAGATTCTCACCTGAAGATTTGTCCAAAAAGGACCCTATTTCTGGTACAGTGGTGCTTGCCTATAGCCCCACTACTTAGGAGGTTTTAGTGGGAGGCTCACTTGAGCCCAGGAGTTCGAATCCAGCCTGGGGAACATAGGGAGATTCTATCTCTCAAAAAAAAAAAGAAAGAAAACAAAGAAGATTTCAAGCCAAGGACAAAGTAAACTATTGAGGATGGATAGAAGTGAGTGGGTTTTAAAAAATGTATTAGTTGTGGTAAAATATATACACCATAAAAATTATCATCCTAACCTTTTTTTTTTTTTTGAGACAGAGTCTCACTGTGTCACCCTGGGTAGAGTGCTGTGGCGCCATAGCTCACAGCAACCTCAAACTCTTGGGCTCAAGCAATCTTCCTCCCTCAGCTTCCCAAGTAGCTGGAACTACAGGTACCCACAACACCACCCAGCTATTTGCAGCAGAGACAGAATCTCACTCTACTGCTCTTGAACTCCTGAGCTACTGCAATCCACCTGCCTCATCCTCCCAGAGTGCTGGGATTACAGGGGTGAGCCACTGTGCCTGGCACATTTTAAACATTTTTAAATATACAGTTCAGCAGCATTAAGTACGTTCACAGTGCTGCACAGCCATCATCACTCCATGTCCAGAACTTTTTCCTCTCCCCAAACTAAAACTTTGTATTCATTAAACAGTAACAATAACTCCCCTTCCCTGGAAGGGAAACAGCGCCTGGAAAGAAACCACCATCCTCCTGTCCGTGTCTGCGAATCTGACTGCTTCTGGGAATTGCTCAGTAGTTGTCCTTTGGCTGATGGCCTACTTCACTTAGCACGCCTTCAGGGTTCATCCATGTGGTAGCCTGCATCAGAATTGCCTTTCTTTTTTAAGGCTGAATAATATCTCGGTATGGATAGCTTATCTGTCCGTCATCCTCTGACAGACGTGCAGGCGGCTGCCGCCTTCTGGCTGTTGTGAATAGTGCCCTAGGCACCTGGGCGCACAGATCTCTCTCAGGGTCCCTGGCTTCCCTACAAGGAAGGGTTTTGAGGAAGCAGAAAGTGAAGGACAAAAGGTGAGACGCTGGGGTCTGCAGTTGCCCTTCACACATTCCCCCCGAGGGGTCTCGTGGGCGCAGAGTCATCTGTGTAAAGAGACCAGGAACAGCAAGAAATCTGCTCTCCTTCTTTAACACATCTAAAATATGCCCCCAATTCCCCTTATGACCGAAGATGTACATTTAAGAACCATCTGGATGGGAAGAGAAAGTGAGATCTGTGGCTATACCCTCAGGCTCATTAATTGCTTAAGAAATATTTGCCGACTGTCTGCCCTGCACCAGGCTTGGGACACACCTGCAAACAAGTAAGAAAAAAATCTCTGCCCTCAGGAGGCCCTAGGGAGGGGAGGCAGATAGTACAAATAAACATAATAATTGGTTACACGATGTTATAGATCAGTGTCTTTGTATTTATTCATTCATTTACTTAATCATTCGACAAACATTTAATGAACACCCAGTATGACCAGGCCCTGGGAGAGAGCTGGGGATAGCAATTCTTACTTGCTTTATGGAACTGAACAAGTCCATATCCTCCACGTGAATTATAGTGTGTTGTGTTTTATTTTCTAACCCTAGTATTTATAAGGAAGACTCGAAACAAAGATTTAAACTAAAGAAAACTAAAAAGTATGTTCAAGTACTAACACTGGATTGTAAGATGAATGAAAATCTCTATACAATCGATTCATAGAGAATTTGCCACCAATAACAAGAATGAAATAGACACAGGCCCCGCTTTGGGCATTTGTACATAGTTTCAGAGCTATTCTTCAGTTATGCTGCAATTAAAAAAAAAAAAGCAAAAATTCCCCAAAGTCTGACAAAATCCCTAGAGTCTAACAGTGTGTTTACACAAACTTAGCGTCTCATGTGGCACTAACGCCCTTTTATGCTTTCTACTCAGAACAGTAGTACAATCTGCTCAGAAAACATGGCTGTAAAATCACATGTGAGAACTGAAGGCATCATGATAAGAAATATTGTTTTGTACACAAGTTTGACATTGCTAAAAGAACGGAATGTAGTTCACAGGTGCAAAAGAGAAAGGCCGGAAGGAGGGTGTATAAACTGCCAAGGATCGGAAAGCTGAAATGAAGGCCAGTCGCTGGGTTTGGCTAATAAACGTATTTCATCCTCCCACTAAGTGGGCCGCGGTGGCCACCTGGGTCCCCTCTGTGACCCTCCTTTTGCTGCTGTGGTGGAGCAGGGTCAGAGGCTCCCCACAGGAGTACAGTGTGTCCCGTGTGTGACAGAGCTTGGCTGATGGGGGAAACGTCACACAGCCTTTTGCCTGCACAGCCTTGCTTCCCACGCTTCCACTTTCTCCATCAGCCAAAAGCCACGTTGTGGGTTACTTGTATGCAGAGTCTCACAACCCTGAATATTTAGAGAAAGATACAGTCGCTATGTAGAGCATAAGGAGCCTCGGTCCATTTCTGAGGGAAACAGATCCAACTTTCTAGCCCTTTCATCCTGCAAGTTACTGCACGTATCTGGCAGGATAGTTAGCCCTTTGGTCAAAGGCCATGAGGAGAAAGAAAACAGCAAGGCCTTGGGGGACTCCCAAGAGAAGGGGGGTCTGGGGCACGAGACAGCAGCCTCTGGAAGGGATCCAGCCTACCGTCTAGCACCTGTGCTCAGCAAACCGCTAGGATGGGAGCACAGCAGCACCAGATTGTCCCACTGTGGGCCTGCGTTTCCTTGTGTGTGAAATGGGGTTGTTGTAAGGATTAAAGGGTCCATAACGGGACACGCTCAGTTAGCGTCAGCTTTTATCCCAGCCTGACCAAATCCCCAGCTCCACTGCGAGCTCCTCCCACAAAGTCCTTCCAGCCCCTGACTGCCGGGGCAGGAAGGAGGGTCCCCAGGTGTGGGTCTCTGATGCAGTTTTCAGCTGCCACTCATGGGAGGAGGAAAAAGAGGGCAATTTCACGGGTGCCCATGGAAGGTAACCCACTGTCCTTTTTTTTTTCTCTCTCTCTCACTTTTTGAGACATGTCTCACTTTGTCACCCTGGGTAGAGTGCCAGGGCATCACAGCTCACAGCACCCTCAAACTCCTGGAGTCAAGCAATCCTCTTGCCTCTGCCTCCCAAGTAGCTGGGACTACAGGCGCCAGCCAGGACGCCCCACTAGTTTTCTATTTTTAGTAGAGACAGAATCACACTCTTGCTCAGGCTGGTCTTGAACTCATGAGCTCCAGCAGTCCACCTCACTCGGTCTCCCAGAGTGCTAGGATTATAGGCATGAGCCAGGCCCAACCCACCATTCTTTATTGGAAAGGAATGTCCTCTACCACAGGATCATTGCCTTCAGGGCTGCCCGTGGCATGTGGCTGTGACTGCACACCTCCACGGGGCTCCATCCACCCTGATTACGTGGACTGCTGCTTCCTAGCGCCTGGCATGTGGCACCAAGTGAACTGGGTGGGGGCTGGTGTTCTCCTCCCCTCTCCTCCTCACTTCCTCTTCCTCCTCAGCATCCTCCCTGGCAGGCCCAGGAAGAAAGGCTGCAGCTCAAATTCAGTTTTCCATTACCCTGGGGACAGAGACCCAGCCCCAGCAAGAATGGAGAAAAGAGAAAAATGGTGCAAGTTTATTCTCTCTGTTACAAATGGACATTGCAAACAAGCTTAACATAATAAACAACAAAACCTCGCCAAGGCACTTAGGCATAAGAGAAGAAATGCAGAGATACTGGGACACAGACCTGCATCCTCCGTGTCCTTTCCAGACAAACGGCATCCCCCTTCTCACTGCCCACTCGCCACACACTCATTCCTCAATTTCCATTCCTTACATTCTATTTTATTCCTATTCTTGAAAGAAACAATTAAATAGGGGGTCGGGGGAATGGGGCAAGAGGGGGTTAAGAAGTCAGGATTCTAAGAGGCAGTTGGGGGGATTATAAACTGTGAACTTGAGAAACTAATTTATCCCCTCTGGACCTCCTTGTTTGAGGAAGGGAGGAAACTATCCTAGATGACCTCTAAGGAGATCCCTGAGATTCAACCTGGACTTTCTTGGCCAGTGAAGCATGGATGTCACATGCGCTGAGGATGCCTGTGTCCCTGCACTGTACCAGCCTCTGCCCTGTGTCATATGCTGTAGCATTCCAGGACCGCCTTCTCTAGACTGTGATATCCTGTCCAAACCCAGAGCCTGGGACACCCAGGGAAGACAGTGCGAAGGCCATGTTTATTCACGTTTATTTCCCACCCGTTGGACAACTATTTAATGGGCACCCCTTGGGCACCTGGGCCTGGTTGGGATCTTGGGAGTCAGACAGACATGAAAGACTTCCCCTCCAAGGGCAATCGAGCTCTGCCACTCTATGGCAGAGTCAGGTGTGTGAACACAGGGTGAGGAGGATGTGCCTGGGGCCAACCGCATCTCCACCATCCTGTGGAAAAAGGCTCACAGACTCCTCTGATAGAGAAAAACACTCCCCTGACCATTTTCAGTGACTACTTGGAAAGGTCAAAATAGGTTAATTTCTTAACTGCAGGGCAGAAAGCAAGCTCTACTCCAGTGAAGAAAGCCAAAAGAAGAGAAGTTCAAGTGCAACGGCACCATTTATAACTCAGCGAAAGTCATCGGGCGGCCTTGGGCTCTGGCGTTTCTCTGCTGGGTACTGCTGCAATGGTGATGATCCTTTCACCTCAGGGAGGGCAATCTAATTCAATTACTCAAACCATTCTCTCTTTTTCTCTCCCCCACCTTCCTTCCCTCCCTCCTCCTCTGTCCCTCCACTTTTCCTCCCCCTCTCTCTTTCTCCCAGTCTCTGTTCCTCACGTCCCTCTCTCTTTGTCTCCCCCTCACCCTCTCACCCCCTGCCCCATTCCTCTCAGCCACACTGACTCTGAGAGGACAGAAAGGACAGCTGTGTCCTCTCCATGACCAGGAAGCAGGGCCAGCTTTGCTGATATCGCCGCCAAAGGTCCCCAAGAAGCCTCTGTTCAGCCCCTCCTGGTGTTGGGGGAACAGCCCAGGGAAATGTGAAAATGAATTAGGAAAGTGCCCGGGCTTCCTTTATTCGCAGACCAAACTAAGTCTATAGAATTCTCAGCTCCTGTCAATTAAAGGCAAAACTGGAGTTTGTATTACCCGTGGTCAGCCAGAGAGCTGTCAGAATTACAGAACATTTGGAACTGGAAGGCCCCTGAAGTTTCCCAAATTGCGCAGAGACTTAAAGTGATTTGCCCATGAACGCAGCCAGTGAGCGGCAGGGTCTCGGCTCTCAGCTGTCTGTCTGGATGGACTTCGACCAAACGGTCCAGGAATCCCTGGTCTCATAAAATAACGGGAGTTGAGGTGACCCTTACTCTGTTTTCCTAGAAAAGAACCTCCTAGGGGGGTGGACACAGAGGAGGCCTGTCCCAGGGCTCCCCTCTGCCTTAGCCTGCTTGAGCCCTGACACAGTGGTCGCCTCTGTGCTTCTGAGGGACAGCAGAAACGACAAGGGAGGGCCCACAAGGAGCCATGGCCAGCCTGCTCCCAGCCTGCACTCCAGACAAGAGACCCCTGTGCAATCTGGCAGCAAGGCCCATCCAGAGCCCCCGGGGCCGAGTCTGCTCTCATGTGAAGAAATAATGACCAGGTCCTCTGAGCCACGTGAGGCCACCAGGTGTGGAGTGCAGGTACCTTACGTAGTCTCAGCGTTTAACCTGGGTTTCCACTACCCCGCTGTGGGAATTGGTGGTACTTTTTGAAAACTGGTAGTGTTTTCTTCCTCTGTTCCAGAGCTGTGAGTACAAGGAAGACTTTCCTGCCGCCAAGTGTCCCGGTGCTGAGAGGTCAACCTTAGCATTAGAGAAAACGGAGTACCCAATCCCATCCCCCTCTCATTGTAGGTGAAGTCACGGAGGACACAAACTGTCAGTCACCTCATGTCTGTGGGGCAAATGAGGACAATGGTGTCTAAAAATCCAGCAGCCAACGACAGGACAGAAGGCCATCCTGTGTCAGCGCTGCCTCAACAGCCAAGTGACGAGAAGCTGTTCTCGCTCGTTTTATCCAAGTCCACGAGCACAGTCCTGTCAGCAGGCGGGGGGTGAGGGAGGATATGGGGACAGGCGGGGCACCCAGCGCCAGCGTGGCCTGTGTCTCCATCCAGGGACCTGGCATGGCTCTTCCGGCTGGTGTGACTGACTCGGCCACACCAGAAAGACAATCGTGGTGGAGAGGACATCAAAGGATCTCAAATGCTTCTCAAATTCTGGATTTCATCACGTGCTACTCCCCTAACCTTCTCTCGGGCAACAATCTTATCACCAACCACAGTGAACTTTGAGTTGATTCAGTTGAATTTGCTCCCACTTAAGGGGCACAACGTAAGGGTACGTGGCACACCACCTGGGTGAGGGGCACAACCACACAAGGACCTAACCTAACAAACAGATGCTGTAACCTAATGGTTTGGACCCTCATATTAATCTGAAATTTAAAAATAAATAAAAGTTGTAGGTGTGAAGAAAGCAGCCCGCAGCACTAAGTGTGAACCATGTCTGTGTGGCACTTGTGAGAAGCCTGCAGCATTAAGTGTGAGCCATGTCTGTGTGACACTTGGGAGCAGCCTGTCCATAGTGACCACACACCAGACAGTTTCAAAGCATACATACCTCCCGACACATATTCTTGTCAGGGCAAGTTGAGGAAGCTGGGACATCTTCCATCTTCCCAAATTCCCCACCATCTGAGGGCTCCAGAGGAGGCTAGTTACCCCAGAACTGCTGTGTATCCCCTCTGGTGATCTGCTCCTTCTGAGAAAGAGGACCCCAGCCCAGAGACTCCATGAGGTTGGTCACCCTGGGCTCTAGCCACATACTCTGGGCCTGGATATTTGACTCATCTCCACTAAAAAAGCATCAGGACTCCTCCCCTTGAGCACCTCAGCCCTGGCCCTAGAGCCACCAGGAGAAGCCTGGACTCCCCTTTCAGCATCTCCCTGACCTTTATCCCTATATCCTTCATACCTTCCTAATGGGAGCTGGTTTTCCACTCTCCCCAGCTCACCCAAACCCTCCCACTGGGCTTGGGAAATAGCCTGCTGGTGAAAATTTCTCTAGTGTCCCTTGCCTTTTTGCTCTGACCTGGGACCCTGACAACTTTGTATCATCTCAGATGGGGATCGAAGTGACCACCTCAGAAAAGACCTCTCAGACACAGTAGAAAAAGGTTCCTCTCACTCCCACCTCAAATCTCTCCTGTTTTATTTTCTTCACAGCTCTTATTACCACTAAAAATTATCGTGTTTGTGTGTGTGTTTACTGATTTGCTGTTTGTTTCATCCCCTAGAATAAAAGCTCCATAAAACAAAGATCCTGTGTCTTCCTCACTGCTGCAACCCTGGTACCCACAGTAGAGTCCGGCCCACGTAGGTGTGCCATTAATACTTACTGATGTGGACAAACGACAAAGCTGTCACAGAGCGCACTGTGAGGTAATGGAAGCAAATGGGAGGAACTGTGACTTAGCGTCTCAGAGGAGGGGAGAGGGAGAATCCGGGAAGGTATCAGGACAAAGGGTCACTGGAAGGGGCCAAGTGAAGATCGGTGACTGAAGACTTCTCCAAAAAGACGACAGTTTGAACCTGTGTGTTTACTTTTGTCCCCACCTAAAATGATGGCAAAGGAATTGTTTTGAAGGCAAAAAAAAGTCCCAAGAAAAAGAGGATGGAAGAGGAGAGGTAGCTGGAGAGTTGATGGAAGAGCAATAACTAATTAGAAAACCTAAGAAATTAGAAAACCTAAGAAATCTGAGTCTGAGAAAGCCAAGAAGCAACTCAATTTACACTGGAGAATTCCCAAAGGCTCAGAACTAGTGGCACTGGTTATCTCTGGAAGACAGGTGTGTGTGTGTGTGTGTGTGTGTGTGTGTGAGTGGTCCGTCTAAACAGAATGTGCAAGTTAGATCCAGAGATCCTCTCCCCAACTCCCTCCATAGAGGTGGGTGTGCACCCATCCTGGAGCGAGACTGGAGACTGGTTCTCTGAGGAACGGCCGTGGACTGGAGCCGGAGGCCCAGCCAAGAGTGAGAGCGCCGTACTGAGAGCAAGGGGACTCAACGTGAACATTTATTTGTAGATACTGAACACCCCATTCTTCTTCCTTAATTCAGCTCCCAGACTATAGGTCCTAACTCTCCAGGAAGGGTAATTGAAGAGCATTCTCTGGGCCCCATAAGAAAGATGTAATACTATTGACTTTTTCCAACATAAATCCCAGCTATAATTCCACAAGTCCTGCTAACAAACTTAAGAGTTTCCACTCTTAAAAACTTCACTCTTAAAAACAAGCAACTAAGAAAACCAGGCATTTGAGGAGAGCCCCTAGACCAGGCCTTAGGGACCAAAACCACAAATGATCCCAGGGAACTTGAAAGAAACCAAGGCTACACGAGAAGGAGAAAAGTGCAAAAACCTCCCTTTACTATCAGTGAGAAAATGTATTCCTTCCATGAAACAAAACCAGAATGCTTTCAAAAGAAATATTCAGAGAAAAAGAAAGAACGTTCAGAGATTAAAAATAGGAGAACTGTAGCAGAAGTAATGAAAGATAAAAATTGAGTCCTTCTCTCCGAAAAGTCTTCTACACTTTTACAATGAGCAAAAGTCTTACAAAATTACCTATTATGAACCATATGAACATCAACTAAAGGAGGAAGCTATAAAATACTAAAATAAACAAAATAAAAAAGAGATGAGCAACAAAAAATTCAACAGAGAATTGAATTCAACAAAGAAGCAAGACCCAAGATAACAACTAGGTGCTGGCCCCAGTCTAGACAGGGGTGTGTCAGAAAGAAGGTGAAATCAAAACATGATATAGAGGAAGAACAGACACATTGACAGAGTTCAGGGCCAAACTAATGACCAGGATTGGATCAGTGGTAGAAATTAAGCAGTCAGTGCTTACTCCAGGAACAGCAAAATGACGTTCATGAAAGTTAAAGGAATTACAGTTTACTCCGTTGTTCACCTTTGAATAACATTCAGTAGTCATATTAAAGTACACTCCAAATATCAATCTTATCAAAATTGTGATATAAATATTTTTGAAGTTGGGATGGAAAATCAAACAGGTAGCTGTTTGTGGAGGGGATGGGGGAAAGGAAAGACAAATCCTCCTATTTCATAATGGGATGTAAATTGAGAGAGTAAAACTGAAATATCAAGAAGGAGCCATCTAAGTGTGCTGTTAGAGATACGAAGATAAATATCAAAATAATCAGCTAATTAAATGTGGTGACATTTAGTAAAGGAGGGAAAAGTCAGGAGAAGGAGCACGGCCTCTGCCTTTAGAACTTAGAAGTTTTCTGAAACGCTTGCTTTAACTTGTGTAGTGAATAGATTTGATAAACAACAACAAAATAGATAAAAGTAAGAGGGAGCAACCGGACAACCAGCCAGCAGGGGAACAGCACGGCATGGCCTTGGCACCACAGAATGCTCTGCTTGCATAAGGCTCAGGAAGCAAAGAAGAGTCTGGGAGTTCCAAGTCCACTGCAGCTGTGCAAAGCACCTAGAGAACATGGCTCCTACATCAACAATAAGAAACGAGCCGGATCATCTACAAAATCATAGTTTGTTTCAAACCCAGTAGAGAGCTAAGGTTTCAAGGCAACCAAAGTAACTAAATTCTAACAAGTGACAAGCCCCTCCAAGGACTAAGGGGACATATTGATGCACAATTGAAAAAGCACAGGAAGAAAAAACGGTGGTGGTAGGAGTGGGTGGGAAGAAATCAGCTAAAAATTGAACAAATTCCTAAGAGCTACAGGTGGCCAGCCTATCAGCTTATCTGGGATTCAGATACTTAGAAAGTTTGCACCCATCCCGAGATCTCCATGAGCCTCCACACAGCACTTGCTAGATTAGAGGCATCAGAACACAGAGCGCGCCCCTCATTGACAGAGGTATGCAGGAGATGAATCCTGCCTCTGACACCACCTGCCTCCTTAGAACCTACCCCCCTAGGAAGCAAAGCCTGAGCCCACAACGGAGCAGCAGCAACACTTTCTCCCATGGTGTTGAAGAAGAGGAAAAAGAAACTCCATCTGTTTGTAGGGCAGGAGTAGAAAATCCTCTGTCCTTCTCCCAGGAAACAGCCAAAGAGTTGCATTCGGTGTCTGGAGGAAAGGTAGAAACATGAGTTTTCTGCTCCTAGAGCAAGGGCAAGAAGACTTCATTGCCCTGGATTCTGCATCAATACAGTGCAAGTGTCTGCTCTTCTAGGGAGGGGCAAGAAATGCTCCCTGCTCAGCAGCTACCACAGAAACAAGGCAGTTTGGTTGTGATGAGGGCAGAGGTAGGAACCCCAAGAAGGCTTCACTCCTGGGAGCCTAGGTCTAAGCTCTTGAGGACCCAGTAGGACTGGGGCATCACAAAAATGGCACAGGAATTAGGTGGGACATCTGCTGTCCCCTCCACTTTCATTTCCACAGCAAGTATAGCATGGCCAGTCAGCTCTCCAGGAGGATTTGGCCTGCTGCTGGCCACTAGGTCCTGCTCCTTCTCCATTGTACTTCAAAAATTCAGCAGAAGAAAGACACATAGAAATCCATGTAGGTCCTGCTTAAAACTGAGGCTGGATCAAGAAAAGTGAGAACCTCTCTACCCCCCACAATGAAGCTGGCAATAACAAACACTAGTGCAGTCTGCCACTAGAGAATGGGAGAATGTGGAGAGCAAAACACTGTCTGATGAGATGTGCAGAAAGCCCAAAGTGGGGCAAGAGTACAGAGAAATCCCTGTGGCAGCCCAGCTCTAAAAGAATGTGAAGGCTGTGATACATTCAGGGCACGAAGGCCACCCAAACATTGCTCGGCTACTGACAAGATTGAGCCATATCCTCATCACACACACACACACACACACACACACACACACACACAAATGCTCTGACAGAAGGGCATTTCTATTTCCAGGTATATATATTACCTAAGTCTCAAGTGTTCCTTAAATGATGAACATCACCCAGTAACAGATTACACAACACACAAAACAGAAAACACAAGCCACTCTCAAGAGACAACATAATCAATAGAATCAGACTTAGAGATGATCCAGGGGATGTAACTGTTAGACAGGGGACTTCAAAATAACCATGACTAATATATGAAAGTATCTAGTAGAAAAGATGAACTAATGCATGAACAGAAAAAAATTAAGAGAGAGATTAAAGATGGCGGCCGAGTAACAGCTTCCCTGCAACTGGGAACAGCGAGTCTGGGGAAACAAGACTCCAGGCATCTCTGGCCGGTGGGATCTGCCTATAATCATCCCTTTGAGGATACAGAGAGCCATCAAGGGACTTCTGGACCCCAAGAGGAGGACAAAAACAGTGGAAAACTGGCAATTGGTTGCGTGTGTTCGATCAACCTAATCATGCCGGCAACCGTAAGTACAAGCAGCAGTGAGACTACAAACTGCAAAGGCCTTACCTGTGAACTGTTTTGGTGTTCTTGGACTTGGCACTCAGTTGAACTGCCTTGGGGAGAGCTTGAGCAGGAGTGTGGAGAACTTTGGGCATTGTCTGGGGCCCCAGACTGAGCCACTGAGCTGGGCGCAGGAAGCCCTTGTGAAAGAACTGCCCTGGCAAGCTCCGTCCTCAGGGTCTCAGAGCAAGGATTGGGTGGGTCAAAGTAACCTACTGACTGAGCAGCCTAAAGGCAGGGACTGAGCTGCCTTACAGTCTTAATCCTTAGGGGCAGAGTGGACGGTTTTGGCACACTGGAGCCTTGGGCTGTTGCCCTGAGTAGAGTGCCGTGACGTCACAGCTCATAGCAACCTCAAACTCCTGGGCTTGGTCCTGTCCAGACCTCCATAACAGCTGTGCAGTGACCCCCAACCAGTGACCCGCACCCACCGGGCTTCCACATTCCCTGACCAGGAACTGCGGGAGCCACGCAACCCTGCATCCTCCTTCCTCTGTCCTCCCAGCTTCCACACTAGCCCGTTCATCTGGACAGGGACTCTGGTAGCTGCGTGCCCTTTGGAGCCCTCCCTGCCTCTGCGCAGAGCTCTTCTCCCAGCCAGAGACTGCTGGAGCCTTGGGCTCTCTGTGCCAAAGTCACTGGGCGCCTGGCACTCCCAGAACCATGCGCATCACCCCCAGCCCTGTTGCTGGATCCGGGTGTGTCACAAAACAGAGCTGCTTCCACAACCAGAACTCCCTAGCTAGAGCAGCCCCAGAGGAACTACACAGGGTCACTCCCTACAAAGATCCAGCAACAATAGAGTGATCCTGCTGGGGTCTAATCTTGGAGAGACACCTCCCCAACTCTGAGGACAGCCAGAGGCAACAGTGAAAAACAATCATGAGGTGAAATCAACAGAAAAACTCTGGCAATATGAATAATCAGAGTAGATCAACTCCCCCAAGGATCAATGGGGCAGAAACAGCACAAGACCCCATGCCCAAACAAATAGCTGAGATGTCAGAAATTGAATTCAGGATCTGGATAGCAAATAAGATCAAATTAGAATTCCAAAAGTTATCTCAAGAATTCAACGGATTCAAAGACCAAATGACCAAAGATTTTGACACATTGAGACAAGAAGTTGCATCCCTCAAAGATCTGAGAAACACAGTAGAATCCCTCAGTAACAGAATGGAGCAAGCAGAAGAAAGGATTTCTGACATTGAAGACAAAGCTTTCGAATGCTCCCAAACCCTCAAAGAAGAAGAGAAATGGAGAGCAAAAACAGACCACTCTCTCAGAGAGCTCTCGGATAATTTGAAGAAAACCAATATTTGTCTTATAGGGATCCCCGAAAGTGACAAAGTGGCTTCACAAGGCACAGAGTCTCTTCTCCATGAGATTATGAAGGAGAACTTTCCAGACATGCCAAGAGATTCCGAAATTCAGATAGCAGACAGTTTCAGAACTGCAGCACGACTCAACCCAAATAAGACATCCCCCAGACACATTATAATCAATTTCACTAAAGTTAATATGAAGGAGAAAATTCTGAAAGCTGCCAGACAAAAGAAAACCATTACCTACAAGGGGAAGAAGATCAGAATAACTGCAGATCTCTCTGCTGAAACCTTTCAAGCTAGAAGAGGATGGTCATCGACTTTTAATCTCCTAAAACAAAATAACTTTCAACCCAGGATCCTGTACCCAGCTAAACTGAGCTTCATTTATGATGGAGAAATTAAATACTTCAATGACATTCACATGTTGAAGAAATTTGCCACAACTAAACCAGCTCTCCAGGACATTCTTAGACCTATCCTCCATAAAGACCAGCATAATTCTCCACCACAAAAGTAAACCCACCAAAAAAATTTTTGATCGAATTCCAACTTCCACAGTCGCAAAAGGATTAAAAATATCCACCAGTCTCTCGAAAGGCTTATCAATACTCTCAATTAATGTGAATGGTTTAAATTGTCCTCTAAAGAGGCATAGGTTGGCTGACTGGATACAAAAACTCAAGCCACATATCTGCTGCATCCATGAATCACATCTTACATTAAAAGATATAGACTCAAGGTGAAGGGATGGTCATCTATATTCCAGGCAAATGGAAAGCAGAAAAAAGCAGGTGTTGTAATCCGGTTCGCAGACGCAACAGGCTTTAAACCAACCAAAATAATTAAGGATAAGGATGGACACTTCATATTTGTTAAAGGTAATACTCAATATGATGAGATCTCAATTATTAATATTTATGCACCCAACCACAATGCACCTCAATTTATAAGAGAAATTATAACAGACATGAGCAACTTGATTTCCTCCAGTTCCATAGTAGTTGGAGATTATAACACCCCTTTAGTAGTCCTGGATAGATCGTCCAAAAAGAAGCTAAGCAAAGAAATTTTAGATTTAAACTCAACCATTCAACATCTGGACTTAACAGACATCTACAGAACATCCCCAAAAAACTGAATACACATTCTTCTCATCAGCCCACGGAACATACTCCAAAATCGACCACATCCTAGGCCACAAATCTAACCTCAGCAAATTTTAAAAAATAGAAATTATTCCTTGCATCTTCTCAGACCAATATGGAATAAAAGTTGAACTAAATAACAATAGGAACCTGCATACCCATACAAAAACATGGAAGCTAAACCACCTTATGCTGAAGGATAGATGGGTTATAGATGAAATTAAGAAGGAAATCACCATATTTTTGGGAAAAAAACAACAATCAAGACACGAATTACCAGAACCTATGGAATACTGCAAAGGCAGTCATAAGAGGGAAATTTCTAGCACTGCAAGCCTTCCTCAAGAAAATGGAAAGAGAGGAAGTCAGTAACTTAATGGAACATCTCAAGCAACTGGAGAAAGAAGAACACTTCAACCCCAAAATCAGCAGAAGAAAAGAAATAACCAAAATCAGAGCAGAATTAAATGAAATTGAAAACAAAAGAATTATACAACAGATCAATAAATCCAAAAGCTGGTTTTTTGAAAGGATCAATAAAATAGATAAACCTTTGGCCAACCTAACCAGGAAAAAAAGAGTAAAATCTCTAATTTCATCAATCAGAAATGGTAATGATGAAATAACAACAGACCCCTCACAAATTCAAAACATCCTTAACGAATACTACAAGAAACTCTACTCTCACAAATATGAAAATCTGAAAGAAATCTACCAATACCTGGAAGCACGCCACCTACCAAGACTTAGCCAGAACGAAGTGGAAATGTTGAACAGGCCTATATCAAGTTCTGAAATAACATCAACTATACAAAATCTCCCTAAAAAGAAAATCCCGGGCGGTGCCTGTGGCTCAGTGAGTAGGGTGCCAGCCCCATATGCCAAGGGTGGTGGGTTCAAACCCAGCCCCGGCCAAACTGCAACCAAAAAATAGCCGGGCATTGTGGCGGGCACCTGTAGTCCCAGCTGCTCGGGAGGCTGAGGCAAGAGAATCGTGTAAGCCCAAGAGTTAAGAGGTTGCTGTGAGCCATGTGACGCCACGGCACTCTACCCGAGGGCGGTGCAGTGAGACTCTGTCTCTACAAAAAAAAAAAAAAAAAGAAAGAAAATCCCAGGACCAGATGGCTTTACGTCAGAATTCTACCAAACATTTAAAGAAGAACTAGTACCTATACTACTAAACCTCTTCCAAAACATAGAAAAAGAAAGAATATTACCCAGCACCTTCTACGAAGCAAACATCACCTTGATCCCCAAACCAGGGAAAGACCCAACAAGAAAAGAAAATTATAGACCAATATCACTAATGAATATAGATGCTAAAATACTCAATAAGATCCTAACAAACAGAATCCAACAACACATCAAAAAAATTATACACCATGACCAAGTTGGATTTATCCCAGGGTCTCAAGGCTGGTTCAATATACGTAAATCTATAAATGTAAATCAATACATAAACAAACTTAAAAATAAAGACCATATGATTCTTTCAATTGATGCAGAAAAAGCTTTTGATAATATCCAGCATCCCTTCATGATCAGAACACTTAAGAAAATTGGTATAGAAGGGTCATTTCTTAAACTAATAGAGGCCATCTACAGCAAACCCACAGCCAATATCGTATTGAATGGAGTTAAATTGAAATCATTTCCACTCAGATCAGGAACCAGGCAAGGTTGCCCATTGTCTCCATTGCTCTTTAACATTGTAATGGAAGTTTTAGCCATTGCAATTAGGGACGAAAAGGCAACCAAGGGTATCCACATAGGGTCAGAAGAGATCAAACTTTCACTCTTCGCAGATGATATGATCGTATATCTGGAAAACACTAGGGATTCTACTACAAAACTTTTAGAAGTGATCAAGGAATACAGCAATGTCTCAGGCTACAAAATCAACACCCATAAATCTGTAGCCTTTATATATACCAACAATAACCAAGCCAAACAAACAGTCAAGGACTCTATTCCTTTCACAATAGTTCCAAAGAAGATGAAATATTTGGGAGTATACCTAACAAAGGACGTGAAAGATCTCTACAAAGAGAACTATGAAACTCTAAGAAAAGAAATAGCCGAAGATGTTAACAGATGGAAAAACATACCATGCTCATGGCTGGGAAGAATCAACATTGTTAAAATGTCTATACTGCCCAAAGCAGTATATAATTTTAATGCAATTCCTATTAAAGCTCCATTGTCATACTTTAAAGATCTTGAAAAAATAATACTTCATTTTATATGGAATCAGAAAAAACCTCGAATAGCCAAAACATCACTGAGCAATAAAAACAAAGCAGGAGGAATCACGCTACCAGACCTGAGACTGTACTATAAATCCATAGTGATCAAAACAGCATGGTATGAGCACAAAAGCAGAGAAGTAGATGTCTGGAACAGAATAGAGAGTCAAGAGATGGATCCAGCTACTTACCGTTATTTGATCTTTGACAAGCCAATTAAAAACATTCAGTGGGGAAAAGATTCCCTATTTAACAAATGGTGCTGGGTAAACTGGCTGGCAACCTGTAGAAGATTGAAACTGGACCCACACCTTTCACCATTAACTAAGATAGACTCTCACTGGATAAAAGATTTAAACTTAAGACATGAAACTATAAAAATACTTGAAGAAAGTGCAGGGAAAACTCTTGAAGGAATTGGCCTTGGTGAATATTTTATGAGGAGGACTCCCCAGGCAATTCAAGCAGTATCAAAAATACACTACTGGGACCTGATCAAACTAAAAAGCTTCTGCACAGCCAAGAACATAGTGAGTAAAGCAAGCAGACAGCCCTCAGAATGGGAGAAAATATTTGCAGGTTATACCTCCGATAAAGGTCTAATAACCAGAATCCACAGAGAACTCAAACGTATTAACAAGAAAAGAACACGTGACCCCATCTCAGAGTGGGCAAGGGACTTGAAGAGAAACTTCTCTAAAGAAGACAGACGCACGATCTACAAACACATGAAAAAAGCTCATCATCCTTAATCATCAGAGAAATACAAATCAAAACTACTCTGAGATATCACCTAACCCCAGTAAGAGTAGCCCACATAACAAAATCCCAAAACCAGAAATGTTGGCGTGGATGTGTAGGAAAGGGCACACTTCTACACTGCTGGTGGGAATGCCCACTAATACGTTCCTTCTGGAAGGATGTTTGGAGAACACTTAGAGACCTAAAAATAGACCTGCCATTCGATCCTATAATTCCTTTACTAGGTTTATACCCAGAAGACCAAAAGTCACAATATAACAAAGACATCTGTACCAGAATGTTTATTGCGGCCCAATTCATAATTGCTAAGTCATGGAAGAAGCCCAAGTGCCCATCGACCCACGGATGGACTAGCAAATTGTGGTACATGTATATCATGGAATATTATGCAGCCTTAAAGAAAGATGGAGACTTTACCTCTTTCATGTTTACATGGATGGAGCTGGAACATATTCTTCTTAGCAAAGTATCTCAGGAATGGAAGAAAAAGTATCCAATGTACTCAGCCCTACTATGAAGCTAAATTATAGCTTTCACATGAAGACTATGACCCAACTATAGCACAAGACTATGGGGAAAGGGCCAAGGAAGGGGAAGGTAGGGGGGAGGTTTTGGTGGAAGGAGGGTAATGGGTGGGGCCACATCTATGGTGCATCTTAGAATGGGTACAGGCGATTGCACTAATGTACACAGCTATGATTTAACAATTAAAAAAAAAAGAAAAGAAATTAAGCAGAGAAATGAAAACTGTTTAAGAAGTCAAATGGAAATACTAGAAATGGAAACCACAATATCAGATATGAAGAATTTCTTTGATGGGATTATTAGCAAATGAGACACAACTGAGGAAAAATAAATAAGCTAGAATATAGATAAAAGGAATTATTCAAAATGAAACATGAAGAGAAAAGAGTGGAGGAAAAAACAGCACACTTTAACATTGAATGATATCAAATTATCAAGTGGAATCCAAGGAGAGAAGGAGTAGAAGAAAGAAAGGAGTGGAAAAAATATTTGAGTACATCATGGATGAGAATTTTACAAATAAATGAAAAAACAACAAATTGTGGATTCAAGAAGCTCAGATAATTCTGGCATGGAGAAGCTTCTGGAGGTCCTGGGAATTCAGCCACTCTGATGAGGAAGCCCCAGGCCTGGTGCTCAAGCTTCCTCTGTCCTCTCCTTGGAAGAGACAAGAGCTTCTTAATGCACTCAGCCAGTCATTATCTTCTTCCATATCATCAATCAAGCTTAGCAATAGCTCCCCAATTCCATTGCCCTATAATTCATATTTCCCTCATAGTCTTAAAATGCCTGATACCCTCCTTCACCAGCTGGGCTACAATATTCCTTCCCTGGGCCCCACCATTCAGTGGAGCAGCACTGGTGTAAATATAACAATTGGGTCACCGCTCAGAGCCAGGGCTGTCTGTGCTCCACTGACACCCTCTGTGAGTTTCTTGTTGCAGCCAGGCAAAGAGGGATCCGATTCCCCTCTCCCCCTAGCTGCTTTCTTGGACCACTTTCAGCACCAAGCCTTGGCGATTAGGTTCTTCAGGAAACAGACTCTGAGGTGTTTAGCAGCCAGGATATTTACTGGAGAGTGCCCTTTGTCAGGAAGGGGACAAAAGCAGGACCAGGCAGGGGGAGAAGGTGAGATGTACTTTGGGGCCAGAGATAAACTCAGATAACCCACGTGGAGCTCTGGGACTAATGGGGCTCATGTTGGCTGGCCCATGTTGGTCCAAACTGGCCAGGCCTCTCCGCCCCTGCTGTGATCCGTCACTCAGAGTGAGTCACACAGGAAAGGTGCAGTCCTGGCTGGGGCAGCTCTCCGAAGCTAAGGGAGGCTGTCTGCCCACACACTCCCAGCAGGGCTGGCCACAAGTCTGCCTCAAGGGGGCATTTGGTGGTGCGTCTCTAGCACTTCCACCATGCTTTATTGGAAGGCGTCTCCAGAACATTTTTGGAAGCAGAAACCCTCTTCTTGTGTTTAATCTCCTCCCCATGGGAGCAGATAATACTTCACTTTAGGGCTCCCTTACCCAGCCTTAACATCAGCCATGTAGAAAAAGCTTGTTAAATAGCATCCAATAAAGACGATTCAGTGACACCAACAGCACATAACCCCTTGTCAGTTTTTCTTTGCACAAAGAATAATCTCTCTCTCTCTCTTTCTCTTTCTCTCTCTCACACACACCACCACACACACACACACACACACACACACACGTGCATTTTCAGCGCCACATCTCAGAGGACTCGCCAAGCTTAAAATTCATGCACCAGCCATCTGCAAGGATAATCTTGTAGCTCACAGAAGCACAGCCTGCTCTGAAACAGCAGCTGTTCAGGCCAGGTGATGCCACAGAGGAGCTCGGGGAAGGCCCTGAAGACAAATGACATGGGTGAAGCCGCAGGTGGAATTTTAAGCAGCCAGAATATAGGGAGTAGATGGCAAAAAACAAGGAGGGCGCAAAAGGCCTTCAGAGTCTCAACCTTGACCCAAAGCGCTCTGAACTCTTACCTGGCCAGCAATGCCTGCAACCTGAAACAGAGCCTGCTAGATCTAGAAAACAAGAAAAGAAAACCCAGAAGGAAATCTACATCACAGCCACCTGATACCAATAGTAAAGGCTGCACGCATTCATTGGGGCCTCGGTGGTGGAGCAGCTGGGACATAGACAACACACACTCATGAGAACAAATGCGATCCCCACAGTTACAGTCAGACGTGCAATGTAAAGGTCATGATAACATTTGGCTGCAGGGTGTCGTACTTGGTGCTTTTGTAGTTGTTTGGAGAACTTGCCTTACCTGGATTTCATGGGTCCATGTGGGTGGTGACAATATAGAGGTAATCATCTCCAAAAACAAGTCAGCATTTAAGTCAGAATGACACTTTAGATCTTTCACCTCAGCCTCATGGCCATGAAGCCTAAAGAGGTAAGTGTGGAAAGGAGGGGTGGGTGTGGGTGGGAGGGGTCTGCTCAAAGCCAGAAATAAACAAAGCTGCGTCTACTCATTCCCCTCCCTCCCCTTCTCTCTCTCTTTCTTCCTTCTTTGAACAAACATGTTTTAATTATATTTTTTTCTTTGACTTCTACAAAGTTGTGCAAATATACCTCTTTTGGATCTGAAGAGTGCTAAAAATACCACATGATTTTTTCCTTTTGATTTAAAAGAACCAGTATTGTGCTAAAAACCTTGGATAACGATAAATGAAAGAAAACCGTTCAGAACCACATCAGCTGTCTTTTTTTTTTTTTTGTAGAGACAGAGTCTCACTTTATGGCCCTCGGGTAGAGTGCCGTGGCCTCACACAGCTCACAGCAACCTCCAACTCCTGGGCTTACGCGATTCTCTTGCCTCAGCCTCCCGAGCAGCTGGGACTACAGGCGCCCGCCACAATGCCCGGCTATTTTTTTTGTTGCAGTTTGGCCGGGGCTGGGTTTGAACCCACCACCCTCGGCATATGGGGCCGGCGCCCTATTCACTGAGCCACAGGCGCCGCCCACACATCAGCTGTCTTTATTTGTCCTCATTCCCTTCAGGTCCTTGTTTGTAGAACTGATTGCTTTGCCTGGGAAGCATCATAGGATAGGTGCAATTTTTCTTTTCTGCATTTTCACTGATATCAGCTTTTTGCTTGCTGCATCTGAGTCTCCTTTGCCACATGTGCTAGAATGTTAACTGGGCGAGAGCAAGGCCCTGGGCTGTTCTGTGCTTGGCGTATCGGAGACATTCAATATGAATTCGTGGAATGAATCTTAACCTTTGTAATTACACCTTTCTACAACTGCTTAGACTCCATTAAGTAGAGCATATAGTTGCTGCTGTTGAATTTTTAAATTCTCTTCAAATAATGTACGTACCACAAATAATAGCCACCACCATACCTTCGGTATTTCCCCTTCACTTTAGTTATTTCCTTACTAGGAGGTTTTTGAGAAGTGGATTCCATGGTTTCAGTGGTCCTAAATTTTCTTGCATCTCGATATGTATTTCCAACTACTTTTCAAAAAAGAGTTTTCCAGATAGGCTTCTGTGTTATCAATGCCCTTGCACATTATCAAACGGCTGTGCAGCTGACTGTTACGGGTGGAGGCCAGGTCAAGAGAGCAGGGAGCACAGGTTATCCCAGGTAACAATGGGATCGGAGTTTGTAGATCCTGGGAGCTCTCACTGCCTTCCATCCCCTGTTTTAAAAAGTATCCAATGTACTCAGTCTTACTATGAAACCAATTTATAGCTTTAAGCTATAACCCAATTATAGCCCAAGAGGAAGGGGAAAGGGGAGAGGGAGGGGAGGGGGGAGAGGATGGGCAGAGGGAGGGTAATTGGTGGGACCACACCTAAGGTGCATCTTACAAGGGTACATGTGAAACTTAAATGTAGAATATAAATGTCTTAACACAATAACTAAGAAAATGCCAGGAAGGCTATGTTAACCAGTGTGATGAAAACATTTCAAATTGCATATAAAACCAGCACATGTGCCCCATGATTGTAATGTACACAGCTATGATTTAATAAAAATAATAATTATAAAATAAATAAATAAAAAGTAACAGGCTCAGCGCCTGTAGCACAGTGATTATGGCACCAGCTACATGCCCCAAGGGTGGTGGGTTTGAACCTGGCCCAGGCCAGCTAAACAATAATGACAACTGTAACAAAAAAATAGCTGGGCATTTGTGGTGGGGACCTGTAGTCCCAGCTGCTTGGGAAGCTAAGGTAAGAGAATCACTTAAGCTCAAGAGTTTGAGGTTGCTGTGAGCTATGACAGTACAGCATTCTACAGAGGGCAACATGGCAAGACTCTATCTCAAAAAAAAAAAGTAATCAGACGCTTTTCTCTGGTGTCTGTGTGTTTCCAGGTGTGTCCTTAAAGTCATCCCCTCTGCCATATTTGGCTTCCATCATGAAGGGCAGGCGGGAGCTGGATCCCATCTAGGACCCGATTCTGACAGAAAGCTGGACCAGCCGAGATTTGTTGTGGGGCTCCTGGATTCTGCACAGCCGAATGCAGCCTGCACACATCTGCAGCCTCCATCTGTTCCTCTGTTACGAGATGTCATCCTCTGCCCAGGAATTGCTTAGCTTGCACAAGACGTGTCTGTAAAAATTTGGCTTCACCACCCACTGCTTCTCCATAGATGCCTATGCTTAGGTGAATAGCACCCCGCATCTGCCGGGAGCACACAAGCCACAGGCCTGCAGGGGACACACCTGCAGAGCTCACAGAACAACTCCATCTGAGTAGCCAGTGTCGTCCTGCACACGTGCCCATCAGGGGACACAGCAGCCAATGTAGCAGATAGTCTACTTCCAGCTCTGAGAAGCTGCAGGAACATGGGTGAGTCGCTTATCAGCTGCAGTCCTCAGGCTCCTCTCTGCCTGTCAAAGAAGGGGTTCAGCTGTTCTCCCATCTCTCCTGGCTGGGATGAGAAGGGACTGAAACGATGTATGGGAGAACACTGTGCTAACTGTGGGGTGCTGTGAGACATACATCGTTGGCGTTATCACTTATATGCCAACTCTGGAGTGGCCAGAGAGCAGCTGGATGGAGACATCATTGTCCTCCAAACAGCCATTCCCTCTGTACCCTTTCCTTGCTAACTGAACCCCAGTCTCAATCAGGTGGCAGGCTGCTTTATGTCTGACACCCAGGAAGGGTCATGATCCAGTGAAATGAATCACAGAGCTCCTAGTCCTTCTTTGCTCCTTTGAGGCAGGCACATGATCTGATTCAGACCCAGGACACCTGGGGAAAGGTAGATGTCTCTGGTAGAAGAAAGCCTTGTCCCTCTTTTCAGCTCAATGTTGCCTTGCGAGGACCTGGTGCTTTGTGCTGAAGCTGCTTTCTGGCACCAGAAAAGGGAAGGCCAAGGGCAGCACAGGTCCCTGACCCAGGGCCATAATGTGGTTGACCCAGACCCTTAACCCCCTCTGGAACTGGTCATCTTCCGATTCCTTCTCAGCTGCGATTTGCAAATAAAACCCTGTGGTTTACACCAGATGCTCTCTTACCTAAAGGCCCAGAGGAGAGAAAGGCGGGTGATGGAATGGACCAAGTCTGATCTACTGATGATATTGAACAAGTTTGGGCAGCAAGCTTGCTTCCTTGCCTTCTTGTTTCTACCTACCTTGCTTTATTGTGGTTTGCTTTTTAAAGTACAGTAATTAATAAGCTTCTGAGGCAAAGCCAAAGTCATATACAAATTTAAAAGTAAGTGGCTACAGAGAAATAAATTTAAAATGTGAGGAACGTGTGATTATGCAAAGGATAGGCCCTGAGGACAGGGCAATGGGCCAGGAAGTCTGTCCCTGCAGGGAATGGGAAGCTAGAAAGGGACAGGACAGCAGAGGTAAGTAAAGGGGTGCCCAGGGCTTCCAGAAAATCTCCAAGGAAAGGAAAGGCCTTCCCCTCCTGGTGGTGTTGTCCACCTCTCTGACTGGCATATATGCCTTAGTGCCTTCCTGAAATGCAACCACCAGCCAGATCGTTTGTCCTTCTTATCATAAAGGTTATTGCTGTGGTCTGAATATGTCCCTTAAACTCCCTTGAAACTCAATCACCAAAGTGAGGGTATTAAGGGGCGGGCCTCGGGTGATGACCAGGTCATGAGTGAGTGCGCAGCCCTCATCAATGGTATTAGTGCCCTCACCAGAGAGGTTGAAGGGGGGGCTCACCCCTCATCACCAGAGAGGTTGTAGGGAGTGCGCACCCTTCATCAATGGGATTAGTGCCCTCACCAGAGAGGTTGAAGGGAGGGCTCACCCCTCATCACCAGAGAGGTTGTAGGGAGTGCGCAGCTCTCATCAACGGGATTAGTGCCCTCACCAGAGAGGTTGAAGGGAGGGCTCACCCCTCATCACCAGAGAGGTTGTAGGAAGTGCGCAGCCCTCATCAAGGGATTAGTGCCCTCACCAGAGAGGTTGAAGGGAGGGCTCACCTCTCATCACCAGAGAGGTTGTAGGGAGTGCGCAGCCCTCATCAACGGGATTAGTGCCCTCACCAGAGAGGTTGAAGGGAGGGCTCACCCCTCATCACCAGAGAGGTTGAAGGGAGCACCCTGGTCCCTTCATCTCTTTTGCATGTGAGGACACAGCCCTCATTCCTGATGCCCCTTCCTCCATCTGAAGACCCAGCAAGAGACACCATCTTGGAAGTAGAGAGTGAGTTCTCGCGAGAGACTTGATGGTGAACTTCCCAGCCTCCAGAGTGGTGAGGAGTGTCTCTTGTCTATCAATTACCTGGTCTGTGATATTCTGCTGTAACACCAGGAACAGATGAAGACAGTCACCAACTGAGGTTTTTCTTTGGTTTAATTTTTGGACCTTAGATGCATCAAACTAAGCCAATTATAATCTTTGGTTTATGACAAAGAATCATCATTGGTCCTTACATAGTCCTCTTTTCCTTTCATTATTTATTTTTATTATATAACGAACACTATTAACCCAAGAACAACTCACCCAAGAATTAAATATTTATAAAGGATGTATATTTCTTCCTATGTGCTCATCTACTATCCCATTTCCTGGCCTGCCTCTTATTATTTTTATTTATCTATCTAGCTCTCTGATTATTCATTCATTTATTTATTTCAGTGACAGGGTCTCACTCTGTTGGTCAGGCTGGAGTGCAGGAGTACAATCATAGCTCACTGTAACCCTGAACTCCTGGGCTCAAGATTACAGTAAGACTCAAGGATTACAAAAGTGATCCATGTAACCTAAAATATTTGTACCCCTTTAATATTTTGAAAAAAATTTTTAAAGTGCTGAGATTATAGGTATGAGCCACCGCACCCAGCTGCTGCTTGGCACTTAAGTTAATGTCTTGAATTTTATGTTTCTCATTCTTAACTTTTTTTCTGTTTGTTTTTGGGTTACTATCCTGTGTATTTATATTCCTAATCAATATATCGTTTACTTTTGCTTGTCATTTAACACTGCAAGCTCAGATTCATCCAAGTTGTTGAATATGGCCAGAGTAAATTTATTTTCACTGTAATAATATGCTATTCCATTGGGTGAATATACCACAGTTTATTTGTCTATTATCTTATCAAAAAACATTTGGAGATTTTTTTCTTTTTCTTCCCTGTATAGAACAGGAATTCTATGAACATTCTTTTTTTTTTTTTATTAAATCATAGCTGTGTACATTAATGTGATCATGGGGCACCATACACTAGTTTCATAGACCGTTTGACACATTTTCATCACACTGAACATTCTTATATATTATCTGAGTTGACACGTGCTAAAGATTCCCTTGGATATTTACCTATAAAGGTAATTTCAAATATACAGATACTCAGACAGAATACTGTCAAATGATTTTCCAAAGCGATTATGCTAACTTAAGTTCTTGCTGGCTGTATATAGGTGATCCCACTGTTCATGTCATCTCTAATCCTGGAAACTGTCTGACTTCTCCATTTTATAACCACATGGGTATAAAGTGGTGTTTAATTGTGCACACACAGTACAATCCCTGGAGGTTTAACATCTTTTCATATATCATTAGCCATATCTGGTTCTTCTTCTGGGAAATACATTTTTCTGGGTTTTGCTCATTTTTCATTTGTCTTTTTCCTATTAGTATTTAGGAATTCTTTATTATTCTTGAGTAATCTTTTTTTTTTTTTTTCCGTGTGTGTTTTAATCATGTTTTCAGTATTTCTTTTTTTTTTTCTTTTTTTTGCAATTTTTGGCCAGGGCTGGGTTTGAACCTTCCACCTCCGGCATATGGGGCTGGCGCCCTACTCTTTTGAGCCACAGGCACTGCCGTATTCTTGAGTAATCTTTATTGGTTATTTGTGGTATGACTATCCTTTCTTTCTCATCTCTTCCACTCAGAAAAAGATGTATATTCTAAATATATATTAAGGAAGAGTCTGGATGAAGATGACCAAAGACTCAGAGCTCAAAGTCTACCCTGGACATTCCTGACCAAACTCAGACTTCGGGAGATGAACCATAGAAAGGCATTCTGTCCTGGAGTTGCTGCTGGTGGCACTAGCAGAGGGGACATTGAAGTGAGGTGAGTCCTGGCAAAAGTGTGGGGGCGGGGAGGAGGGCGTGCCAGCAATGGTTAGAACGGGCAGGATGCTCTCACCAAAGGAAGGAAGAGGCTGACTGGGAGTTAAAGGAGCAAGGCTACCTTGGGTTGGCTTCTTTTTAGTTTTGTGTCCATTTTTTGGAAAAACTTTAATTTTTAGAAGGCTTTTAGATCTACAGAAAAATTGGGAAGCTAATACAGAGAGTTTCTTATACTCCACTCCCAGGTTCTTCATTATTATTTGTTGGAATTCATGAACCAATACTGAAGCATTATTATCAGCTAAAGTCCGTCAGCTGCTCAGATTTCCTTACCTTATACCCTTTTCTGTCCCCATCCAGGCTCCCGTGTTGTGTTTAGCTATCCTGTCCCTTTAGGCTCCTCTTAGTTGTGACAGCTTCTCCCATGTTCCTTGTTTCTGATGACCTCGACAGTTTTGAGGAGTCCTGGTCGGGTATTTCACAGGATGCCCCAATATTGTAATTTGTCTGGTATTTGTCTCACAATTAGACTGGGGTGGTAGGTTTTTGAGAGGAAGATGGCAGAGGCAAAATGTTGCTTTCACTGCATCATATTAAGGGGTATTATTTTCCCAGGGCCTCAGTAACAAAACACTACAAACTGGAATTGTTGAAATAAGAAATTAATTCTCTCACAGTTCTGAAGACAAGAAGTCCAAACTCAAGGTGCCAATGGGGCTGTGCCCTCTGCTAACCCTTCAGGGGACGTCCTCCTTCGCATCCTCTAGCTTCAGGCGGCCCCAGCCCAGACTCTGCCTCCGTCCTCACACGCACGTGCCTCCCTCCCTGTGCCAGACGCTTTCCTCTTAACTGACGCCAGCTGTGCTGGAGTGAGGGCCCACCTCTAGGCTCACTAGAGAGAACTATTCGGAAGGAAATAAGAGCAAAGGAAGAAACAAAGATTGGAGGTCTTGCTTTATATGGGGTGGTGAGGGAAACCATCTCTTAGAAAGTGACACTGGAACACACATGAAAAGCAGCCAGGCATCTGGCATCTGGAGGAACATGATTCTAGGCAGAAGAGGGCAAGTGCAAAGAAAGGAGGGGAGGGAGAGGGGAGGAAATCAAGTCAGAGGGAATACTCTGGCCGGCCGGACTATGCGGGCCTGGGAGGCCTTGGTCTTGGGTTTTGAGCAAAGAAGTGAAGTAATCTGATTTCCATTTTTAAGGTCACACTGTTACTCCCTTGAAATCGGTGGATAATGAAATGAGAGGGTGAGGGGAGATGTAGGCAGGCCACAGGAGCAAGGTTCAAGTTCCTAGAGGTACAGAGATGAGAAGAGATTGGATTGGAGACATTTCTGAATGTAGAGACAACAGGATTGCAAAGAGCAGGAAGCGAGGTGTGAGGGAAGGAGGCTCAGAACTGACGGAGCCTCCATGAGGGCTGTGTACTTGTGCAGCCAGCCCCTACCCCAGGAGGTGGGTTTCCCCAAACCACTTCTACCTTCATAGCATCTGAGAAGGGACAGAAACACCCCTGATGAGATGAGAGTTTACTTACTCTCTTTATTCTTTTTCTACTTTTGTTTTTGAGACAAAGTCTTATTATGTAGCCCTCAGTAGAGTGCAGCATCATCACAGCTCACAGCAACCTTAACTCTTGGGCTTAAGTGATTCTCTTGCCTCAGCCTCCCAAGTAGCTGGGACTATAGGTGCCCACCACAATGCCCGGCTATTTTGTTGTTGTTATTGTTGTCATTGTTGTTGAGCAGGCCCGGGCCAGGTGTGAACCCACCAGACCTGGTGTATGTGGCTGATGCCCTAGCCACTGAGCTACAGGCACCATGCCTCTTTATTCTTATTACAAATGTCTTATTTTAGAAATGTTTAGAAACTTCCCTGTCTGTTTTATAAAATTTGGAAAATACAGAAGGAATAGAGAAGAAAAATAAAAACAACCACCTTTCCACCACCAAGCAAGGGCACACCGCTGTTGATCCCCAAGGAGGCTCCTCTAGGTTTTTACGCACATACACTCACATACAGGACTGCATTTCAAAAACTAATACCAGACTCATACTATACATTCTCCTTTCATTTCCTTGTCCCCTTCCAACAAGCTGATACCATCTTTATTTCATCATTACTTATCTCTGCATTATTACTCTGCTTGGGTTGCCATAGCAAAATACCACAGGCTGGGAGGCTTAAAACACAGAAATTTATTTTCTCATAGTTCTGGAGGCGGGAAGTCCAAGATCAAGGTGTTGTCAGCATTGTAAATGGAGCTTTTTTGCTGTGTCCTCACATGGCCTTGCCCCGGTGCACAAGGGGAGAAAGAGAGAGAGAGAAAGAACTCTGTTGTCTCTCTGTCCTTTTAAGGCCACCAATCCCATCAGATGAGAGCCGTTCTCAGTCTGTCTAGTGTTACTAACAGGAGTACCTGAGGCTGGGCAATTCACAAAGGAAAGGGGTTTATCATACAAGAAGTGTGGAGCCAGCACCTGCTTCTGGTGAGGGATGTAGGAAGCTTCTACTCAGGGCAGAAGAGGAAGGGGAGGTGGCATGTCACATGGCCAGAGAGATGGAGGGTGTGGCATGTCACATGGCCAAAGAGGAGGGAGGTGCCAGACCCATTTTTTTTAACAGCCAGATCTCTACTAATATAGAACTCACTCACTGCCTGAGGATGGGTCCCCAGACGTTCATGAGGGATCCACCCCTCATGACCCAAACACCTCCTATAAGGCCCCACCTCTGACATTTAGAATCAAATTTCAACATGAGATTTGGAGGGGACAATATGCAAAATACATAGTATATCATGGTCTCACCTTTATGATCGCATTTAACATTAATTATCTCCCTAGAGATCAAACTTTCACTCTTCACAGATGATATGATTGTATATCTAGAAAACACTAGGGACTCTACTACAAAACTCTTAGAAGTGATCAAGGAATACAGCAACATCTCAGGTTACAAAATCAACATTCATAAATCGGTAGCCTTTAAATATACCAACAATAGTCAAGCTGAAAAAACAATTAAGGACTCTATCCCATTCACAGTACTGCCAAAGAAGATGAAATATTTGGGAGTTTATCTAACAAAGGATGTGAAAGACCGATATAAAGAGAACTATGAAACTCTAAGAAAAGAGATAGCCGAGAGTGTTAATAAATGGAAAAACATACCATGCTCATGGCTGGGAAGAATCAACATTGTTAAAATGTCCATACTACCCAAAGCAATATATAACTACAATGCAATCCCTATTAAAGTTCCACTGTCATACTTTAAAGATCTTGAAAAAACAATACTTTGTTTTATATGGAATCAGAAAAAAACCTCAAATAGCCAAGACATTACTCAAAAATAAAAATAAAGCAGGAGGAATTACTCTACCAGACCTCAGACTATACTACAAATCAATAGTGATCAAAACAGCATGGTATTGGAACAAAAACAGAGAAGTAGATGTCTGGAACAGAATAGAGAACCAAGAGATGAATCCAGCTACTTACCATTATTTAATCTTTGACAAGCCAATTAAAAACATTCAGTGGGGAAAAGATTCCCTATTTAACAAATGGTGCTGGGTGAACTGGCTGGCAACCTGCAGAAGACTGAAACTGGATCCACACCTTTCACCATTAACCAAGATAGACTCTTACAGGATTAAAGATTTAAACTTAAGACATGAAACTATAAAAATACTAGAAGAAAGTGCAGGGAAAACCCTTGAAGAAATTGGGTTGGGCAAGTTTTTTATGAGAAGGACCCCCCGGGCAAATGAAGCAGCTTCAAAAATACACTATTGGGACTTGATCAAACTAAAAAGCTTCTGCACAGCCAAGAACACAGTAAGTAAAGCAAGCAAACAGCCCACAGAATGGGAGAAGATATTTGCAGGTTATGTCTCTGACAAAGGTTTAATAACCAGAATCCACAGGGAACTCAAACACATTAGCAAGAAAAAAAAAACAAGTGATACCATCGCAGGCTGGGCAAGGGATTTGAAGAGAAACTTCTCTGAAGAAGACAGGCGCAGCCTTCAGACATATGAAAAAATGCTCATCATCTTTAATCATCAGAGAAATGCAAATCAAAACTACTTGGCGATATCATCTAACTCCAGTGAGACTAGCCTATATCACAAAATCCCAAGACCAGAGATGTTGGCGTGGATATGGAGAAAACGGAACACTTTTGCACTGCTGGTGGGAATGCAAATTAATACATTCCTTTTGGAAAGATATATGGAGAACACTTAAAGATCTAAAAATAGATCTGCCATTCAATCCTGTAATTCCTCTGCTGGGCATATACCCAGAAGACCAAAAATCACATCACAACAAAGATATTTGTACCAGAATGTTTATTGTAGCCCTATTCATAATTGCTAAGTCATGGAAAAAGCCCAAGTGCCCATGGATCCACGAATGGATTAATAAATTGTGGTATATGTACACCATGGAATACTATGCAGCCTTGAAGAAAGATGGAGACTTTACCTCTTTCATGTTTATATGGATGGAGCTGGAACATATTCTTCTCAGTAAAGTATCTCGAGAATGGAATAAAAAGTATCCAATGTACTCACCCCTACTATGAAACTAGTTTAGGACCTTGCATGAAAGCTATAACCCAGTTACAACCTAAGAATAGGGGGAAGGGGGAAAGGGTGGGGAGGGAGGGGTGAAATGGGTAGAGGGAGGGGTATTGAAAGGATCACACCTGTGGTGCATCTTACAAGGGTATAAATAAAAGAATAAAAAAAAAAAATTAAATGGCTTATGAAGTGAGTGTATGATGCCCCATAATCATATCATTGTATACAGTTATGATTTAATAAAAAAAAAAAAAATTAATTATCTCCCTAAAAGTGCTGTCTCTAAAGATAGCCATGTTGGGCATTTGCGTTTCAACATATGAATGGGGGGGGCACGGTTTAATTCATAATACCCACCTGAAGGTATTCTTATGATTTTTAAAACAAACATTAATTTGAAAATCATTCTGCTCTTATTGATCACTTTAAAATATGAAACCTATATAATGTCGCTGTGGTTTAAATATGTCTCCTCCAAAAGTCAAGTTAAAATTTAATCCCCTAGACAGAGCTTTCAAAAGTGTCTTTGATTCTTCCTTCAAAAAAGTCCCCAGATTCTTCTACTATTTGATCTTCAAATGTAAGAATCTTGTTTTAAAACACAAATGTGGCCTCTCCTATTTTTTCCTAAATCATAAATTCACATAAAAACACTTTATCTTTAAAATGAGAAATTAAGGAAATTTTTTTTGACTCTATATTCTATTAAACTGTGATGCTGGCTTCTCCAGCCCACCAGCACTTACATGTCAGGCGTCGGGTTCCCCGATTCCTCCTTTACTCTGCAATAGGAGCATTTTCTGATAACTAAAGCTAAATAGAAGCCCCATGATCAGCCCTGTCATAGAACCTTCCACATGAGCAGATCTTAGAACTAGAAACAAGACCACAAAGTTACATTCTGACTCCGCCACCACAGGAAGCCAGTGAGGAGTTTCCCAATAAATATGTGTTTCTTTACTGGTATTTATTATTGTATTCTTACATAAGAGGAATCCTATGCCTGAGTCCTGGTAAAGAAAAGTGATGTTTGCAGAGCCAACAAAATTCTCTAGAAGCTCTGCTACCTGTTTCCCCCAAAATAAGACAGTGTCTTATTTTAAGGTGTGCTCCCAAAGATGCGCTAGGTCTTATTTTCAGGGGACGTCTTATCTTTCCTGTAAGTAGGTCTTATTTTCGGAGGATGTCTTATTTTCAGGGAAACAGGGTAGATGGAAGCTTCCCTTTTCCTCAGGGATTTGGGAGAACTGATTATTTGCTCAGATGACCTTAAACTTTCAAGATGCAAAGACACTAAGTCCAGAGCCTTGGTGGGACTATTGGATAAGTCGCATCCAGGTAACATTGTTTAACAGGTACCTAGGTTCCTGGAATCTATCAGAATAATCAGAAAAATATTTGAACTAGTCAATTATATTTTCTAAAGAAAAAATGGCTTTTGTAGAAAGGCAACATTCTTTATACTTAGCCCAGAAGTACAGCCTATGGAATTACACAGATCTGAGTGGCAGGCAACCTTGGTTTTTGACTAAATTATTCATTCTCTCAAAGTCTCGGTTCTCTCCTCTGTAAAATGGGAAGTTTTGATGATGACCTGAGAACATACTTATAAAGTGCTTAGATGCTATTATTGTTGTTATTATTATAACAACAATATAATTATCATCTTCCTGCCATTGTTCCCATGAATCTATGCTGAGTAATTTCTGCTGAGGCTGGCTGGTGTTCTAGCACCTTCAAGATCAGTAGGCCAACATAGTATTGCTGTATCTTTTAGTCTTTCTATAGCCAGTCTTCTCTTTCTTTCTTTTTTGTTTCTTTGTTTTTGAGACAGAGTCTCACTTTGTCTCCCTCAGTAGAGTCCCATGACATCACAGCTCACAGCAACCTCAAACTCTTGGGCTCAAGTGATTCTCTTGCCTCAGCCTCCCAAGTAGCTGGGACCACAGGCACCTGCCACAACACCCAGCTATTTTTAGAGAAGGGGTCTCACTCTGCCTCAGGTGGTCTCCAACCAGTGAGCTCAGGCAATCTACCCACCCCGGCCTCTCAGAGTGCCGGGATTACAGGCCATGAGCCACCACTTTGGGCCCAATCCTCTCTCTTTTTTTTTTTCTTTCTTCTCTTCCTCCCTCCCTCCCTTCCTTCCTACCTTCCTTCCTTTCCTCCTTTCTTTTTTTTTTTTTGCCTTTTTTTTTATTGTTGGGGATTCATTGAGGGTACAATAAGCCAGGTTACATTGATTGCAATTGTTAGGTAAAGTCCCTCTTCCAATCATGTCTTGCCCCCATAAAGTGTGACACACACCAAAGCCCCACCCCCCTCCCTCCGTCCCTCTTTCTGCTTTTCCTCCCCCCCATAACCTTAATTGTCATTAATTGTCCTCATATCAAAATGGAATACATAGGATTCATGCTTCTCCATTCTTGTGATGCTTTACTAAGAATAATGTCTTCCACTTCCATCCAGGTTAATACAAAGGATGTAAAGTCTCCATTTTTTTTAATGGCTGAATAGTATTCCATGGTATACATATACCACAGCTTGTTAATCCATTCCTGGGTTGGTGGGCATTTAGGCTGTTTCCACATTTTGGCGATCGTAAATTGAGCTGCAATAAACAGTCTAGTACAAGTGTCCTTATGATAAAAGGATTTTTTTCCTTCTGGGTAGATGCCAAGTAATGGGATTGCAGGATCAAATGGGAGGTCTAGCTTGAGTGCTTTGAGGTTTCTCCATACTTCCTTCCAGAAAGGTTGTACTAGTTTGCAGTCCCACCAGCAGTGTAAAAGTGTTCCCTTCTCTCCACATCCACACCAGCATCTGCAGTTTTGAGATTTTGTGATGTGGGCCATTCTCACTGGGGTTAGATGATATCTCAGGGTTGTTTTGATTTGCATTTCTCTAATAAATGATGAACATTTTTTCATATGTTTGTTAGCCATTCGTCTGTCATCTTTAGAGAAGGTTCTATTCATGTCTCTTGCCCATTGATATATGAGATTGTTGGCTTTTTTCATGTGGATTAATTTGAGTTGTCTATAGATCCTAGTTATCAAGCTTTTGTCTGATTGAAAATATGCAAATATCTTTCCCATTGTGTAGGTTGTCTCTTTGCTTTGGTTGTTGTCTCCTTGGCTGTACAGAAGCTTTTTAGTTTAATAAAGTCCCATTTGTTTATTTTTGTTGTTGTTACAATTGCCATGGCAGTCTTCTTCATGAAGTCTTTTCCCAGGCCAATATCTTCCAGTGTTTTTCCTATGCTTTCTTTGAGGATTTTTATTGTTTCATGCCTTAAATTTAAGTCCTTTATCCATCTTGAATTAATTTTTGTGAGTGGGGAAAGGTGTGGGTCCAGTTTCAGTCTTTTACATGTAGACATCCAGTTCTCCCAACACCATTTATTGAATAGGGAGTCTTTGCCCCAAGGTATGTTCTTGTTGGTTTATCGAAGATTAGGTGGTTATAAGATGTTAGTTTCATTTCTTGGTTTTCAATTCGATTCCACGTGTCTATGTCTCTGTTTTTGTGCCAGTACCATGCTGTCTTGACCGCTATGGCTTTGTAGTATAGACTAAAATCTGGTATGCTGATGCCCCCAGCTTTATTTTTATTACTAAGAACTGCCTTAGCTATATGGGGTTTTTTCTGGTTCTATACAAAACGCAGAATCATTTTTTCCAAATCTTGAAAGTACGATGTTGGTATTTTGATAGGAATGGCATTGAATAGGTAGATTGCTTTGGGAAGTATAGACATTTTAACAATGTTGATTCTTCCCATCCATGAGCATGGTTTGTTCTTCCATTTGTTAATATCCTCTGCTATTTCCTTTCTGAGGATTTCATAATTTTCTTTATAGAGGTCCTTCATCTCCTTCGTTAGGTATATTCCTAGGTATTTCATTTTCTTTGAAACTATGGTGAAGGGAGTTGTGTCCTTAATTAGCTTCTCATCTTGATTGTTATTGGCATATACAAAGGCTACTGACTTGTGGACATTGATTTTATATCCCGAAACATTACTGTATTTTTGGATGACTTCTAGGAGTCTTGTGGTTGAGTCTTTGGGGTTCTCTAAGTATAAGATCATGTCGTCAGCAAAGAGGGAGAGTTTGACCTCCTCTGCTCCCATCTGGATTCCCTTTATTTCCTTGTCTTGCCTAATTGTATTGGCTAGAACTTCCAGCACTATGTTGAATAGTAAAGGTGACAGAGGACAACCTTGTCTGGTTCCAGTTCTAAGAGGAAAAGCTTTCAGTTTTACTCCATTCAGTAAAATATTAGCTGTGGGTTTGTCATAGATAGCTTCAATCAGTTTCAGAAATGTGCCACCTATGCCTATACTCTTCAGTGTTCTAATTAGAAAAGGATGCTGGATTTTATCAAATGCTTTTTCTGCATCTATTGAGAGGGTCGTATGATCTTTATTTTTGCCTCTGTTAATATGGTGGATAATGTTTATGGATTTGTGTATGTTAAACCAGCCTTGCATCCCTGGGATGACCTTTCCTCCTTTCTTTCTTTTTTTGACAGAGTCTGACTTTGTCACCCTCAGTAGAGTGCCATGGCATCATAGCAACCTCAAATTCTTGGGTTCAGCCACCTGAGTAGCTGGGACTATAGGCACCCATGACAATGCCCAGCTAGTTTTTCTATTTTTAGTAGAGGTGGGGTCTTTCTCTTGCTCAGGCTGGTCTTGAACTCCTGAGCTCAAGAGATCCTCCCGCCTTGGCCTCCCAGAAGGTAGGATTATAGGCTTGAGCCATGACACCTGGCCAGCCATTTTTTTTTTATTATTATTATCCCTTCTTAGCTCACATCCTTCTTGGCTATCCCTTCTTAGCTCACATCCTTCTTGGCTGACCCCAGCAACTCACCCAGGCCCTCTAGTTGGGCCTCCATGGCCAGACAAGAGTCTCTGAGTTTGGAAGCTTAGTCCTTTGTGAGGATTAAACTGGGTGGAGAATGGAGACTGTTTGCACGGAGACATCTAAACCCCACAGAGAAATCTTCTTTAAGATTGAGAAAGGGAGAGGACGTGTAGTTTTCTTTCTTTCTTTTTTTTTAAGAGACAGGGTTGCTCTGTTGCCTGGTCTAGAGTGCACTAGCATGAACATAGCTCACTGTAACTTTGAACTCCAAGGCTCAAGTGCTCCTCCTGCCTCAGCCTCCCAAGAATCTGACACTAGAGGCATGCACCACCACTCCCAACTAATTATTTATTATTTTTTGTAAAGACAGGATCTTGCAATGTTCCCACCAGGTTAGTCTGGAACTCCTGACCTCAGGTAAGCCTCCTGCCTGGGTTTTCCAAAGTCCTGGGATTATAGGTATGAGCCACCACCCCCAGCCTGGAGTTTTCTTGAGTGGCAGAGACCTAGGATAACAGTATACTAAATGCTCAGGTTTGGACACCTCCTTAAAACATCTCTAGCTTCAGAAAATACCATATGCTTTGGGACAATGCTGCTTCTCAGAAGTGCAAAAGCAGACTAAAAACCAGAAGATCCTCATGGTAGGCCAAAAAATGGCTCCTCAGTAAAAACCCGCATCAAATCCCTGGAACATGAGGATGTTATCTTATTTGGAAAAAGAGCCTTTGCAGATGTGGTTAAGTCAAGGACCTTAAGATGAGTGATAACCCTCAATTATCTCAGTGAGTCCTAACTTCCATTGTAAATAACCTTATAATAGAAATGAAGACAGAAAAAGGGAAACGACGTGGAGGAGAAAGTGAGGGGAAGATTGAGAAACAGACTGGAGAGCTACAAACCATAGAACGTCAAGAAATGCAGACAACCCCCAGGAGCCAGAGGAGGCAGGGAGACGTGAAGCCCGCCAGCACCGTGGTGGAGGCTGCCGGCTGTGGAATGTGAGGGAATAAAGTTCCGTTGTCTTAAGCCACGAAGTCGCCACTAATTTGTGACAGCAGGTGCAAGAAAGTAATAAAAAAAATTCCTCCTTCAAATTTTCTGGGATTCTACTATGAAACCAATTTATAGCTTTCATATGAAAGGTATAACCCAACTATAGCCTAAGAAGAAGGGGAAAGAGGAGAGGGAGAGGAAGGGAGGGGGGAGGAGAGGGAGGGACGGTAATTGGTGGGACCACAACTATGGTGCATTTTACAAGGCTACATGTTAAATTTACTAAGTGTAGAGTATAAATGTCTTAACACAATAACTAAGAAAATGCGGCAAAGGCTATGTTAACCAGTGTGATGAAAATATTTCAAAAGATATATAAAACCAGCACATTGTACCCCATGATTGCATTAATGTACACAGCTATGATTTAAAAAAAATTTTTTTTTCTGGAATTATACGTCTTAATACCGCCCCCCCACCCCCGCAACAACTCCTAAATGATCTTCAGAAAGAGTAGACCTTCCTCTCCTTAACCCCAGCCACACTTTTGTCCCATCCTTTCCTCTCAAAAAGACATGATTGAGATTAAATGATTCAAAATTCTGCTAAGTGGGACTTAGAGCTAAATCTAATTTTTTAAAATAAAGCTGAGTGCTTTTTCTTGCACCTAATTACTGTAGAATCAATCCTGACCCACCAATTCTGGGAACCACAAACTCCCTGCCAGGCGTCTTCCCTCCTCTCACTGTCCTTGCCACCATGGCTGCCAGGAATTCCGGGGGCCAGGCCTATAGAAGTAACAGGGCATGCTCTCTTTGTCCTGTCCCAGGATTAAGGCGGCCTATCCCTTCTCAGAGGACCCCATGTCTTCAGAAAGTCAAGACTAGCTCATCAGCCAGCTCAAGCCTGTAATCCCAGCACTTGGAAGGCCAAAGCAGGTGGATTGCCTGAGCTCACAGGTTCAAGATCAGCCTAAGCCAGAGCAAGACCTCATCTCTAAAAATAGCTGGGTGTTGTGGCCAGCTCATGTAGTCCCAACTATTCAGGAGGCTGAGGCAAGAGAATCTCTTGAGCCCAACAGTTTGAGGTTGCTGTGAGCTATGACACCCCGGCACTCTACCAAGAGCAACAAAGTAAGACTGTGTCTCAAAAAAAAAAAAAAAGTCTAGCTCATCCTCCCCCAAAGGGTAAGGCTTTAGGTAGGTGTGTGTGTCAGAAAAGCGTACGCGTCCATTCCTTCTTGATTGCAAATTCTCAAAGAATATAATCCCACAACCACGTTCCTCTCCAATCCCGTACCATCTGGAGTCAGCACTGGGAATTTAGATTCTTGTGCCATGATGCAAACTCTGAGCAAAACCTTCCTAATTTACACATTTATCCCATCCCACCCACACCCTCCCCAGTGATCTCTCAGCATTGAGGCAGTGCATCAGGATTCACAACTAGGTTCACTGAGTGGGTTTGCTCCACTGCATCAGGATTCACAACTAGGTTCACTGAGCGGGTTTCCTCCAATGCATCGGGATTCACAACTAGGTTCACTGAGCGGGTTTCCTCCACTGCATCGGGATTCACAACTAGGTTCACTGAGCGGGTTTCCTCCACTGCATCAGGATTCACAACTAGGTTCACTGAGTGGGTTTCCTCCACTGCATCGGGATTCACAACTAGGTTCACTGAGCGGGTTTCCTCCAATGCATCGGGATTCACAACTAGGTTCACTGAGCGGGTTTCCTCCAATGCATCGGGATTCACAACTAGGTTCACTGAGCGGGTTTCCTCCACTGCATCGGGATTCACAACTAGGTTCACTGAGCGGGTTTCCTCCACTGCATCAGGATTCACAACTAGATTCACTGAGCTGGTGAATCCTCACTTGTTATTTACTGTCAACAGACACAAAAGCCCCTCCTCTTTTGTGATCTCCCTGGAGTTGGGGACCCCGCTGAGTTTAGTACCACCTGTTTCTACTCTGCTGTGACTGTATCCAAGTATTTTCTTATAACCTCAAGTCAGCCCAGCCAGAAGGCCATCCTTGGCAGCAGCCTCATCAAACTCGGCTGAAATTCCATTTCTCATTTTAATTCCTTTGACCCGAGTGGCTGCTCTCTCACTCATCATATCTAACTGGCTTCTTCCTGATGGGAAAACCAGCACGAAAGTCCAAGCCCTGCTCCCTCGCAAGAGCTCTTACTTTAAGCCTACTAGGACATCAGAAGACTTTTAAATAGTGTTCTATGCATCGACAGAGCTTTAACTCTTTCACTACAAAGTGATATTGAAAAAAAAACAAAGATCTTAGTAAAGCATCACAAGAATGGAGATGCAAGAATCCAATGTACTCAATTTGTAGATGAGCTAATAGAACCGGGGGTGGGGAAATGAGCAAATGGGGAGACGGGAGGATGGAGGGGGATGGGGGTCACAGTGTATGGCACACCTCTTTGGTGTGAGACACAATTATAAGAGGGGCTTTATCTAACAAATGCAATCAATGTAACCTAATTCTTCATACCCTCAATGAATCCCAAACAATAAAAAAAAAAAGGACAATTTGAACTGTTACACTTTTTCTCCCTCCCTCCTGACCAGGAAGGTTGCATGTAGAGGCCTCTAGAGGACCAAGGCAGCTATTTTTCTTGATGAGTAACAAGCACCATTTACACACACCTGTGTACAGTAGAGTTTGCTGGGACTTCGGGAGTTAGGGCAGGAGTTTACACTGTAAACCAGTTTAGTGGATAATCTGGAGTAGAATTTTAGACACGCCTGTTCTTCTGAACTCTTAGCTTGACCCATCATTAGTGATCTTTTTTTTTTTTGAGACAGAGTCTCAAGCCATCACGCTGGGTAGAGTGCCGTAGCATCACAGCTCACAGCAACCTCCAACTCTTGGGCTTAAGCGATCCTCTTGCTTCAGCCTCCCAAGTAGCTGGGACTATAGGCACCTGCCACAACGCCCAACTATTTTTTGGTTAGAGTTGTCATTGTTGTTTGGCGGGCCGGGCTGGATTTGAACCTGCCAGCTCCAGTGTATGTGGCTGGCGCCTTAGCCGCTTGAGCTACAGGCACTGAGCCATTAGTGATCTTTTTTATTTAGCCTCCAGCATTCTGTCATTTTTGAGTCACTTATTTCTTCTGTCTCCTTTCTAAATACCGGCACTGATGGCAGCCACTGTTACCCTAAATAACCAGCTCACACAGGGCGCACCTGGAGAGGCCCCACAGGGCCAGCTGAGTTCATGTGCAGCCATCTGGAGTTGTTTAGTCACATCCAAGGCCTTCTGTTATGATAAAGTTAGGAGACCAGACACTCCAAGCAAGGACCATGGTGCTGGGGCAGCCTCCCAGGAAAATGCAAGGATGGGAGGCTAGGGACAGGCCTTGTGACAGTAACTCACAAACCTCCCATGTTCTGGGAGGATCACGAGGTGTTCTGCCAAGACCGGGTGGGGCACCCAGCCTGCGTGGCCTCTGTGCAGCAACAATACACCTGCTCCCCTGACGGCTCCACTAGTGATATCTGCAGTCCCTTCCTCCCCCACCCCAACTCCAGACCTGGAGTACTGACTATAAATTTAGTCTAGAGTAGGAAGGCTTTGAAGACAGGGTTATATTGTGCAACCTTGTATGTGACCTACCAGGAGGAATCTGTTTAATGTATACTATGGTGAGTCATAACTTTACTGATGCTGCTTTTACTGTGAGAGTACAAAAGTAACAAAGGGAAAAAGGAGAGCAGAGCAGCTCTTTGAGGAGGAACCCTCCCTGTTCTCTAGAATTACTGACTTATGTAGAACTGTTGATCTCTCAGCCACTTCTCCATTGATTGGCTTGGGCGAGAGGCAGGCAGTCTCCTTGGTCCGGCAAGAGCGCTGGCTCTCTGAGACTCTTGCTCAGAGAAAACATCTCTGCATCTCTCTCTGTGCCATCAGGCCCTACTCTGAGGCACTACAAGACCCTCCATTCACAGGCCAAATGGTTTATCTGGCTGCTTTACTAAATCAGTTTCCTCCCCTGAAAGGAATTCTGCCCCCAGATCGTGAATATTTTTATCATCATTTCATTTTGATCACAGGGACTTCTTATGCTTTTATATTTGTGGAATAAAGAGTTTCCTTCTCCCAGATTTTATCACTTCCTTTTTTTTTGTTTTTTTTTTAAACCAGAGATGAGAACCCTAAATGCTTGTGATTGACAATAAGCAGGAAAGCAAAGAGCTCAGATCTAAGCTGTGAGGCACGGGAATGATACTAGAAAATGGAATTTCTGCTGTCATCACTGTGAACTCTGCTCATCAGGGTCCCCCTGATGGGCCCTGTTTTGCAAGGAAGACTGGCACCCGACGGCTGGGTCCCCCACTGTCTCACCCACAATGGCAGAGGGCAGAGAGAGTCCCACTGAGCATTGAGAATCTCAGGAAGAAAGCAAGGGGGGAAAGATGGAAGGATGTGTGCCTGGTCTTCTTCTCTGCACTCAGAGTCCGGGGAAGTGTCTGCAGAATCACTACATCGTGATCGCCTGCCGGCTGCCAGATGACAGCACAGAAGGTCACGGACAGCCAGCGTGCTGGGAATAGCCATGAATTTTGAAGAAGAGTGCCTTGGGCTGGGAGTGGTAGGCTTACCCATAAGACATCAGGACACCATAAAGCTGCAGGGATTAACTTACAATGTGACCAAGTCCCTTAGAACCTGTCTCAGGAAGATCTGCCAGAGGGCAGGTTAAAGGCAGTAACAAAGCAGAAAAAAGTCAGTAAATCAAGCAGAAGAGACACAGAGGAAAACGAAGTGTGACCCAAGAAAGGGGACAGAAAACCAGGCAAGGGGTGAGAGAACAGGAACCCCAAGGAGGGGAAGCAGATGGAGCCCCAGAATGGCAGTGAGTGGAGACCCCAGGGTGGCAGCCAGGCAGCCCATCCACCTGGGAAGACGGTGGATGTCCCCGGGAGGGACTTCTTCAAGATCAAGTGCATAGAATGACTGATGGGGATAAATGCTTCAGAAGGAGAGTTAAACAACTGTCTGCAAAATATGAGATTGGGTTACTAAAAAAAATACTTAGAAAAATAAACAGATGAACAAAAAGCACTCAAAACAATGGCTAACTGCAGGGGAAAGGTTTCTAGAAAAGGCAAAATCATTGTATTTCCAATGTGGCTTGGCTGTAAATAGTATACATTTAAAGAGTCATAATATTGTGATGCTGAATTCTGATCTAACTAAAATTACGTTGAAAGAAGGACAGAAGTACGGTGCAGACGTGTGGGACTCGCCTCTGGCTCCTGCTGGGTCCATTTCTGACTCTCAACAAAAGTTCTTCGAAAACTTATCTTGGCATGAGGTCCCCACTTCCTCATGTCTCTCTCTCTCTCTTTTTTTTTTTTTTTTATAAAATTTCATTCTATTTTCAGGAGTAACCATTATTTGTTTATTTTGTTTACTCATTTGTTTATCCATGTGTTCATTAATTCAGGGAACAGTTGGTGAGCACCTACTAAGTGCTGGGCACTTACAAGAGGGTGATATGTTGTGTAGATAAGTTAAGCAGGGTGACCACAAGTGCTAGCAGAAGAGGGGTGCAGTTTCTTTTATTAAATCAGAGCTGTGTACATTAATGCACTTATGGGGTACACTGTGCTGGTTTTATATACAATTTGAAATACAACAAACTGGTTAACATAGCCTTCACTTCACTTTCTTAATTATTGTGTTAAGACATTTATACTCCACACTCAGTAGATTGGACATGTACCTTTGTAAAATGCACCATAGGTGTGGTCCGACCAATTACCCTCCCTCCACCCAACCTCCCCCCTCCCCTTCCTCTTTCCCTTTATCTTGGGCTGTGAATGGATTAATAAATTGTGGTGTATGTACACCATGGAACACTATGCAGCCTTAAAAAAGATGGAGACTTTACCTCTTTTAAGTTTACATGGATGGAGCTGGAACATATTCTTCTTAGTAAAGTATCTCAAGAATGGAAGAAAAAATATCCAGTGTACTCAGCCCTACTATGAAACCAATATATAATCACCCACACTTCCATATGAAAGCTATAGCCCAACTACCTGTGCCACTCTTAATAAAAGATATTAGTTAATATCATTAAGAACAGCATATTGCAAGGGTACAAGTCAAATCTATCAAGTACAGAACATAAATGTCTTAACACATCAATTAAGTAAATGAGTGAAAGCTATGTTAATTAGTTGGATGTAAGTGCTCCAATTTGTACAAAAAATCGACACATCGAACCCCATAAAGGCATAAATGTATTCATGATCTATGTGTATATGACTTAATAAAAAGAAAAAAAAGTCCATATTCATTAGTTTTACCAACACATTCTACTGATATTTTTGTTTAACAGTCTTGTTAAACTCCTATTCTGGGTTTACTTTTGTTCTTGGTAAAGAGATTCTTAGTAATTCTTCTGGCAAAGAACTGTGAGTGATAAACTCTTAGCCTGTAATGTGGACAAGTGTTCTGGTTACATTCCTCCTTCCTGAGAGTTTAATTGTGTGTAGATTTCCCGGGGGCAGTCATGTGCTCATGGAAGTCTACTGTCAGCCTCGCATTCTTTTTACAGGGACCTGTTTTTTCTCCCTGGTAGCCTCTTAGATTTTCCTCTTTATCCCTGACATTCTGACATCCTGCTAGGGACTAGGGTCTAGGGATGAGTTTATTTGTTTCTGTTTTGCCAGAGACCTGTATTTTCTTTCTTTTTTTTTTTTTTTTTATTGTTGGGGATTCATTGAGGGTACAATAAGCCACGTTACACTGATTGCAATTGTTAGGTAAAGTCCCTCTTGCAATCATGTCTTGCCCCCATAAAGTGTAAAACACACCAAGGCCCCACCCACCTCCCTCCTTCCCTCTTTCTGTCCCCCCCCCCCGTAACCATAATTGTCATTAATTGTCCTCATATCAAAATTGAGTACATAGGATTCATGCTTCTCCATTCTTGTGATGCTTTACTAAGAATAATGTCTTCCACTTCCATCCAGGTTAATACGAAGGATGTAAAGTCTCCATTTTTTTTAATAGCTGAATAGTATTCCATGGTGTACATATACCACAGCTTGTTAATCCATTCCTGGCAGAGACCTGTATTTTCAACTGGAGGATTTGAAGATTTGTGTCTTTGGCAATTCAGGGAAATTCTTCTAATATTGATTTACTGCTGTTTTCTGCTTCTTCCTCCCGTTGAGCACATACTGGGGCCCATTCACCTGTCTTCTCAATGCTGATACCCTTAAATCCATGAGCTGTATTTTGGGTCACTTTCTTGGTAGGATCTAATTCATAAATTCTCTCTTCAGTTGTATCCAGGTGAGTCACAGATTTGTCCGATCTATGTTTAAATTATTATTCAATAGCCATATTTGTCCTTTCTATAGACTATAATTGATTCTTTATTACTATTTTTTAAAAATCTCTGTTTGCGATTTATTTATTCAAGCATATTTCTTAAGCTAAGCATGGTGGCTTATACCTGTAATCTTAGCACTTTGGGAGGCTGAGGCAGGAAGATCACTTGAGGCCAGGAGATGGAGACCAGTCCTGAGCAGCACACTGAGACCCGGTCTCCACAAAAAATAGTACAATTAGCTAGGTGCAGTGGCTTGTCCCTATAGTCCCAGCTACTTGGGAAGCTGAGGCAGAAGGATTACTTGAGCCCAGGAATTTGAGGTTGCAGTAAGCTGTGATTCCTGTAGCCTGGGCCACAGAATGAGACCCTGTCTCAGGAAAGAAAAAAAAAAGAATATTGATTAAGCATTTGCAGAGTGCCAATCACTGTTCTAGGCTCTGAGAGACTCAGCAGTAAAAAAAGTACACAAGCGTACATTCTCCTGAGATAAAATGAAGAAATGAGTAAAATGTATAAGTAAGACAAAGTAAAATAGAGTATACCAGTTACTGGTAAGAGCTATCAAAAAAAATTAAACCAGAGGAAGGGAACAGGGAGTCCTGACTGATCAAGAGACAGAGGAGTCTTTTTTTTTTTTCAGACAGAGTCTCACTTTGTCGCCCTTTGTAGAGTGCTGTAATGTCACAGCTCACAGCAACCTCCAGCTCCTGGGCTTAGGCGATTCTCTTGCTTCAGCCTCCCAAGTAGCTGGGACTACAGGTGCCCGCCACAACAACCGGGTATTTTTTGTTGCAGTTTGTCCAGGGCTGGGTTTGAACCCACCACCCTCGGTATATGGGATCGACACCCTACCCACTGAGCCACAGGCACCGCCCGAGACAGGGAGTCTTTTTGGCCCAGGCTTTTTTGTGGGCACAAGAAGCACAATGGCCTCAGAGCTGGCGACGTAGGTGGGAATCGTGAAGGGAGCAGGGTGGGGGTCTTGCCTGGAGCACCCCTAACTCTGGGGTTTCCTCCTCACTTCTGCTCATGGACAGGCAGAAGCCAATGGAGGCAAAGCACCACAGCTCTGATCTGACAGGTCTTGGCCTAAAAAACAAAAACCAATCACTGGCCAGGTGGGCTGGAGCCACAGACGCCCAAGCAGAGCGTTCAGAGCCTGCACACCTTTTCACTCTTGTTTTTGGTTCTGGATTTTCTTTTGTTGGTTTTACGGGTATTATTACTTCCTTTATATCTCTGAGGAATCAGATATACTTAAGTTCATTTCAGATGTTTGTTCTATTACTTGAAGTGCTTTAGGAATTAATTTTTCCATTAATCAGCTTGTTTCTTTTTTGTGGTATTTGTTTATCGTGCTTTGAAATTTTACTACACAGACTCACCTTCAGTAGGAGAGGAGGCCAGAGCAAGCAAGTTTCCTCTCCCGCGCTCCGGTCTGGTTCTATGTAAGAGCATCGCCTCCTGTTCATAGCAGCACTTACAGGGCCCTCACCCCTGTCCCTGGCAATACCGAGACCCAATGTGGCAGGAGGCTTGAGCCAGAAACCCTCCTTGTGTCGCCTTTGGTCCCTGTGCTGCCTCCCAGCACAGCCCGATGCAGGACCGGTCACTCAGGTCACAGCAGGTCTGTGAAGAACTGTACTGAGGCTGCCTTTGCCAAATGACAAATTCTGAGCCTGGATTTTGTGGGATTTTGTCCTTGGGCTTAGTCCCATCTGCCCCTGTGTCTGAGCGCACAGGTGTTTTTAATCTTGTTGGTGGCGGCACTCATATCTTTTTAATATTGCTGCTATAGTTTGGAGGTGGCTTCTCCCCACCAAAACTCACACTGAAATTTGGCAGTGGGGGGAGGGGGACAGCCTCGTGGGAAGTGTTTGGACCACTGGTGCAGATCCTCCATGAATCGCTAGGTGTCGCTCTCACTGCGGTCAGTGAGTTCTTGCTCTGTCCGGAGTGAAGCTTTTTTTTTTTTTTGAGACAGGGCCTCAAGCTGTCGCCCTGGGTAGAGTGCTGTTGCATCACAGCTCACAGCAACCTCCAACTCCTGGGCTCAAGCAAGTCTCCTGCCTCCGCCTCCCAAGTAGCTGGGACTACAGGCGCCCACCACAACATCCGGCTATTTTTTTTTTTTTTGGTTGCAGCCGGCATTGTTGTTTGGTGGGCCAGGCTGTATTCGAACCCGCCAGCTCAGGTGTATGTGGCTGGCGCATTAGCCACTTGAGCCACAGGTGCCAAGCCCAGACTGAATCTTTTATTCCTATTTTCTTAAATGCCACCTATATCTTTTTTTTTTTTTTTTTTTGTAGAGACAGAGTCTCACTTTATGGCCCTCGATAGAGTGCCGTGGCCTCACACAGCTCACAGCAACCTCCAACTCCTGGGCTTCAGCGATTCTCTTGCCTCAGCCTCCCGAGTAGCTGGGACTACAGGTGCCCGCCACAACACCCAGCTATTTTTTGGTTGCAGTTCAGCCGGGGCCGGGTTTGAACCTGCCACCCTCGGTATATGGGGCCAGCGCCCATGCCACCTATATCTTAATGATTCCCAAATTTGGAACCCAGGCCAGACATCTTAATGATTCCCAAATTTGGAGATTTTGACCGGGGCTGGGTTTGAACCTGCCACCTCCGGCATATGGGGCCGGTGCCCTACTCCTTTGAGCCACAGGCACCGCCCCTGATTTCCAAATTTGGAACCCAGGCCAGACTCCTCTAAGGGCCAGGTGTATATACCCAACACTTCCTCTACTTCTCCACTTGGGTAGAATGTGAAAAACAGAACTGAGTCCTGTCCTGCACGCCTGCGCCTCCCTCGCCTTCTCCCTGGTCAGTGGTGTCTCTCTCCACTCACAGAGCGCAGGAGCCAAGAATCCAGGTACCATCCTCCCTCCCCACATCCTGCCCACCCTGACAACCCCATTCGTAAGTCCTGCCAATTCTACACCCAAACAAATCTGGACTCTGCCCACAGTTCCCACCTCACGGCCACCACCTGGCCCCAGCCTCCTTGATCTCCTACAAAAAAGACCCCCGTGGCTGCTCTTGCCCTCAGATTCTCTCTTTCCCACATAATATCCAGAGGTACCTGTTTTTCCTTCTTGAGACAGAGTCTTGCTCTGTTGCCCAGGTTAGAGCACAGTGGCCTCATCATAGCACACTGCAACCTCAAACTCCTGGGCTTGAGTGATCCTCCCACCTGGGCCTCCCAAGGCTAGGATTGCATGCATGAGCCACCACACCCAACAATTCAAATTCTCTAGATTCCTGCCCGATCTGGCCTCTCCCACCATTCTAATCCATCTTTTGCCACCCTGACCCTTGCTCCAGGTTCTCTCAGACTAGAATTGCTTCTAGAAATGCCTCCACCTCTGGTTCCTGCTCTTGCCCAGACTGTGCTTGGCTGACTCCAGCTCTTCCTTCTGGCTCAGCGTCCTGGACATCCCTTCCTCAGAGACACCTCCCTGCCACGCTCAGTAACTCTCTACCCCCCTCCTCTGCAGTTCCGTCCTAGACTCCATCACAGTCCTTATATTTTTCTTATTGCCTGTCTCTCCTTCCAGAATGAAAGTTCCATGAGAGCAGAGACGGGATCTGCCCTGTTCACAGCAGCATTCTCAGTGCCTGGCATGGGAGGTGCCCAGTCCACACACAGACATTGTTCAGTGAGTCAGTGCATCAGTCCCTGACCCTCAGGCCCTCACTGCCGGCTGCCACCAGCCTCCCTTGTCCTGAGCTTGGGGTACAGGAAGTCAGGTCCTTTCAGGAAAGTCTGGCACTGACTTGGAAAGTGATCTCAAGTGAATTACTTTACTCCTCTTATTTTCCATTTCTTTCCCATGAGATACTTTTAATCTACCTCAAAGAACCAAAAATGGAACATGTCACACGCCTGTGAAGCAGGCCGGGCCGTAAACAGAACCTCGTTTTCACGAACCCAAGATGTTTGCTTGCAGCCTCTTCCTGTGCAATGACTGTATTTATTCTAGAATCCGATTTAAGCGAGTTCCCAGGAGGGCCCTGGGTTCCGCTGCCATCTGTGATCCTAACTGCCTGAGTTGGAGCTACGGAGAAGGAAGCAGCCCCGTCCCAGAGCCCAGGGCCGCTTGTTCTTGAGGATTTCCACCACCGAGTCCCCTGTCAAAGCGCTCAGCATTCAGACACCTTTTGGGGTCATTAGGAAGGCCAGGGTCAGGCTGCTGCTGTGCTCCTCAGACACGTCACAGGGTAGATGCTGCTTCTGCGCAGGGCTCTGGGGTGAGAAGGGTCAGTGCTTCAAAAGAGACAGCGTGCCACTTACAAGGCCTCATCAGTAAACTGCAGCTGAGCATGACGGGACATGTCACGCTCCCCAGGCTGCATTTTCTACAGAAGACATTTTTATAACCTTAGAATATCTTCACTACAGGTGGGACCTGCTGGAAAGACACAGGATTGGAAAATGCCATCTGACAACATTTTAATATAAAGATATTTTTCTTCCTTTTCTTCCTCTTTCTTTCAGAGATGCCCTTAGCAGCATAATCCTGCAGGTATTTATGCATGTGTTTAGACCCTTCACCATGACCATGTGAAGTTATGATGCTCGGGCAAGGAGAAGAGGCTCAGCCCAGCAGAGCACCCAGGGAACACCAGGGACGTCAGCACAGCAGGCCAGGGTGCAGGCTCTGCCTCTGACTTCTGGCCTCCAAGTGTGTCTTCTGCTGCTTTGAATATCCATATGCTCTGATGTAGGTCACTCCTGGTTTACCTAACCCAGGAATTCCTGAAACTTAGGAATCTTGGATAAGGTCTTCAGTCTACACGTATGGCTTTTGGATCATGGATTTCAAGTTCCTATGAACTAAACCAGAGGTGTGAGCCCCGTGCGTGTGTGGTGACGTGCTTTCCAATTTGGAATGTTTTTGTTCCTACCCTCCCACACCAAACTCGCTCCATGGAAGCGGTAACCTCTGTTTCCCAGCTTTGTGAAGCCACTTCCAAATGGTGGGTGAGGAATGGATATAACTGGTGAGGTTTAGGTGCTAAGAACAGGTGTTCTCTTTCCTGGAAGATTTCTTCAGAAAAGAAACAAATTTTGAATTCTTGCTCAAAATGAGCCTTTCTCCAACGCCTAGGGATTATAAGTTCACCAATGTGAGCAAATTCTCTCTAAAGAGAGTCAGGTGTCGTGGATCTGTGCATGAGTTCATTGCTCTGACACTCAGCCATGTCTTTGTTCAATATTTATTACTCCCTAAGGCAGAAATCCAGATGCGTCATTGTCCTTAGGAAGGAGAGACTTGGTTTGGACTTCCTGAAAGGTCTAGATACAGTGGGAGACTTTGGATGGCAACAACAAGAAGGAAAGAGGAAGAAGAGGAGGTGAAAAGGCGAGTGTGAAAGAACTCAGCTGGCCAGCCATTTTCCTAGCGTCCAGGAGCTACTGGATGTAGAGGAAGGGAATGTCTGAGTGGATTCCCGTTGGCTGAAGCTGCCCCATCGAAATGCTCTGATGTGGGTAAGCTGCCTGGTCTGTGGACAAACCAAATCCTAGGAATCTTGGACGAGAGATCTTCAGATCTATAAGTAGAGTCTTTGTATCACTTATTTCAAGTTCGTAGGAACTGAACACAATCCATAAGCTGCTCAACCATGAAAGTTCCATGAACGTGAAAATTGATTCAACCATATCCATTGAGCATTGAGTCCATTTTTCTTCAAATACTCTTTTTTAAAAAAAATCTACACCCTTCCCTACGGCCTCCACTGCCCCTCATAACCTGTCCTCAGCTCCCTGCTGACCTTGGGTCACATCGTCCTCCTTGCTCACTGATGTCCACCCACAGTGCCCTTTCTACTCCTTGAACACAACTAAATTTGTACTCACCACAAAATACTTTTCTTGATGTTTCCCTTTCCTTGGATGCTCCTCCCTAGATCTTGATAATTCTGTCTTTCTCATTCAAGTTTTATTCCAAATGTTACTTCTGGAGTTTTTCTTCTGGAAATGATTCTCACACTGGAATAACTAGGAAGGCTGGTAAGAGATAACTGTATCTGCATGGAGGCAGCAGAAAGCTATAAAATCAGTGAGGAATTACAGGTCTGAGAGAGAGCAGAGGCCCAGAGATGAGCCTGGCATCCTTTTCTGCAGAATCGGATGCAAATTCTGAAAGTGGAAGTTGAGGGATTGAATAGAGTTCTCCATAAATCAAGGGAGTGTGGGTTTCAGAGGCTGCTGAGGGCAGGAGCCCTGGCTAATCACCTAAGGTCTCAGTTACCTTGAAGTAAGTGTGAACTGATAGACCAGCCCTTACATGATCTGAACCTTAGTTTCAAAGAATCCAGATCTCTGGCTGAATGAATGGGATCTGGAATTGCTAGTGTTTCTAGCCTAGGTGCCAGCCAGATGCAAAAGTACATACTCTCTGGAAGAATATAACAGCATTAAAGTCCTCGAATTATTTCTCTTATTTTTATATATCCTATCTGGCACTTAATGAAACATAATCAGACATGTAAGAAGATAAGACATGACTAAAAATGGAGAAAAATAGATGATAGAAACAGACTCACAAGGAGTTTAGATAATAAAGTAGACATGAACTTCTAAAGAACCATGATTAATATGTTTAAAGAAATAAAAGATAAGATTAAAATTTTTCATGAATAACTGGAAATCATGCTTAGAAACTGTAAAAGATAAGCCAGTGGAAATTCTAGTATAGAAAAATAAGAGTGAAACAGCCAAAGAGAGAATTAGTAAACTAGAAGCTAGATCAGAAAAAATATATATCTAAGATGAAACCAATAGATGAAAAGATAATAAATATAGAAAATGAAAGACAAAGAAGACACTGTGAGAAGTTCTAACATAGTTGTAACTGGTGTCCTAGATGAGAGGAGAGAGAGACTGGGGCAAAAGTAAATTTAAAGAGATACTACTTAACTGATGAAAATCGCTGGCTGGGTTTTGGTGTGTGGGTACATGATTCTCATAGCAATGTAACAGCTCAAGTTGTTTAGAAGTAGGGGCTTGGTGATGTAACTTCCCTGCCTGATCTATAGTACTGTCCAAAGCCCACCTCAGCTCTTCCACTGTGGTGACCATTGTCACCTCTTCTACCCAGGGCCTCCCACCCCATTGTCTTCTCAGTCTGTGATATTTGCTGGAGCACTCATGACTATCAGTCCTGCCACCCCAAAATTTTGGTCCTTTTTCCAAGCATGGTCAGATTTTACTTCCCCATCCCCTGAAAGTTAGATGTGGTCAGTTGTCTTAGCAATGAAATGCAACAATCATATATTTCCATTTTGGGTGGACACTTTAAGACCCGGTGTTCAGTATAAATTAACGTCTGTTCTTGTCCCTTTGCCTTGGTGTCATGATGGAGCCTCCACAGCTAGATAATTCCTAGATAATCAAAAGAGACAGAGCTTCCAGCTGACCTGTGAGGGCCCATTAGATGCACAAAAAAATGAGTCTGCATTGTTTGAAGCTGCTGAAACATTGGGGTTACTTGTTGCCGTGGCATGACACAGCTTATCCAGACACATGTTCCTCAGATCTGCTTTTTCTGTCCCCTTGTCACCATTCACCTCTTCTATCAATCCGTGTTCCGAAAGACCTTTGCCTTCTTTCTTTCTTTTGGGCAACAGAGTCTGACTTTTCCCTTAGGATCTTTTCTACAATACATCTGTTCTTATGTCCTATTCCTTTTTGCTGAAGGTGGTGATGCTCTTTATTCCCAAGAATGCCCCTTTTATCTTTTTTTCCAGACAGCTGGCAGCTTTACACAGGAATGAAAAGTTTCCAACAAATGACTAAAAATCATGTCCTACGGAAACCTCTTCATCCCTCATCTGACTGTCTGAAGTCTCCCATCCAGCCTTCTCTGAACTCAGGCCATTCTCCCCGCACAGGTCAGATGGCCACTGCAGGCAGACAGAGAAACTTCTCAGGTCTTGTCTGGCAAGACTGCAGCTGGTTATGGATTCAGAACCATCACCTAGCTGGCTGCTGCCATGCTGTAAACAGAAACACAACAGCCTTTGGATTATAATTTAAGAGCTGTATGAAAACTAAGGAAACTATCCTTCTTGCAATGGTGGGATATATGGTGAGCCTCACTTTCCGCGAACAAAGACGGAGCAAAATATTTTGCCTATTTTTTTAACACACAAAATCAGATGCATGTTAGGGTATGCAGGTAGGAAAGGGCATCCCTCTCTGATGAGCAAAATAAACTTCTTTTGTATTTGTATTTTTTTTTCTAAGAGCACTACCAGTGTCTGAATTCAAATCCTTATGCTGTTAAAATATCTGGCACACGCACACACACAAACCTATTTTCTACAAAGGGACAATGAAAGAAAGATTTCTGTCCTTTCCAGGCAAAGAAGGATGAGCCATGAATATCACATGAAGCACAGTCCAGTCTCTTCAGGGGACAGGTGGAGTTCCCGACATCCTCCCCTACAAGCAGCTGATACGTGCAGGGCTCAGCTCCCTGCTTTCTGCCAACAGCGCATTCCATATTCTAGCAATGAGTCTGAATTACTCAAGGCAGGAATCCTGTTCTTTTTGCAGAAAGCTAAAAAGCCCATTTCTCTTTTTCTTCCCCACAATAACACAGCAAGTTGTTTCTCTCTGACTCTCTGCAGTGGGAGCCAGGATTGGCTTCATGGTCCTGAGAAGTGGCAGCCGACCCACCAGGGTGGGTATTTTGTAGCTCTTATTTCCTTGGAGCCAAATAATGCCTCTCCCTGGATTATTCAACAGTTGGCCGGGCTGACAGCTAAATTCTCCAGGCAGAGCTGAAACATCTGCCACACAAGGAACTATTTTAAAAATATGGGTGTTCCTTAGAGGCAGGAAGTTGAGACTGGCTTATTTCTTTGGAATCCAGAAAGAAAATGAAATGCAGTCTGCAGTCTACTCAGTGCCAGCCGCGCTCGTGGGCAGAGCAGGTGGCTGCCTGTAAGTTGGTGTGTGAGGGGTGCTAAGCAGGTTTACGGCCAAAAATATCCCCCCACCACCACATCCAACTGGTCTTAAGATATTAAATCCTTCTTTAGTTATCCTTTGCTTTTAGGGTTTTCTTCCCTTCAGCATCCTCTTTACAGAGGCAAAGAATTTTAGGAGAGGATTATTTATCATTGTCTCCTTATCATGGGCTGTATTTTGTCTCCCCAAAATTCTCTAGCAGCTCAGAAAGTGATGATGTTTGGAGATAGGGGCTTTAAGGAGGTAATGAAGTTAAGTGAGTTCTTGAGGCAGGTCCTAATCCAGTCTGATTGGTGTTTTCACAAGCAGAAAACAGGACACAGAGTGAAGGTTGTGCAAAGACGGAGGGGGACTCAACCTTGCCACTCCTTGAGCTTGGGTTTCCAGCCTTCAGATAGGTAAGAATATAAATTCCTGCTTTTCAAGCCCCCTCAGCTGTGCTATGCTGCTAAGGTAGCCCCAGCAAATGGATATACTCCTTAAAGTAAATTAGTTTGCCCATCATCTGCTCTTTGCCAACTAGTCGAGGTTTGGAATAAAAATAGGAAACAGGCACTTCAAAAAGAGAAAGGTCTGGAGAAGAGGCCCAAGGAATTATTAGTATAAGGAAGCTGAGTGCAGGGGAAGGCAATAGACTGGTTTAGAAGGAAGAGTTAGAGCAGGGGTCCTCAAACGTTTTAAACGGGGGGCCAGTTCACTGTCCCTCAGACCGTTGGAGGGCCGGACTATAGTTTAAAAAAAAACTAAGAACAAATTCCTATGCACACTGCACATATCTTATTTTGAAGTAAAAAAACAAAACAGGAGCAAATACAATCACACCACCTCATGTGGCCCGCAGGCTGTAGTTTGAGGACCCCTGAGTTAGAGACAAGGAAGGAGGTCATTATAGCACTATCACCTGACACTTATGTAGACTTGATGGATTCCAAAGTGCCCTGGTGTTCACAATAGCATCTTATGCTGACAATAGTATTTGAGGGAGGAGCTGTCTCCATTTACAGATGGAACCAGAGACTCAAGAAAGATGTGTGGATTGCTCCAGGCCACCCCCACAGCCTTGGCGGAGGCCCCACGTCATCGGATCCCACTGAAAATGGACAGCTTCCCAAGGTGGCAGGGGCAGGTCCTGTGCCTCTCGCTGGGCTCATCCGTGACACAGCCACCAGCCTGTGGGATCTGGACCTTTCTAAGAACAACAGGCCAAACCACCCTTGAATCTAGCAGTTTTATATTGCAACCTGATACCTTTGGGGCCAGGCCTATGGCTCAGTCCCCCTTGAGGCCCTGGAGACACAGGCAATAGAGCCTTGCCCAGATCAGCAAAATATTTGCTGATCAAACCAATATGACACCCCCTTTATTTTCTGCAAGAACCAGATGTATTAATCCAAAGTACACACAAGGTTTTATCCCAAAACTCCACTAACCTATGCCCTGAAGGTTAAGAACAACCTGGCCAAATCTGTGAGGTTTTCACTGCTGCAAACCTGGCCAGAATTCTCTGTTATTCATAAAAAAAAGTGTCCAGCCTTATTGCAAGACCCCTGTATAAACAAAATAAATAAAACCAATCAAAAAATAACTGATACAAGGAGGCTGCTTCCTAACCCCGCCTGTCTGCAACAGAAACTTGACCTTGACACCCACTTAGGCGCTTTGTGCTGTAACAATCCCTATGAGGGTTCTTTAATGCGGAGCCTGACAGTAACAACAACAAAAGCTACTGATTAAGGACAGGAACCACTTTATAAAAAGAGCGGTATACAGCTTATTAAAGTCACTACATGTTTACACACACCTGTAATGGCAGGTGGCTGTGATGTGGTTTGGGCATGACCCCAATACCTTCTCACTATCTAGCACTGGCCCAGTCTCTTTGAGGGTCACATGCCCAGGTCTGAACTTTCCTCTGGGCTCTGCTGTATCCCTTCTCATTCCGTGAGGCCTAGCCTGGCTTCGTGGATGAGCAGCTGAGGTGGGACCATGCTGAACTTGATGGTCTGCTTGCTCTGTCTTGGAACTCTTAGTTCTTTTTGAATGGGGGGGCCCCATAAATCATGTCAATGGTTCTGAGAGAAGTTTCGCTGCTTTTCTCTATCAGGGTTACTGTATACAATGCAGGGAATTCCCAGCCTGCCTGCGTGTCATTCGGAAGGGCAGACGGGGTATTCTCAGTATGGGAGGGGGACACTAACCTGAACACAGGGACCTCCCAGTACAGCAGGGCGGGCAGCTGCCATCACGGAACCCAAGGGCTGCTGCTAATCTACCATCATGCTTATGGAAACCAGGAGTACCAAGGTCTGGAAAGGAGCCTGGTGACAATGGCACGGCTTCTCCACATCATAGGGTGCAGAAGCCAGAAAGTTCTGTCCAAAATTGGGAGCAAAATTCTCCCCCACCTCACCCTCTCCTGTGTTCCTTTCCACCTCCCCCTGTCTCTCTCCCCTGTGAAGCAGGGGCCAGCAAAAACCTGGCAGAGGAGGCCAGGGACCCAGCCCCCTAGGTTGAGGTTAGGGGCCAGACCTCCATCCCAACTAGGAAATGGGAAGGAAGCTGGAAGCCGGCCTGGAGCTCGGGCCCCTGGCCAATTCCGGCAGACGGAGTGGGGAGGGGAGCCCTGACTCTGTGTCTCTGTGGGGTCCTAGGCACCTGCTGAGCAGAGGTCTAACATCTGCAGGCTGAGCTCCCACTGACCACCAGCAGGCAAGGGCCTGAACCTTTCACAAGGATCATGCTGTAACAGCTGGGAGCTGGGGAAGCCCAGCTAATAGAGCCTAATTGAACAGATTTATGCTAAATCTGGAATTTTCATCAGCGGTCTCTATGGAGCTCCTTATCTGCTCTTATTTGCTGTCGTGTGGTTTTGTCAAAGTCCTAGGATTTAAGATGATGGCTCATCTCCAATGCTCGTGCTCCAGTTTCTCCCTCTGCCGTGGGAGTGAAAAGCCTCTCTCTCTCTCTCTCTCTCTCTCTCTGCTCCTTCTCTCCTCCCTCATTCCTTCTCCCCTCCTGTGTCCCTTTCCACCTCCCCCTCTCTCTCTCCCTCCCCTCCCTGGATCCAGTGGGTAATGAGCACCTCTCAGCCCAGTGCTCCTGGAAAGTCCCCCCATGCCCGCAGAGCTCCCGCACTTGCCCTCCTCCACCACTTGGCCCATGTAGCTGACATGAAACTTGTCCATGGGTTGCCTGGCGGGGCCTGGCTACTTCACTGGTTCCTTTCCACACATGTCCCGTGTCTACCCCAGACACGGAAGCTGTGCTTTGGGGGAGAAGAAATACAAATGGACACACGGGCACTACATCCTGGATTCTGTCTGGAGTTTACATTAAATGACCTCTAAGATTCCTGCCAGAATCTATCCCGAATAACCCTAAACCTGGAGTACAAAAATTTTACCTGAAGACTGTCCAACGTCTAAAACAAGTAATCTATGTACCCACGTGCATCCTGTGACTGAGTCTAATGATAAGTAGACCACAGCTAATGTTTATTGAACACTGACCCCAGGTCAGGCATGGTGCTAATGACATGTTCTCACTCCTCCCAGCAGCCCAGGAGGGATGTGGCAGTGTCCCCATGTTATAGACAAAGATCTGTAGTGCTCATGTGATTCACCAAGGTCACAGCTTGTAAATGAAAGGGCCCAGACTTGACCCCTGCTTCGTATCCATCTGACAGTCCCAGCAGGATGTGAGGACCCTGTTCCCAGACCCTGGGTGGGGAGGCTCTTTACCACAACAAGCTCTCAGAGGTGGGGGTGGCCCCCGGCCTGGAGCAGCTAAGCTGATGGGTTTTCTTCACCCCTGACATTGATAATTCTGACAGTTCATCCCGTTCTTTTTTTTTTTGGCCGGGGCTGGGTTTTGAACCCACCACCTCCGGCATATGGGGCCAGCGCCCTACTCTGTTGAGCCACAGGCGCCGCCCTCATCCCATTCATTTTATCTCTGGGCAGAGCCGCTGCCTCCCAGCCCTGACTATGTGCCCAAACAGAATATTTCCCCGAATCCCCTGGGATCAACAACTCAGAAGGGCACACCTGGTTCACACTCACGCCCACCTTTGCTTCTGTGCGTGCGCACCGGCCTTGGGTGGTATCTGCTGAAGTGGCTCACTCTGGAGGACTAGCTGGCCAGCAGCTCTGCTTTCTATTGATTAAGTCTGATGAGCCGCTATACTGTGGAATCCAATCTCATTACCTTTCCGCGTGTTGCAAGTGGCTTCTAAGTGATTTTCAGAAACTAGGACAAAGAAGCAAGTGTGTGCATGTGTGTGTACACACAGGCATTTATCTTATGTGTGTGCCTGCCCCACCGCGCCTGTCGTCTGGACTATGAATCCTGAAAGTCATCACCTTCAGCTCGCTGGCGCGCTCGCCCACACCCCTGGCTCACATGCCCACACCCCTCCCTCAGTCCTTGTTCCAGGGCTCTTGATCTCCTCTGTCCCAGACAATTCTGCCCATTTGTCCTGACCCAGGATCTCGCCTCTCTGACCCATTAATCACTTTAGTGCCTGAATCACGATCCTGACATCAGGGCAGCCGCATCCCAGGTCTTCTCAGCATCCCACAGGAATGGAAGCTGGAGCGGACGTGCGTAAGTGTTACATTCCAAGTCCTGCAAAATCTATCTCCAGATTTAACCTTCACCCTCCTCCTCCTCCGCTAAGGTGCACCTTAGAGTTAGTCCAGACAACCACGTCTAGAATCAACATTTACTGAGCCCCTGCTGGCGCCAGGATCCAGCAGCCCGCCGGGGTGTAAGCAGAACACGAGCTTGCCCTCAGCCCTGGCTGTGTTCTTCAAGGCCCACCGCACACAGTGTCCTCCCGGGACTCTGCCCAGCGCTGCCGCCGTTCCCTGCTCCTTCTCCAGACTGTTAAAATCATTCTCACCTTCCAAGTCAGCTGTCTACCTGCTGTGACCTTGATCCTAATACCCTCAGAATCCATCCCTTCCTGGAGCCTCAGTACTTGAGCTTGAACCTGGACTTCGCTACATTAATAGCTAGTTGTGTGACTTTGGGCAATTTTCTTAACTTCCCTCAGCCTCAGTTTCCTCTTTCCAAACAATGAGGTTAATAAAAATGCCTCCTAATGTGGTTGTTGAGAAGACTACATGTGATTTTTTTTTACTTAAAAGTATTTAGACAGGGCAGGAAATTATTTCCAGTATCTCAGCCCCGTTTAGGCCATTCTGCTTTCTCCTTCTTTCTGCCTCCTTTGCTCAATTTCAGTTCCTTGAGACCAGGGATGGCTATTATCTTTGCATTCAAGTCGCTGGCAGACAGCTTTGATCAGAGTAGATTTTTTTAAATGTTGACTTAGCTGAGTTCAATTGCTACACAATTATAGTTATGCTTGGAAACTATAAGGTCATTTTACCCTTTCCTCTGCCCTCGACTGGGGTTTTCCTGATTCTAGGTAGGTGAGAATGTGTCCTGCTGATGACTTTTTCCACTTTCTGGTATTTCAAACTGAAGGAGAACTTAGAGATCATTTCATGCAAGGATGACAAATAGTTGTCATTTTATGTGCTGAGCCAAATTGATTAGTAATGGCTTTCTCAAGTGCGGGGAGTACTGTAATTGATTAGTGATGTCTGCTCTTGGCATGAGTTGGGCATCTGGTAATGTGCATGTCTTGTAGTTGCCATTTCCAATTTAGTCCCTTGCTCTCATTTTCATATGAGGAAACTAATGTACGGAAGAATTGAATGACGTACTCATGGCCAGACAGTTAGTATCAGGGTACAAATGAGAAGTCAGGTGTTATGAACCCTAGGTCAGTATTTTTTAAAGAGAATGGAATTTGGGAAAGAAGAAGGGAATCCAATTATGTGTATGTGCCTCATTTCCCTGTAGATCTGTTTCTGCGGGCTGGGGAATTATGTCTTTGAAGCATAGCACAGGAGGGGCAGTAACCCTTTTCTTGGGCAAAGCTGAGTCCTGGGCTTCTTCAGAAAAGGGGCTATCACAGAGAAGTTTTCATGAATCTTAAACTTGTATAAAATAAGATTAAATAGATGGTATTTTTCAATGGGGAAAAATATTCTCTTCCTTATAATGTTGAATTTATGATTTTAATTCAAAATAGAAGCACTGAAAGGATTTCTTGGGGGAAGAGAAAAGCTATCCTGTAAAATACTCCTCCCCCCCAAAAGTTATAGCATTCAGAACCTCCAAAATAAGCTGAAATTTCCAAAGAATTCAGAATACATACCTTATGCTAATAGAATTTAGACTGTTGTGTAATAGATTGTGTAAATACTTAGGGAGAGAAGGGGAACATTGATACACACATACACAGAAAAAGTACTAGAAGGAAAAACCAGACATCTGTTCTCAGGAATCATTATTGTTCTAGCTGTAAACTTTATAGGCCCATAAAGTTACAGCACAACTGAATGACAACTACCACATAAAATATGGCAGGCTTAGTTGGACACGCCTCGTACACAAACACTGGTATGTAGAATCAAGGACTATTACAGCAGGAGAGGAAATTAAACCGTCATTACAGGTGTCCCTAAAAGGTGAGATGACCTACCCGAAGCCACACTGCCAGTTACAGGCAGAGCTTATCCATAAACCTGGGAATCTTCATTCAAAATCTTTCATTTATCTAACATGTATATTAGCATTACATGTATTCCATGGAAATTGGGATATACCATCAGAAGGAAAGTATCCAAGCAATTTTACTCATTTCAAAATACCAGTATTCACATCACCTGAGTTAATTCTGTATGTTGTTAACCTTTCCTTGGACACAGCCAAATAATTTTTATGCACCCACTACTGGGCCCCTGGAAACTCTCCTGGCTGCCTTGCAGATACAAGGAGGAAACAAATTCTAGTGGATTGCCTGTGATGTGCCAGAAGCTGCCCACATATGTCCTAAAACCTCACAATTTATTTTTAAGAAACTGATTCTTTGAGAGAGTCCAAGTCATATGATTAACAAATGATAGAGCCAGGATTCAAAGACAGTTCTTCCCACCTCCAAATGTTGTGGACTTCCATCTTAACTCAAATTGCCATAGCAAAAATATGTGGGTCACTATGAAAGTTTTGAGACAGACTGTGTTATGGTCCATTATTTCACCTCCAAGAAACACAGTGGACAGCGTCCTTTCTGATTCACCTGTGCAAGTTTCAACTTGTTCAGCTTATTGGTGTTGCTGAGAGGGCTTCATTTGTTTCTGTCTGCATAGATTTTACATGTCTTGATTTTTGTGTATCTCAAAGCTTTCCTAATGACCCACGTATCATGGCCTGGGTGGCTTACATAATAGACATTTATTTTCTCAAAGTTCTGGAGGCTGGAAGTCATAGGTCAGGGTACAAACATGGTGAGGTACTGATGAGGACTCTCTTCCTGACTTGCAGACAGCCACCTGCCACCTTCTCTCCATGTCCTCACATGGCAGAAATGCAAGAGAGCTGGGGTCCCTTGCATACATGCACTAATCCCATTATGAGGGGTCCACTCCCATGACCTAATCACCTCCCAAAGACCCCACCTCCGATACCATCACATTTGGCATCAGTGTTTTAACATATGAATTTCGGGGGGGGGGGGAGACACAAACATGCAGCCCAAGATAACTTTTTATAACACCCACAGGGTTGGAGAACATCTACCTTGTTATTTCAGAAGAGGGAGGGAGAGAAAATCAGAGCAAAGTCAGAACCCTGAATCTTTCTCTCCTGCGTGCTACAGCTCTGGAGTCACGAGGTGTGTCCCTGACTGTCCTCTCTCCTGAAGAACTGAGCTCGATCATGGATGGTGGTTAATTTCATGTGTCAACCTGGCTAGGCCACGGTACCTAGATAGTTGGTCAAATACCAGCCTAGATCACTAAGGTATTTTTTCTAGGTGAGACTCTAAAGCACATTGCCCTCCTTAATATGGGTGGGCCCCATTTCATCAGTTGAAGATCTTAAGAGAGAAAGACCAAGGTTCCCTAAGGAAGAAGAAATTCTGCCTCCAGAGGGCCTTCAAATTCAAGCTGCAGCATTAACTCTTTCCTGGGGTTCCAGACTGCTGGCCTGTCCTGCAAATTCTAGACTTCTCAGCCTCTGTAATTGCTTGAGCCAATGCCAATTTCTATTTTGACTCTCTCTTTCTCTCTCTCTCTCTCTCTCTATTCTGTTGCCTCATGAGCAGCTTTAGGTCTGGAGAAGATGTGCCCTCAGCAGTTCTCCTAGGCCCCACCCTGGCCTCTATATGGCCTTCTTGTTTTGGGGGGGTGGGATTTAGGGGAGGAAATCCTCCTACCTACTAGACAAAGGTCTGTCCCCACCTGCTCAGAGCACCAACTGTGAGATGGAGCCACCCAAGAGCACAGGGACCTAGGCTTGACAGTCCTTTGACTCCTCCCACCAGAAGATCTGTCTCTTTGACTGGGGCTTTGGTATCATGCCCCAAACTCCATTTTAACCCTAGAATAGATTTGAACTTCTATTCTGCTATGCTCTGAATATATGTACCTTTCCCCCCAGCAATGCATATGTTGAAATCCTAACCTCCAAGATGATGATATTAAGAGGAGGGACCTTTGGGAGGTGACTAGATAACTCCCTGGCCCCTTCTACCATTAAAGAAATAAGTCAACATCTACAAAGCAGAGAATCTGCTGGTACCTTGATCTTGGACTTCCCAGCCTCCAGAACTAGGAGCCACAAATTTCTGTTGTTGGTAAATTACCCAGTCCGTGGTATTTTTGTTACAGCATATCTAATGGAGTAAGGTGTGCCCCTGGAGAGCAGAGAGAGCATGGGGAGGCCTCTAGAGGTCAGAGCGTGAGCCCAGCTTACCCCAAGGAATATAACTTTACTCAGTCCACATTGTTCATATTTTTCTTTTTGCTAAAAGGGAAACTTCCACTGTGCAGTGTGGGCCACTACGGTGGGTTCCTGGTGCCAATACAGCAACCCCCAGTAAGAGCAAGAGACTGAGACAGACAGAAGAGATTGTGGTGGAATATTTTTTCCACTCCTTAGTTATTTGTTTTATGGTTGCTTAGGGGTTTTGTGAGTTCCTTCTATTTTAAAGTAATCTTGGAGTCCTGAGTGCCAAACCAAAGCAACTTACTAAAAACCTTTGCTTTTTTGGTGGTGCCTGTGGCTCAAGGAGTAGGGCACCAGCCCCATATATCGCAGGTGGCAGGTTCAAACCCAGCCCCAGCCAAAAACTGCAAAAACTAACAGATAATAAAAAATAACAAAAAATAAAACCCTTGCTCTTTTATCTATGAAATACCACTCCTTTTCCCTCTCTTGATTTGAAAGTTATACACAGGCAGTTCCCAGGTTACGAATGAGATAGTTTCTGTAGGTTTACTCTTGAGTTGAATTTGTATGTAAATTGGAACAGGTGTGTTTACCTATTACCTGTAATAGCCTCCAGTGATAAGTGAGAGTTGTACACAGATGTTTGTATTTTGGGGACTGCTTGTAGTCTTATTTCTCTTTTATTTGTGGATATTTCTGTGAAGTTAATTTGTATCTATTTGGTTGAAATTGCCAATATTAGGCCATTTTTTAATTTACAAAAATGGTAATTCCATATGGTTTAAACTGACACCATCTCCCTTAATGCAAGCCAGGAACTCTAGCACACTTGCCACCACTTTCAGATGGACAGACTTCGCGGTACCCACATCCTGTTTCTTTGCATACAACATTGATATTATTGGCAAATTTAGGTGTATATTTGTAATGAAAACCTTTTTTTTTTTTTTTTTTAATTTGGCCGGGGCTGGGTTTGAACCCGCCACCTCCGGCATATGGGACCGGCGCCCTACCCGCTGAGCCACAGGCGCCGCCCATGAAAACCTTTTTTTAAATAACAGGAATATGCTTTACTGACTTTTTCTCACTATTACACCTAATATAACACTTCTTGCTGCTGGATTCTTTTATCTTCTAACCAGGATTAATCCTCTGGTTATTTTTCAGTTAGAGTCTATGAGTGAGAACCTACTAAAGATCTTCTGTGTCTTAAAATGTCTTTATTTCACTCCCTGCTCTTCAATAATCACTCAGCTGGATACAGAATTGTAGATTCACATTTTTTTCCCTCAGACTTTTAAAAGTATCCCCCCGGCGGGTTCCAGGTTTGCCAGTGAGGAATCTGTTGCTATTGCAAAGTTGTATTTTCTGTTTCCAAGATAGCCAAAGAGTCTTTTTTCAAAGCAACATGTTCTTGTTTCATAACCACCTATTTTTACTTCATGGATATGACACCCTCCTTTATTTCTTTGAGGATTTTAAGTTTGCTTTGTAACAATCCTGTTCTGATCATTCTGTTAACTTAGTGCTCTCCTGTAAAGTTCAGTTTGTTGTCTCCCTTTTGTGGGGCTTTTCTCAAGCGTCTGATGATTCCCATTTGCATTCTCACCTCTGCAGTCCATTCCAGAGAGGAAGAGCTTGTTCACTGCCATGCCAGCTTGCTCCAGTTTTAGGGAGGGTAAGGTAACAATAGCCTGGGCAACGCGTGAGGCACACAGGTGGCTCTGGGGTCTTTGCAGTGTAGATAACACACTTTGGGCTCTGCTCTCTCTGTATCCCATGCCCCACTCTCACTGTTCCTATTTAGAGACAAGGACTCTACTTGTCACTGCTTGGTTAGGGGAAGAGAACAGAGAAAAACATAGGGAGAAGTTCCCTGGGGCCTGAGCTGTTAGTCTCAGAGGCAGATGTTCAGACCACACGTCTCACCACTCTGGAGCTGAGCACCGGATCACAGCACCCAGGCACACAAGTGTCCTCTGAGCTGCGCGTGTGCACATGCCTGTGTGTGTAAGTGCACGTGTATGCACCTGTGTGCGTGTGCATGCCTGTGTGTGTAAGTGCACGTGTATGCACCTGTGTGCGAGCGCCTGCCTGTGTATGTATGTGCCCGTGTATGCACCTGTGTGCATGTGCCTGCCTGTGTGTGTATGTGCACGTGTATGCACCTGTGTGCGTGTGCCTGCCTGTGCGTAAGTGCACATGTATGCACCGTGTGCGTGCGCCTGCCCGTGTGTGTATGTGCACGTGTATGCACCTGTGTGCGTGCGCCTGTCTGTGTAAGTGCACATGTATGCACCTGTGTGCGTGTGCCTGCCTGTGTGTGTAAGTGCACATGTATGCACCTGTGTGCGAGCGCCTGCCTGTGTATGTGCACATGTATGCACCTGTGTGCGTGTGCCTGTGTGTGTAACTGTACGTGTATGCACCCATGTGCGTGTGCCTGCCTGTGTGTGTATGTGCACGTGTATGCACCTGTGTGCGTGTGCCTGCCTGTGTGTGTAAGTGCACATGTATGCACCTGTGTGCGAGCGCCTGCCTGTGTATGTGCACATGTATGCACCTGTGTGCGTGTGCCTGTGTGTGTAACTGCACGTGTATGCACCCATGTGCGTGTGCCTGCCTGTGTGTATAAGTGCACGTGTATGCGCCTGTGTGCGTGTGCGCCTGCCTGTGTGTGTAAGTGCACGTGTATGCACCTGTGTGCGTGTGCATGCCTGTGTGTTTAAGTGCACGTGTATGCGCCTGTGTGTTTAAGTGCACGTTTATGCACCTGTGTGCGTGCGCCTGCCTGTGTGTGTATGTGCACGTGCATGCACCTGTGTGCGTGTGCATGCCTGTGTGTGTAAGTGCACGTGTATGCACCCGTGTGCGTGCGCCTGCCTGTGTGTGTAAGTGCACGTGTATGCACCCGTGTGCGTGCGCCTGCCTGTGTAAGTGCACGTGTATGCACCCGTGTGCGTGCGCCTGCCTGTGTGTGTATGTGCACGTGTATGCACCCGTGTGCGTGCGCCTGCCTGTGTGTGTATGTGCACGTGTATGCACCCGTGTGCGTGTGCATGCCTGTGTGTGTAAGTGCACGTGTATGCACCCGTGTGCGTGCGCCTGCCTGTGTGTGTATGTGCACATGTATGCACCTGTGTGCGTGCATCTTTGTGTGATGGAGGCTCCCTAAAGCACAGGACTGCCAGCTGAGGCATCCCTGTATTTCTCTAGGAGATTTCTCAAGTTTCTGAGTATTGTTAAGTTCTCCTTGTTTGGGGCGAAATGCACATTTTTCCACATGTATTTTCCATCATTTCTGTGGCCGTGGTATAGACAGGAAGCTAGTGCAGCGTGTGCCTCCAGTCGTTTGGGGATGCCTGAGGACTATGAAGATGAGAATGGGTGAGCGCACGCTGATGGGACAGACTACTGGTGACAGCCACCGCTGAGAGCATTGCTGTATGTGCACTGTGCAGAGCCCATTTCCACAGGGCTTATAGTCCATGGGGGACAGTCATCCCCATCCACCATGGAGTCGCTTCTGGGGCCAAACACGGCCACTTCTTCAATAGAGCCCAGCCCGGCCTCATCACCTCCAACTTCTAGAAGAACATTGTGACTCTCCTTCCACACTGATTAGGAAGCAGGCGCTGTGCTGAGTCTGAGCGCCTGTCTTCATCACTGGCCGGCTTCCACTCTGGCTCCCATGGTCATCTGAGCTGGCCAGTCGGAGGCTCAGGAGAGAGGAGGGGGCTGCCAGCGTGCAGCTGTGGGGCAGGGTCTAGCTCTGGACCCCCCACTGTACAGGCAGCACATTTTGCTCTGAAGTGCTTGCAACGTGCGTTGGGCTTTTCCCTTCCTTCCCCAGAAGGAAAATGTTCTGGGTTTTCAAAAATGCTTTAAAAAGAAAAGAGAAAGGTAAAAAAGAAAGAGGAGGAGGAAGGAAGGAAAAAGGCAAGCCATCTCTCTCTTCTTTCTCTCAAATCCTTCCCTCTCTGGATGCGTTCGTTGTCAGCCGTGGCAGCTGTTGGAAGTATTTGAGAGCTGGTAGCAGGCTCCAGTGAGAAAACAAAACTCTCTGCTCCTCCCGAGAACTCCATTAGTGAGATATTTCAACTGTGGCTTCACCTGACAGAGAAGAGAAAGCAACCCACGAGGAAAACTCCCATCTCCTTCGAGAGCTGTGAGAAGCAGCTGGTCCTGTTTCTCGGGCCTTGACAACACTTCCTACTCCTTTCCGCCTACAGAAACATTCTGGAAAAAGACATCAGTACACTCAAGACACTACCTCTCCTCCCATGCGCTACCTCACCCAGCAGAAAACAGCCAAATGCCTTTGTCAGAGTTCTTGGCAGGCTGAGAATGTCCTGGGGACAGAAGGGGAACAGAAATCCTGCCCTCGGGCGTAACCAACCTTGTACTCTGCAAAGCCAAGAATACACTAACTACTCATAAGAAGACCATTAAGTTTGGTGCGTCTGTACTCAGAAGTACAAATTTACATAGTACAAATATAGTGCAGAATAGTCTCAAATTTTTTTTTTTTTTTTTGTAGAGACAGAGTCTCACTTTATGGCCCTAGGTAGAGTGCCGTGGCCTCACACAGCTCACAGCAACCTCCAACTCCTGGGCTTAAGCGATTCTCTTGGCTCAGCCTCCCGAGTAGCTGGGACTACAGGCGCCCGCCACAACACCCAGCTATTTTTTGGTTGCAGTTTGGCTGGGGCCGGGTTTGAACCCGCCACTCTCGGTATATGGGGCCGGCACCTTACCGACTGAGTTAAAACCAGCAACGTGAGACAATTTTTGTAGCAGTTTATTTATAAATGTTATACCTGTTACAGATCCATATCAAAACCATGGAGGTGTGTATAATCAGTGACCCTAGAATCCCATTTCAAGGAAGGTGCCCTAAAACACTGATTCAATAGCAAAAAAAAGCCAAGATGTTTGATTATTTGTTGTTAAACTAAAGAATCAATGCCAACTGTGCCACACAAAGGTTAAAAAAGAGAAATTTGTGTACTGTAACATTACTCAAATATTAAAAATGATTATGGCTGGATGCGGTGGCTCACTCCTGTAATCCCAGCACTGGGGAGGCCGAGGTGGGTGGATTGCCTAAGCTCACAGGATCGAGACCAGCCTGAGCCAGAGTGAGACCCTCCCGCCCCCCGTCTCTAAAAATAGCTAGGCATGTGGCAGGCACTTGTAGTCCCAGCTACTCAGGAGGCAGAGACAAGAGGATCACTTGAACTCAAAAGTTTGAGGTTGCTGTGAGCTATGATACCACAGCACTCTACCAAGGGTGACCAAGTGAGACTCTGTCTCAAAAAAAAGATTATGAATGTCAATTATGGAGTTACATGGAAAATGTTTATGATATAATGTTGGGTGAAAGTCAGAAGATGTGTTGGGTTTGGGCCCCATGTTCACAATTTCAGCGAAATATTTATGTGTTATGTAACATATGGGCCCACTAAAAGGGTATCAGAGAGAAATGAAATTACTTTTATTAAAATAGTAGAAATAGTTCTAATAAATGGTGGTAGAAATGTGAATGTTACATTTTTGCATTATTATTATTGCTCAATATTTCATGCACAATTGTCTGATTTCTTTTCTGACTGTATTTATCTTCATTCGTTCTTTTTTTGTTGTTGTTGTTGTTGTGCGTTGCAGTTTGGCCAGGGCTGGATTCGAACCCGCCACCCTCAGTATATGGGGCTGGCGCCATACCCACTGAGCCACAGGACCACCCTTTTCATTCATTCTCTACGAGGTTTTTGTTTCTAGTCCTTATCTTAAACATTTGTTATTGTTATTAAATTTTAAGCCTTTTTAATTTTGTGAAGGCAAAAGGTGGAAACCAAATGAACACATGTGTATGTATAGAGAAAATTAAAAAAAAAGAAAAGATAGTTTACCAGAAAAAAAAATCGTAGAAATGTAAGTAAAGTTTTCTTTTGTTGGTGCTATATTTTTAAAATAAAGCAGAAACATAAAGCAATGAGAATGTTGATGGCTGCATCATGCAAAACAGCCCTTTTAACTCAGATATATTTATTCAGGACTAATAGCTCCTGAAGGACTAATAGTTCCAGGCTGCAGTTCTAGGGCCTGAAGGCAAGCTTTGCAGAAAGAAAATTAAAAAGAGAGATGAGGCGGGGACAAAAGAAGAACTGTGGAAAGGGGAGAGATGGAAGAGAAAATGGTGGGGAAAGATTTCCAACCACCTCATCCTCAGTCTTATTTGCTTTCAACATTTTATCTTACGCTGACCTCACTTCTCAGCTTCCTGAATCAATTTCTTCCTTAAATTAAAAATTTTCCCTGACTTCATATCTGGATACCATATTCTCTCTGCAATTAATGTTACTATAAAACCAAGATCTATGGGTTTTAATTAATTCTCGACCAAAAATCACCTTGGCAAACGAAAAAGCAAAAAGGCTCTTTCTTCTCTCCAGAGTCTTTACCCATCAGTTTTCTGTAATGGGGGTGATATTTTAAAGATTGGTAATACTGTATTTTTTGTCTTTCTTTTTTTCTCTTTTTAAAAAATGTTAATAGATTTAGGGGATACAAGTTAATTCTGTTACATGTATATACAGAGGGTACAGAGAAAAGGTATATGTATTTAAGAAAGGAAAAAACTATTACAATTGTAATACCTCAAGTCACATTTAACTTTTGCAATTACAAGAGGTGTTCAAACATGACTTATATTCATCTTTTGTTATCAGTACATCTACACATTTCCTATGCAGCTCCGTAATTGACATCATAATCATTGTTAAAATTTGCATGACTATATTACAATTTCAATGCTGTTTTTTCCTTTTTTAAAATATGTCTACACTTTTTTGGCAACCTCTCTCTGTACGGAGGTGAAGTCTGGCCCTCTGGTGTAGCCCTCACTTGAATAGTGTACGTTGTACCCCTATATTTTTTTGAGACAGAGTCTCAAGTTGTCACCCTGGGTAGAGTGCTGCGGTGTCACAGCTCACAGCAACCTCAAACTCTTGGGCTTAAGCGATTCTCTTGCCTCAGCCTCCCAAGTAGCTGGGACTACAGGTGCCCGCCACAACACCTGGATATTTTTTGGTTGTTGTATTTTTTTATCATTGTTGTTTGGCGGGCCTGAGCTGGATTCGAACCCACCAGCTCTGGTGTATGTGACTGGCACCTTAGCTGCTTACGCTACAGGCTCCGAGCCATGTACCCCTATTTTTTGTCTTTCTAGTTGCATAACCTTCTTCCTAGGTAATCCAGAGCAACCTTTTGTCTAGAGGCAGAACACAAGTTGAGCGAAGGGGGTGGAAATTGGGGGAAGATTAACAATGTCACAGAAAAACTTCAAAGAGAAAGATTTAATTGATATTCAGCTTTTGACCCATAAAGTGGGATTAAGTTTAAAGGCAACTAGGCTCCAGCTTTAATAAAGATTTTCTAAGTATCACTCCTCTGTGGCATGTTAGCCATCGAGCCTGTGACGGGTCACAGAGTCATCTCCACAATGAAGAGACGGTAACCCATTTACTCATGACAGCTACAGTGTGGGGGTAACTGTGACGTCTGTGGTGGAAGCGGAATATAACTGTTAGGAGTAGAGTTCTGTCCATCCAAACTTCATAGGTTGGAGTCCTAACACCCACCACCTCAGGATGGGACCTTATTATGAGATATGGCCTTAAAGAGGTTAAAACGAAGCCATTTAGGGTAGGCCCTGATGTAGTGTGACAGGTGTCCTTACAAATGGGGGAAATGTGGCTTCAGACAGCCATACGGGAGAGCTCCCCATGAACGTGAAGATCTACAAAACAGGGGGCCGCCCGAACAGCCCCTTCCCAGCAGAAGCCACCCTGTCCATACCTTCATCCTCTGGCCTTCACACAGTGCGTCTCTGCTGTTCAGGCTACCGGGTCTGTGGTACTCATGGAGCCACAGGAAACTAATGCAATGACCAAGGAAAGATAAAGAAAAGCTCTCCCTCCCACCCTGAGGGGCTGTGGGAGGAAGAGGAAAGGAAACTGCTCTTCTTCTCCTCCTCCGGGACTCTGGAAGGAAGCCACAGCGACAGGCTTCTCTGTACCAACCTGGGCTGCTGCTGTGTCAGAGGCATCTGGGCAGCATGGGTTGGCCGGATGAGCTCATCAGAGCCTTCCTCAGTTCAGGGGGCACTTACGAGACCTCAGGGAGTCACCTGGTCTGCAGGGAGGCGGCTGACCAGAGAAGGTCACAGTGGCGGGGACGAGGTGGATTTGCAGGGCTCCAGTAGATGCCCAGACCCAGACCAATGTGAGTTGGGGGTCGGGGGGCTTCACATCTAGACTGGAGAAGGATGAAGGAACACAGTCCCAGCAGGCCAATTCACAAGTCATACAGCTGTAGACCTCAGCTGCAAATGCAAGCAGGTCCCAGGAAGACCAGGGCCCCACTAAGCATCCCTACCACCTGAGATGCGTGCAAGCCTCACCCCTGCTCCATAGACCATCTTGGGGGAGTGAAGGGAGAACATGATTCTGAGGGAGAAAGCACTTTTAGCCTAGAGGAACTGGGCGCAACCAAAAGATCAGATCACACTTAGCTTTAAACCGGGTTGTACATGGCATGAATTTTTCCACATTGCCAAGTTGTATTATGTGTTTAAATCCCATCACACCTACACCAAGTGCTGCATTATTACAGGACTTTGGGGGGGAAGATAGAGGGGGCACCATTCACCATCAGGGTTACTATTTCAATGTAGCAACTTCAGAAACCCCTCACCGGGATGATCACGGTGCGTCCCTCTGTGTTTTCTGGAATATTGGATGTATTTCAGATTCTTCCAACTTTGTCCTATAAGTAGCTTCAGGTAACAGGGTCTCACAGCCTTGAGGAGTGCTAATTAAATTAAATGGCAGCTTGATCCCAACACCACACCTGTCTGTCAGCCCCAGTGGTGAGACTGAGTGGAGATGCAGATGGAAACTGGGCAGTGGGCAGAGCTGTGTGGGGCTAGTTAACGGTGACCACGACCTAGCTGAGGGGGGATGGGTAGAAGGTTTCCCTTCCCTTCCTGGCTGTGTTTGGGAGGACTAACACATCTACACTTCCAGCAGGAAAGGCTGTCAGCCTTAGGTCTTTTCAGATTGAGGATGTGCGTTTTCGTCTATGAAATGTTCGATGCAAACAAACAAAACAGTTCTTTGGACATGAAAGAAAAACAAACAACATGACTAATAGATGCCACATCAGCTTAAGGAGCCCTAGGAGGTACATGGCACATCTCCTGGGTGACAGGCACAACTACAACAGGGGCCTTACCTAACAAGCACAAACATTGTAACCCCTCCTGTGAATCTGAAATTAAAAAAAAAAAAAGGAGTGCTAGAATCACAACTCTTAATAAACCCCTTTCCCTGGAGGGGGACCAAGAATGGTTTACCCATTATTCATGCCCATTTCGTGTGGTCGCTACCAAGCAGTCATGGAGTAACTGCCAAGGCAAAGCGCCTCTCTCAGGGAGGGGCAGAAAAGATGACAGCTGCTTTTCTTTCTAGGCACTCTGGAACTCCCCCAGAGCTGGGCTCCTTGTGGGGTGGAAGAAGGATGTTCAGACGTACAGTCATTCTTCATGGATGATTCAACAGGCACTGACGGAACCTGAGTCATGTGCTGGATGTTATCTGGGTGCTGAAGACACAGCCACTGTACAAAACTAGATCCTTGCCTCTGGACCTTACCCTCTAGTAGAGAGTTAATACAGGAACACATGATATAATATCAGTGTTATGAAGAAAGCAGATTCAGGGGCGGCGCTGTGATTGAATAGGGGAGAGAGAAGTTGCCCTTATAGGGGTTGGCAGGTCATGCCTCTCTAAGTGGTGACCTTTGAGCAGAGACCTGAATCAAGTAGGAGGGTGTGGTGGCTGCATTTACATGTCAACTCGACTGCAGCGCAGGGTTAAACGTTCTTTCTAGCTGTGTCTGTGAGGCTGATTCTAGATGAGATGGGCATTGTTGGACTTGGCAGCACTCTGGGAGGCCGGGGGTGGGTTAGCCTGAGCTCAGGAATTGGAGACCAGCCTGAGCAAGAGTGAGATCTTATCTCTACTAAAAACAGAAAAACAAATCAGGCATAGTGGTGCGCACCTGTAGTCCCAGCTACTCAGGAGTCTGAGGCAAGAGGGTTGAAGTTACTGTGAGCTATGATGCCACAGCACTCAACCCAAGGTGACAGAATGAGACTCTGTCTCAAAAATAAACAAATACATACGTATATACATACATACGTATATACATAAATAAATTGTTGGACTCAGTAAAGCAGATGGCCCTCCTCGGCACAGATGGGCCTCAGCCAATCCAGTGAGGGCCTGAATAGAACAAAATGGTGGAGAAAAGAGGAATCTGCCCCTTTCTCTTCCTGCCTGATTACTTGACCTGGGAAATGGACCTGCTCTCTGCACCCGTGGTTCTCGGACCTTTGGGCTGGATTATACCACTGGCTTTCCTGAGTCTCCAGCTTGCAGACACCAGGTTGTGGGACTTGTCAACCTCCATAATCAAGAGAGACAATGCCTCACAATAACTCTCTTCCCGTACACAGGTGACCCTTGAATGACACAGGTTTGAACTGGGAGGGTCCATTCAAATGCATATTTTCTTCTGTCTCTGCCACAGCAAAACCAACCCCTCCTCTTCCTCTTCCTCAGCCTCCTCATCCTGTAGGTGGTGAGGACAGAGACCTTTGTGATGATCCACTTCCACTCAGAAAGTCCACCTTTTCTTCTTTGTGATTTTCTCAGTAATATTTTCTTTTTTCTAGCTTACTTTATTGTACAAATACAATCTATAATAATACAACCAACGAAATGTGTATTAAATGACTGTTCTTGGTAAGACTTTTGATCAACCATCATCTATGAGTTAAGTTTCAGGGGGGTTAAAAGTTATGCATGGATTTTCAACTGCATTGTGGGGGGCATGAGAGAGGGTGTCAGGGTCCCAAACCCGTGCCTTGTTCAAGGATCACCTATATATCCACCCTCTCTCCTCTCCTCATTCCCCACAGATTTCTTCTCCTTCGTTGTTCGTTCCTCTTATTTTATGTCCTCCTTCCTGCTCACTCGCCCTCCTCCACCTGTACACATTTCTCCCTCCCTCTTGTATAGAAGTGAGCACAGGTGCACCCCTGCCCCACCTGCCTGCCATGGTGTCCTCACAGTGAGTTGAGAAAATTTTCTCTCACTGATGAAGTAAAAACAATAGAGCTTGTGACTCTTATGTCATTCTCAGCTCACACTTATTCTCAGTACCTGCACACACACATCTCCCTTCATGGAATCTTCCAGATGTGTTCCTCAGACGTCCCTTCTTCAAACCTCCTATTTAAAAAGGCCTCAAGGAAGGCTTTGTCCCCACTTTCAGCAGATGAAGTTGTAAGAATCTGAGAAGGAAGGTTGATGGGAAGGCCAGATTCTCTTCCCAAGCCGTGCCCTTGTAATCAACACTGCAAGCTTTAGATTTTCCGGTATCACCCCTTCCACTCTCTCTACCACCTCCAAGCAACGCTAGACAGCAGCAGGAGTGAATCATGAAGTTTCCTTCCATTTCCAAAACAAACTTTTAACTTAGGATGAAGATGAAAAAATATATAGTTTTTCTGAGCCAACAGTGTAAACCAGCTGGACTGTTTTATAAAAACATAACACCCTCTGAATACTGCACTGGCTGATTTGCATGGGACAGGACAAGTTTCTTTTTCTTTCAATCAACTCAAGTAAATATACAACCCTGAGTCAAATTATATCCCCAGGCAGGAGGAGAGATTTTGAAACGTTTTCTTGTTAATTGTTTACCTGAATCTGTTTATGGTTTCTCAGGCAGGAAAGATAGATCATCATATCCAAGTTACCGAAGGGATTTTCAGGTGACGGACTGCAGCTGGAGGTTGGTTATGTGACTTGGGTTATATGGCTCATCCGGTTTTCAGGGTATAGCAGACACGGACTGATTAAGATGGAAATTGATTTGTGTGCTTAAGCATCCCAGACAAGCATTTCATGCTCTGGCTTGGAACAAGATCTTGTTGCTTCTTTGGGAATGCCTAGCTCCTGGTAGATGATAAGGACAGTTCACTTTTGTCACTCTGTGAATGTTGGAGTAAGTAAGTGCTCAACCCACAGAGCCTTGGAGCACATGTAATCCACTCAGAGAGATACTAATCCAGAAACTTTGATGCAACCTGACTTTCCCTGGACGTGCCCTGCTGTGAGGCAGCTGTTTGGGGTGGCTGTACGGGGTCTGAGTTGGAGATCACTCTCAGAGGCTTCCCTTTCTGAGCTCCTGATAAGAAACCACCCAGGGACTCTCCTCCTCTGAGACTCCAATTCTCCCATTAAGATCTGCTCCTCTGCAGTGAAGGGATGGTCCCCATTTTCCCGTTACTATTTAAGTAACCATTTTGTTACCATTTCATTATACCTCAGGATGCAACTTAAACAAGACCTACTCTTTCATCCACCAGGAGCTTACAATCTAGTTTATTAAATTTTAATGACTTTCAACTAGGTAAAATAGTATCCATTCTTTATGGTTTTTGTCAATTATACATTAATTTATCAAATACAGATTTATGAACTAGAAGTTACAGTCTAGTAGGGAGAGAACCTAAAGAAATCATTGCTGGTGCTGTAATAAACCACAGTTCATTTCCACGATACTTCTTAAGGCAATGATCCAGGGAACTCTTTCAGAGGTTTAACACAGAAAACCTAAGGGCATTGAACACTTATGAGGGTGGGAGTGGGATTTAGGGAGAGGATGCTGCCTGAAAGATCTCTTTTTGATTCTGTTCAGGGTTAGCCCAGCCATTCATTGATTATTGGAGTCCTTGAGCAACACCTGTAACCACTCTTAACCACTAATGTTGCTTGGCTAATGAGAGGTCTTGTGGTCCTAGCTTAATGAGTTGAAACAATTCAACCATAATTAGCACATTTATTATTTTAATATGAATCAGTACTTCCAAAACCTCTGAAAAGAACTAATCTTTACAATAAATCAAGCCCTTCCCACAAGCTCCTTCATACTACTAACCTATCTATTTTTTCTTCTCAGAATAAATCACAAACATCCCCCAGAAGGTTCCACTCATGGTCGATTGCAATAGCCAGGATAAAAGTAAGTTTTATTGCAAATTGCTGTCTGAGCTTTGCTGAAAATCTGAAGGCAAGGCCAGGAAGGGCAGATGTCCAGCTAGGATCAGATTCTGACTGATCCTGATGATGGAAGTGTGTTTTTGGTAAAACCAACAATGGTGCATTCTGGCCACAAGTCCTGCCCAACACAACCCGAGGTGCCTGGCAGCCAGGCTTGGGTTTTCACTTGTCCTCACACCTTCATCCATCAGGCTGAGCAGACAATCAATAACTAGTTGCCTAGCAGGATTTTTTAAGGTTATCACTCCCAGTCCTTCCTGTGATGGATGCTTAATGTTGATCAAATTGACTGAAGGTTGAAAAGTTGCCTTCTGCTGAAGATTTGATGAGTTACCACTTTCTGCCACATAGAGAAGTTTCTACAAAAGAAGAAAAATTACTTTTATGGGATCTGCTTTTGCTCTGCAGAAACAGAAATATAGCTAAGAGGCTTAGTGTGGAAATACCAGACAATTTAGGCCTCACCAAGGACTATGCCCGCTGTTGATGGGAAATTCCTCTTGTTCTATGTGTATATTTTAAAAACTGCTATTTCTTTTTGTAGGAAAGGATTTCTAAAAGGCATTCTTTGGAAACTCCAAAGCAAAAAAGGATCTGTTAGACACCTAGGATTTAGTCTTAGAATAATGCTAAGTGAGAATTAACATGTATCAAAAGATATAACTATTCTACTCTATTTTACAATGATTCCCATTTACCCAAGATGTTTCCAAATTCTGGAATTTTTTTTTTTTAATTCATAATAAAAAGAAAAGAGGTACCAAAAAATGCTGGCTTTGGAAATATTCTTTCCTCCTTTCCATATTGGTAACTACTTTCTCCAGTGGTGAGAAACATCTGTAACAAAAGTAGTTTTAGAATTCCTAATCCAAACCACTGCAAAAAGCAACTTTAGTATGTTGAGTTCAGTATTTGTTGGGGGTATTTTTCCCCTCAAGGTAAAATGTGCATACAGTGCAATGAAGAGATCTCAGGTGTATGACTCAATAGGTTTGATAAATATTTGCCTCATAGAATTATGGGTCCCACCAAGATATAGAGAATGTTTCTATTCTGCCAGAAATTGCTCTTTTGCCCTCCTCCAGTAATCCCCCATAGATGACCACTGATCTGAATTCCATCACCATGGAATACTGTGGCCTATTCTTCATATAAACTTCATATAAATGGAATCATGGAACTATGGGTTGCTCTATGTTTGGGTTCTTTTGCTCAATGGAATGACTTTGACGTTAGTTTATACTGTTGAGTCTGTGTCAGTAGCCCATGCTTTCTATTGCTGAACAGTATTCCATTGTCTGCTAGTCCACAATTTGCTCACCCCTATTCCTGTCAATGGACATTGGCTTTGCTTTTGTTTTTATTATGGTAAGAGCACTTACTGAGAGTTGTACCCTCTTAAAAAAATGTCAGGTGTACAATGAAGCATTGTTAAGTGTAGGCACAGGGTTGTGTAGCAGTCCGGAACTTACTCCAGAACTTACTCAACCCGCAAAACCGAACCTTCATACTTGGTGAACAGCAGCTCCCCATCTCCCCTCCCCGCGGCCCCAGGAAACCTCCATTCTGCTCTCTGCTCCATGACTATTTTAGATTCCACGCCCACGTGAGATCATTCCGTATTTGTGCTGCTGTGACTGGCTTCTTTCACTGAGCATGTGACAGTTCTTTCATGTTGTCACAAATGACTGGACTGCCGTCTTTTGATGGACATTGGTTTTATTTCCCTCAGGATTAGTTATTATGAATAAATTTCTCAAAAATATAAATTGGTGCAACCACTTTGGACAATTAGCTGACAGTTTCTTATAAAGTTATATATATCTACCCTATGTATGACCCAGCAATTCCACTACTGGGTATTTACCTAAAGGAATAAAAGTGTATTTATTTACACAAGAATACTTATAGTGATTTTACTTATACTTGGGAAAATCCATCAATGAAGCTATTTAGACTTGAATATCCGGCCTTCAGCTGGAATTCTATTCTTCATCATTAATTCTCTTGAATCTATGCATGAGCACCCACAATTTCAGCGTCTGTCTCTGTTAACTCACAGTAAGTGGATCATCTGTGTCTGCCTTTTCCCCACTGTTCTTGGCATCCTTGGTAAATTTTTTGTGTGTATCTAGTTCTAGATAATGTGATCATCTTTCAGAGAGATCTTATCCTGTTTTCTAGTAAGCAGATAAAGTGGTAGCTGGTCAGGAATTATTTTGAATTTTATTTTTTAAAGATTCCATCTACTTCTCATTTCCCCACACTGGGGACACTGAAGCCCCCCAGGCTTCTCAGCTGAGATCCAGGAGTGCTGACTGAGGCCCTTCTGCTTTAGCAGGTCCTGGATTCCAATACTGGCCTCCCCAGCACTGCAAGATGAAAGAAAACTCTATCCATTACTTGTTTTCTACCTTATTTCAAGAACAATTCAAGTATGCAAAAAATCAACATATCTCAGGAGGAGCAAACAGGAGTTTTTCAGGCACAAATGCACGATGTCTCCCTTGTTATCAGGATCTCAGCTCACCTCCACCCCAAACACGGGAGATTTATCAGCTCTGAATTCCAAGTTTTATGTTTCTGGTCCCGTGAGATTGCCAATATTTCTGCTGCCATCTCTCTTCTTCAGTAGCTTTCTGCCTAGGCCTTCTGCAGAGAATCTCATCTGCCATAATTGGGGGGGGGGAGAATGTAACCCCATGCCAAGTTGAGGAGCATCTGTACCCTAAAAATGTTATTCCAAAGTCTTCTGGTTCACATCGTTTCTGAGAGAAAATCTACTGTCATCCTTCTCTGTGCACAATGTCTTTGCCCCTCTTTGGCTTCTTTCTTCGTTATCACCAGTTTTATTTTTGTTTGTTTTATTTTATTATTTTATTTCTTCGAGATGGAGTCTCACTTTGTTGTCCTTGGTAGAGTGCTGTGGCAGCATAGCTCACAGCAACCTCAGTCTCTTGGGCTCAAGTGATCCTCTTGTCTCAGCCTCCCGAGTAGCTGTGACTACAGGCATGCACAACTCTGCTTGGCTAGTTTTTCTATTTTTTAGTAGAGATGAGGGTCTCACTCTTGCTCAGGCTGGTCTCAAATTCCTGAGCTCCAGTGATCCACCTGCCTTGGACTCCCAGAGTGCTGGGATTACAGGTGTATGGTACCATGCCCAGCCCTATCTCTAGTTTTAAGCAATTTACTTCCAATATGCTTTGGGGTAGTATTTTAAATCTTTCCTATGCTTGACACTTGTCAAGATTCTTGAATCTGTAGCTTTATAATCCTCATCCAATTTGGAAACTTTTTAGACATCCTTTTATTTTTTTGAGTTTTAAAAACAAGTCTATTGGAATGTAACTCACACCATACAATTCACACATTTAAAGTGTACAATTCAATGTTTTATGGTATATTCACAGAGTTGGGTAACCATCACTACCATCAGCTTTCATTACCCCCAAATAAACTCAATATCTATTGGAGGTTACTTCTCATTTACCCCCAACTCACCAAGCCCTCGGCAACCACTAATCTATGTTCTGTCTATACAGATTTGCCTATTCTTGGATTGAAAAAAAATAGAGTCACACAACATGTTTCTTTTGTAACTGGTTCTAACAACCAAATGTATTGTCTAACAGCTCTGTGTCCTACACCCCTGGGATTAAGAGGTCAGCAGGACTGGTTTCTTCTGAGACCTCTCCTGTTAGCTTGCACATGGCCTTCTGCTCCCTGCGTCCTCACAGTCTTACCTCTGTGTGTGTCTGTGTCTTAATCTCCTTTTCTCATATGGATACTAGTCTGCCTGGATTAGGGTAATGACTCACATAATGTCCTTTTACCTTAATTACCTTTGCAAAGATCCTATCTCCAAATACAATCACATTCTGAGTTACGAGGGGTTGGGCCTCAGCATGTGAATTTTGGGGAAATACGATTCAGCCCATAACACTGGGTAATGAGGACATTTGGGGTAAGTTTGAAATTTTCCATAAGAAAACATTTTAATCATGGAAAAAGCCCAAGTGCCCATCGATCCACGAATGGATTAATAAATTGTGGTATATGTATACCATGGAATACTATGCAGCCTTAAAGAAAGATGGAGACTTTACTTCTTTTATGTTTACATGGATGGAGCTGGAACATATTCTTCTTAGTAAAGTATCCCAAGAATGGAAGAAAAAGTACCCAATGTACACAGCCCTACTATGAAACTAATTTGGGACTCTCACATGAAAGCTATAACCCAGCTACAACTTAATAATAGGGGGAAGTGGGAAGGGGGGGTGGGTAGAGGGAGGGGGATCGGTGGGATCACACCTGTGGTGCATCTTACAGGGGTATTTGTGAAACTTGGTAAATGTAGAATGTAAATGTTTTGGCACAGTAACTGAGATAACGCCAGAAAGGCTATGTTAACCACTGTGATAAAAATGTGTCAAATGGTTTATGAAGCGAGTGTATGATGCCCCATGATCATATCAATGTATACAGTTATGATTTAATAAAAAAAAAAAAGAAAACATTTTAACTTTTTTAAAAGAAAAAGAAAATTGGAGACTTTATCTCTTACATATTTACATGGAGGGAGCTGGAACATATTCTTCTTAACAAAGTATCTCAAGAATGGAAGAAAAAGTATCCAATGTACTCAGCCCTACTATGAAACCAATTTATAGCTTTCTTATGGAAGCTATAACCCAATTATAGTCCAAGAAGAAGGGGAGAGAGAGGGAGGGGAGGAGGGACGATGGGTGGAGGGATGGCGTTTGGTGGGATTACACCTATGGGGTGTCTTACAAGGGTACATGTGAAACTTACTAGGTATAGAATATAAATGTCTTAACAAAATAACTATGAAAATGCCATGAAGGCTAAGTTAACCAATTTGATGAAAATATTTCAAATTGTATATAAAACCAGCACATTGCACCCCATGATTGCATTAATGTACACAGCTATGATTTAATAACAATAAGTAAATAATAAAAAAACAAGAAAATGATGGAAGAGAAAAACAAAACTAAGTCAGTGTAAACTACTCCAACAGCTCTAGATGGAAATGTTATCTAGAGCATTTTGTTTGTTTCTAATTAATGGCTGGACAATCCATGGGCTGACTAGCATATTTACATACCTGAGGCCCCTCCACCTCCAATGTCTAAGAAACCCAAAACTGTATCCAATGGGCAGCCAGACCAACGTGGGGCATTAGACAGACCTGGAGTCTTATTAGTTTACCACTGACTTAACTCTTGCTAACATACAATATTGCCATTTAAATATAATCATTTGGGGCGGCGCCTGTGGCTCAAAGGGGTAAGGCGCAGGCCCCATATGCTGGAGGTGCAGGGTTCAAACCCAGCCCCGGCCAAAAATCACAAAAATAAATAAATAAATAAATAAATATAATCATTTGTAATAAGGTGGACATCCTTACCTAGTACAGCAATAAAAGTGTTCCTAATGGTCTATGCCAGGCATGTTCAACCTCTGGCTGAGGCCACATGCTGATTTTGTGAGGATCTTTTTTTTTTTTTTTTTGCTTATCTGTGCCATTCAATATCACAAAAAGTACACATGAACTTTCTTTTGCTAATCAGCTTTCATTACTGTTTGGGTTTTTAATGTGTGGCCCAAGACAACTCTTATTTTTCCAACATGCAGCAAAGAAAAAAACGTTGGACACCCCTGGTCCATAAAAAGGTTGGACACCCCTGGTCCATATCATTGGCACAGGCTGAAATGTTTGAGGAAGGACAATTGAACGTCTCTGTGCTAGGATGAGCCACTACCCACGGACACCAAAGTTAAAATTGTTACTTTTCAGCTTCTTTGGGTTTACTTATATAATTTCTTAATAAGATGCTTCTGAAAGAAACTGTGGGGAGCAGGAGAAAGAGGGAGCAGGGAGGGGTTTGGGGGTCACAGTGTATGGCACACTCTTGAGGGTGGGACACAATTGTACGAGGGACTTTACCTAACAAATGCAATCTGTGTAACCTTTGTTCCCTCAATGAACCCCAAACAATAAAAAAATACAGTTCCAACACATTGTGAACTCAGCTCACCCAGATTGTGAAGGTGAAATAAGATAAACAGCCATGGTTAAGTAAATGAGAGAAGAGTGGTTAATAGTCATGGTCATAGAATTCATAGGGCTGACTTACTTTTCCTGCAACACAGCAACTTCATTAACTAAGAATCCTCCTACCTAAAAACACCTGGAAATGGTGGACAAAATAGAATAAACATCTTTTTATTGTTTGGGGGTTTTTTGGTTTTTGTTTTTGACCGGGGCTGGGTTTGAACCCGCCACCTCCAGCTTATGGGGCCGGCGCCCTACTCCTTTGAGCCACAGGCACCGCCCATAAACATCTTTTTAAATGAGTAACTAAACATGCAAGAAAATAAGAGAAATCCCTGGGAGCAAAGCCACCAATGAAACAGAAAGGCAGAAGTTCAGACTGCTCTGATGGATTCTGCTGAACTTGATGGCTTACAGGCTGTCATTTTAACAGCATGGCAGGACAGGAGCTAAAGCCCTGGCCACGCAGGGGAAAGATGGGCAGAGTTCTTATTTAGAGTCAGGACTCTCGAAGGCTTATAACTTCAATGAACGTGTAAATCAGGGATAACTTCCGCCCACTGGCAAAGAGATGTGACAGAGAGCTTTCTGGTCTCCTCTGTGCTCTATGTCAAATTGCCTTGAAAATCAATACTACTCTCAGAATTCGAATTATGTATCTTTTCTGTCCTGTATTTTCTGTTCAAATCCCCTCTGGTACACCTGATAGAAAGGAATGTCTTAAGGAACTGGCCTTTAACGTAATCCTGCAGAGTTTTAATAGCTAGAGCTCCACAGCACATAACTCACGATACATAATTACAGGATACACAAGAAAATTCTAGTATGAAAGCCATTCACACACAAGTGAATCATCAGAAACCAGAGATTTTACATAACTTGCTCAGAAGTCACATAGCATTTAGCGTAGAGCCAGATCAGAGCTGAAGTCTTGAGGTTCTTGCAAATTATTTTTTCCCTCCAGCAGTCTGCCTTCTTTTCATACAGAAATTCTATCTCTGGAGAATCTTGAGGAAATCTAGGTCTAATTGCCTTTAAAATCAAGATTCCAACTTTGAAAAATGAGCCTGTTTGCCCAACATCAGCAAGTGGGTTCGGCCACTGTGGTTCCTCAAGTCTCCATGTACTCCCCTCTGTGTTTTGGGGAGACTTTTCACCTGAGAAAATGTGTTTAAGATATCTCACTCAGCCCTCTCAGAGTCTGCTGATGAGAACACACTTTCAGAAAGCAATTTGGTTAAACACACCCATGGTTTTAAACGCAATGCTCCTTTGAGTAATTCATTCTGAGGAAATTCTCAGGTAAATGAATAAAGGCTTAGTGTTCAATTATACTCACACTATTATAACCTACAATGCTGGAACATTGGAAATGGCCTAATGTTCTACAAGAAGAAATGGTTACATAAATTATAGTACACATTTAGAATAGATTGTTATATAGGCATATTAAAACTGAGTGGGGAAAGTTGAGTTAAAAATATACATGTATATTGTTCTCAATCACTAAAAAAGCTAAAAAAAAAAAAAAACTAATCTCATGGAGATAGGGAATAGAAAGATTGCAGAGACTAGGACGGGTGTGTGCATGGGAATGAGGGGAAAAAGAGAGCTGGGTTAGTTGCTACGCATACAGATAGAACAAATAAGCCCCAATATTTCATAGCAAAGTAGGGTGACTATAGTTAGCAACAATGTATTACATATCTCAAAGCAGCCAGAAGAGAGAATTTGAAATGTTACCCCACAGAGAAATAATGAATCCTCAAGGTCATAGATACCCCAGATACATTGGCTTGATCATTACACATTCTACGCATGTAACAAATACATGTACCCCATAAACATGTAAAATATTTTGCAACAGGCTCAGCACCTGTAGCTCAGTTGCTAGGGCGCTAGCCACATACGCCTGAGCTGGTGTGTTCAAATCCAACCCGGGTCTGCCAAACAACAATAACAACTACAACCAAAAAATCGCTGGGTATTGTGGCGGGCACCTGTAGTCCCAGCTACTTGGGAGGTGGAGGCAGGAGAATTGCTTAAGCCCAAGAGTTGGAGGTTGCTGTGAGCTGTGACACCATGACACTCTACCCAGGGTGACACAGTGAGACTGTGTCTCAAAAAAACTTTTTGCAACAAAATATTATTTACAAAATTCGAAGGACATAGCATTTCCCTTTTATAAATAAAATTCTTTAAATTTTATATACCTATGGTCTCTTCTGAAAGTTTCAAATTTATAACTTGCTTATTAAAACATATATTCACAAAAATATATGTATAAACCACAAAATACAAATTTGCACCCATTAGGGTGACTAATATTAAAAAAAAAAAACAAACAAAAAAAAACAGGCCAGGTGCAGTGGCTCATGACCGTAACTCTAGCTCTCAGGAAGGCCTAGGTGGGTGGATGGCTTGAGCTCAGGAGACCATCACTCGAGACCAGCCTGAGCAGGAATGAGACTCGGTCTCTGCTAAAACTAGAAAACCTAGCTGGGCATTGTGGCCGGTGCCTGTAGTCTCAGCTACTCAGGAGGCTGAGGCAAGAGGATCGCTCAAGCCCAGGAGTTTGAGGTTGCTGTGAGTTGTAACACCATAGCACTCTACCTAGGGCAACAGAGTGAGACTCAGTCTCAAACAACAACAACAAAAAAAAAAACCCTCAAACCCCAGAAATTAATAAATATTGGTAATGATGTGGAGTAACTAGAAGGGACCCTTGTGTTGTGCTGGTGAGAATGTAAAATGGTGTAACTACTACAGAAAATGATATGATGATTCCTTAAAAACCAAACACGGAATTACCTTATGATGCAGCAAGTCTGAGTCTGTACCCAAAGAGATGAAAGCAGGGATAGAACAGATATTTGTATACCCATATTTACAGTGGTGTTATTCAAAATAGCCAAAAGAAGGAGGCTACCCAAGGGTTCATTACTCGATGAATGGATAAACACAACTGTCTACTTGCCTTTAAAATCAATACTGCTCTGAGAATTCCAACCATAGACCTTTTCTCTCCTGCATTTGCAGTTCAAATGTGTATGACCTTGGTGGTCTGGGAATGCCTTCCCTGAACGATTCACATAAAAAGCCCTCATAAAAAAGCCATCTCTGGCTGATAACACCTCTATATGCCCAAAAGAATAAATATCTAGAAGGACACGCCAACCCATATTATTTAGCCTTAAAAAGGAAGGAAATTCTGACCCAGGCTACAACATGGGTGAGCACTAAGCACATCCTGCTAAGTAAGCAGTCACAAAAGGACGAACGCCATGTGACCCTCTTACATGTGGTGCCGGCGCTGGACAAATCCATGGAGACAGAACACAGAACGGTGGGTTGCTCAGGCCAGAAGGAAGGCAGACTGGAGAGCAGGATGAAAACGCTTCTGGATGGGCGGCGCCTGTGGCTCAGTCGGTAAGGCGCCGGCCCCATATACCGAGGGTGGCGGGTTCAAACCCGGCCCCGGCCAAACTGCAACCAAAAAATAGCCGGGCGTTGTGGCGGGCGCCTGTAGTCCCAGCTACTCGGGAGGCTGAGGCAGGAGAATCGCTTAAGCCCAGGAGTTGGAGGTTGCTGTGAGCTGTGTGAGGCCATGGCACTCTACTGAGGGCCATAAAGTGAGACTCTGTCTCTACAAAAAAAAAAAAAAAAGAAAACGCTTCTGGAGACAGGTGGTGGTGATGGCTACACAAGGTGAATGTACTCAATGCCACAGAACTGTGTGCTTAAACATGGCTCAATGGCAAACTGCACATTAACATATATTTTATCTTAATAAAAAATACATGGAAACATGTGGATATATACATATGCACAGGGTGCGAAAAATGTGTACATGTTAAGAAAGAAAAATCTGTATTAAATTTGTAATACTCAAGTCGCATTTGACTCCTGCAACTACAATAGATGTTCAACGTCACTTACATGCATCTTTTGTTATGAGTAAATATTGAGAATTACAATTTTAATACAGCTTTTTCCTTTCTTAAAATGTATTTTTTGGTGCTCTCAGCATATACAGTAGCATGTCAGTCATATAAAAAAGATGTTGCTAGATATAAAAAGTGATAACTTTATGGTGTACTGGGTCCTTATTGCTGTTGTGTAACAAATGTCCATGAACTTGATGGCTTAGAACAACACATCTTTATTCTCTTACAGTTCTGGAGATAGAAGTCAGACTTCGAGGTGTCAGCAGGGCTGCACTTGCTGGAGGCTATAAGGGAAAATCCCGTTTCGCTTCTTTTTTGTGGTTCCTAGAAGCTGCCTGCATTCCTTGGCTCATGGGTCTTTCCTACATCTTCAAAACCAGCAACGCAGCTTCCTGTCTCAACCATGCTGAGTCTCCCTCTTCTAAGGACGCTGTGGTTGCACTGAGGCCCTGATGGATAATCCATAAAGATCTCCCATTCAGATTGTTAACTTAATCTCATCTTTTGCCTTATAAGTTTATATTAATAGGTTCTGAGGATTAGGGCATGAATGTCTTTTGACTAATGTTTACAATTTTTAAATATTTTTACTTTTACTTTTTTTTTTTTTTTTTCAGTTTTTGGCCAGGGCCAGGTTTGAACCCGCCACTTCCGGCATATGGGGCCGGCGCCCTACTCTTTGAGCCACAGGCACAACCCCTTTTACTTATTTTTTAATAAATTGTGTCTATTTATCGTGTGCAGTATGACATTTTCAGTTTGGATACATTGTAGAATAGCTAAGTCTAGTGAATTAACATGCTTTATCACACATAGTTATTTGGGGAGGGGGGTGCTCTAGATGCTGGAACTTTATTGTTGTGGGGCTCACACAGTTACTTTGTGGTGAGAACACTCTACATCACTCCATTAACATTATTCAACAATATACCATCTGGTTAACTACGGTCACTGTGTTATATGGTAGAGCTCTTGAACTTATTCCTCCTATCTAACCAAAATTTTGTGTCTTTGGACCAACAACTCCCCAACTCCCCCAGCCCTGGTAACCACCGTTCCACACTTTACTTCCATGAGATCCACCCATGAGTAAGATCATGTGCTTGTCTTTCTGTGCCTGGCTCATTTTGCTCAGCATAATGTCCTCCAGAACATGGGTGCTTTGGGGGACATTATTCAGCCTACCCACCCGTGAGTGGGGAGAAGGAAGGAAAGAAGGAAAATGAAAGACAATGGCAGGAAATATAATCAAAAAAATAGTAGTTAAGGGGTTCATAGAATTGTGAATTATTTTCCTCTACATAATTTTTTTTTTCAGACTGTCTCACTCTATTTTGCTGAGTGCTGTGACATCATAGCTCACAGCAACCTCAAACTCTTGGGCTCAAGTGATCCTTTTGCCTCAGTCTCCTGAGAAGCTGAGACTACAGGTACCCACCACGATGCTCAGCTAACGTTTTTCCTTTTTTTTTTTTTTTTTTTTAGCAGAAACAGAGTCTCACTCTTGCTCAAACTGGTCTCGAACTCCTGAGCTCAAGGTATCCACCCACCTCAACCTCCCAGAGAGCTAGGATTACAGGTGTGAGCCACTGCACCGGGCTCCTCTCTATACTTTTATACAGTACAAGCTTTTTGAAATGAGCAAGTTTTATAATGAAAACTACAACTTCTTTTTTTTTTTTTCAGGTTAATGTGAAGGTACAAACAACCAGTTCACAAAATTTGGATTTGTTAGGTAGAGACCATCTTGTAATTGTGTCCCACACTCAAAAGGTGTGCCCTATACCCCTACATTGTGCCCATTAAGTGTGAACACACCAATTCCTCCTCCTCCCTTCTCCCCCTCCCCCATTCTCCCTTCCCTCCAACTTAAAGTGAATTGAGTTTGACTCCTGTGTTGGCATGAATTAGGTCATCTACTGGCTTCATATTAGAATTGAGCATGGTGGATATTTGCTTTTCCATTCTTGTGATACTTTACTAAGAAGAATGTGCTTCAGCTCCATCTACGTCGATACAAAAGGAGTAATGTCTCCATCTTTTTAAGGTTGAATAGTATCCATGGTATACATGTACCACAGTTTGTGAATCCTTTCCTGAGTTGATGGGCATTTAGGTTGTTTCCACATCTTGGTAATTATAAATTGAGCTGCAATAAACAATCTACTGCAAATGTCTTTATGACAAAATGATTTTTTTTCTTCTGAGTAGATGCCCAGTAGTGCGATTACAGGGTAAAATGAGAGGTCTAATTTGAGCTCTTTGAGGATTCTCCATTCTTCTTTCCAAAGAGTGTGTATTAAGTTTGCAGTCCCACCAAAAGTGTAAAAGTATTCCCTTCTTTCCACATCTGTGCCAGCTTCTGCAGCTTTGGGGCTTTGTGATGTGGGCTAATCTTACTGTGGTTAAGTGATATCTCAAGGTGCATTTCTCTGATGATCAGGGACAATAAACATTTCCTCAAATGTTTGTTAGCCATTCACCTGTCTTCCTCAGAGAAGGTTCTGCTCATGTCTCTTGGCCAGTGATAAATGAGGTCGTTTGCTCTTCTTTTGTTGATTGAGTTCTCTCTAGATCCTAGTTATCAAGCCTTTGTCAGATTCGTGACATGCAAATATTTTTTCCCATTCTGAAGGTTGTCTATTTGCTTTAATTGTTGTGTCCTTAGTTGTGAAGAACCTTTTCAGTTTAATTAAGTCCCATTTGTTTATTCTTGTTTTTGCAATTACCACTGAAGTCTTCTTCATAAAATCTTTCCCTAGGCCAACATCCTCAAGAGTTTTACCCACACTTTCTTCTAGGATTTTTATTGTGTCATGCCTTAGATTTAAATCTTTTATCCATCATGAGTCAATTTTTGTAAGTGGTGAAAAGTGCGGGTCCAGTTTCATTATTTTACATATGCACCATTTATTGAATAGGAATTCTTTTCCCTAGCACAGGTTTTGTTTGGTTTATCAAAGATTAGATGACAACTAGAGATTGGTTTCATCTCTTGGCTTTCCATTTGCTTCCTTATGTCTGTCTCTACTTTTGTGCCAATACCATGCTGCTTTGATCACTGTAGACTTGTTTTTGCATCTATTGATGTGGTGAATTACATTATAGATTTGCATATGTTAAAAAAAACCTTACATTGCATCCCTGGTATGAAGCTTACTTCATCATGATGTATAATTTTTTTAATATGTAGCTGTGGTCTATTGGCTAAGATTTTATTGAGTATATTTGCATCAATATTCACTAGTGAAATTGGTCTGTAGTTCTCCTTTTTAGTTGGGTCCTTTCTTGGTTTTGGTATCAGGATGATGTTTGCTTCCTAGAATGTGTTGGGAATGCTTCCTTCCTTCTCAGTGTTTTGAAATAGGTTCTGCAGTATAGGTACAAGTTCATCTTTGAAGATTTAATAGAAATCTGATGTAAACCCATCTGGTCCACAGCTTTTTTGTTGTTGTTTTTGGAAGCTCTTTTACTGTTTCTTCAATCTTGGTTCTTGATATTGGTCTATTCAAGAGATCTATTTCTTCTGGGGTAAATCTAGGGAGAGGGTATAATTCCAGGTATTGGTCCATTTCCTCCCATTGTTAAATTTCTAGGCATAGAGTTTCTTGTAGTAGTCAGAGATAATCTCCTGTATCTCTGTGGTATCTGTTGTTATTTCCCCCTTTTCATTTGTGATTGAGGTTGTTAAAGATTTTACTTTTCTGTTTCTAGTTAATCTGGCCAAAGGTTTTTTGATTTTATTTATCTTCTTTTTTTTTAATTGTTGGGGATTCATTGAGGGTACAAGAAACCAGATTACACTGATTGCGTTTGTTAGGTAAAGTCCCTCTTACAATAGTGTCTTGCCCCCAAAAGGTGTGGCACATACCAAGATCCCACCCCCCCCTCTTTCCCTCTCTCTGCTCTTCCTTTGATTTTATCTTTTTGAAGAACGAACTTTTTGTTTCATTAATTTTTTGAATGAGTCTTCTGTTTTCAATTATATTTATTTCTGATTGAATTTTGGTTATTTCTTTTCTTCTGCTAGGTTTGGGATTAGATTGCTTTTCTTTTTGCATTGCCTTAAGATGATTCATTAGGTTATTGATCCACTCTCTTTCTGTTTTTCAGATGTAAGCATCTAATGCAATAAATTTCCCTCTTAGGATTGCTTTTGCGGTATCCCACAGATTTTTGTTAGCTTGTAGCTGCATTGTTGTTATGTTTCAAGAAGTTAATGAGGTCCTCCATTATCTCTTCCTTGACCAAACTCTCATTCAGCATAAGGTGTTTAATTTCCATGCCTTCCATGAAAGTTTTTGTTGGAGTTGAGTTTCCCTTTAATTGCCTTGTGGTCTGAGATGATACAGAGTATAATTTCTTTCTTTTTTTTTTTTTTTTGGTTTTTGGCCAGGGCTGGGTTTGAACCCGCCACCTCTGGCATACGGGACCAGCGCCCTACTCCTTGAGCCACAGGCGCCACCCATAATTCCAATTCTTTTAATTTTTGAGGTTTGATTTGTATTCTAGGATATGACCTATTTTAGAGAATGTTCCATGGGATGATAAGAACTTATATTCCTTAGCTTTGGGATGGTGTGTTTATGTATGCCTACTAATCCCATTTGTTCTAGGGTCACATTTAAGTCTCTTGTATCTTTGTTTAGTTTCTATTTAGAGGATCTGTCCAGTTTTGCCAGAGGGGTGTTAAGGTCACCAGCTTTATGGTGTTATGGGATATCATATTGCTCAAACCCATCAAGGTCTGTTTCATAAATCTGGGAGCATTTAATTTGGGTGCATAAATATTTAGAATTGAAATGTCCTCTTGTATTGTTCTCTTGACCAGTATGAAGTGACAATCTTCATTTTTCTTAACTTTGGTTAAGCTTAACTTTAGCTTTAAATCCACTGATTTCTAGGATTGCAACTCCTTTCTTCTGACTTCTGTTTGCCTGAAATATTGTTTCCCATCTCTTTACCTCGAGTCTTGTTTTGTCCTTCAAGGTTAGATGTGTTTCCTGGAGACGGCATATGAATGGATTGAGCTTTTTTATCCAATTGGCCACCCTATACCTCTTCAGTGGAGAATTCAAGTCATTTACATGTATTGAGAGAATTGATAAGTGTGGTGAAGTTCTATTCATCTTGTTTTGTGAAAGTCTATTGGTTAGTTTTATCCTTTGTGCTAGCGGGTTTTGTCCTTTAGTTTCTGGGTGTTAACTTTGCTGGTGGTCCATTGTGCAGGTTAGTGTGGAGAATAGGTCTAAGTATTTCTAGTAGAGCTGGTCTTGTTGTGGCAAATTACCTCAATGTTTCCATATCAGTAAAATATTTGATTTTTCCATTGATTTTGGAGCTTAGTTTAGCAGGGTACAAAATTCTGAGCTGAAAATCATTTTTGTTTAAGAAGGTTTAGGGTAGGTGATCATTTTCTTCAGGCTTGGAAAGTTTCAGCTGAAAAATCCCCAGTCACCCTGAAGGATCTGCCATTGTAGGTCAATTGGCACTTACTCCTGTGCTTGCAGAATTCTCTCTTTCATTTTGACTTTGGACAGATTCATGACAATGTGTCTTGGAGATGCTTTATTTGTGTTGAGATGACCTGGGTTTCACTATCCTTCTAAAAGGAATGTTTCAGAATCTTTCGTGAAAATTGAGAAATTTTCATTTATGATATCCTCCAGTAGGGCTTCCATTCCTTTTGGCTATTCTTCTTCTGGGAGTACCTATAATTCATATGTTTGAATGCTTTGTGAAGTCCCATGATACTCTGAACAAATGTTCTGCTTTCTCTCTCTTCTTTTCTGCCTCTTTAAATACCTGGGTTAGCTTTAGAGCTTTATCTTCTGTCTCTGAGATTCTTTCTCCTCCATGGTCTAATCTGTTATTGTTACTTTCTGCTGCATCTTTAAGTTCCCCGATTGACTCTTTTTTTTTTTAATTTTTCTTTCAGTTGGCTTTCAATTATCTTAGTTGGAAGTTTTTTTTTAATTTTCTTATTTATTTATTTAGACAGAGTCTCACTTTGTGGCCCTTGGTAGAGTGCCATGGCATAATAGCTCACAGCAACCTCCAATTCTTGGCCTCTAGTGATTCTCTTGCCTCACCCTCCCAACTAAGCTGGGACTATAGGCACCAGCCACAATGCCTGGCTTTTTTTATAGAACGGGGTCTCACTCTGGCTCAGGCTGGTGTCGAACCTCTGAGTTCAGGGCAATCCACCTGCCTTGGCCTCCCAGAGTGCTAGGATTACAGCCAGCCTGATTGACTCCTTCAATTCCTTAAGTTTCACCATATCCTTTCTATATTCTTCATATCTTTCACCAATTTTTTGGTTCTGTTTCTCCATGTTCTCATCAATTCCCTTTATTTCCTTTGCCATCTACTTTTTAAATTCCCTTTCTGTCATTTCCATTAATTCTTTATAGGTGGAATCCTCTGTAGCAGCTGTCTCATAGCCCTTTGTGGGGGGGGGGTTGCCATTTTTGGTTTTTCATGTGGCCACACCTCCTTATGTGTGTTTTCTTCTTATTTAATTCCCTCTCCTACTTTTTCCTTCTCACTACCTCCTTCACTTTTAGTGGCCTTTAGCATAAAGTGAAAAGGAAGAGAAGGTTAAAGAGCAAGAAGGGAGAAAGAAAAGAAAAAGAGAACGAGAAAAAAGAAAGAAGGGGAGTGAACAAAAAGGATTGACGAGAACAGAAGGAAGACAGAAAGAGAGAGAGCAACAGGAGAAATGATGATCAGAAAGGTGCTATGACCACACCTGCAAATCTAGGCCTTTGGGGGCCTGGCTGGGTGGGTCCCTTGAAGTCAAGAGCTCTTTACCAACCCGGGCAAAAGCAAGACCTCCCTCCACCAAATATAGAAAAAAAAAAAAAAAAAGGATAAGCACTATGTCACAGTGGGGACCTATAATACCGTCTTTCCAAAGGCCAAAGATAGAGGACACCCTAGACCATGAGCTTGTGACCTCCTAGAGGCAGACCAATGCCGTGACCTCCAGCCAGATCAATGCCATGACCCTGCAGCACTGAGAGAAAAGGAAGAACAATAATAACAAATAAAAATAAAGAAAATTAAAAATGCAAGTACAAAAGATGAAGAAATAAAAAAGGGATTATCTTAGCTGGTGAATGAGAAATCTATGTGGGAAAGATGAGAAATATAGAACAATCTCTACCAAAAGAGAGAATAAAGGAGAGAAGCAAAAAAGGAGGAAAGAATAAAAGGGACTGAAAAACTGTAACAAAAATGGAGGCACCCCTGCTATTGAAGAAAGTAAAAATGAAAAAATAAAAATACAACCAGACCAAAAAAAAAAAAAAAAAACTAAGAAAAAAATTGTGAAAAGGAGAAAAAAGTGGAAGAAATTTGTGTGTGTATGTATAAAAAAAAACATACACACACATATTACAATATATTGCCTGGACACCGGGTAGTGTTGTGGAGACAGAGAACACACATGCTGCTTTTGCTATATATAAAATGGCATCTGGAAGCCACTCTCTAGTTGCAGAGGAGATTGGGTCCTGTCTTCTTGACTTATTTGCCCTCAGTTAGGGCCTGGTCGCTTCATCAGCGTTCATCCCTGTGAAATTGGAGTCCTAAAGCTCTCACCAGCTTCCTTAGCAGGCTTGTCAAACAGTGCCCCCTAATAACAGTATGTCCTTCCTGAGGGTGCAGGGTCTGCTCAGCTTACCCCAAGCATGGTTTCCCAAGCTCAGCAAGCATGCCAGAGTTAGTTTGCACTAATACCCTGCAAACTGTTCCTCCGGTGCAACCTTCCTACAGTGGAAGCACCCAGTTGGCAGCCAGGTTGATGGGAGATCCACCCAGCCTAGTAATCAGTCTCGGACACTGAATGCTGTTCGAGTAGCCTCACTCATTTAAACAGTTTAAACTGCTTGCTGGAGCTGTTTAGTCCAAAATCAATAAACTGTAGGACAGCCCTTTCCTGTCCCCAGACCACCTGAGGGCTTGTCGGCCAGCCCCTATCCATACGCAAGCAAGTACTTGCCTTCTGTGTCAGCTCTCCTTAGCTCCAGACCTCCTCGCTAGCTCCTAGAGTCCACCACTGCTTCACTGTGCCCTCAGAGTGATGTCCCTGAGTAAGTTCCCCCACCCAGAGGGGGCTGGAGTTCTCGTTCCCCTGTCTCATTGTGAGGGGCTAGTAAGGAGCTGTTTCTAATTCCCTATCTGGCTCTGCCTCAAAACTGCAACATTTTAAAATGGGCTTTCTTAACACAAGTATAATTTAACATATTTGGGGTGTTTTTCCAAGAATGGAATGGGATCCACTAAACTACCCAGCATGTCTGGTATAATTAATTCTCCAAGTGATTAGAGTAATCCATTTGTAAGATGCTAGTTCTGTAACAGGAACATTATCTATACCCTGTTTCCCCGAAAATAAGACAGCCTCCGAAAATAAGACCTACTTACAGGAAAGATAAGACGTCCCCTGAAAATAAGACCTAGCGCATCTTTGGGAGCACACCTTAAAATAAGACACTGTCTTATTTTCGGGGAAACAGGGTAGTAGTAAAATCAAAGCAAGTTGCCTACCTCTGACTTTGCTCAGGAATGAATCCAGTCAAAATTAAAATAAAATCTCCTTCACAGAGAAGGTTAACATAGAAAAATGCAATGCTACAGTTATGATGATGAGACAGTTGGTAAAACCTAACTCTTCCCTAGATGTCTTCTCTTAACTTGCAGCATGGCCTTGCTATCACTTGTCAGACCATCTGAAGTTTACAGCTCCCTCGGGAAATTCTTGGTCTTACCACAGTTAGGTCTCCTGTCCCTAATCTTCTCTGGTACCACTGGCGTTCACAAGTCTATTTCCACACATTGCCTATCATGGGAGGTATATTTGATGTGGTTTTGTGTTCACTACTTTTTTATAAAGCATGGCTTTGGGGAAGAATTGGAAACATTAAACATTGCCCAAGGGTCTTCATTATTGTTGGTTGAAGACCTTCTTTTTTGGCCAGGCTTTGTGCTGAGCGCTTCCTGTGGACTACAGCACTCAAGTTCTTGCACTGTCCTGTGTGGTGAGTGCTAGCACTGGCGTCATTCACAGAGAAGATGCCGTGCAGAGGCCACCCGCCCTTGGCCACCTGACACAAGAGGGGAGGCATTTATGAGACAATACTGAATACTTTACACACTGCAGCTCACAGGCATGTCTCCTCCTGAAAAAATCAAAGACAGATCTGACCTGGAAGTCCCCTAGTGCAAACGTGAACTTCAGGTCCGACAACTGTGTGTCTGCTCTCTCCAAACTCTGTTTCTGAAACATGCAAAGAAAGTGGAAGAGACAGTTCTTGTCCTTTTAAATATCCTACAACCTAAGAGATAATACACTCTGTGGTGTAAGTAGAGTTACAGAGTTACACTTAAAAATTCAATACAGGTATGACCAAGGAGGGCCAAGTCAAAAAAGTGATAAGAATATGGGCGGCGCCTGTGGTTCAGAGGAGGGTGCCGGCCCCAGATGCTGGAAGTGGTGGGTTCAAACCCAGCCCCGACCAAAAACTGCACAAAAAATAAAATAAAATAAAATAAAACATGATAAGAATAGAGTTCCTCTGAGAAGGATATTTGGGGGTTAGAGGCATTCCTCTTTTCTAGGCATTTGAAGACATAGCATTAGTAGTTTATTTTTTAGATTTATTTATTTATTTACTTATTTTAGAGGTGGAGGTCTCCCTCTGTTGCCCACACTGGTCTTGAACTCTTGGCCTCAAGCAATCCTCCTACCTGGGCCTCGCAGAGAGCTGAGATTACAGGCATGAACCATGGAACCCAGTTAGCCATAGTGGTTTAATGTGATAAACAAAGTTCTTCTATAGATTTTAGTTATCATAAATATCCTTTATGATTGAATAAGAATGTTCTTTGAAGTGAATTAGGGCTTTTTTTTTTTTTTTGCTTATGTTAGTATGAAATTATTGACTCCTTGAAAGTTGTACCAATTTGCTCAAAAAGCAAATTTTTAGAAGAGAAAAAAAGAGGACACAAAAGGGACCCATAATTCAGAGCAGTGACAGGAAGACAAGCTGCAGCTGTAAATCTCAAAAGAGCAGTTTGTTAAATAAATGGTTTCTCTTTGGAAGGCAGATGTTTATCAGCAAATACTTCTCAGAAGCACAGCTTGGTAATCTGCAAGGGGAGATGTCTGGACACTTTTGTTCCCAAAAGGTGGTGATGAGATACGACAGGGGGAAGCTTGACAGCTGCTCTCGGATCTGTGCACGAGGCAGCCCTGAATGTGTTTACGCTCACGGCTAATCACAGACTTTCCTTCTCAGACACAAGATGATGTGCATCTGTGCACACACGCTCACCCCTTACCTGAGTCTCGCACAGCAATAAAGAGTTTACTATTCAGAGTTCTGCAGCTGGACGTTGCCCCAGTGTTTTCAATAGGAATTCTGGTCCAAAGCCAGGTTAAGCCAGAGGAAATGAAGCCATGCTTGCCTGAAAGTCTGAACTGGGCATCCTCAACCTGATACTTACTATTCAATTCAGGTTAAAATCTCCGTGAGGCAAAGGGGGATTATATTCTACGAACTCAGTTGTGAGATTGCTGTTCTCTAATTTACGTGGGTCTAAATTTTTTTTTTTAATTGAGACAGAGTCTTACTTTGTCACCATGGGTAGAGTGCTGTGGTGTCATAGCTCACAGCAACCTCCAACTCTTGGGCTCAAGCGATTCTCTTGGCTCAGCCTCCCTAGAAGATGGGACTACAGGTGTCTGCCACAACACCCGGCTATGTATTTATTTATTTATTTATTTACTTACTTATTTTTTGTTTAGCAGGCCGGGGCCGGGTTCAAATCCCCCAGCCCCAGAGCATGTAGCCGGCACCCTAACCACTGAGCTACGGGCGCCCCCGCATGGGTCTAAATTTTAAAAATAGGAATGAATCTCTTAGTAGCTGCAGCTTGTTGAGAGTATAAAACATTTTGAGCACAAAATACACAGCACATAACTTTTTGGATTGTGTATTTGCATAAAAAGGGTTAAAATACATTCTGTCAATTGTATTGTTCATTTCTTGTAAAGTAAAGGTCTTCCTGCGTTGGAGACTAGGTCCAGGGAGACCAGGTACATGTTAAACATGGGCTGCCTTAAAAGCCAAATAAAACAAACAAAAAACAATGAATTCCCAACAATAAAAAAAAAAAAATTGGAAAAACAAACAAACAAAAAAAATTTCATAATATTGTCCTAGAAAAAAAAAGTCTTGCAAATGTCCTGGAAATGAATTACTTATTTCCTTGAGAGTATTATGACTGTTACCAAGGACTCAGCTGGATTTAGGGCTCTCTTATAAAATTCCAGGCTAATATGAGGGAACATACGATTAGGTTACATTGTAAGGTAAAGTCTGAATTGCTTTTGCTTCCTTCACCCAGGAGGTGTGCCATATACCCCTACGTTGTTCCCGTGAGGTCAGAGCACACAAATCCTCTCCCGCTTCTCCCTTTCTTGAATTTAATTATATTTTTCTCTTGTGTGGGTCTGTGGTTGTTAATCCACTAGTTTCAACTCGGTATTGAGCTCCTGGGAGGCTTGAATGAGACAGATTTAGGGCTCTTCTTAATTGAGCACATAGAGAAAGGGATTCATTTGGTCCCACTTTAAAACATGAGAAGAGTAAGAGAGAAAAGTAAATGTGGAAATCATAAATGCTGCCTCACAGGATTATACTATTCTGTAACTCCAAGTGCTTTTCTCCTTACAAATTAAGTTTTATTATTGTTTGTGACACATTTTTCAATATTTGAATCTATTTTAACCACTTGATGTTCTAGATGTGTTTTTTGTCTGAGATATTTTATCAGAATGTTACTTGCCTGTATAATCTGAAATATGGGTTCTGGGAGTATCCCACTTGCTGTCTCTTAGAAGGTGAGACTTCATTTCTTTGAGCAAAAAGTTCATTTAGCAATGTAGTTATTTCAATATTTATTTTTGTTGCGGAATTTCTGGGGTTCAGCATGTAACTTTGTACATGAAATATATATAAATATATGTGAAAAAAATTTTTGAAACCGGAGGCGCTAAGGGTCAAAATGAAAGGAAGGTCAAAGTTTCCTAACTCCTGGTAGCTGCACTTAGCAGAAGCAGTAAAATCTTGGGAAAGAGGCTTAAAATACGCCTGGGCAATGTAAGATTCCTCCACGTAACACGCAGGAGACCAGGAGATGCCTCTTCTGCTTTTAACTCCGTGGCAGAGGATGAGTTTCAGCATTGAGCACTGCAAGGCACTGGAGGCAGTCCTTTCAGCACAAACTCTGCAGAGAATATTACTACAGATCAAGGTGCCGGCTTGGGCCTAATAAATGCACATATAAATGAACATGAATGAAGGCACAAAGGCCGTATTACGGCAAGTTCCCTCCTGAGATCTCAGCCAAGACAAAAGAAGAGGTGATCTGCCCAGCCAGCGTTTCCTCTGTCTAATTTCATTTGTTTTTTGAGACAGAGCCTCAAGCTGTTGCCCTGGGTAGAGTGCTGTGGCATCACGGCTCACAGCAACCTCCAACTCCTGGGCTCAAAAGATTCTCCTGCCTCAGCCTCCCAAGTAGCTGGGACTACAGGCGCCACCACAGCACCAGCTATTCTTTGGTTGCAGCCATCATTGTTGTTTGGCAGGCCAGGCTGGATTCGAACCTGCCAGCTCAGGTGTATGTGGCTGGCGCCTTAGCCGCTTGAGCCACAGGCACCGAGCCTCCTCTGTCTAATTTCATGACCATTGTTTGGACTCACTGGAAGAGAAGTTTATATGATAGACATATATGGTTTTTCTCCTATTGCTGCAAATCTCAGCATGGCTTTGGTCACTAGGCACCCATCAAATCTACAAAATAATAAAGTTTTCAGATTTTTTACCTGAAGGGATGAATAGAAATGGTCTATACTTGCATCAAAGTGACTGGTAACACACTCCTCCCCCTAAAATGAGCACCCTCAGGCCTCCTGAAGGCTTTATCCCCTCCTGTTTGGTAGGGTAAAATTACTCTGTTGAAGTCATTTCCACTCTTTACCCATTTTTAGGGCAGACATGACCCCATTACTCTTTTCTTCTCCCAAAAGTATGCCCACGAATGTTTGCTATTTATATTAGCAAACCCTATCAAATTCATTCTCACTTCCCCCATCCAGATATCTTAACTTTTCCCCATCTCCTCCAAGCCTACATATTTTTTGGGTAAAAATTTAGAGGTGACATCCAAAGCCAGACCTCACTTTTCACTTGATAAAACCCAATTACTCTGCTTTCTTAAGTCAGCTGCTCCTGCTAATCCGATACAAACTGTCCAAAATTAGTGCTTTCCTTCCCCCTCAATGCCGACAGCATCCAATGACTCAGCCTTGCCAGGCATCAGCCCCTTTAGCTTCCAGCCTTTGTGCTGACAACCTTGGCAGGACACACCCGTGTTTGGTGACCACCTTCTTCAGCATCTCTCATTTACCCTGAGAAGCCATCTCCTTCGCTCAGCACCCCTAGCCCCAGTTTAAACAGTGTTGAGCTTGGCTCTTCCGCCACCAAGCGATGGCAGTAGAAGCAGCTCTGCCATCTGCCGCAATAGGGGAAGAATTTTGGCTTCATCTATATTCCGGTTAAAAGACAGGGAACCCGTTTATCATACACTAGAGGCCAATCTTCAAACACAGTAATTGGCATGATACAAAGTACTTTATACTGAAGTTATACTGAATTTTTTTTTTTTGTAGAGACAGAGTCTCACTGTACCGCCCTCGGGTAGAGTGCCGTGGCATCACACAGCTCACAGCAACCTCCAACTCCTGGGCTTACACGATTCTCTTGCCTCAGCCTCCCGAGCAGCTGGGACTACAGGCACCCGCCACAACGCCCGGCCATTTTTTGGTTGCAGTTTGGCTGGGTCTGGGTCCGAACCCGCCACCCTTGGTATATGGGGCCGGCGCCCTACTCACTAAGCCACAGGCGCCGCCCTAGTTATACTGAATTTTAATGAGACTTGTGGTGACTCAGAAGGTATTGCAAGAATATTGCCATACTTATGAGTCATCATTATGAATATCGGCAATCACTGAAGTGTAGGTTTCAGAAAGGCCACCAATGGAGGCACCAGACTTGCTCCTGTGCGGTTGTTTACTTATATTGGGTAAGTGCAGCAAATCTCTGAATTTGCCTGATTAGCTCCAGAGAACATTAGCTGGCTGCTTGGTGTCTAGTCTGCTGAGATTACTTCACCCATTCAACAAAATTTTAAGTTCCTTCTTTTGAAATAGTGCAGAAGAATGAAAAATACCTAAATCTTGAGGTCCCCATCTCTGGTCCCCCAATCCCATTTCCCAGAGATAAGAATTTCTCCTCTTGGCTCCTGGACTTTTTCTATTTTTTTTTGTAAAGAGATGGGGTTTTGTCTGGCTGGCCTTGAACTCCTGGGCTCAAGTGATCATCTTGCCTCAGCTTTCCGAGTAGCTGGGATGTTATGCTATAGTTGTATACCACCTGCCCAGCTCTTCTAGACATTTTTAATGCATACTAACTAGTATTTCCTTAAGCACACACACAGAATCAAAATATACTTTCTGCTCTGTAATACATAGTTAATTTGTAGTAAGCAAGCCACAAAGGGAGGCAGCTTCCTGCAGGGCTGCCAATATGCCATCGTCATGGGGCAGTAAAGTGAACACCAGTACAGCCACTTCCGGTATGAAATCCCGAAGGTGCTTTGATGGCTTGGTCTCCCTCTGAGAGGGAGAAAACCATCACAGTTTCCCCTCTGCTCATTTAACAAAACTTTATGGAATGAACTCGCCCGTGGCTGGCATGAGCTAGGCTCTGGGGACTCTGAGCCTGGGAAGAGGGGCAGAGCCCCTGCCCTCAGGAAGCTTTACAGTCTGTTCTCCTTGAGAGGGTCTGCTCACTCATTCAAGACAACCTTTACTGAGCACCCATCATGGACCCCACACTATGTTAGACACCATAAATAAGAATATGAAAACTATAACCCAATTATAGCCCAAGAATATGGGGAAAGAGGAAAGGGAAGGGAGGTGCAGGGAGGGGAGGGGGGAGGATGTGTGGAGGGAGGGTGATTAGTGGGATCACACCTACGGTGCATCTTACAAGGGTACATGTGAAATTTACTAAATGTAGAATATAAATGTCTTAACACAATAACTAAGAAAATGCCAGGAAGGCTATGTTAACCAGTTTGATGAAAATATTTCAAATTGTATATAAAACCAGAACATTGTACCCCATGATTGCACTAATGTACACAGCTATGATTTAATTAAAAAAGAGAAAAGAAGACAAGGTTCTAAGCCTGCCTCAAGGAGCTACAGTGTAATGGGGAAATAAACTATTCTCTAACAGCAAGGGCAGTGTGACGTATGCGTGATGGTGTGACGGAGGCAAGAGGGGTCACTTCACTTAGCCTTGGGGTGGAGAGTGTAAGGAGGGGCTAGGAAGCTTTCCTAAATTGGGTGAAATTGGGGTGGGCTCATTCCAAAGGAGACATGAGCAGACGCTTCCTTCGGAGCACAAGAGTAACAGCAGCAGTCGAGGCTTCGGGGGCATGTGAGAGTCAGAAGGTGGAAGGCTTTACCCACCTCTGAGGAGCCTGGCTGTACCCAGGGCAGGGGCAGAGAATGATTCAGGCAGCAGCAAACTGAGACAGGGGTGTAAGGTCCAGAGAGCCACTGTCAGAGCTCTCGGAGGCCAGGAAGCCGTCCTGCCAGTGTTGCTGAGTCCAAAGGAGAAAAGATGAGAACCTGCACCAGAGCAGGGGTAGAGGAGACGGACTTCTGAGATGTTTAGCAGATAAAATCACTAGGGCTTGAGAAACCATTGGATATGAAATTTGAGAAAAAGAGGGGTGTCAGAGTCTGAATGTGTTCCTCCGTCAGATTCCTATGTTGAAATCTAATCCCCAACAGGATGCCGTTTGGTGGTGTCAAATTTTGGAGCTAATTAGGTTGTGAAGGTGGGGCCCTTATGCGTAGGATCAGCGCCCTTATAAGAAAAAGGGATGAGCTATCTTGCTTCCCTCCCACCATGAGAAAACTTAAGAAGTCGAGTATCTGCAAATCTGAAGAACCTGACTTTGTCAGTACCCTGATCTCGAACTTCCAGCCTCTGAAATAAACTGAAATAAATGTCTGTTCTTCATAAGCCACCCAGTCTACAGCGTTTTGTTATAGCGGCGAAGTTAACACAGGAGGGTAAAGCATGACTCTTGGGTTCGCAGTGGTTTTGACTGGCAGATGAAGTCCAGTCTCTCTGGAAGTTAGGTTAAAACATTTTTTTTTTATTAGAATTTTGCACCATCTGAAATCCCTTGTACTGGCACTACCTTTGGCATAAAAGCCTTTTTCTAGCTTAAAATAAACAAATCTTACCTTCCCCTCCAATCTCCTTTAAATGAACCCACGAATCTTCCACACCTCCCATTCAATCTTCAACTCACCGACGTCTGCCAAAGTCCCCCACCATCTCCTGAGGCTGCTCTTGCAAGGCTTGCTGTGAGTGGGGCCCTCTGCGATCCTCTTCCCACCTCTTTGCAGCACCGCATTCTGCTGACCTGCCTTGCAACTCTCTTGCTTTCCCCGGCATTGCAACCCACACTGGCTCCTCTCCCTATTCGCTACACCTGCAGTTAAATTCCACCTTGATTCTCTCCTCTCTCCTGGCTTCCTTCAACCCACACTGGCTCCTCTCCCTATTCACTACACCTGAGTTAAATTCCACCTCGATTCTCTCCTCTTCACATGTTCCACAAGCGATCCCATCCACGTCTTCCGCCTGACCTCCATTTCCACGCTGAAGTGTTCCAATTCCAAATACCAATATTCTTTTTAAATCCCAAAGTCAAGTATCCAACTGTCCATACTCAGGCCAGCTACATCGAGTCTGTCTTAGCAAATGGTTCTGCCAACCCACTCATTCCCTGAAGCCTGGTATCTAGGAACGACTGGCAGGTGCACAGATGCACCCCCACTGCCTTTCTATCTGCTGTCCACTGGCCTAAAATATTCTTTCTTTAAAAAAATGTAAAAAAAGGGCGGCGCCTGTGGCTTAGTTAGTAAGGCGCCGGCCCCATATACCGAGGGTGGTGGGTTCAAACCCGGCCCCGGCTGAACTGCAACCAAAAAATAGCTGGGCGTTGTGGCGGGCGCCTGTAGTCCCAGCTACTCGGGAGGCTGAGGCAAGAGAATCGCTTAAGCCCAGGAGTTGGAGGTTGCTGTGAGCTGTGTGATGCCACGGCACTCTACCGAGGGCCATAAAGTGAGACTCTGCCTCTACAAAAAAAAAAAAAAAAAAAATGTATTTGACATACACATTATGAACAAAATCATTGCACCAGCTTTTGGGTTATCATTCCACTTTGCTTTTATTTTTTACAAAATATTCAATGCAGGTATTAAGTACAGCACATTTAATACATACATAACTGTTATAATAAACACTCGTAAGCTTACACCTAAGAACTAGAACATTCCTCATAACTTGCATCTACCCTATGTTCCTCTCTCATCCCCTCATGAATAATCACCAGGCAAAATTGTGGTTTCTCATTGTTACTTCTTTTTCTTTTACAACATACTTCTATTGCACATGTATGCTTACATAATATATTCTTTGGTTGCTTTCTGAGCTCAATAAAAACCATATGCAGCTTCCTGCAACTTCCTTTCTTCTTACTACTTTCTGAGATTTGTATTTATTGTGAGGTATAGCTGTGGTTCGTTCATCAGTGAGTAGGGCGCCGGCCCCATATACCGAGGGTGATGGGTTCAAGCCCAGCCCCGGCCAAACTGCAACAAAAAAAATAGCCGGGCATTGTGGTGGGCGCCTGTAGTCCCAGCTGCTCGGGAGGCTGAGGCGAGAGAATTGCGTAAGCCCAAGAGCTGGAGGTTGCTGTGAGCCGTGTGACGCCACGGCACTCTACCCTCGGGCGGTACAGTGAGACTCTGTCTCTACAAAAAAAAAATAATAATAATAATACCCCCAAGGATGTTACTCAGCTCTTCTGCCGACAGACATTTTACTTTTTCCAGTTATTAAGTATTGTGATTATGTTACTGTGAACACTCCTGCACGTGCCTCCTGGTGGCCATGTGCCAGAATTTGTTGCCATACAAGTGGGAGTCGGGAGCTAGATCATAAGGTCTGCAAATGTTCGTTCAAGTTTGTAAGGTGTAATTGTTTTCTAAAGTAGCCGTGCCTGTTAAACACCCACATCAATGTATAAATTCCCACAGATCTTAACACCTGGTACTGTCAGAGCCAACTTTTGTAAACTTTCTGGATGTAAAATGGAATTTTAATATGGTCTTAATTCACATTTCCCTGACCATCAACACCGCATATCATTTTTCTATTTGTTTACAAGCTTTCTCTCCTGTGAAATCTTTTCAAGTCTTCTCTATTTTTCTAATTTTTTTTTAATAGGAATTCTCTATATATTATGATTACTAATCCTTTGTTAGTTATTTGTATTGTAAATGACTCTCAAATTGTGGCTTGTCTTTTAACTTAGTGTTTGACTTACATAAGCCCTTAGGTTTAATAAAGTTGATTTACTCATCTTTTCTTTTACAGTTGGTGCTTTGTGTCAAAAGACTGAATCTACAGATCAATTGTGGGAGCTCCAATGCCTTTAATATTCCTATTCATGAACAAAGATAGTTCTTCATTTGTTCCTCCCTGAGTCTTCATCTTCATCCTTCAAATTCCAAATCAGACCTCACCGGCTGCCTCCTCCAGACTGTGTCCACCACCAGCCCAACTAAAGCAGGACAATGTGTCTTCCATGTGTACATTTTTTACATAACTTGTACAATTTTCTTTTCATCCAAGAAAAAGATGGCCTGGGCTAAGTTTGAGCCTTGTGGTTGGGGTGGTGGCACCACTCTTCATTACTGAATACATCGAGAATTTAAGGAGAATAAAATGATAAGAAATAACTAGTGTTATGCTGCCCACCTGCCCAACTCTGCACACGGTATCACAGCTTAGCCAAGAACCTGCTCAATTCCAAAAATGATTAAAAAGATGTTAACCACCCTGTCTCTTTTCTTCCTCAAGGCAAGGGAATATGAAATTATAGGACAAAAATGCTCGGTGAGCATGACTTATTTGACCACTCTGGGGCAAACAGCTTGATTATTTCTGACAAGCAGGCAGCAAGAGAACGCCTTCTGCCAAAGGGAATTCCGCAATCATTTAATCGAGGCTCTGGAAAATGAGGTCTTCCAAAGACAGAGAACAGTGCTATATTTTCTTCCCTGCCAGAGTCCACTGTTATAACCATTTACACTAAAATGCCCCATTTCTCACAGCGTCATTTTGCTACAGGGTCACATCTGTCTATTCAACTGACTTTCAGGCTGTTTTTTCTCACAGGGGGAAAAAAAAAGAGAACTAAGTGGCCTCCCAGATTTAAGGTAAAAATGGAAAAAGCAAGCTGATTTGTTTTGAAATGCAAAAGACCTCTATCTCCAGTTTGTCTCAGTCTGAGCAGGACCAGAGATACCATCGGAGCCCTGCTCTTGACAATCCACTAAAGGACCTGAAAAAACAACACGTGTTTTCCAGAACTATAGGAAGACCCTGCTCCTCACCCTCCTCCCCCCAAACAGTCTTCCAAAACCAGAAGCAGGGGAGTGTCAGCCAGGTACACGTGGAAATTTTGTTATTATTTTTAAGGCACTTTGGATTATATTTCCTTGAAGACCACCAAGTATAGGAAAGGCAAAAAAAAGTTAGTCAGTATCATATCCCAAAATGGGTCCAAGCCATTTCTCAACCTCAGCCACAGACATGTTCTTCCTCAAAGCGTAATCCTCAATCTGTAAAAGATTAGAAGCATCAGATTAAGCCAAAGTGATAAGACATTTTGAGCTGAAATTTCCACAGGATTTGCCAAGAAACATTAAGACTTCTTGTCTTAATAGCAATTTACTGAATTAATTGGAGATATGTATGTTTACCAGGTTGCCCTATTGCAGAAAAACAAAACATAGTCAATATCTGATGCTTAGAAGCTGGCTCTGTGTATATGTGTGTGTGTGTGTGTTGTTTGAATGGGTGAGAGTTAGAATAGGTATAAATGGGTTGAAATCAAATTAAGACATTAACTGGGATAAATTTCTTCATCCTTTCCTCATTTTATTCTCATTTGCATTTATAATATGAGAGGCTCTAGAATTCCATTTCAAACAGGACAGGCATCCAGGAAAGACCCAAACAATGAAAATGCTGACTTACCTGATCCTTGGAAATTTTCCCCACAGCAAAATATTTGGACTTCAAGTTGGAGAAGTAGAGGCCTGACACTGCGGAGGCGGGTGCCATTGCTAGGGACTCTGTCAACTGAATGCCTGGAGAAAGTGACGTGGGGACCCCCATTTACTCGGTGCAGAGCAGCTGGCAGACACCCTGCCAACTCTTGCTGAACCAGTGAATGGAAGTGAACTCACGCCTTCTACAAAGACATGCAACACAGCACGAAAGCTGTGACCACAAACATCTAGCAAATCCCCCTCACGCAGCTAAACAGACAGGATAGGCTTAGCTCCTCTAACCCAGGGGGACAGGCCCAGACAGCTTACCCTTAGCCACCTAAGATGGGTTACAGAGGCCCTGATTTGCTACTAAGCCTGGGCTCTCTCACGTGGGAGCTGTAACCCTGGACATGAGAACTCCAGCTGAACAGTGTCCACTGGCTCTCTGGGGCCCCTGACACGAGAGATGACTGACAGTCAGCTCCAGGGAAGAAGGAACCCACAGTGGTGCTGAGAAAGAAGAGGTGCTCTTTCTTGGGATTTGAAGAATTCTAAGGGACCACCACGGCCGTCTATTCTAAGCCACTCATTTTATGGACAGGGAAATAGCAACACAAAGGTTGAGGGCTTTGCCAAAGGTCCCCCAGCTGGCTTATGAAACAAATGGGACTCGAACCCAGATCTCCTGACGCGGAGAGGGTTGTTTTTGTTGACCCAGTTTCAACACACTTCACAGTTCCTCACGTAAATCTCGATTCCTTTAACTTCATCAGCTCCGATGGCATGCTTTTGGCTAATTCCACTGAAAACTGTGAAGTTAGCCTGGACCAACTCAACCCCAGGAACTCTGTGGAAAGGGCTACAACCGGCACATGGATATGACAAGCCACACAGCCATGAACAATGCTGCTCCGGCCTGCAGGTGCTGAGGTCAGGGGCCTGGGCCCTCATCTCAAAAGGGTACATGCCAACTTCTCAACTGTTAGATTCAACCCACAGATAAAATGCAAGACAAAATTAGGATTACAGAAGAGCGTAAAAGTTAATAACAGTGTAAAAGGAAAGGGAGAAAAGGCTGAAGGAAGGCTGGGTGTCCTGCAAGGTTAGTGCCCAGAGATACCACCAACAGATGTTGGGATAAGAGCATGAGGTGGGTGCTGCTACTGACGGGGAAAGGCTGATCACCAGGAGAGATTAAAGACACTGCCACCCCTGTACCAAGAAACTGGGGCAGGAGAGGCATGGGGTGGCACTGAGTAAGCTAAATCCCTATTTGCTACAGGTAAAGAGAAAATAATTTATAGTGCTAAATCTAAAAATGGTGATGTAAGAATACCATTCAGTAATACATTGTATCAAAGCAAAATAGCAGAGTAGCTACGAGCGTGAAACAGTGAGATATGGGATAATGTAATTATGAGCCCTTCCCTTAAAAAAAAGTTTTAGACGGGGCACGGTGGCTGTAACCCTAGCACTCTGGGGGGGCCGAGGCAGCAGGATCCCTTGAGCTTAGGAGTTGGAGACCAGCCTGAGCAAAAGCAAGATCCCGTCTCTACTAAAAATGGAAAAAAACTAGCTGGGTGTTGTAGCAGGCACCTATAGTCCCAGCTACTGGTGAGGCAAGAGGATCATTTGAGCCCAAGAGTTTGGGCTGCTGTGAGCTCTGACACCACAGCACTCTACAAAGGGTGACAAAATGATATGCTGTCTCAAAAAAACAAACGTTAACCGTAGATCCCATTATGTTGATCCTGGTGTGTCTCCCAGGACGCACCTGTGGCCTGCTCGATGTCAGCCAGTCTCCACATGGACAGCTTCTCAGTGTGGTCGGGCTGGCTGGGATACCCAGGAGCTGGGCGGATGCCCTCATAGCGCAGCCTGCGCAGGTCTGCCACGTCCAACCGCTCGCTGCCGCAGTAGGCCCACAGTTCTCGGCGGACCCTTTCGTGGAGCTCTTCTGCAAAGGCCTTGGAATCCAGAGTGCCAGTGTGCTCAGGCAGAGGTGGGGCCACAGCACCAGTGCAGCCTCCACCCCGAACCAAAGCCAAGCAGAGCAGCCTCCCTCCTCTGGACCACAGCCAGAGGAAACTTGGCTAGAGGGTCTAGTCCGGACCACTTGTCTGTACATTAGCTGCTCGATTTGGGCCTCAACCTGGCTCTCAAGTGTCATACTTAATGATCTGAGATTGTAGACCCTTAGGGAAAGGGGCCGAGGCCATCCCATTCCATGCAGAGAAAGATAAAGGATCTACAGAGGATACCAATATTAGAATAAGGGGCTTGAAATGGAAATCTGTTTTTAATTTTTGGGGTCTTTAGGAAAATGTCACATCATAAAAAGCAAAGGGACAAAAACAAGATATAAGGCAAATAGGTCAAGGTTCTAAAGCCAGGAGCCAACTATGGCATTGCTGAAGGGATTTCGTTACCCAAACACTGATAATGAGAACAGTCTGGGGATTCACGGTTTAAAAATGCATGTAAGGGGTGGTGCCTGTGGCTCAAAGGAGTAGGCACGGGCCCCATATGCTGGAGGTGGTGGGTTCAAACCCAGCCCTGGCCAAAAACTGCATAAATAAATAAATAAATAAATAACACATGTAAAGTTAAAGTCAGCAGCATCCGACTCAAGGAGAAAAAGCAGACAGTGGTTCGAACTCTGAGCTCTGTGCTGGTGGTACAGTGGCTAGGATAGCTGCCTTCTAATACTGAGCGGTATTCAAGTGCCGTGGTCATGGGATCCCCACCCCCCAGGCTCTGTCCCAGCCCCTCAGAGCCCGGATGCCACCTCACCTCCGCCAGCCGGTCCCCCAGCGCCTTGACCATGATGCTGCTGTAGTCGTCACTGTCGTCCTCATAGGCCTTGCTCAGTTCTTCCACCCCAAAGCAGGCGACGGCAAACAGGCCCAGGTAGTCGCGGACACCGGAATGCAGAGGTGCAATGAAGTCTGAGAGGCAGCAGTACGGCTCCGTGCTGGCGGAGTCCTTCTCGGCCTTAAACCCAAGCAGTGGGCAGAGGGGTCATTAGCATGGCCACAGCCCTGGCACACATGGAAAGCAATCTGCTATCTTCTAATGAATACAGGCTTCACAACACAGGGATGTCTGCCAGTTCTATTCACTGCTATATCCCTGGCACCTAGAACAGTGCCTGATACATAGGAGGCACCTAATAAATATTTGTTGAACAAAACAATGAAATGAGATTTTTAAAAAGATATAACATAACATAGTCAAGAAACCAGTTAGTTTGCTTGTTCACTGGCTGACCAAACATTTACAAATGTTTATACCCTGTTTCCCCGAAAATAAGACATCCTCCTAAAATAAGGCCTACTTACAGGAAAGATAAGACATCCCCTGAAAATAAGACCTAGTGCATCTCTGGGAGCACACCTTAAAATAAGACGCTGTCTTATTTTCAGGGAAACAGGGTAGGTGCTGTGCTAGGAACTGGAACCTTAAAGGGTCATATGTTTAAAAAAAAAAAAAGCTTTTCCCCAAAAGTGTTTTCAATTAAGTTGAACAGTATATTCAAACACCGTCCTGTAAACCTACAATCCCCAATCCCCAGGCTGCTCGGCAGGAGGTGAGCAGAGCAGCAGGGAACAAGCGGACCTGCATCTGCACTTACAGCCGGTCCCCAGTGCTCACATCACTACTCGAGCCCCGCCTCCTGCTGGATAAACAGGCATTAGATTCTCACAGGAGTGCAAATCCTATTGTAATGCACTTAGAATCATCTGGAAGTTATACTCTTCCCCCAGGTCTGCTGGAACACTGTCTTCCACGAAACTGGTTCCTGGTACCAAAAAGGTTGGCGATTGCTGCCATAAATGTATACATCTCCATTTTGCATCAAGAGAAGCAGTTCAGCAAACTGCTGGGTCAGTAACAAAACACATGGGCCACGTGCTGCCTGTCACAGTGAACAGATAGCTAAGGACACCCCGGGCTGGCCAGACCCAAATCAAGAGCTTAGCAAGTTTGCTTCTGGATTCTCCCCACAGCCCACGGGTCTATCCTCATCCAAGTTTCACTCTCACCTGATGACTGACTCTTCCCTGCTACTAAGCTGACAAATAAGGTCTTACCTTAAATAATCAATAATATTTGCTGAGACGGTAAAAAGCCTATAACTAATATTTATTAAGTTCTTACTCTGTGCCTGTTCTTGGTGCTTTATATGAATTAGTATTTTAACCCTCAACAATCCTGCAACATAAGTGAAACCCTCAGCTCCATTATACAGACAAGAAAACTGAGGCACAAGGAGTTTGATCTACCAGCTCAAGGTCAGACCAGGGGGCTGATACCACAGCTAATGCTCTTCCTATATATCTGTCCAGCTTAGGACTGATAAATTCATCAACAAGTGGCCAACCCAGAAGCTTCAGAGGATTTGCCAGCCATGGAAGCAAGCACAGCCTAACCAACATGGGGCAGGAAATTGTTAAGTGCAGGCAAGGAGGTGATGGATACGGGCAAATAGAAATGTCCCAGCTCAGCGACATCTGTGCATGAGGAGCCATTTTCCAGGGGTACTCTGCCCATCAACTGTTCTCTGCAAAGAAAAGCCACAGGGGGAAATAAGGCTTCCCTGCCCCACAGGAGAGATGGGTCCCAGAGCCCCACAGTATTTTAGAAGAGAAAGTGATCAGAATCTATTCACAGCAGAAGACTCCCAAGGTACTGAGGCACTGCTGCCAGAATTTTCCAGAGTGTACTGGAGGAAAGCAACTCCTGGATTACATCTGTCTGGGTAGGTAATAAACGTACATTGCCAAGTTCTCCTTTCCAGGAATTATTTAAAAGGTGAATTCGGAGAATTCATTATATTAAATGCCCTAATATAACATGTCACAGACCGCCTGGACATGGATAGTACTGGAAATAAAAAGAGATCAGAGGACTCAGGACTTTAAAATGAAAGACTGGGTCAGAATGGAGGTTTTTGACCATAGTTACACCTGTAAAGAAAAGTCACCAATTCCCTAGGAAGGAGGGGCTGGAACTTCATTAGAACCCCACTCTCCTTTGTATTCTGGAGTGTCCCAGTCTGAGTACATACAGGAAAGATGTACTGAGCCTGAAGGTATACAGTAAGGATTTACTGAGCCTGAAGGTGTACAGTAAGGATTTACCGAGCCTGAAGGTATACAGTAACGATTTACCAAGCCCGAAGGTATATAGTAAGGATGTACTGAGGCCGAGTGCATATGATAAGGAGGTAGCTGTTCTTCTTTAACCCTTTATGGTACCGTTTAAGGGCCCAGATTTAAGAATCCCTTTAGATGTTATGGTCAAAAGATCAGCCATTGTGAATTATATTTTAGTTGCAATTAAAAGTAACATCATCATTTTTGAATGACTAAAACTAAACGGATAAGGGCTAGGTGCAGTGGCTCACGCCTGTAATCCCAGCATTCTGGGAAGCCGAGGCGGGTAGATTGCCTAAGCTCACAGGTTCAAGACCAGCCAGAGTGAGAACCCATCTCCAAAAATAGCTTGGTGTTGTGGCAGGCAACTGTAGTCCCAGCTACTTGGGAGGCTGAGGCAAGAGAATCACTTGAGCCCAGGAGTCTGAGGTTGCTGTGAGCTATGATGCCATAGCATTCTACCAGAGGCTACAAAGTGAGACTGTTTAAAAAAAAAAAAAACTAAACTAATAATTTATGCAAATTATTAAATCTGTTAATGATTCTGGTGAATTCTGGTTCCCATTCTTGATTTTCATAACGGCTAAAGTGACATTCACATTGTCAAAGGTGGGGCCATGAGAGGGAACCTGTTGTGAAGAACCCGTTCTCAGGCTAGGAAGCAAGGCCCACGCACGGAGTCAGCGGCCGTCAGGGAGCGCGGTCTGGCCCTCCGCTCACGCCAGGGAGCTCAGTGCCGCTGCCAGCAGCCCTCCTTTTCTCCTCTGTGAAATGGGAACACAGACTGCCTGACAACAGGGTCATGAGAAAAGTAAAGTGTGGCCTGTTGAGCCCCCTGTCACACACCTAGCACTTGGCTCACTTCTCACCAATGTTTCTTTCCTCTGTCTTCCGCCACCACAGCTAACCAATGTTAGCGTCTCTTGCTTTGGCCTCTAAAAAGCCAGAGAGACTGCTAATGCTGGCACGTGACACCTTGGGCAGCAGCAGCGTTCCTCGCCCGCCCGTGGAGCTCAGAAGCCAACCTCTCACTCCTGCTGCCGGGCCTTGCCTGAGAGGCCCTGCCTCTGACACCTGCCTGCCGCCTTCTCTCTGTCATCCTCATTGAGTGCCTTAAGCTCAGGCCTGTGACTCATCTGCGAGCTCAGGTCATTCGGGAAGAGGTGGAATAGACTCTTACCATTTATACAAAGCTCAGACTGCTTATTTAATTTTCATAGACGTTTTGTTTAGTGCTTAAACCCAAAAGTAGAAGTAGCATGTTGTCAATAAGCCTCCGCACCTGCTGCCTTAATCCGTGAAAGGTGGCAATGGGCTCTGCAGCCTGGGGCATGGCATCCTCTGCATACAGGTGAATATCGTCTTGAACACTCTGGGCTGGCCAGAATCCTACCACACCCCTGGCTTGGAGCTTCTTTTGACTAATCAGTGTGTTCAGCATATTTTGGGCATCATCATAGACCTTTCTGGCCTCTTCACCTATTAGAAAAATATAATAAAAATTAATTTAAAGATGTCAAAAATAACCAGCAATGATGGTTCTTTTTAAAACCACTATCCCTCCTGAGTCATCCTCCCCCTCCGCCCTTCTCAACCAGTGTTCACATTCTCCTAGCTCACGGAGGGGCAGCCAGGGTTTGGAGGCTCCTGCTGAGTGCAGCTCCCACAGTCTGCTCCCCTGCCCCAAGCCACTTAAATTTTTCCATTTAACAAAAGGCAGACAGCCAAGCTGTGGCTATCCCAAGCAGCCTGTCAGACAAAGGGTGAGGAAAAGCAGGCCAGATTCCTCAGTTGCTGACATTCCTCGTGCACATACAACTCTACTGATGTCACAGTGACCCCTGGGGACACAGCAGGGTGACAATGACAAGTGAAGTCTGGCCCCACATCCTCACAGTGGCTCCAGCACTGCATGTGGACAGCCCCCACCTGGATCTGCACAGTGGGAGCCGGACTGCCAGGACACCCTCCCTCTTGGTTTCCGTGTCTGCAGCACAGGGCTGCCTGGCCCCCAGCGAGGGGCTTGTCCTGCAGCCCCTTGGCTGCTCGGTTGTGACAACTCAGGGCAGTGCTGTGAGGACCCCTTGCCACTGCCATGTTCCTAACTACCCTGGACTTCTGAGTCGCAGCATTCTAACACAAAGATCCAAGACCCTGCTGGCAAACTGGCAAGAGGCCAGTTTCTCAGGTGCTTGTGGCCCTAACCCTGTGTTTCTGTGAGTCCACCCCTACATCTCACTCCGACCTGGCTCTACCTGTTCCTCTGAATGGTTTCACATTTTGATTCCATGTCTCTGGAGCTTCTCACAGTCTCCTGCTCAGAATGTCCTTTCCTCCACCGCCACCTCATGTCCTTAGTGTCAGCCTCAGTAACTCCCACTGTATCTTCAAAAAGCAGCTTCAATACCACCTCCTCCAAGAAGCCTTCCCCGGCCTCCCAGACCACATTCTATCTCCTCCTCTTGTGCCTGCAGGAGCCTGGACTCGGCCGGCAGCAGGTAATGGGCAAACACCCGTTACAGCTGCTGAGCCGGCTGGTTGGGTCCTGGATGGCAGGGATTAGACTGTCTTCTCTGTTTATCTCTCATGCCCAGCATAGAGCCCCACATCAATAAACATTTATTTAAAAAAATAAATGTAGTCAATATACTAAGGACTGATCTAGCAAGCTTAAAAACCACTAAGAAGTTGAGCAAATAAACAACATGAAAGCAGCTATATTCTACATAATTCACAATCCATATCCACTGCTCAGGAAGAATTCTTGTCTTCAAAGTCGCAGTGCGACATCTTGAACATCAGAGGCAGGAAGGAGGGACTCACTGAACTAACCTACTGTCTTGTCGTTAAATATCTTGGGAAAGCCTCGGTTCGGGTACTTGCCCCGGAGCTGCCAGACATCAAAGAAAGGCTTCCAGTCAATGTAGTCCACCAGCTTCTGCAGGTCATAATCTTCGAAGACCCGGGTCCCAGTAAACGTGGGCTTCACTGCAAGACAGAAACACGCTTGTCGACCCTGATGCAGGACCTGGGCTGAGCCCCCTGTCAAGGGCACCCTGCCTGAGAGAGGCGTCCTCGCCAGCTCCTCACTGCTCTGCCGACGCCCATGCTCTGCCTCCCTCCTGTCACTCGTAGGAGTTGTTTCGCAAAGAGGACAACTTTAAATTATCTCAGAGGAGTAATTCTGCACTGAATCTTAAATACAACTCTTTTTCCCGTGCAGTTGACGGACTTTACCACCCTTGGAAACTGTTCCCTCAACTCTTCCAGCCCCACCCTAGGCCCAAGAAGAAAACAAAGATCTAGGTTAATCTCCACTTGTACCAGTGAAGACAATGCTAACATAAAGAACACTGCAGAAAGACGGAGAGTTAGCTACAAATAGAAAGTTCCAAAATGAAACAATAATCTGTACTGCCTGCTGATACATGCATAGGGGAAAGCGTGGGGATGAAATCCCAAATTGAGGGTCATTTCTGCAAGAGAGGAAGGAACAAACATGGGACTTCCACTACACGTCTTATTTAAAACAACAAGAGGTGGTGGGTTACTTCTTCAGCTGGCTAGTGGGCAGACATGGATGCTTAATATATTGTTCTTTTGAGTCTAAAACATATAGTTTAAATAATGATGACAAGTTCAGAGACAGACAGTGCTACTGAGCTTTCTGGGACACTGAGGGCTGCAATAACCACCAGCCTGTGTGGGGTTGGCACCCCGGACTCAGGCCTGACATGGCAGGGCCAGGCCTGAGTCTGAGGTGCTGACCCTGCTGCCAGCTCCCACCTGCAACCAGGGAGAAGAGAACATCCCGATCTGCCAATATGGGTGCTCTCGAGCATGAAGAAGGCTCGACAGTATTTTTCTCATTTGACAGTAAAATGAGGCATGAGAGTGAAGGAAAGGTGTGAGCAGCTCCTCGATTCTGCCTGAACACCTCCACCTTTTCATGCTTGGTCGCAGGAGCTCGTTCCTATTTGCTCCCAGCCATTGCGTAGCTACACAGGACAACCCCCTCTTTGTAAATACCCCAATATGCCCATCTCTTTGGTAACGAAGTCTGTGCAGTGCCCTTAGCAGAGAAACTCAAAGTACGTACAGATACGTTCTTGACTAAAGAGTCCTCCTGCCTGTGAGGGCAGGGAGAGGATGCTGCAGAGTGTCAGCAGAGGGACTCTCTCTCGACCACAGTTGCCTGTCAGAGCTAAGAGATGCCTGCGGTTTTACCACCCAGGCCCTTGAGAGAAGACCAGCCTTTCTCCTGGAATCACCTCCCCTTAACTACCCAAAGGCAGGCTGTCCGCAAACACATTTCAGAGTGCTGTACCTCAGGGCTCCACACCCCTCAGGCAGCAGCTAGAGCTCTGCAGTGGCCTTAAGCTGGGGATTAAAGTGGCCACTCAAACAGCATCCCCACTGCTGCTGGGTCCAGTGTTCTCCTGAGAACTAGTTCCCTCTAAAACAGCAAAATATGTTTTGGCGGTCTGACTTGTCAAAACAGACTTGCCCTTGTGTTATTATTCCATTTCATAGTGAAAAATAACAAATAATCATGCTTGGACTAGATGGTGTTTATATTTTTTCAAAGGGCTTCATATAGCATCTTATTTTACCCTCACAGCATTTCCATTAGAAACTGTCAAATGTGGAACAAGGTCAAGGTCACTTAGTGAGTCATAACCAGAAGCCAGGATGAGAACCCCAGCCTCCCGGCTCCCAACATGGCATCTTTCTGCTAAACTGCACCAAAGTCAGCGGGGATGAAATTGGAGCCAAGCACACCTACATTTCCAATTTCATCCTCTCAACTCCACCGAGCACGTGCAGAACACAGATGTCGTAAGCAAAGAAAGCTGTTTTGAGATATTAGCTTGGAAATATGGATTCAATTAATACAATCCAGTTCTGCCTTGGTTTTCCATTTGTGTCTCTCGCCTCTCTGAGCTGTCAAAACATCTCACACATTTTACGAGTGAGTGCCTACCTGAGGCAAGAAAGGTGCCTAGAAATTTTGAAAGGGAAGAAACCAAATAAAAGAAATAAAAAGAGAAGGGAGCACCCAGAGACGGAATGAGAGACAGAACAAGAAACAGGAAACCCAGCTTTGCTGCAGTGTCCCAGAGACGTGTGAAATGGGAAGGCATTCCCTATTTCCAGACATTCCACGTCCGCCCTTGGGTGGGCCTGCCGGCGACTCAGGCCGGTCTCCACAGAGCCTACTTCAAGCTGCGGGAGGCCTGCGCTCTAGCACAGCACAGAGGGAAGAGGGGGAGTTTAGAAGACAGACCTGAGAATCCCAGAAACCTTTCAAGTTAGCAAGTCAGTTTCATCTGTTTCTTCAGATGAAAATGAAGACTAGTTAATTCCCACGTTCATTAATGGAGCTGTCTGAAGGACTCGGAGAGCTGCTACAAGGTCAACACAACAGGCTCAAAAATGGCACCTCTTTCCTTTTTTCAATCATCAAGCTCACTCAACATCATTAGACAAAGCTGAGAGCTACTAGCTGCTGGTTTGACTCGGTAGCCCAAGAAGTGCGACTATCTCCCCAGCACATCCTTAGAGATCACAGTCAGTCTTTCTCTAGTTAACGACCAAACCAGACCTGGGCGAGGTTCAGACAGCCAATCAATATGGAAACCATTTTTTCTGGCTTGACTTAGGGATAAGTATTTCTTCTCCTGTTATAAAAGAAAGAAAAGTTATTTAGTGAAGACTCTTAGCTTTTCCACTACTATTATGAAAAAAGATGTCTAAGAAAGCCAGTAATTGCAAGAAAACAAATGCTTTTACTAATGAAAATCCTTATCCTAAAAATCTTTTCTATCCAACATGGCTCACACTAGCACCAGAATAATAGATTCATGAGCCTTATTAATTAATTGCTGATATGTAATAAGGTGGCTCTGCAGCCTGAATCTGAGGTACTGGAGAGGTCTCTTGCCTGTACTTCTAGAACACTTGAGGGAGGGTGTTGGCTGGCCTGCCATGGACCTCTCTGAGGACCAGAGGGAGACAGAAGAAACTGTTCACTGTGGGCAAACCTAAAGAGAGAACCAACCGCCCACAGCGTCTTGGGCTCGCCAGCACCTCGGAAACAAAACGTCTGTTTTTTTCGTGCTGCTTATCTTACTTCACTTGCCTAGCAACTCCCAAAATTCCACCCACTCCCCCCACTGCTGTTCTGTCACAAGCCCAGAAGGCAGATAACCAGAGAGAAATAGCCCAGTCATTTCTAAAGAGTAATTATGCCTGTTCTCCATGGATTCCCTGAAGCTTATCTAGAGAGGGACAGTTCCTGAAATATTGTTTTGCACAGTCAGTGTTGGGCAGTCTGGGAGAGAGGCTTACAATGGTCCCGTCTCATGTCTCCATTTTCTCCCATTATTTCCTCAAGAACAGGGATCTGTGGGAGTATTTTGGAATCCTGTTTCAGCTCCTGTTCCCCTGCTGGGTAGGAGCTCATGTTTTATTCATTCCCGTTAACTCTGGTATCTAGCACAGTACTTAACACCTACTGCGCATCCACTAACTGTTTGCTGAATAAATAAAATTCATTTTAATATAACCAAAAATTATTTGGGAACTTAGACAACGAAGAAGTCTGACTTGAGCTAGAAAACAGAACTTCTCTCAAAAGACACTAGCCCTTTATTTCCCCAACACAGGTTTTTAAAAAGTCATTAGAAACTGTGGGATCATTTTATTGCCCAAACAAGCAAAGACTTGTTTCTGTCACTCACCTTGAGAGACTCATAATGGTCTTGTCTAATATCTTCATATTCTTCCATGATCTCCTCGAAGTAGTCATCCTTTAGATTTTCATCTAACAGTTGAGAACACTGAAAATGTAAGATGGACACAGAGCAGAGAGCAGCACAGGAAGATGAGACGGGGCAGGAACAGTAGCCAGCGCCTGACTTCCCTCCTCCCCCTTACCACCTGCACTCAGTCCTGCCTGATGAGCTGCACGGGGTGAACACAGTATGCTTGGGATGTTCAAACCCTGCACAAGCCAAAGCAAGGCCTGGCCCTTGACTGGTTCCTGGGACACAGGCCCTTGGAATAATCTGCCTGGTAAGAGCATCATTGTAAACCGGGGCCCATGCAGATAGTTTAAAGTCCGCCTGGGCTCGGACTTTACCTCTGGAGAGGTTGGAAAGTGATCAAGGCAGGCTAGACCTGTGCAGGTCCAGGCCCATGTGACCAATGCCCAGTAGAAACCAGGACACCAAGGCTCAGGGGACTTCTTGGCCGGTAATGCTTCTAATGTTTGTCATGTATCATTAGAGGAAGAATCAAGCACTACCCATATTATCCAACGGGGAGATGACACTTGGAATCTTGTGCCTGGTCTCTCCTGGATTCCTTATTATTATTATTTTTTTAGCATTTTTTTTTAACTTTATTTATTTTTTTGCAGTTTTGGGTGGGGCTGGGATTGAACTCGCCACCTGCGGTATATGGGGCCAGTGCCCCTCTCCTTGAACCACAGGCACCACCCTCTCTCCTGGATTCTATCTTATATGCCTTTTGGCTTTGCTGATTTTAATCTGTGTCTTTTCAGGATAATACGCTGTGTATTTGTTGTATAACAGCGTTTCTGAGTTCTATGTGTCCTTCATTGAACTTGAAGGTGGTGGTCCAGGACCCCGATATCCTGGGTTAGGTACCCCCCTGTAGTGTTTAATAAATACTCTGTTCATCTATCACTGCACATTCCACAGGCTTGTGGTATCAGCTTGTGTACCCACTTGCCTTACTAGAGAGCCATTTGAGAGCTGGAATCACATGTTAACTACCTGTGCGCCCCTAGTACCTGTACATACAAGGTGAATCCTGACTAAATGCTCAAGGATTGAGGCCTAGCTTCACAGTCAACCATGAACTTTCGTTAAAATAAAAAGGAAACCAGGGGCAGCGCCTGTGGCTCAGTGGGCAGGGCACTGGCCCCATATACCGAGGGCGGCGGGTTCAAACCCGGCCCTGGCCAAACTGCAGCAACAAAAAAAAATAGCCGGCGTTGTGGCGGGTGCCTGTAGTCCCAGCTACTCGGGAGGCTGAGACAAGAAAATCCCCTAAGTCCAGGTGTTGGACTTTGCTGTGAGCTGTGACGCCACAGTACTCTACCAAGGGCGACAAAGTGAGACTCTGTCTCAAAAAAAAAAAAGGAAACCAATAATCTGAGAAAATGTGAGGCTATACATCCAACTCTAAAACTAGAATCAGTTAAATGTTATTGGTAACTATGGTTATTAAGTTGGTAAAATAGGTACTATCTAAGCTCAAAATAAAAGTATAAAGAAGAAATGGCTGTGGGGCAGCTCCTGTGCCTCAAAGGAGTAGGGCACCGGCCCCATATGTCAGAGGTGGCAGGTTCAAGCCCAGCCCCAGCCAAAAAATGCAAAAAAAAAAAAAAAAAAAAAAAAATTAAAGAAATGGCTGCTACTGATCACATTTAAAAAAATCCACAGTCCTGCCCCATCCCTGCATTCTCCAGCAGAATTTTTCTAATATATAAAGTCTAGTATCTTCATCTGAAATTGAGGAAGTTAGATTGGATGTTGGCTAAAGCACCTACCAGCTTTAAAAATCTATAATCTGGCTGGCACAGTGGCTCACACCTTTGGGAAGCTAAGGTGTAGGAGGATAGCTTGAGATTAGGAGTTCGAGACCAGCCTGGGCAACATAGTAAGACCCAATCTCCACACACACACAAAAATAAATAAATAAAATTAGCCCAGCCTGTTACCACCTGCCTGTAGTCCTAGCTGCTAGAGAGGCTGAGGCAGGAGGATTGCTCAAGCCCGGGTGTTCAAGGCTGCAGCTATGTTAGTACCTGGGTAACAGACTGATATCATTTCTCTTAAAAAAATAAAGAGGAAGAAGAAAGTTTACAATCCTATGTGAGTTTTCTAAGTATTTCTAATAAAAATCCAATTACCTATCAGTATAAAAAGCAAAATCTCTTCATTAAGGCACATAATCAGAAAAGGCCACCGTGGCAGGTGTAAAAATGGGCTCACCAGATGGTGTTCATGGTCCCAAACACCCAGCCTTACGTTAAACTCACCTCAGTAGAGTCCACATTTAGGAAATCCAACACAGCTCAAGGAAAGCTGAGAGGATATACTTACTCTTGAATTCCCCAAAATAAATTGTAACCAATGTTTTAAAACATTGTTATATCCTGGTAGATTGTCACTCTAAGAAAAACCCAGATGTGCCCAATGACAAAAGAACTGACAACAGCCCAGCCCCGGTTCTACTAGGTAGACAGAACACACAGGACAGTTCACGGGTACTTTCTGCCTCTTCGTGGAGACCCTTGAGCCCAAAGCCACTGTAACAGGCCCCTTTCCTGTCCAGCCTGGCTTGCTTGAAGATAACAATTTCAGGGCCAATATCCGGACTAACCTATACAACACTTCCATTAAAAAGTCACAAAAAAAATCATGCCAACCACTGAGACATATTATAGCTTTTATTTTCCTTCATTCAAAAAGTATTTCTATAGCAATAGCCACACAATGAGAGGGAGTTATACCTTAATAAAATGAATTAAATATTGGGACCACATTTCTCTCTTTCTTTAGGGGGACAGAGTCTCACTTTGTTGCCGCTGGGTAGAGTGCTGTGGTGTCACAGCTCATAGCAACCTCAAACTCTTGGGCTTAAGTGATTCTCTTGCCTCAGCCTCCCAAGTAGCTGGGACTACAGGTGCCCACCACAACGCCTGGCTATTTTTCAGAGAAGGTGTTTCACTGTGGCTCAGGCTGGTCTCGACCCGCCTCCCAAATGCGGGGATTACAGGCGTGAGTCACTGTGCTCAGCCCCATGTTTTTTTCTTAAAGAAAGTAAAGAAAGCCAGGGGAACCCTCAGGTCTGAATCTCCTATCCCTAAGTATAGCTTTTGCTACAGCTTGTTAGAATCTTTCAAATACATGAGACAGTTGCTAAAGCGTGGTCCTGTTCCATGTTCATTTCAGTTAGATCAAAAGACTCTGAGCCAAGGAGCCAATAACCAACTGAAACAAACTATGCTAGTGTCTCCCCTCCCCCCCCACTAACAGTTACCAAAATGATTTATCGATCTGACTTACGTTTGAGTAATTTCAAAAAGGGGCCATTTCTTTATATGAGAAGAGCTAAATACTGCTGGCGGCCTGGCTGAACCAAACTGTGAAGGGTACAAGTGCTCACTCCTCACCCACTGCCTGGCCCTCAGCTAGGCTCCTGCTGCTCTAACTCTCGGAGGCTGTCCCCCTGCTGCTCTAACTCTCAGACGCCGGTTCCCCTGATGCTCTAACTCTCAGAGGCTGGTCCCCCTGCTGCTCTAATTCTCGGAGGCTGTCCTCCAAACGTGGAATCAGGCGGCTCACAGAAAATGTCAGCACTGTGTACGCTAATCACACTAATGGGTCCAACAGCCTTGTCTCCAAGTGGAAAATGTTCAGGGTTGTTCATTAGCAACATTTGAAAATAGCAACAAATGTTAAAAAAAAAAAAAAGAGGTCTATTGGCCACTCAACTATGGACTTGATATACCAGGGCTGTCTGCAAAGTATCCAGACATTGTTAACACTATTAACAGTTTTCATATTACATGGCTAGATACTTTCTGTCATTTGCCTCTATGAAACACAGTCCAAAAATAAGATATAAAAATTGTTTTACAACTCGGCACCTATAGCTCAAGCGGCTAAGGCACCAGCCACATACACTGGAGCTGGCAGGTTCGAATCCAGCTCGGGCCTGTCAAAGAACAATGACAACTACAGCCAAAAAATAGCCGGGCGTTGTGGTGGGTCCCTGTAGTCCCAGCTACTTGGGAGGATGAGGCAAGAGAATCGCTTAAGCCCAGGAGTTGGAGGTTGCTGTGAGCTGTGATGCCACGGCACTCTACCCAGGGCAACAGCTTGAGGCTCTGTCTCAAAAAAAAAAAACAAAACTGTTTTACAATTGAAGTATAGAAATGTGGCTTTATTTGCACATTAGCCTACATCAACAAAAAATTAAAAATTGCAATTCTATAATCCCAATCTGATTTAATGTTATCTTTTTCAATGAAGCAGAATTGTTAAATATTACTGGGAAACAAGTGTAATTAATTTCGCAGCGAATCAGATCACTTGCATTCAAGTCCCACATCCTTTATGGGGTGTGATCTGAGGACAGTGGCCTCTTTGTTAAGATAGGGATAATAAAAATATCTCATGAGGTTATTCTGAGGATTAAATAAAATCATCCATGCAAAGCACAGTATCTAGTGCACTATAATTTTCAACAGTGTTAGCAATTATTGTGTAACTTTCACGTAAATAAACCTACATGTCTGAAAGAATTCCCTCAGAAGAAGCTAAGAAAATGTGGGCACTACCTAGTCCAGGCTGCACGATGCCGCTGGAAGTCTCCCAGATCACAAGGCCTCCTCAGTAACATTTTTTTTTTTTTTTTTTTTTATTGTTGGGGATTCATTCAGGGTACAATAAGCCAGGTTACACTGATTGCAATTGTTAGGTAAAGTCCCTCTTGCAATCATGTCTTGCCCCCATAAAGTGTGACACACACCAAGGCCCCACCCACCTCCCTCCTTCCCTCTTTCTGTTTCCCCCCAACATAACCATAATTGTCATTAATTGTCCTCATATCAAAATTGAGTACATAGGATTCATGCTTCTCCATTCTTGTGATGCTTTACTAAGAATAATGTCTTCTACGTCCATTCAGGTTAATACAAAGGATGTAAAGTCTCCATTTTTTTTTAATGGCTGAATAGTATTCCATGGTATACATATACCACAGCTTGTTAATCCATTCCTGGGTCGGTGGGCATTTAGGCTGTTTCCATATTTTGGCGATTGTAAATTGAGCTGCAATAAACAGTCTAGTACAAGTGTCCTTATGATAAAAGGATTTCTTTCCTTCTGGGTAGATGCCAAGTAATAGGATTGCAGGATCGAATAGGAGGTCTAGCTTGAGTGCTTTGAGGTTTCTCCATACTTCCTTCCAGAAAGGTTGTACTAGTTTGCAGTCCCACCAGCAGTGTAAAAGTGTTCCCTTCTCTCCACATCCACGCCAGCATCTGCAGTTTTGAGATTTTGTGATGTGGGCCATTCTCACTGGGGTTAGATGATATCTCAGGGTTGTTTTGATTTGCATTTCTCTAATATATAGAGATGATGAACATTTTTTCATGTGTTTGCTAGCCATTTGTCTGTCGTCTTTAGAGAAAGTTCTATTCATGTCTCTTGCCCATTGATATAAGGGATTGTTGGCTTTTTTCATGTGGATTAATTTGAGTTCTCTATAGATCCTAGTTATCAAGCTTTTGTCTGATTGAAAATATGCAAATATCCTTTCCCATTGTGTAGGTTGTCTCTTTGCTTTGGTTATTGTCTCCTTAGCTGTACAGAAGCTTTTCAGTTTAATGAAGTCCCATTTGTTTATTTTTGTTGTTGTTGCAATTGCCATGGCAGTCTTCTTCGTGAAGTCTTTCCCCAGGCCAATATCTTCCAGTGTTTTTCCTATGCTTTCTTGGAGGATTTTTATTGTTTCATGCCTGAAGTTTAAGTCCTTTATCCATCTTGAATCAATTTTTGTGAGTGGGGAAAGGTGTGGGTCCAGTTTCAGTCTTTTACATGTAGACATCCAGTTCTCCCAACACCATTTATTGAATAGGGAGTCTTTCCCCCAAGGTATGTTCTTGTTTGGTTTATCAAAGATTAGGTGGTTGTACAATGTTAGTTTCATTTCTTGGTGTTCAATTCAATTCCAAGTGTCTATGTCTCTGTTTTTGTGCCAGTACCATGCTGTCTTGACCACTACGGCTTTGTAGTACAGACTAAAATCTGGTATGCTGATGCCCCCAGCTTTATTTTTGTTACAGAGAACTGCCTTAGCTATACGGGGTTTTTTCCAGTTCCATACAAAACGCAGAATCATTTTTTCCAAATCTTGAAAGTACGATGTTGGTATTTTGATAGGAATGGCATTGAATAGGTAGATTGCTTTGGGAAGTATAGACATTTTAACAATGTTGATTCTTCCCATCCATGAGCAGGGTATGTTCTTTCATTTGTTAATATCCTCTGCTATTTCCTTTCTGAGGATTTCATAGTTTTCTTTATAGAGGTCCTTCACCTCCTTCAGGTATATTCCTAGGTATTTCATTTTCTTTGAGACTATGGTGAAGGGAGTTGTGTCCTTAATTAGCTTCTCATCTTGACTGTTATTGGTGTACACAAAGGCTACTGACTTGTGGACATTGATTTTATATCCTGAAACATTACTGTATTTTTTGATGACTTCTAGGAGTCTTGTGGTTGAGTCTTTGGGGTTCTCTAAGCATAAGATCATGTCATCAGCAAAGAGGGAGAGTTTGACCTCCTCTGCTCCCATTTGGATTCCCTTTATTTCCTTGTCTTGCCTAATTGTATTGGCTAGAACTTCCAGCACTATGTTGAATAGTAAAGGTGACAGAGGACAACCTTGTCTGGTTCCAGTTCTAAGCGGAAAAGCTTTCAGTTTTCTCCATTCAGTAAAATATTGGCTGTGGGTTTGTCATAGATAGCTTCAATCAGTTTTAGAAATGTGCCACCTATGCCTATACTCTTCAGTGTTCTAATTAGAAAAGGATGCTGGATTTTATCAAATGCTTTTTCTGCATCTATTGAGAGGATCATGTGATCTTTATTTTTGCCTCTTTTAATATGGTGGATAACGTTTATAGACTTGCGTATGTTAAACCAGCCTTGCATCCCTGGGATGAAGCCTACTTGATCATGATGAATGACTTTTTTGATGATAAGCTGTAATCTATTGGCTAGGATTTTGTTGAGAATTTTTGCGTCTATGTTCATGAGTGAGATTGGTCTGAAATTCTCCTTTTTGTTTGGGTCTTTTCCTGGTTTTGGTATCAGGGTGATGTTTGCTTCATAGAATGTGTTGGGGAAGATTCCTTCTTCCTCAATTTTTTGGAATAATTTCTGCAGTACAGGAATAAGCTCTTCCTTGAAGGTTTGATAGAATTCTGGAGTGAAGCCATCTGGACCAGGGCATTTTTTGGTTGGAAGATTTTTTATTGTTTCTTTGATCTCAGTGCTTGAAATTGGTCTGTTCAGGAGCTCTATTTCTTCCTGGCTGAGTCTAGGCAGAGGGTGTGATTCCAAATACTGATCCATTTCTTTCACATTGTCAAATTTCTGGGCATAGAGTTTCTGGTAGTATTCAGAGATGATCTCTTGTATCTCTGTGGGATCAGTTGTTATTTCCCCTTTATCATTTCTGATTGAGGTTACTAGAGATTTTACTTTTCTATTCCTCGTTAGTCTGGCCAATGGTTTATCTATTTTATTTATTTTTTCAAAAAACCAACTCCTTGTTTCATTAATTTTCTGAATGATTCTTTTGTTTTCAATTTCATTGATCTCTGATTTGATTTTGGATATTTCTTTTCTTCTACTGAGTTTAGGCTTAGATTGTTCTTCTTTTTCCAATTCCATAAGATCTCTTGTGAGATTGTTGATGTGCTCTCTTTCTGTTTTTCGAATGTAGGCATCTAAAGCGATGAATTTTCCTCTCAAAACTGCTTTTGCAGTATCCCACAGGTTTTGGTAGCTTGTGTCTTCACTGTTGTTATGCTCAAGGAAGTTAATTGATTTCCTGTTTTATTTCTTCCTGCACCCATTCAACAGAAGATTGTTTAATTTCCATGCCTTTGGGTGGGGTTGAGCATTTTTGTTAGAGTTGAGTTCCACCTTTAGTGCCTTATGGTCTGAGAAGATACAAGGTAAAATTTCAATTCTTTTGATTCTGTTGATATTTGTTTTGTGTCCCAGGATATGATCAAATTTTGGAGAATGTTCCATGGGGTGATGAGAAGAATGTATATTCTTTATCTTTGGGATGGAGTGTTCTATATGCGTCTATCAAGCACAGTTGTTCTAGGGTCTCATTTAAGTCTCTTATATCCTTGTTTAATTTCTGTTTAGAGGATCTGTCCAGCTCTGTAAGAGGAGTGTTAAGGTCCCCTGTTATTATGGTATTATCAGATATCATCTTGCTCAGACTGAGTAAGGTCTGTTTCAAGAATCTGGGAGCATTTAAATTGGGTGCATAGATATTTAGAATTGAAATGTCTTCTTGTTGTATTTTTCCCTTGACCAATATAAAGTGACCATCTTTGTCTTTTTTGACTTTAGTTGCTTTAAATCCACATGTATCTGAAAATAAGATTGCAACTCCTCTTTTCTTCTGAATTCCATTTGCCTGAAAAATTGTCTTCCAACCCTTGACTCGGAGCTTTAATTTGTCTTTTGAAGCCAGGTGTGTTTCTTGCAGACAGCAAATGGATGGCTTGTGTTTTTTAATCCAGTCAACCAATCTATGTCTCTTCAGTGGGGAATTCAAGCCATTAACATTTATTGAGATAATTGATAAGTGTGGTAGTATTCTATTCATCTTATTTTGTGAGAGTCCATTGCTTAGTTTTATGTTTTGCATCAGTGTGGAGGTTAGGTTCTGTCCTTTAATTTCTGAGTTCTTACTTTGTTGCTGATCCATTGTGGTGGTCAGTGTGCAGAACAGGTTGAAGTATTTCCTGTAGAGCTGGTCTTGTTGTGGCGAATTTCCTCAATGTTTGTATATCCGTAAATGATTTGATTTCTCCGTCAATTTTGAAGCTTAGCTTCGCAGGGTACAGAATTCTGGGCTGGAAATTGTTCTGTTTAAGTAGATTAAAGGTAGATGACCATTGTCTTCTTGCTTGGAAAGTTTCATTAGAGAAGTCTGCGGTCACTCTGATGGATTTGCCCCTGTAGGTCAACTGGCGCTTACTCCTGGCAGCTTGCAGAATCTTTTCTTTTGTCTTGACTTTGGACAGGTTCATCACAATGTGTCTTGGAGAAGCTCGGTTAGAGTTGAGGCGACCTGGGGTCCGATAGCCCTCTGAAAGCAGTGTGTCAGAATCTTTGGTGATATTTTGGAAATTTTCTTTTATAATATTGTCTAGTATGGCTTCCATTCCTCTGGGGCATTCTTCTTCCCCTTCTGGAATTCCTATAACTCGTATGTTGGAACGCTTCATAAAGTCCCATAATTCTGACAGTGAACGTTCTGCTTTCTCTCTCTTCTTTTCTGCCTCTTTTACTATCTGAGTTATCTCAAAAACTTTGTCTTCTACCTCTGAAATTCTTTCTTCTGCATGGTCTAACCTGTTGCTCATACTTTCCATTGCATCTTTAAGTTCCCTGATTGACTGTTTCATTTCCTTCAGCTCTGCTATATCCTTTTTATATTCTTCATATCGTTCATCTCTGATTTGATTCTGTTTTTGGATTTCCTTTTGGTTATTTTCCACTTTATTAGCAGTTTCCTTCATTGTTTCCATCATTTCATTCATTGTTTTCAACATGTGTATTCTAAATTCCCTTTCTGTCATTCCTAACATTTCTGTATAGGTGGAATCCTCTGCAGTAGCTACCTCATGGTCCCTTGGCGGGGTTGTTCTGGACTGGTTCTTCATGTTGCCTGGAGTTTTCTGCTGATTCTTCCTCATGGGTGATTTCTTTTATCTGTTTCCTTGCCCTAATTTTCCTTTCACTTCCTCTTGCTCTTTAAGTTCTCGTGCCTGTGGAAGTTGTGGGCGGGTTTAGACGGATTGAACACACGCAACCACTTGCCGGTTTTCCACTGTTTTAGTCCTCCTCTTGGGGTCCAGAAGTCTCTCGCTGACTCCCTGTATCCTCTCAGGGGTGATGATAGGCAGATCCCACCAGCCAGAGATGCCTGGAGTCCTATCTCTCCAGACTCACGGTGCCCAGATGCAAGGAAGCTGTTACTCGGCTGCCATCTTGCTCTGCCACTCTGGCGCTCCCTCCTCAGTAACTTTTTTTGGCCTACAAAATGCAAAGGCTACATAGACCTTTTCCAGAGGTTTCCACACTGTGCTCTTTCAGTGAACACTAGGAATGGGACGAAGGGCGGAAGGGGCTACGTGGCTCTTTTCTGTACCACACTGAGTTTCCAGGTGAGATGTCACTTGCAGGGTTCTGCAGCTAAAACCAACTTGGAAACCTCTGGACCACATGGTCTCTGAGCTGCCCCCCAGTTATAACCTATTATTCAGCAAAAACAATGAAACCTGTAACAAGATAGAAAATGAGGCTCCACCAAGGGAGGAAAGCAGGTGACGACACTTGGGCGAGCTACGTATTTATCTGGAGACAAAGTCTCGCTTTGTCACCCAGGCTAAAGTACTAAAGGCCTCAGCCTAGCTCACAGCAACCTCAAACACCTGGGCTCACGCAATCCTCCTGCCTCAGCCTTCCAAGTAGCTGGGATGACAGGCATGAACCACCATGTCCAGCTACTTTTTCTATTTTTAGTAGACTCAGGGTCTCACTCTTGCTCAGGCTGCCTTGGCCTCCCAGAGTGCCAGGATTACAGGAGTGAGCCACAGCACCTGGCCACAAGTTCTTTATTATATTCATGGAGAAACAATTTATTATTCTGGGTTTTAAATATCCACTGAATGTTTTTCTGTCTTTGGGCAGCAGCAGCCAGGCTGTTCTCAAGTGACTGTTCTCTATATCTGTTCTCTATATCTATCTGGATATAGAAAAACACGTAAATAAACCCACATGTCTGGGGTTTTTCAAATCCTCCATTCCTCTTAACTCTGGCAGTGGTCACCTAAGTGCCTTTCGTATTTGTTAAATGGGTAAAATCTCTCTGCCTGGGTTGGTGTCCAGGTCAAAGGTACCTTGGGATCACCCCTGTGTCTGCTGCTCAGCTCTGCAGTGGTTGCTGAAAGGACAGGACTTGGTCACCTGAACCTCCTCCCAGGGAGGCAGATGCTGCAGGGCTCACCACAGGCTGCTGATTTACCTTTCTTTAATAGAAAGGAATGGAGGGCGGCAGTGGGTAGGGCGCCAGCCCCATATACCAAACCCGCCACCTGGCCAAACTGCAACAAAAAAATAGCCGGGCATCGTGGCGGGCACCTGTAGTCCCAGCTACTTGGGAGGATGAGACAAGAGAATTGCCTAAGCCCAGAAGTTGGAGGTTGCTGTGAGCTGTGATTCTATGGCACTCTAAGGGCAACAAAGTGAGATTCTATCTCTCTAAAAAAAAAAAAAAAGAAAGAAAGAAATGAATGGAAATGAGTAGGTCCTGAGTGACACCACGCCTCTTAACACTCTCTCTGTTCTCTCTTTACAACACATCTGACAAGAACATGGTCCCGTACTCACCACCACCACACTCTTGGATGCATCCAGGACGTGGATCACAGGCGCACTGTACCTCGGAGCTATTTTAACTGCTGTGTGGGTTCTGAAAAGAGGGTCAGAAAGAAACACACATCCATCAGCACTGACAGCCCCTACACAACTCTGGTTCAGAATTATTACAGATAATGTGTGTCCACAGTGTTTTCTAGGGACTTACTTACAAATATTGAATTTCAAATTTCCCTTGAAAAACATGAATGACAGATGGGGAAACCAAGCATAGGCTATATAGAAGTCTGTGACAAAATCAGAAAGATCTGTCCTCAGTTCTGCCAACCAGGGACTGAGCCCACAGCCCAGTGCTCATTAGCAGCCTATCTGACCTCAGAGAAGTATTTACCACCAAAAATTTGCCACCAAGGTCAAGTTGAATTCCTTCCTCCAAATGAGGTGAGATACCAGCCAGGGCCCGGGAGGAACCAGGAACCAGGCAGAGGACACAGGACACAAGTGTCACACAGCTGCTCCCCCGTTCATGGGGACACCTGACATTCGATGGCCCCAATCCTACACTGTAGTTAAAGTAAGGAGCCCCAAACCCGAAATTCAACAGAAAATAATACAGACAGGCAAAAGCAAGACAAATACTTTATACTAAGATTGGTTCAGCTCCAAATCCCAAACTTTGTTGCCAAACTTGAAAATGTTGGTATTGAGAAAAAGCACCCTTTAATCCTTAAAATTACCTAATTAACTAAACTGCAAGACAAATTGCTCTCTGATTACTCGACGTTTATAGCAATAGGGCAAGCTACATATCTACTGTTTCATGATAGAACATAACAAATTAAAATGATGATTGAAAAAGAGACCGGCATCCCTTACGGTAGTTGCACCGGAACCCTGGAGATGGGGACGAGTGTGGACTGGTCATGGTTCCACTTGGAGGTGCACCAAGCAGCAGGCCCCACAAAACACGCAGTCCTTTCTCCTCCCCCACCAGTGGCAGCAGTCTTGCCCCAAGTTGGGTGCTTTCGTAATCTTTCCCCTCAACTAAAATGTAGTTTTGTTTGGAATGTTATTCAGAATAAGCTATTACATGAAAAAGAAATAAAGTAGCAGAACATTATGTTTAACACAGTTTCATTTTCTAAAACACCTCCACTCTCAACCTGCCCCAACCAATATCATGCCTAAGTTTAAAAAACACAAAAGGATATACATCAAAGTATCCACGCTAGCTATTGGGCGGTTAGAGGTAAAACTGAAGGTGGGAAGAGAGACTCAATCCTACTTTACGTTCTTCTGAGTTGTTAGACATGTTCTAGTAAGTGTAGACTAAAGAGCTAATTTCTTTCTTTTTTTTTTTTTTCCCCACAGTTTTTGGCTGGGGCTGGGTTTGAACCCGCCACTTCCAGTATATGGGGCTGGCACCCTACTCCTTTGAACCACAGGTGCCACCCTAATTTAAAGCTAATTTTTTAAAACCAGGAGACTATTTTTAAAACACACTCACGTGTGTTTCTGGCTTCTCTGGGCCAGCTCTAGAGCTCTCTCATAATGAAACAGACAAGACCAATAAGACTTCACCTGTTTACAAATTAGCTCCCTTTGTAAATAGCAAGCAAAGGACTAAAGCCTTAAAGCAAGAGAAATGAGCTGTAAGACAGACACGCAGGCATAAACCAGCCTGTGCAAGAGACGTCTCTGGGACTGGGCGGCTGTGGGATAGGGCAGCTGGGGAGCCAAGCCACGGCCTGGAGCAGTCGAATGAACTCCACAGGACTTGTTTTGTGCCCAGGGAGAGCTTAGGGACCAAAGATTGGAAGATACCTTTGGTATTCTGTGAGCGGGGAGGATTTTCAAACAATAGGAAAAGTCAATGTGGAATTTAAATGTCTTAGCAAAATAACTAAGAAAATGCCAGGAAAGCTATGTTAACTAGTGTGATGAAAATGTGTCAAACGGTCTATGAACCAAGTGTATGGTGCCCCATGATCATATTAATGTACACAGCTATGATTTAATAATAAAGAAAAAAAATAGGAGAAGTCAGAAAGAAGATGTGCTTAAAGTTTCCAAACAGAACACAACTCAGACTAAGCTTGCTTTTTCTTCTTCAGACAGTAAACTCCTTGAGTACATGTATATAGCTCAATAAATATATTCATATAAAGTACATATTCTGCAAGGAAGAATTATTTTAAGTCTGATGAAGTGTCATTTAAAGACACTTACATGACCTGTCTCTTAAAGAGAACCAGTACAATTTTAAGTACCAACACAATATTTATTAAGGATTCACAGGTTCTGAGTCAATTCTCTTTGATAATCTTTCGGACAAGGACACTGAGGAGAAATGGATGGATTCCACTATTAATAAATAAATAAAAGAAAAGTGCTTCTTTTCAACATAAAAACTGAAAAGGCTAGATGACCAGAGGCATGAAATTTGAGTTTGCTTAGCCACTAAAAGTACTTCTGGTTTCCTCATAAATAATTTGACATTTGCTTTCCTTATAATTTGATTCCACTTTCTTTCTTCTAAGCTTCCATTTAATGCAAGCTTCTCCTGCTGGAAGACTTTCTTCTGAAGTCTATGAAGACGCAAAACATCCAGAATCTGTCCTGCCCTTCCTGCATACCAAGAGCAAAGGGCTAGACACTGAGGTGAATCTCAAATTCTGTCTCTGGCAAGTCATTCACGGGCACTTAGAATTTAATTAGTCACCTCCCACACTTGTCAAATGGGCCTGGTGGTATTAACCTCAGAAGATTATTTCCAGGCTTGGCACTTATAGCTCAGTAGTTAGGGCATACACTGAGATGGCAGGTTTGAACCCAGCCCAGGCCCACTAATCAACAATGACAACTGCAACAAAAAAAATAGCCAGGCATTGTGGCAGGCGCCTGTAGTCCCAGCTACTTGGGAGGCGGAGGCAAGAGGATCTCTTAAGCCCAAGAGTTTGAGGTTGCTGTGAGCTGTGACGCCATTGCACTCTACCAAAGGCAACATAGTGAAACTCTGTCTAAAAAAAAATGATTACTTTGAATACTATAAATATGAATGGGTATTCTAAGTGTTTATTTCATATCATACATACCCTATTCCAGAATTAATTTGTGGTCTTTTACATAAACATGGCGTGACCAGCAATTAAAATTCAGTGAGAAAAAGGAGAGAAATGGAAAATAAAGATGGGGAAATAAAGACAGAATCAGGAGTAAGGTCAGCATATAAAATTCACTCCATCCCATATACAAGCCTAAACTCTAAGTTTGCCTGTGGCCTAATGCAAAGAGAAAAATAAGTCCCTGAGATGATTCAGTATCTTATTTTCCAGCAATTAAAAAAAAGACTCAGAAAATTAACTCAATGTTTGATCAATATGACTTCTAACAAAGTTTCCAAAGTTATTTTTAAAAAAGAAAACAAAAACAACACAAAAAACTAAAAAAGACATTTTGCAATTATCAGTTATAAATCAGGAAAAAAATCAAAGGCTGACTGCTAGAACTTAGGCCCTTTAAAAGGCCGATAGCTAATAGGACCAGATTGCCATCAATGTTATTTCTAGTTTGTAATACTAAAACTATGCATATTACAGATAAGAGAGTATTCAGTTTTCTACCTGTAGCTAATGGTTAAATAAGGCCAGGTCAAGCATATTTCCACACATATTTCACTCCAGATCAGTAAACTCCTTCAACTTCTCCAAAGATCTACTACCCACTGGACATCCTTAATCCTCTTTGGGATGTCTTGGAGGAATAGTTTCAATTTTGTTCATGCTACAACAGGCTACTGGCATCTGGAAAAGCCATGGGTTATATCCCCTGAGAGATCTGTTTTCATAAATAGGTGGAGGTCCTGAGTTAGCTGTCATCTGTTCAAACACAGCAAAGGGAGGAGCAAGGCCACTGCTGAGTCCTTAACAGGTATGAAGGAAGTAACAAGGGCTCTCGGGGGGCTTCTGGGACTCTTGAAAGCTTTCTCACAGGGTGCCCACCTGCAGCCCACAGGCCACCTGTAGATTAGGTGAGGACTGTTTTGCTTATTTGTGGTATCAGGTATCACCGTGAAAAGTACACACAGACACCATTTCCTCTACTCATCACCTGTCATTAGTGTTTGCTTATTCAATACATGGCCCAAGACAACTCTTATCCTTCCAATGTGCAGCAGAAAAAAGATCATACAAACCCTCACGAGATGATTTTCTCATCTAGATACTAAAGGCATTAACCATAAGAGACTGATATATCTGACTTCATAAAGCTTTTGTTATCCAAAGACATTAAGACAGCAAAAGGCAAGCCATATTAGAAAAAATGTATTTGCAATATATATTTCTGATAAAGGGCTTGTATCTAATATAAATTAAAGGATGTGTACAAATCAATAAGAATAAGGCAGAATGCCCAGTTTTTTTCAAAATACATGCAAAATATACCCAATCGTCAATATATCTATGAAGCACCTGCTCAGCATCATTAATCAGCAGAGAAATGTAAATGAAAACCATAGCAAGTATTACTATACCCACTAAAATGAATAAAATGAAAATGTGGAGTAACTGGAACTTTCATCACTGTTACCATCACTCTGGAAGACTACCCAGCAGAAGCTAATGAAGATGCTGCCTGCGTAGCCTGTGAGCTGGCATTCTGTTTTCAGGCAGAAACGCAGACACACACAGGCATCCAAACTCATCTCATCTCCATAAACATTCCTGGCAGCATAGATTGTTATAAGCTCAAACTGGAAAAACCCAAACGTCCATAGTAGTCACAAGAGTATGAGGTCATAGTACTTCACACAGTGGAACACTACACCGAAATGAAAAAACCCCAAACTACTATAAAAGGTTGAATCTCACAGACAAGATGTTGAGTAAAAGAAGCCCAACACCAAAAAATACACAATCTGACTCCATTCTTCTATAAAGGTGAAATGCAGGCAAAACCAAACTATGCTAGAATAAGGAATAGTGGTTACTTTTTGGAAAAAATGATCGGCTGGGGGAACCTGGTGAGGTTGCTAGGATGCCATTAATGTTCTGTGTCTTGATCTGGGAATGGTTACATGGGTAAGTTCTCCTTTGTAAAGATCTGTCAAGTTGAACATCTATACGAGGTGTGTACCTTCTGTATGGCTGCTATACTTCTATAAAGGCGCTTACTGAAATAAGAGAGATGGGTGAGCAAGACTCCAGGTCTGAGACCTTATCCACTGTCCCCACCTGGAACGGAGTCAGAACAGGGAGGGGGATTATACCGAGTTCTTAGATGCGTGAGGCTGCTGCTCCGGTAACACAGTATACAAGGGGATGGTTCCTGGAAAGAAATGTTCTCTACTACCTTTTATTTTCCAAATAATTTTCCAGAACAGGCATGAAAGAGATGACCAGAAAAGGCAGAGCTCACGAAGAAAGCAAGCACTAGAGAAGTGGAAGAAACCTCAGAAAGTCAGGAGATCCTGCTTTCTGCCTTCAGGCCAAACATATTTACAGTTTCCTGGACGATGAGAATAGGTACTTCGCAGTAACTGACTTCCTATCCCAGCAATTCTAATTTGGTATGTCTGACTGAAGCTGGTAAGAGTCATGAATAGGCTAACTTTGCCAATGATGTATCCTGAGAGGCTAGTCAGGCTGCTTCTGAATGATTTTTTGTTTCTTTTATCTGGTAGCTCTTACCTGGTAAAAGATATAATAGAAGGACTATTTGGTAAAGTTCCAATTTACAGAAGTAGCAAACTTCTGATCTTGGATTTCTGAGTACGGTATCCTATCATATAAAAAGATGCTTATTTTGAAGCTAGCATCACATTTATATTTATTTATTTATTTATTTATTTAATTTTGAGACAGTCTCACTATGTCACCCTTGATAGAGTGCCGTGTCATCACAGCTTACAGCAACCTCAAACTCTTGGGCTTAAGCAATTCTCTTGCCTCAGCTACACAAGTAGCTGGGACTACAGGGACCCACCACAACACCTGGCTATTTTTTTGTTGCAGTTGTCACTATTGTTTTAGCTGGCTCAGGCCAGGTTCAAACCCGCCTGCCTCAGTGTATGTGGCTGGCACCCTAACCACTGAGCTATGGGTGCCGAGCCAGCATCACATTTATATAACTCATAATAAAGTTTAAATATTTATTCATTCTATTGTACAACAGTGGTTTTAAAACATCTTCCACTCTGAAGAGAACCTCCTATCATTCTCTTCATTAAGCTTCTCATCAGTCACCCAAGACCATGGTCATCCAAACTCCATCTGTCAAGGGTTGGTCACATCCCTTGAGGACAACTGTGCACACATCTTACTGCAGCCATGCAAATCCAGCTTTCTAAGGTGAGCAACAGCAGTTACATTATAGAGACCTTCAAGTACGAAGAAAGTTAATGGATAAAAGACATAACACTGTGGCTGCTTGTGAAAATGACCCATACAAGTTCCAAGTTGTAGGACGGCTAATTTTATGTGTAAATTTGGCTAGACCATAGTACCTAGTTTTTGATCAACCGCAGCTTCAATGTTACTGTAAAGGTATTTTTTAGATGTGATTAATATTTTAATCATTAGACTTTGAGTAAAGCAGATTATCCTTCAAACGTAAATGGCCCTCCTCCAATCAGCTGAGGCCTTAACAGAAAAGACTGAGGTACACGTCCACACCCCACTCCTGCAAGGAAGAAGAAATTCCACCTCCAGACTTCTTCACACTCAAGAAATCAACTCTTGCCTGGGTCTCCTGCCTGCAGATTTCAGTCTTATGAGTGAATCCATTCTTTACAAGAAATGTCTTACTCTTTCTATATGTAAACACATCTTATTGATTTTGTTTCTCTGGGCAATCCCGACTAATACAAATGGCTTTACATAGTTGTTTCTAGTGCAAAAAGTACTAGAATACCAGACTTCTATTATATTTTTACATCAGAAAAATAAACTAGATGCTATGGGACCATTGAGTTCAATGCTCCTGCTCGGTATTATTCCCTCCCAAAGCGAACTGTGTGGGGAATTAAAAGTCTAGTATCCATAATTAAGATATCTAAATAGTACTATGATTATTATCCTAGGGAAAATCTGGTAAACTAAATAATGGTTATGTGAACAAATCTGAACTTCTTCCTCTTTACATCTTCAACTCAAAGGTTCCCCAAAAGTTCCCCTTTCAGAAACAACACACCCCCTGCAAGTAATCCTTTAATTCATTCTAGCTAGATGGACTTTCGTCTCTAAACTATTACAAGGCATTTCTTCAAGGGAACCTGTCATTATTCAATCAGATACATGCTTCAAGATAAAGACTGGGCAAAACTTCAAGCAATGTTTTTGTGACAAAAACACAGCTTCTCCACTCAGTTTGATTTCAAGAGAGGTAAGAGTTCATTAGAATTCACAGGAACAAAATGGAGGGTGAAGCCAAAGGAATACAGGAAAAGGTAAGGGGCAGGAATCACAAAGAAGTTTCCTGTAACATGCTCCCAAAGTATTCTAGCTCTTGTCCAAGTGAAGACCAGAAAGTTTACGTTTTTAAGTAATCAAGAGCCAATGTACAAAGCATAAGGGAAACAAAACAAAACAGATTTTATTACTGTTTTTAAACTCCGGCGTAAAAGAGAACTTGAAAGTGAGCACAAAGCTCATTAGTATGACTTACCTCGAAGTGGTGGCCCCTCCAATCAACAATGGAATCTTTATAGCTAACCTCTCCATTTCCTTGGCAACAAAAATCATTTCATCCAGTGAAGGAGTGATGAGTCCTGACAAGCCTATTATATCTATTATTAAAAAAAAAAAAAAAAAAGGACAATGAGGAGGATGAGAGAGAAAGAAGAAAAAAAAATGAAGATTTTTTTTTTAATTTTATAATAAAGATCAAAAGACCTAACATCAATTCCCAATTTTGAATTCTAAGATATTTTTTCTGACTAGGTGATTTCAATTTATTGTTTGCTTTTGGTAGCAGGTAAGATTTAAAACTTAAAGTTCTAACAACACACGTACCACAGTTTTAGGAAACCATGCAATAGAAGCTATCTTTAGTTCACGATTTCCTAGACTCCAACATGTCACACAGTGTTGGGAGAAACATAAAAACTACTCCACGCAGAATACAAAAAGTCGGATACAATGGTTCTTTGATAAGAAGCCTGTCCCCAGGCCCCATCTCAGCACTCCAAAGCAGACCCAGGGTTTTGTCCACCAATCTTAACCCCAGTTGTAAGTGGCAACAAAAGCAGCCCGGTGCAGGAGCTGGCACCTGACTGTCTGCTGCCCCACAGACCCCTATTGGGCTGGGGCTTTACTACTCACTGACAGACACTTAGGGAGATGACGTTTAATGAAATGCCCACAGTCCAGCTGCCCAGTACCTGCTTTGTGGTCAATAGCGGCTTTCAGGATCTTCTCGCAGGGAGTCATGACTCCTAGATCGATAACTCTGGGGCACAGAAAAGACACGAGAGACAACAGCAGAGAACCATCAGAGACAAGGCTAAAACGAATGTCTATGTAAACTGGAAATCACTGAAATGCTCACTCCCAGCGATTATCACCACTACAGCTACCATTTATTAGGTTTCTAATATGCCAGGCACTGTTCTTTATTTTAGTGAGACATAATTCACATACAATTCATTCACTTCAGCAAATCAAAACTACTTTGAGATACCATCTAACTCCAGTGAGACTAGCCTATATCACAAATCCCAAGACCAGAGATGTTGGCGCGGATGTGGAGAAAAGGGAACACTTTTGCACTGCTGGTGGGAATGCAAATTAATACATTCCTTTTGGAAAGAGATATGGAGAACACTTAGAGATCTAAAAATAGATCTGCCATTCAATCCTGTAATCCCTCTACTGGGCATATAGCCAGAAGACCAAAAAGCACATCATAACAAAGATATTTGTACCAGAATGTTTATTGCAGCTCAATTCATAATTGCTAAGTCATGGAAGAAGCCCAAGTGCCCATCGATCCATGAATGGATTAATAAATTGTGGTACATGTACACCATGGAATATTATGCAGCCTTAAAGAAAGATGGAGACTTTACCTCTTTCATGTTTACATGGATGGAGCTGGAACATATTCTTCTTAGTAAAGTATCTCAAGAATGGAAGAAAAAGTACCCAATGTACTCAGCCCTACTATGAAACTAATTTAGGGTTTGCACATGAAAGCTATAATCCAGTTACAACCTAAGAATAGAGGGAAGGGGATTGGTGGTATTTCACCAGCGGTGCATCTTACAAGGGTATATGTGAAACTTGGTAAACGGTCTGTAAAGCTAGTGAATGATGCTCCATGATCATATCAATGTACACAGCTATGAATTAATAAAAAAAAAAAAAAATTCATTCACTTCAAGTACTCAATTCAGTGGCTTCTGTTACTTTATGCTTTTTTTAAACTATGGTAAAATATTCATCTTCTTTCCCACTTTAACCACTTTTAGCTGTGTGATTCAGTGGCATTAACTGGTTTCAATGTTGGGCAACCGTTACCACTGCTTATGTCCCAACTATCTTTTTTTTTTTTTTTTTGTACAGACAGAGTCTCACTCTGTCACCCTGGGTAGGGTGCCGTGGTGTCACAGCAACCTCCAACTCCTGGGCTTAGGTGATTCTCTTGCCTCAGCCTCCCAAGTAGCTGGGACCACAGACACCAGCCACAATGCCTGGCTATTTTTGTTGTTGTTGTTGTTGCAGTTTGGCAAGAGCCGGGTTTAAACCCACCACCCTCAGTATATGGGGCTGGCGCCTTACGGACTGGGCCACAGGCGCTATCCTATGTCCTGACTATCTTACCACCTCAAACAGAAACACTGTAACCATTTAGCAATAACTTCCTCTTCTCCCCTCCCACCCATCCCCTAGTAACCTCCGCTCTACTTTCTGACTCTATGAAATTCACTTTACCTAGACAATTCATATGAATGGGATCACACAGCATTTGCCCTTTTGTGCCTGGCTTATTTCACTTAGTATGTCTTCAACATTCAACCACATTTGAGTGTATGTCAGAATTTCAGTCCTTTTTTTTTTTTTTTGGCAGGGGCTGGGTTTGAACCCGCCACCTCCAGCATATGGGGCTGGCGCCCTACTCCTCTGAGCCACAGGCGCTGCCCAGAATTTCAATCTTTTTAAGGGCTGAATAATATTCCCTTGTAGATATAATGCACATTTGTTTATCAAGGCATCTGCTGGCAGACACTGTGCTCTGTGATGAGAGCGCTACCCTGAGCACCACCTAAATGAGGAAGGGCCCAGAGAGGTTAAGCACTTTGTCTAGTCACACGACTGAATAGCAGCAGAGATGGGCCTTCATCAAAACGCATTATCTCATCCACTTAGGACAATCAGAAATGCTGAGAAGGTTCTCAAAAACTATCTGTTGAACATGGAAGCCAACAGGGAGGATAATCAGGAAGAGTCAGGTCCTGCATGTGAAAACTGAGGACATGGAAATCCGGTTACTTAAGGCAGGGAAGGGACAGGGAGAAAGACTCAAGAAGCAGGTCACCGAGAGAGACGGAGCAAAACTCAAAGGACAGGCTGACTCTGGGCGGCACACGCAAGAGTGAGGACAGACACTGGGGCAGGGAAAGCCTGGCGCACATGCCCAGACAAGAGAATAATGCCAGAGGAATTATTCAATTACTCCTTTAATTCACGGAGGGCAGAGCTCCTGGGACAGAGAGGAAATGGGTGTCTAACCTGGAAAATGTTCTGTGTACTGCGCTTCTATTTTTAATTTAGAGAGTGCTCACAATGTCTGTCATTTTCATGATTTAATTTTATTAAGAGTATTTGTTCAAAGATGTTTAAAAACTTAGAGCATGCATTTTTACTTATTTCATTATGTCAACGATTCTTAAAATGAAATAGGCAAACATGTTTAAATAAGTTTTAAAAGAGGATGCTTAAGAACTACTACAAAACATAATATCAGCTGCTTATCAGAGCTTGAGGAGATTTGCTCCTCCCTATACGGACCTTTTAGATTGGACTTTTAGCCCATTCTCATGTAACTTTTTTTTTTTTTTTGGAGGCACAGTCCCATTCTGTTGCCCAGGCTAGAATGCCCTGGCATCATAGCTCACAGCAACCTCAAACTCCTGGGCTCAAGGGATCTACCTGCCTTGGCATTCCAGAGTGCTAGGATTACAGGTATGAGCTGCCACGCCCAGCACTCATATAAAACATTTTAGAAAAGGTTTTTTTAAAGTAGTAAGCCAGCACATATGGAATCTTCAGTAAAAAGAAAGACAATTTCAAATCCGTGAGTCAGCTTGTTAGCACTATTCTGGTAGCAAAGGAATGCTAGAGGTGTTAATTACATAACCACTGCAGGTTATAACGAGAGTGAGAGGGTACTACACGCTATTTGTTAAGACATATGAACAGAGTCTAGTAACTGGATCTTTTGTTAAACAATGACTAAGCACAGACCGCTGCATACAAAACTAGAGAAAATAGCATATTGCTTCAAAATCAAGGCAAAAAGGCATATGCGTCAAAGTTGATTTTTTCAATGTTTTATATGCAGAGGGTGCCAAAACAATGTGTACACATTTTAAGAAAGGAAAGAACTGTATTAAAATTGTGATACTCATATTTGACTTCCACAATTCTAAGAGGAATGAGATACAATATATAAGATTACAAATGTAATTAGTATATATTGAGTATTACAATTTTAATAGTTTTTCCCTTTCTTAATGTGTATACATTTTTTGTACCCTCTTTATTTTTAAAATTCAATTAAAAACCACCACTACAATGGCAAGAATCATCTGTTCTCACCGCTTTTTCTTGTTTTCAGTGGTGTTTCCCTCAGAAATGTCTTATACGCATGCTTGCCTTATTTTAGGAAGAGCAAGAAGATCATTGTGGCTCAAAGAGAAATGGGGAAGGAGTGAGTTGTAGGTAATGAGTTGAAAGGAGAAGCTGAGGCCACAGCCTGCAGAGTGCACATCAGAATCCCCAGAGAAGCTTTTCCCAAAACCAAATCAACTGAAGGTTGGCAGCTCCCAGGTTACACCCACTGATGGAGGGTCATAGACCCCTGTGAGGGCTCTGGGGTTTACTGAGTGAAAAGAGAAGTCACTGGAGGATTTGAACAGCAGAGTAAGAAATCTGCCTGCGATTTAACAGCTTTACTCGGGCCTGGAAGAATTCCAGGGTAGAAGCAGGGAGACGACTTGGGCTGCTGTAAAAATCCAGGCAACAAATGATAATGACTTGGCTCGGAGCAGAAGCAGCGTGGGCAGTCAGAGGTGGTCAGACCCTGGAAATACTGTGACAGCAGAACTGGTGGATTACGTGTGGGTTATGAGAAAAGAGAGAAGTCAAGATGACTCAAGGGTTTTGGCTTGAGCAGCAAGAAAAATGGAGTTGGCTTTGGGGAGGTGATAAAAGGGGGGGGGTGACAAGTTCAGTTTTTAAAATATTAAGTTTGAGGCTTCTTTAGATAACCAAATATAGCTCTCGGGTAGTCAACTGGATATTTAAGTCAGGAGTTAAGGGCAGCGATCCACATTGGAGATAAAACTGGGACCTATGGGCATATTAGATGATATTAAAGTCAGACGATAGATGACTGAAGCCTGCCCCAGGCCCTGTCACTCTAAGTATGCTCCTGTACCAGCAGCACCAGCATGACCCGGCAGCTCATTAGCAATACAGAACCACCAGCCCAGACCCACCATACTGAATGTGACTTTTAACAAGACCCCAGGTGAAGAGAAGGCACGTGAAAATGTGAGAAGCACTAAGCCAGACAGCAAGGAGACTCAGAAGAGGCCCAAGGGCTGAGCCTCGGAGCATCCCAGAAACCGGAAGAGGAGAGTGACAACCAATGGTCAGTAAGAAGAGGACTGGAGACAGGGAACTACGGGATCTAGGAGACAAGCTTAATTTCCAAATTACCCCATGGCTGACCCCCTCCTTAAGTTGACCTAATTCATGCACCACATGTCTGTATCAGTACAGTAGGCCTACTTCCCTATGATGACCACCTCTGTACGTTGACCAGGTTTCTATAGTCCCTCGGGTGGTCAACTTACAGAGCTTCTGCAGTACTAGCCTGCCTTCAGAGATGTCTTTTGGAGAGACAGTCAAATATGCCATTAATTAGAGGAGCACTTCTTAACATTTCTCACATTTAGAAAGTGATAGTTACGGTATTGGGATATACAACGGAGGTTGCTCATAGCCTTGGCAAGCTATCTAGAACTGAGGCCACAGCTCCAACCTCCAGCAGGGAAGTGGATGAGTTTCTTGGCACATCTGAGTTGAAAAACTGTTGGCAAGTTCTGAAATGGAACACAGTTTGGTAAGTGCTAACGCTGGAGGCATTTACAGCATGCCATGGGAGGCCTAAACTGAATGACAGTTAGAAGTTTGGGGGTGGGGGGTGTCTGAGTTTAATTTTGAAAAACTAAAAAGGTATTAGCTCAGTGGTTCTCAACCTTCTTAATGCCGCGACCCTTTAATACAGTTCCTCATGTTGTGGTGACCCCCAACCATATAATTATTTTCATCACTACTTCATAAATGTAATTTTGCTACTGCTATGAATTGTAATGTAAATATCTAATATGCAGGATGGTCTTAGGCAACCCCTGTAAAAGGGTCGTTTGACCCTTTAAGGGGTTGTGACCCACAGGTTGAGAACCGCTGTATTAGCTAGATGAAGGAAACAGTGGGAAGTCTAAGTAGAGATCAGCATGAAGGTCCAGAATCAGGAGGCACCTAGAAGTTTCTGGGGAACCTAAGGCCTGGAGAGGAGGGCGTGGGTCAGATCTAACCCTGCCTCCCACGCCTGCACCATTCTTCCCAACACCCCTCTCCACTCCCTCTCACCCTCACCACAACCTCCGGTTTCACCCCCCATAACTCCATCTTCCTTACTCTCCCCAGATCTCCCTTCAGCACTTGAGCCGCACTCCATGTCTGCAGGCTGATCCCTAGGTACATTCTCGTATTTTGCCACAGAAGAGACCAAAGAGAATAAAAACAAAAGTTGTGGAAAACAATTGACTTTACAGTCTTTCTAAAGTGCTTAGAACACAGCTATAATTGTATGCATTTAATTTGGGTTACTAATTCTGAAAAAAGTGTAAGCTGCACTAAATGCTTTAGCAAAGGCATCTATTAATACACAAAATTTAGAAAAAAAATATTATGAGGCAAAAAGTCTGATTCCTCTACAGAAGACGTTACAAAGGAAAATAAAACTGTACATTTGGGTCCCATTAAGGTGCCTATCTGCTGTCACTTTGCCTTTTTTGTTGTTGTTCAGACAGAGTCTCACTTTGTCACCCTGGTGGAGTGTTGTGGCATCAGCAACCTCAAACTCCTAGGTTTAAGTGATCCTCTTGCCTCAGCCTCCCAAGAGCTGGGATAGGACTACAGGCGCCCACCATGACACCCAGCTAATTTTTCTATTTTTACTAGAGACAGGGTCTCATTCTTGCTCAAGTTGGTCTTAAACTCCTGAGCTCAAGGGATCCTCCCTCCTCAGCCTCCCAGAGTGCTAGGATTACAGGCGTGAGCCACCGTGTCTGGCCACTTCACCCTTTATTTCTCAGTTAACTAACGAGGCAGCCTATTTGCTGCTCCTGCAATTCACATGCACCACCACCAGATGGCAGTGCCCTACCAGTCCACAGTCCCAGTCACGGTTTCGAACTTGCAGCTAAGCAGTGCTAAATGGGATCTGTTGTTACGTCAACTTTAAAAAATAAAAACAACATTCTTGAAAGTTGCTCCTCCAAAATATAATGGGTGAAAAGCCTTTAAATAATTATCAGTGATCATTTGAGGTACTCAGGAGAAACTGGATTTGTATATCCTTAACTTAAATATAGTCATTTTCCTCACTCAGCAAAACATCCAGTTCAAAACTGTTTTCATGATTCTTTTTTACCCATACTAAGAACCACCAGTTCAAATACTAATATACCTCAGTATACTTTTTACCAGTAAGAACCACCAGCTAAAATAGAAATAAGTCTCAATATACCTTTTACCACATCCACATTTTTTGAAGTACTATATGTACGGTAACATAATTTTAACATTTCTAAGGATATAGCATACTTTTTCTTATAGAAAATGCATGAAGTGTACATCCGTTAAATAGAAAAAGTCCACATTTGTCTTTTTTCTATAGTTAAATATCCTGATAAAAAATATTTCCAATTATAAATTATTTCTTAGGGGGAATGTAGACTATAGGCATAACTCAAAGATATTTTTATAGACCACTGCAATAAAGTTAATACTACAATAAAGCAAATTGCATGATTTCTTGGTTTCCCAATGCATATAAATGTTACGTTTACACTACACTGTAGTCTATTAAGAGTGCAATAGCTTTATGTTGAAGAAAACAATGAGTATACCTTAACTTAAAAGTACTTTATTGCTTAAAAATGCTAAGGCTCATCTGAGCCGTTAGTGAGTCATAATCTTTTTGATGATAAAGGGTCTTGCCTCTATGTTGACTGCTAACTGGTCAGAGTGGGAGTGTCTAAGGTTGGACTGGCTGTGGCAATTCCTTAAAAGTAACTGACTCTTCCTTTCAGGAAGGATCTCTCTGCAGCATGTGATGCTGTCTGACAGCATTTGTCCACAGTAGAATTTCTTTCAAAATTTCTTTCAATCCTCTCAAACCCTCCTGCTGCTTTATCATCTAAGTTTACACAATATTCTAAATCCTTGTTGTTTTACAAATGTTCACACCATCTTCACCAGGAAAAGATTCTATCTCAAGAAACTACTTTTTTGCTCAGTTATAAGAAGCAACTCCTCATCTGTTCAAGTTTGACCATGAAATTGCAGCAATTCACTCAGGCTCCGCTTCTATATCAAGTTCTCTTGCTATTTTCACCACATATGCAGTTACTCCCTCAACTCTTCAGTCAGCTGTGAGGGCTGGAATCAACTTCTTCCAAATTCTTATTAATGTTGATATTTTGGTCTCCTCCCATACATCACGAACGTTCTTAATGGCATCTTGAATGCTGAATCCTTTCCAGAATGTTTTCATTCCTCCATTAGAGGGAATCACTATCTATGACTGCTATAGCTTTATGAAACATAGTTCTTAATAAGACATGAAAATCAAAGGTATTCCATGGTCTGCAGAACGGTATGTGTTAGAAAACACGGAAACAACGTCTATCTTCATTAGCTCTCTTGAGTGACTGGGTGCATTGTGAATGAACTATAATATTTTGAAAGGAATCTTTTTTTCTAAGCAGTAGTTCTCAATAGTGGGCTTAAAATATTCAGTAAACCTGGCTATAAACAGACGTGCTGTCATCCAGCTTTTGCTGTTGCATTTACAGAGCACAGGGTAGATTTGGCATAATCTTAAGGCCCCTCCTAATGGTCAGTGAAAATTGGCTTCAACTTAAAAGTCACCAGCTGTATTAGTCCCTGACAAGAAAGTTGTCCTGTTCTTTGATGTCAGCCCTTGCCTTCCCCTCTCTAGCTATGAAGTCCTAGGTGGCATCTTCTTCCAATAGAAGACTGCTCTACATTGAAAATCTATTCCGTGTCACTACCTCCATCAATCATCTTAGCTAGTTCTTCTGAGTAACTTGCTATGGCTTCTCTGTTACCACTCGCTGCTTCGTCTTGCACTTTGACATCAGAAAAAGATGCCTTCTTTCCTTAAAGCTCATGGACCAAAGTCCGCTAGCTTCAAACTTTTCTTCTACAGCTTCCTCACTTCTCTCAGCCTTCACAGAATTGAAGAGAGCTTGGGCCTTGCTCTGGATCAGGTTTTGACTTAAGGGAGTGCTGTGGCTGGTTAGACCCATCCAGACCACTCAAAACCTCCAAATCAGCAATAAAACTGTTTCTCTTTATTATTTGAGTGTTCACTGGACTAGCACTTTTAATTTCCAAGAATTTTTCCTTTGCATTCACAACTAGGTTAACTGTCTGGCACAGAGGCCTACTTTTTGGCCTGTCTCAACTTTTGTCATGCCCTCCTCACTAAACTTAATTCTTTCTAGCTCTTCATTTGTGGGAGGCGTGTGGCTCTTCCTTTCACCTGAACACTTAGGGCATGGTAGGGTTATTAGTTGGACTAATTTCAACACTGTTATGTTTCAGGGAATGAGGAGATCTGAAGAGATGGAGAGAGATGAGGGAAGGGAACAGCTGGTTCGTGGAGCTGTCAAAAGCCATCAAAGTCAACGTTGTTTATGAGCCGAATAAATACCAGGAAGTAAAGTGACCCAGTACACAAAGTCCTCGCTTTTGAAAGACTCAGAAGCCCTGAATATGGTGGCCACTTGCTAGCTGTGAGCAATCACTGAAGTTCTGTGACCCTCACTTTTCTCATCTTTAAAATGAAACATAACAACTCTGATGCAGGTTTGATAGGATCAAAACCACGAAAAGAAAGGATGAAAGAAACAAGAGGAAAAGAACCAAAACAGACACAAAAACAAAAAAACTAAAACAACAAAAATGATTACGAAGAAAAAGAGCAATTACATAGAAGCCCTGTATAAAGTGTGAAGTGGTAAACAAGTATTAGGGATTAGCAGACATCCCTAGCTGGATGATTCCCCCAGCACACTGGCCTGGTGCTGACACTCAGCAAAAGCACACCTTCCTCCACAAAGCAATCTCCACTTGTCTACTAGCTGACACCATAAAAATAAGCTCATCAAATGCAAGAGTCCATGTGTTAGGAGATACAAGCTAAAGGGATGTTTGAGAGGAAGTCTGCATGTTCACTTATGTTCTTATAAAAAGAAATTAAAGTTTTACCAAAAAAGTTTCCCCAGTTAGACTTATTAGCAAAGATAAGCAAAGCTTCGATGATAAGACAGAGGAACTGGATGTGCTGCAGGAAAGCCTCAGGCTTAATAAGGAACCTTCAAAACTGCAGTTCCAGTAGCATCCTGGAGAAATGTCGCAATTCTCCATGGCCTTTTAAATTGTCTTTACTAAGGGAGAAACACACTCTTAGTATGATTCTCTCAGCTAAGTATCCACTGATCAAAATAAATAATGAGTAAAAACACGTGACAATGATTTCTCAACAAGCTTCCCTTTTAGGAACTTCATCGACAAGTCACTCTCAGTGGCTCCTGTCCCATTATCCAGGTTGAATGTGCACCCTACAGAAACTTCTTTAAAGGAGAAAAGTCAACTAAATCATTATGATGTCTCTAGCACAAAGCTAGGTATACATAACAGACAATTTATAAATATTATTAAATGAACTGGATTTTAACTGATTCTGACAAATACAAACAGAAAACAACATCAGGTTTGAAAAAGTGAAACAACAGCAGAAATATCTTGCGTATTTTAGGAAGTAAACGCCTTATTCAAACATATTATTAGGTAAAATCTCATTATAGCAACCAATCTCCAATATGTTTATATATTTTTTAAAAATAATAAATACATTATAGAATAGTATTCCTCACTTCTAGGACGAGGCAAGTCTGAAAGTAAGTGAGCAGGCAAATAGAAGTGCTTGCGAAAACAAGCAGAGCGAAATCTCACACCTTCCTGACCCTGGTCCTCCACTTCCAGCCTCCCCGAGTGGTTTGTGGCATTTAATTAGCTTGTAGGCAGAGATGAATAAAAATGTTGACAGTAGTGATGGGGCTTAAAGCTAACTGTTACTAAACAGCAAAGAAGAGAATCCTCAAGGGGCACAACTATAGTTCCAGTCAATTCTTGGCTTTTCTATCTAGAAAGAAGTCTGTGACTCAAAAGGATTGCTGGCTGGACATGGACCGGGGAAGGCATTAGTTATATTAGGTTGTTCATCATAAAGAATAAGTTCAAATCTGAGCAGAACATATACTAACTGTAAGTCATCAGTTCTCACATAGAATAACTTTGTTATATTTGTTCTTTATAATGGGATATGTCAGAGCGGGGTCTTACTTGTACAAAACATTCTAAAAAGTAGCTTTATCATTACCAAGAACCACATGGTCCTGCTCTAAGCAAAGTAAAGAGACACTTGTCTACAAAGTCTTCCTCTAAAACTCCATTTAGCCAACATCTCGTAAGAGTTTGGCTCTAAAATCTGCCAGTTAGGCTATGAGAAAAAAGATACGAGGAACACCACTGGCTACGGGAAGGAGCCTGAAGTTCTAGCCGTAAGAGCCTCAGTCCCAACGCCCATTTCCAGGAACCCTCCCAGCTGCTCCAATCCCTCCTGAATAGCTTTTACTACTATTCTTTTGTCCTTATGAAACACATAACAGATAATTACTAACTTATTTCATTTGAAATGCTACTGTGTATGTTCACTGTAGAAAAGTCTGAAAACACACAATGCAAAAAATTTAAAATAACCTCTAAAAATCCACTGACACGCCCTACCCCACACATGTACCTAGTCAAGAATTACTGTTAAAAGCTTTCATTTTTAAAAGGAAAGGGGGTTGAAAGAGGGGACGCCCTAACTTACCTGAAATTATTGCAGCCAAGGACTACTCCAACTATGTTCTTGCCTATGTCATGCACGTCTCCTTTAACAGTGGCCAGCACAATGGTGCCTTGGTAAGGGTCCTGGGAAGCAAGTTGAGCAAGGCCAGGGTTAGTTAAAGCCGATCACTGCCAGAGCCACAGAAGGTCAGCATTCAAGACGACTCAAAAGACAGACCCAGGACCCAAATCACATGCTCCACAAGCAGAATGCTGTAAGCCTGAGCCGTTCAAAGGAGGCCACCACACTGGTGGGCCAAGGGGCTTCAACAAAGATCATGGGTTCCATTATCTCAAAGAACAGCTGAAGTCCAAACACAAAACAACCCCACAGCTGAAGACTATATCCTTAACTGCAAAAAAAAATTTGACAAAAGTATATTAGCAGTTAAGGGAGAGGGAGGACAGAAAGGAAGGAGTTGGTTAACTAGATATACATGCTGAAAAACAACCATAACAGCCCGTACGGGACATTTGATTAGCTTTCCATTTAACACTGTTGTTCTTCATACTGTCAGCAGATCAGCATCCCTCTCCCTCAAAAAAAAAAAAAAAAATCCTCCTACTGGAACCTGTAATATATACATAAACATATACATAATGTAAAAAAAAAAAAAAAGAGGGAGAGAGAAAAGAAAAAAAGACAAGGAAGCAAGAGGAATTTCTATAAACACTACATTTGAGCCACTCACAAACCCAGGTCAATTTAAGAATTCAGAATCCTGAGGGCCAAAGCTAACTGAGCATTACAGGGAGCTAAACAAGGTCAAAAAGTTTAATGATTTACTCTGGTGGTACAGCCAAAAGAATTAAACTGAATCCAGAAGTGGTGTCAAGGACATCTCCAGGAAAGAGAGTATTCAGTTAAGAGTTTTCCAAAACCAAACATTACTCAGTTACCTCAAGGGCAGGGTCAGATCTTTGTAGCTAGTGTCTAGCACAGGAGTTGGCACATAGTAGAAAGGCACATAGTAGAAACTCTGTAAACAGTTAATGAAGGAATGAACTGGTTTTATCTTAAGAGCATGGGCTTTGATTGAAAAATTATGTCTATATTAAAAATTTCACAAAGCCACATTGAAAGGAAAATCCCTGAGTATTGATACTTGGTAGAAAAGGGAAAGATGTTAGATCCCATTTCTCTATTTCCCCTTCAGTGACAAATGCTGCCAAGCCAGACTGCTTGGGTCCCTACCCCACACCTCAACCAGTCTTCCAGGCCAACTCCTTAAAGGCCCACAGGCCTGGATGCAGCGACTTGCCTCTTCCTCGACAGTGCCATTAAGCACTCTGGTTTCTTCTCTTTCTTTCTCCATGAAGGGGATAAGATGGCCAACAGCCTTCTTCATAACCCGGGCTGACTTTATAACCTGAGGGAAAAAAGTAGAGTCACGCATCTTGACCAAACCACAGATGACTCTAATGGCCACCTGTGAAATTCCAGTGCAAATTCAGAATGTGTGCTTGGACCTCGGGCCAGCTACACTGAAGTCTGCTTTTGACAGAGTAAGGAATGAGTGAGGTCCCTGTAGGGAAAGCCAATGAGTGGGGTAGAGGGAAGGAAAACGAGTCTACAAATCCAGTGCAACACGGTCCTCTGAAATTCTGCTTGTTATTCTTTTCTCTAAGAAAAGTCCTCTATCATTTCTAGTTCTACATCTCCAGATTCCAAGCTTCTCGGCTACAAGCTCATGCCCAGCCTTCTCCATCCCAACATTGCAACTCATTTAAAATTGAGCCCAATCAACACAGCGAACCCTATAATGGCATAAATGTATTTATGATCTATGTACAAATGACTTAATAAAAAAATAAAGATAAATAAATAAATAAATAAAATAAAATAAAATTGAGCCCTAAGCAAGAAGGCCTTCTAGTTTCTCAGATGCCTCACCACCGCTAACCTAAGACACGCGACAAGTACTCTTTTTTTTTAATCAACATAATTTAAGTGTGATGCCGAAGTTTAACTATAGGTTCAAGTGTGCTGTGAGATAAAAAAGGTTGAAAAACATTGTGTTAACTGATGTGGTTAGTAGCTGCTGTAAATCAAAATCAGAGCTCCAGTTTTGCTTGAAATACATCATTTAATGTTTCATTATTTAAAACAGTAGTATTTTTCTCAAAGTATGCATCTTTAAAGATGAACACTGGCCAGTCAAACCAAATCTTAGAATTGGTAACTTTACATTTATCTTGGCTTTTATTTTACCTTTGGGGAGAGAAAGAAGCATTGGGGATGAGAAGTGGCCCTATTAGAATATAAATTAGAACATAAAGATAAAATTTTTCAAATAATCTCTAACCTCCACACCACTTTTTTTTTTTTTTTTGAGACAGAGTTTCACTATGTTACCCTTGCTTGAGTGCTGTGGCATCACAGATCATAGCAACCCCAAACTCTTGAGCTTAAGCAATTCGCTTGCCTTAGCCCCCAAAGTAGCTGGGACTATAGGCACCTGCCACAAAGCCCGGCTATTTTTTTGTTGCAGCTGTCGTTGTTTAGCAGGCCTGGGCCGGGCTTGAACTTGCCAACCTTGGTGTATGTGGCCGGCACTGTAACCACTGTGCTACGGGCACCCAGCCTCCACACCACTCTCGAGATAAATTTTTCCCGACTTGATTCCTAAATACATTTGGAGAAGGAATGACCAGATAATGCCTTTGGTCTCTGACCCAAATTAAAACCTAAGAAATATACCCCAAACCACCATTTATTAGAAGATATACCAAAGTTTCAATTAGGAAAATGTGTCCCCATCTTTTGCCAACCTGAGGCAGAAACATTTTTCCAGCTCCAAAAAGATCACCGACAACTTTCATGCCATTCATCAGAGGTCCTTCAATTATATTCAGAGGTCGGGGATATTTTTCCTGGTTTAACCTGGCTTCCTCAGTATCTTCAATAATATGCTTTTCAATGCCCTGCAAAAAAAAAAGAAAAAGATCACATCAAAAAATTTGTTTGAGTCTGAACAGACAATCAAGAATGAAACAGAGATGGTTAACAGCATGGGTTCTAGAATCAGGCTGCATAGGTTCAAATCTGGCTCCTAATACTAATTTTGGCAATTTATTAAGCCTCACTTTTCTCAATTAGAATATTATGACAGTTTTATCACTTGTTTATCTTGAAGATTAAATGAGATAACCCATGTGAAGTGCTTAGCTGGCTTTACTGATGCAAAGTCAATACCACATATACTTCAACAAAACGGTATGTTGTAAATGGTAAATACATAAAATTTTATGTGTTAACTTAAAAATGTTTTTAAGAAGTTAGTACCTCTGTAAAAGTGAGCAATTAGTGAGAGAATAAGGGATGGTAAATTCAGATCCATAATAAACACATTTTGTACTCTAGAGTTTTGACAGATGGTACACTAATAGATGTGTGCAGTGAAATCAGTGTGCTTTCTCACTGTAATGCTGTGGGGGTGGGGGAGGATAACCCTGGGCAAGCCCCTTGGTGAAGTTCAAATCCACGAAGCCCCTGCTGACTTCCCTGGTCTTCACTGACAGGACCTACTTACTCCTCCAGAGTCCCCAGTTTACCGATCCCTGGCTGGGGCTAATAGTTGCATAAACTGAAATCTGTGAATGTCAAAAGGTCTAAGAGTTAAAAGCTAAATTCTAGAGCCCCCCCAAAACTCCAAGATTTTCCAGACTCACAAATGAGGAAAATGAAGCCAAGAGATTACTTTTCTTGCCTAAATTCCAACAGCAGTGGAAGAGCCAGGACTGACTTGCTGACTGATGACATCTTGGTCTAGGACAAGGTTCTCAGTGTTGGCAATACTGACACCTGGGCTGGAAAACCCTCTGGGGTTTGGGGCTGTCCTCTGCACTGTAGAGGGCCGAGCACCAACCCTGCCCACTGGATGCCAGTAACACTTCCCACACACAGTTCCATGCACAGTTGTGAGAACCAAAAATGTCTCTGGACACTGTCCAACGTGCCAGTAGTGCTATAGGCAGGGGGCGGGGAGGACCTCCCCAGATTGCGAATCCGAGGTCTAGGGCATCCCCCTCTCTAGCTGCTGCTGGCACCGCACCTCTAGCAACAGCGTCAGCCAGCCCTGAGGAGCTGCCAGCCCTCCAGCTGGGCTCCCAGAGCTCACCTTCACAAGGGCATACTCCAGGCGTTCCTCGACAGGGCCACTCCGCCACTCGTCGGTCTGGATGACTTTCTTCCCTCCTTTGCCATGAGTCTGAATTGAAATGAGGACCAAGACATGGGTACAACGTGTTACTTACTGAACTGTTTGACAGCAGTAAAATACCAGTGTCTTATTCTTTTATAATTCCAGCCTCTAGCAGAGTATCCAGCATGAAATAGGATCTCAATAAATATATGAGGAAAGGAGAGAGGGAAAGAAAGAGATCCTATAGGATTTGAAGCTTCCATTTTTTTCCTTCCTAAAGATAACGACAAAATATTTCTAGGACAGTAAGAGCAGCTATACTACAAACTCCATGAGCTTTCCAGGCTCTCGACAAGATCATCATTGTTACCCACCAACAAACAAAGACAGGCCAGGACGAAGCTGTGTCAGATATCCTCCTGGAGGAGGGCACACTAAGAGGGGTTAAGACCTCAGCAAGATGCTCTGATGACTTTGCCATTTCTATGGCTGGACTGTATCCTCCCAAAGTATGTGTTGGAAACTTAATCCTCCACCCTCATGAATGGATTAGTGGATTAATGAGGGATGGAGCAATGTCACTGTCATGGGAGTGGGTTTGTTACCTCTCTGGCTCCCTTGCTCTTGCCCTCTTACCATGTGACGCCCTGGGCTGTTATGACGTAGTAAGAAGGACCTCATCAGATGCAGCCTCCAGATCTGTGAGCTAAATAAGCTTCTTTTCTTTATAAATTACCCAGTCTTTGTTATTCTGTTATGGCAACAGAAAACAGACTAGCACAGCTATATAATAAGGGAGCTGGAAAATACACTAAGACAGGTAAGCAAAACAGGGTACACATATCAAGTGCAATATGACCGCGTACAAAGGACTTTTAAGGCAGAAGTGGTCATCATAAAACCCAGGTGGTGAAGGAAGGCTTCAAAGACGCTAGGTCTTGAGAGGAGTGCAATGATCAGGGCACATGTGGTAACCAGCATTGTTTTATTGCTTTCTCTGGCCTCACCAACTGCCCAAAGCAGAAACCTAAGTGTCATCCTTGAATCTCCATTCATTCCTCACATTGTGTCGATCACCTAGTCCTAATGATTCTACCTCCTCAACATGCTTCTCTCTCACCATTTCCATTTTTACAGTCCAAGAACTAACTGGCTTCCACAGCCCAGAAGAACTGTGGGGTCTGATTCTTCTTCCACGTTGTGGCCAGAGGTGCCTTTCCAAAATGCAAATCTGATCAAACCACTCCCTGGGAAGAAATTCTTTATAAGCTCCCTCTTGCTCTCAGGACCTAGTACCAACTTCTTATCATGCCTCCCAATGCCCCCAATCTTCTGATGAAATCCTCATCTTCAGGCTGGGGGTGGTGGCTCACTCCTGTAATCTTAGCACTCTAGGAGGCTGAGGCAGAAGGATCCCTTGAGCTCAGAAGTTTGAGACCAGGCTGAGCAAGAGCAAGACCTAGTCTCTACCGAAAATAGAAAAAATTAGCCAGGCGTGGTGGCAGGCGCCTATAGTTCTATACTCTATATATGCTCAGGAGGCAGAGGCAGAAGGATCGCATGAGCCCAGGAATTTGAGGTTGCTGTGAGCTAGGCTGGGTGACAGAATAAGATCGTGACTCAAAAAACAAAAAGAAAAAGAAATCTTCAGCTTCAGCGTCATCTTCCCTCTTCAGCTTTTGCCTTCCCTGACAAACTGCAGCCATCTGGAACTTTTCCTTATATTCTCCTTATAACTTTTCCTTATCTTCTCCATAATCTTTCCTTCTCTGGACCTTTACATTGTTCATGTGGCAAACTTCATTCAGCACCTACCACGATGACAGACTCTGGCTAGACACAGAAACCCCTCCCCTGGCAGGCACCAGCAGCACCACATGCTAAACCCAGACCACAGCCTGGCTACATCTTCTTACCCTCTCAGATCTCACATTAACCATCACGTCCTCTGGGAAGTTTTCCCTGACCAAGGAAAGTGTCCATCTCAGCGTCCTCCCAGCATCCTCCACTTCCTCCCCACTGGACACACGGGATGGCCATGGCCTCTGTACATTTCTGCAGAGTTGCAGAGTCTGAGAGGGTAGAAGCACATCTCTCTTACTAGTTGGATCCCTGAAGTTCAGTAAAGTACATGACACGAAGTGAGAGTTCAGTAAATATTAGCTGAATCAACTAACTCTGAACAAAAACTGACTTTGCTAGAGTAATGTTTGCTCAGGACGGTAGAGGCCAAGTCACAGGGGGCCAAAAATCTATGCTGTGGGGTTTGAATTTAATTTTCCAGACAACTGCATGAGCAGTGAGAGAAGATACTACTCAAAGTTCTGAAGCTATAGAGTAACATCCAAAGGAGTGTTTTTAAGGAGCCCTCCAAAAGGGAGAACAGCTCATGACGAAGGCCTGGACTCAGAGGTGGGAATAGGAAGGTAGGACAGGACAGACACAGAGCGTTAAGTAACTGACAGTGAGGAAGGAACTGCGGGGCACTCCAAGATTCAGAACCAGCGTAAGTGGGATAATGACAACAAGGGCTCTCACATATTGAAAAATCAAAACAAGACGGTTTATTTAAAAAGAAAAAAGTCTTTCTAATGCTCATATTTCTATCACTTGATACACGTAAACACCATGTTCTATTAGCCACAGACTTAGACAATGGCCTGGGGGATGAAAGTTGATGTGTAGAAAGAGGGCAGAGTGTTCCAACATTATTGAAAAAAGGATCCGGTGCGTTCACAGAAAAATGGCGAAATGTACCAGACTTACAGGGCAGGGAGGGGTCAATAAATATGTGACTCTGGACAGAAGCAGATGAGAATACAAAGGCTGTAAAGATTTCACTAAAGTGTTGGAGGCTGCCATGAATGTAAACTATCTCACCTGACAGGTATACTCCAAACTTGATGAACTTGATTCAGAAAATCAACACTTAAAGTGAAACAGTACCAATTAAAAGCAGCTATTTCAGAAGCAGAGGTGGCATGTCGAGCCTGGCTTAGTCTCTGGGTAGTTATTCAATGGGGAGTTCTCTAAGATGTAAATACAAGGTGCTGCACACCCCTGAAGACTGAAGTAGACCAGATCCAGGCTCTATGGTCAATAAAAAGAAGCTACAAAGCAAACTAACCAAGCAACTGTCACGTGCATCTGGCTACTCCTTGAGAAAACTACTTCCTTTAGAGTTTCTTCTGTCTCCTAGGAGCCTCCTGGTGATGTAGGTTATCAACCCAGATCAGCATCAGGGGGAGTCAACTGCTCCAGAGAAAGCCAAAGAGGAAAGTGAGCTCAGATGGCTAAGATCAAGGGCCAGTGACCTGAAGACATGAGGAACTTTCCCAGGGAAATACCAAGAATATTCTCAAGATCCAGGATCACTCAAGAGCTAATCTGTCCGGAGCAGTGATCCCACCAGTCCAAAGGAGGTGTGACCTCCACTGGGGTAACACTTAATAAAGAAACTCCACGTAAATTATATGGTACCATGACACCTAAAATTTTTTATTCCCCCAAATAACTTATCACAAATCAGTCTGTACCAAACTAGGAGAATGATTTTGCTGAACAAAAAAAGAAAAGAGGGCGGTGCCTGTGGCTCAGTGGGTAGGGCGCCGGCCCCATATACCGAGGCGGGTTAGAGCCCGGCCCCAGGCAAACTGCAACAAAAAAATAGCTGGGCATTGTGGTGGGCGCCTGTAGTCCCAGTTACTTGGGAGGCAGAGGCAAGAGAATCACCTAAGCCCAGGAGTTGGAGGTTGCTGTGAGCTGTGATGCCACAGCACTCTACCAAGGGAGATAAAGTGAGACTCTGTCTCTAAAAACACACACACAAAAAAAGAGAAAGTACATTACTTCCCAAATGTGGGATTAAAGAGCCTTAGAAGATAGAGGCAGTGCCCTTCCCACCATTTGCAAAAATGTATCAGACAGACTTAGACACAGATGTCACCATTTAATGATAAAAAGAGAAAATCATTCTCCCACCACGAAAAATAAAATTCCCCAATCCTTATTTACCTCATAATATTTCTGCTTTTCATGCTTCATTTGTACTCAGTGTATCCTGAGGAATTGCTACAGAGCTGGCAACTCCCAGGAGTTATCAGAGAATGCTTGTTTTGGTGATTAATTCCCTTAATGGCAATGGAGGTCAACTTGAATGTAGACAGCCTCCTGGACAGAGGGCTCAATGTCTTATACTAAGTCCTTGTAGTTACATTAAGAAGAAAGCAATCTTATATGATGGATTGGTAAGCTCTTGCAATTGCTATTAAGATTTCCCTCACTCTGGCGCTGCCTCTAGGAGCTTCTTGGCAGCTCAGCATGATAAATAAACAAAAACTTGTAAACAAAAGCTGAAAGTCAACACAGACCAAGAAGAATGCCCAAGAGAAAACACAGTGCCAACAAACCTTCAATGGGAATGGTCTTACAGACAAGGAGCCCTGTCCTACCTAAGGGAGAGAGCTGAGCTGCTTCCCCGGGCAGATGGGGTAAGGATGAAATAGCACATCACGTCCTGGGTTTAACCAAAACTCCCTGGGATGAACAACTTCCTGATTAGAGAAGCCTGGCCTTCTACACAGTTATTAACCAAGGGCTGCTACCAGGTGGAAGACCAGCTACAACTGAAAACTGAATGGGGTTTAACACCCATGTCTCGATGTGCAAAGAATCAGAAAGGGCTAAACGCTGTTTATGTGAACAGAAATGGTAATGGAAAAATCTAGGGGAGTGTTTCTTATGCAATGAGCTGAGATACAGAATTTGATTATATTTCCAACAACCAAGACCTGAGCCTTTCTCTCTTGGGCTACAGAGACGGCAGATAAGTTTTAAGGAACGGAGAGGAGGGGAATGATCATGTGGGCACAGCCTGGACTCCTCTCGGCTTTGCTGACCCTGAGGCTTCCACAAGCAATTCAGAAATCCAAGTCTTGCCACTAATAAGACTGATAAAACAAGCATGTAATTCGTCCTATATTATCCTATCCTTCTTCCAGAATGTTTTATTACTTTTCTGTGGAAGAGGAAGAGCGAGCCGTTCTATCAGAGTTAGTCATGTTCTAACATGGAAAACATTAACAAAGTTCACAACAGATACAAAAGCATCTACCACTTTCCCAACATGCTTGTGGAAAAAAGGTCTTTCTTTGCAATCACTCTCTTAAGCAGATTAAAATCCCAAGTTATTTTGAGATAAAGAGCTCATCTTTCCTTAAACTGAATTCCAGGAAACAACACTGGTAATAGACAACGTAACTAGGACTGTGCCCAGCATACAATAAGTGGGAAAGAAGAAACTGATTTGTGAATAAGCTATGATTATTTTCATTTTTATCAGTCAAATATGTACAGACCTCAAGCTTTCAACTGCAGGACTTTGCTACAGATGGACCAGATTCTATCATAAATAGCATAAAAACCTAAACATATCAAACACCAAGTAATACTAACACAGCCACACAAGAAAATCCAAAATATCCATTTTAAATGAGTTAGACAAGTATTAAAGTATTAAATAAAATGGAGACATGATCCCAATATACTGGTAAACAAAGATGTTACCAAAAAAGGCCCCTAGGGTATTGTTTTACTTTTGTTAAAAGTGTGTGTGCGTATGTGTATGGATATACCTATGAGTGTGTATTTATTTTGCAAAAAGAAAAAAAATCCCACAGAGTGGAAGGTTATAACAAAATCGCAACAGTGGTTAACTTTGGGTGATGGGATTATGAGTGACTTTCCTTTCCCTCCTCTGTTTACCTACAGTTTGTAAATTTTCTAGAATTAATATGTGTTACTTGGTACGGGAAAAATAAATTTTACATTTGAAAAGAAATGTAAAGAAACCTACATTCAGAACACCAAAGCAAGCTAGGTATGATGTGTTTCTCATTCCTCGTCCCTGCTACGACACCTCTGCTCTTCTCTGCAGACATCTTCAATGATCCAAAGACAGGACTAGATATCGGCTTCTATTCTACAATGAAGGTCTAGTGTTGCTAAGGGAGCCATAAATTCAAAGATAGGAAAAGAGCATCCATTGGAACATTTCCTCTCTACCTGGGCATAGCGTAAGAGCTTCTCAGTGGCTTCAGGGTCTTTATTCCAGATCAGATCCTCACAGAGCTGCAGAAGTTCCTTATGGATATCATCGTACACAGGCAGGTTTCCAGCATTGACTATGCCCATGTCCATACCAAACTGAGGGCAATAAAGAGAAAGGTGAGGATTTCCAAGTGATACCCAAAGCAGTCATCAGCAAACTTTTTCTGTAAAGCGCCAGATAGAAAATATTTTAGGCCACAGTCTCCGTCGCAACTATTCAACCTGCCATTGCAGCATACAAGCAGCCGCAGACAAGATGTAAATGGACAGGAGTGGCCTTGTCCCAACAAAATCCCATTTACGGAAACTGGGAGCAGGCCAAAGTTAGTCTGCAGGCCATGGTTTGAAACCCTTGCCCCAAGTACAAGACGGCTTCAGCAGGGCACACAGGTCTCTCCATACCTTGATCGCATGATAAAGGAACACCCCGTGCATGGCTTCACGAATGGCTTCCATTCCTCGGAAGGAGAAGGACAGGTTGGAAAGGCCTCCGCTTATTCTGGCTCCAGGTAACGTGTCCTGGCAAAAGTTTTAAAATGTGAAGACATTCCCCTATTTTGGCAAAAGCAGCAATCACAATCTCTTAAGCTTAACACAGGAATGGAAAGTAAAAAATATATTAAGTTCTAAGTAATTCGGAGCTTCTTGTTACTAGACACAGACCAAAACTTGCCATATTATGTTGTAACAAAGGTGCTCCTTCATGAATAGTTTTTCCTACTTGGCAAAACTCTACTTTATCTCTGTACATCTACAGTGATCGTGAGAGAGTATAATTGACAGTGAGGGTTCCATAAAATACTGGCTGGGTCAATGCCAAGGAGAGAGAGAGACAGAGAAGCACAGGCATATGAACATGCACCCTCCCCACCCGTCTCAGTCAATGGAAGCACCGGCTGCTAGACTAGAAGGCGTCCATGGCCTAAATTAATGAACTTCCCAGTTCACTGAAAAGACAAAGGGAAATTAAGGTTCCCACCATGCCTTATTTAAGCACCCACAGACATGTCGGATAACAGGAACTCTCATCTACTATTGTTTCGAGTACAAACAGGCTAGCATTTAAGGAGTCAGCTTATGAACCTGCTACTGTGACCCGACTACCCCACTTCTTGTATGTATTGGAGGTATGCTATGAGAAACTCAGGCCTGTGTCCAAGAATATTACAGCAGCACTGTTCATAAAATCCAGAAGCTGGGAACAAACCAGATGTTCACCAACAGAAAACAGGTGATTGTGGTATAGTTACACAACGAAATATTATACATTAACAAAAATGAAAAACCATAGCTTCAGTAAGACAGATAAATCTTTACAAGGAGGTTGAATAAGAAAAAAGCATTAAGAATCTTTTAATTCTATTTTTATTAGGCTCAAAAACAAAACTAAGGTGTATCATTTAGGTATTCAGTCAATTACTATTTTGTAGTAGTTAAGTTCTAAAGTCACCCCAAACTCTAAATTAGGGAATACAGGAACACTGCTCCTAGGGGAGACACATCATAACATTTTTATCAACCTTGTTTCATGTGTGTCAGCTCAAAGACACCTTATTTAATATGTACTGCTAATTTGTTAACATTGAACTCATGGCCCACAGTACCATAACTCACACCTGAACAAAGCGTGTCTAACACATGTATTTTCTCCATAAGGCACATCACAGCTGCCTTACATCTAAAAACACTAGACAGCACTAGTTCTATGCATTTTAAAATAAATTTAGTGAGTAGGTGGCGCCTGTGGCTCAGTGAGTAGGGCGCCAGCCCCATATACCGAGGGTGGCAGGTTCAAACCCAGCCCCAGCCAAACCTCAACAAAAAATAGCCCAGCATTGTGGCGGGTGCCTGTAGTCCCAGCTACTTGGGAGGCTGAGACAAGAGAATCGCCTAAGCCCAAGAGCTGGAGGTTGCTGTGAGCTGTGACACCATAGCACTGTACCGAGGGTGACAAAGTGAAACTCTGCCTCTAAAAAAAAAAAAAAAAAACAATCTGAAGAAAAGCAACATGGGAAGCCCAGGTGGGAGGATCACATGAGCTTAGGAGTTTGAGACCTGCCTGAGCAAGAACAAGATCCCCGGCTCTACTAAAAATAGAAAAATCAGCCAGGCGCTATGGTGGGTGTCTGCAGGTCCAGCCAATCAGGAGGCTGAGACAGGAGAATCACTTGAACCTAGGAGTTTGAGGTTGCTGTGAGCTAGGCTGATGCCACAGCACTCTAGCCTTTTTTTTTTTTTTTCTCCAAAAAAAAAACAAAGGCAACAAAGTAACATCATAAACTTCAGAATGAGAAGAGACACAGGGAGGCATTAGCCATGCTCCATTTCAGGACCTAAGGGACAGCTATCATATGTTCATAATTAATTACTATGGTGTATATTTATGTTTTATATATTCTCCTGTGTATTGTACTTCACAATTGTTTTTTGTACTTCATGACTTAAAACAATGGTTATGTAAAAGGGAAAAAATATATAAGGCCCCTAAATTTCATTTGAAAAATGAACTAAGAACAAATACGTCGAAGTGCTTATCATAGCACAATTCACAACTGCAAAGATAGGGAATCAGTCTGAATGCCCTTCAATTCACGAGTGGACGCAGAAAATGTAGTATATGTAGTATAATACACCATGGAGTGTTTCTCAGCCATAAAAGGAATGAAATAATGTCATCTGCAGGAACAGGGATGGACATGGAAACCAGTATGCTAAGTGAAGTATCACAGGAATGGAAACCAAATACCACGTGTACTCTCTAGTAAGCGGAAGCTAATACATGGGTAGCACTCAGGCACGAAGTGATATAGAGGACGTGAGGAACCAAGAGGAGAGGAAAGCAGGAAGGTGGGTGCGGGATAAAAACCTACCTGCTACGTACAATGAACACTATTCTGGTGATGGGCATGCCAAAAGCCCTGACATAACCATTAATAATTATAAGATACAGCTCGGCGCCCATAGCACAGTGGTTATGCACCAGCCACATACACCAGGGCTGATGGGTTCAAACCCAGCCTGGGCCAGCTAAACAACAATGACAACTGCAACAAAAAACAGCCAGGCATTGTGGCAGGCACCGAAGGTCCCAGCTATTTGGGAGGCTGAAGCAAGAGAATCTCTTGAACACAGGAGTTTGAGATGGCTGTGAGCTGTGACGTCACAGCACTCCACCAAGGGTGACATGGTGAGACTCTGTCTCAAAAAATAATAATAATAATAGCCAGGCGTTGTGGCGGGTGCCTGTAGTCCCAGCTACTCGGGAGGCTGAGGCAAGAGAATCACCTAAGCCCAAGAGCTAGAGGTTGCTGTGAGCTATGATGCCATAGCACTCTACCGAGGGTGATAAAATGAGATTTTTGTCTCTAATAAATAAATAAATAATTATAAGATACTCAGTTAACAAAAAACACTTACACTCTCTTAATTAATATTTTGAAATTAAAAAAATTTTTTTCAAGAATGCAAAAATAATCATAAAATGCATTTTGGAGTTGTAAGCCTCCCCCCTCCAAAAAAACAAGAATGTTAATTATTGCTCAAAGTAATTCAGTCCACAAATGTATAAGTAAACTCTAAGTATTCACTGGACCCAGGTGATAAATTTCAGCCATGTCTTAGAAGAGAGAAAATTGTCATACTTACCTTAATAATTTTTGTTGCATGGATATAATTAACAGCATACAAATTGTGTTCTTCCATCCCAGTACCAATGGTTAAGATATTAGGGTCAAAAATGATGTCATTGGGGTTAAAACCCAGATTATTCACAAGTAGTTGGTAAGCTCGAGTACACACTTTGATTTTGGTGTCTGTTTCTGTTGCCTGGAGAAGGTAGCAAAAGATGTAATTGGAGACAGAAAGAATAAGTGTTATCTATGAAAACAGCACATTTCACTTGCTGAAAGCACTGCAGAATCAACGCTTGAATCTCACAGAAACCAAAATGCCTCACAGCCTCCATTTATCAGGTTGTCTCAGTGGAGGAAATGGATCAAAGATCCCTTTCTGTCTTCACAAATAGGACAGCTATAGTGTCTCCATAAAAAAACAAATTTCACACACAAATATACATGGTATATTAATAAATCAGCTTCTAAAAAATATATGCATATGATAAAAATTCAAACACTACTAAAAAAAAGATTAAAAAATAGGTGTCAACAAAATTTTTTTAAGTGTCTTTCCCTCTCATCTACGTCCTAACTGTTGTCCAGGCACTGCTGCCATCACTTGCTTGGGTCTTCCCACAATAAGAGTCTAAGCAGATTCAAAGAAAGGTGCTCATTCCCCATTCCCATCATAACACCGTCTTAACATGTGCCTCTCATGAGTATGAATTAGTATTACTCTTCAAAATAATGTCCCTACCCATGCCTGTGATCCTAGCACTCTGGGAGGCTAAGGCAGGTGGACTGCTTGTGAGAGCGAGAACCCGTCTCTACCAAAGAGAAAAACTGAGGCAAGAGGATCCCCTGAGCCCAAGAATTAGAGGTTGCTGTGAGCTATGATGCCACAAAACTCTACCCAGGGCAACAGCTTGAGATTTTGTATCAATCAATCAATCAATGTCCCTAAAGGGCAAAACACTGACTCCAACAAAGCTCATAGCCGTGGCTGCCTCCCCTCGTCCTCACCATCTCAGCACACACATCCAATTTGATTTCCCATCTTTTATCCCCTCCTCCAGACCCTGCCCCTACACCTCTGATGTTCCTGAAACCCGCCAAGCCTGTTCCTACCTCAGAGCCTTTCATTTACTGCTGCCACTGCCCAGAACATATGGTGAAAGGTTTTGTGCTGCATGTGACTCAGGTCTGTGCCTGCATGGCCCCTTCTCAGAACCTGCCTTAAATCACCCTCCACCCTTCCTATCCCTCCCATTCTTCAGATCATCCCTTTCTAGAAGCTGTATTAATTTGGCGACTTGTTTATTATATTTGGTTGTTTTATTGTTATCAGCCTCACTGTCCTTGGTCCTGAGTCAACAGAAATTGGCAGGAGACTGAAAAACAGGAAGGCTTTACGGGGGGGTTGGGGGCTGTGCTAAATGAAAGGAAGACAGCACTGGTTAAGGAGCAACCAGACTGGCTGAACAAAGGGCTGGGAACTTTTAAAGAGTAGAAAAGTTTTGCTGCTAGCATTGAAATCATGGCATGTAGAGGCAGAGTTTTGATAGCAGCTACCCATATTCTGTGACCACATGGTGGCTGTCCAATCAGCCTGTCGGATCTCCACCCTCAAGTGTGATTTTTAGCATTCAAATGAAGCAAAAGGTCTCTGAGTGACCAACTCTGGGCTTCACCTTGGCAGTGACCAGTCTGTGCTGGCCTTGACTGGGACGGGGGGACCTCTGCTCTAATGGCTGCCATGTCCTGTTAAAGCAACAGGACGACCTTTTATGGAAGCTGGGTGTTACTCACTTTCAAAGCTTTTGTTCAGTAGTGTAAGCAAATTTAACTGTTGGCCAAAGTCTACCTCCTATACCACCTCCTTACCACGCATCCTCCCCAGCTAGAATGTCAGGCTTGCTCTGTCCTCAGTGCCTAGGGCAGCCTGTCAGTGTTTTCTTCGATATTACTGCCAGATGCATGAGTGTGCTCCTACGCAAAGCATTTCTGAACTTGGTCATGGAAACTATCTTCAGATCAAATTTATAAATTCAACATACAGGTTATTCTAAATGATTTCTGGCTGTATGAAAAAATCAAATCTACTCTTAAAAATGATTGCTTGCTATCACTATGGTGATTTCAAAAAAATAAGTCATACATGATTCTAAAGGTCAATTCTTGATGAATGCAAAAAATTTTCTTGAAAAACAGATGGCCTTACTGACGTATTTGTTGCAGTCCAGTCTTCTGCAGAGATGAGCAGGCGAGGTCGCTGACATAGCTCAAGAATATCTAGTAAGGCCGGGCGTAGCAGCTCACACCTGTAAGCTTAGTACTTTAGGAAGCTGAGGCAGGTGGACTGATTGAGCCCAGGAGTTCAAACCAGCCTGAGCAACAGTGAGACAGCATCTGTACCAAAAATAGAAAAACTAACCAGGCACTGTGGCAGGCATGGGTACTCCCAGCTACTCTGGAGGCTGAGGCAAGAGGATCACTTGAGCCCAAGAGTTTGAGGTTGCTGTGAGCTGTGATGATGCCACTGCACTCTACCCAGGGCAACAGAGTGCAACACACCCACACCCACACACACACACACACACACACACACACACCCCATACTCTAGATGGGGGGATTACAAAAAGAAACAAAAAGAACTCACTTGTCTAGCTTTTTGATCACGTACCTATTTTGGTGTTCTTTTTCAACGGTTTTCTTTGGTCTTGTTTATTGCTCCCTCTAGCTAGTGGGAGTTAGATTTCACCTCCCACTTGGGAAGTGCCCACGTGACTTAGCAGACCCAGAGGCTTGGGGAAGGGAAACAGGGAGTGGACTTTGTAGCTGCGCGTGTTCCAGGCTGTAAGGGGGGTGAAAAGCTCTCACCTTCTCTATTGGGATTTCTTCAACTTACTTCCTCTGTCTTTAGTTAAGTGAAAAGGTTAAGGTTGAGACAGAGATATGTGCCCCCCAAAAAGCAGTCAGGAGTAGGTGATCCACAGCTGTCTCTGGTCTTGGACTTTAAAAGTTCACCCTTCACCAGACAGCCAAATAGAGTTCTAGTCTCTAGTTCCATGGCCCAGCTAAGCTGATTAAGAGAGAAGGCACATGAGCGACCAGTGCTACTAGTATTTCTTAGAAACCCAGTCTGATCAGTAGGTAAGTCCAAGTCTAGTCATTTCTTGCTCTGAGCTACAACGGCTATCTGGCCAAGATGGCAAGTTGAGGTGAGCGTTTGTCACCTATAGGGGAGTACATGAGGGACAAGCAGAAGCATCCTGACAGGACAGGAATTCTTGTCTAGGACCAGAACAGAGTCCTCCACTCTAACTTCTGTGAGGATGACGCCCTTGTCAAATTGCTCGTGCTGCACCTGCTATGCTCCCACAACCTCTGTCTGTTGAGTAAACAAATGAATCTCAGGATGAAAAGAACGCTGGTTTCAGATCGTGTTAGCTTCTCCAAGGATCCCTTGGCTTACTCCTCAGCCAGGGCTAAGACAGACACACTAAGAAAGCCTCGATCACACTTGTGTTTCACAGATCCAGAACAGAAGTTTGGCAGAACAGAATGGGGCTTTCCTGCATTGGGAAAGGCTCTCAACCCTAGCTGCATATTACAATAAACTGGACATTTTGTTTGTTTTTTAATACAAAAACCTCACCTTAGACCAATTAAATTACAATCTTGAGATGAGACCTCAGCAACAGCATTTTTTAAGCCCTTTAGTGATGCTAATGTACAACTAGGGTAGGAACCACAGACACAGGAGGTGTGGCACTTTCTCAGATTGTAGTAGAGGAAAACTCAGCGGCAATCCAAAGGGGCAAGAAGAAAAAAATAAGTGTCTTTTATGACTTTATCAACCAGATTTACTCTTAAGCCCCAGAGAAGAGTGAGCAGTGGGTAGAAGGCTTTATTTAGGAAGCCCATTGCTCAGGTTTTGCTAGACTATCAGACACCAGGGAAAAAACAATATTTGATTTAGTCGTCAACACAGATACTGTAAGAAAAAGACAATGACTAGAAGAAAACTAGATTTTGTTGCAATGCAGCCCAACAGGAGCTGAGAAAGAACAGGGGTAATGCCATGGTTAGGTTTCAGACCAAACTGAACCAGCTGAAGATGGGCCAGACAACTGGAGGAGGCAGAGGACCATCCTGCTGCCACAGAGTCTAAAAAAAAAAAGTGATGGAGAGAGACCCTTGAGCCACCATCAGAGGACACTGAAAAATCAGAAAGGAAAACTAAAGAAAGGGAAGTTCCCAAGAGCAACCATGGCAAAAGACACTTGGGTCACAGGACACATGCTTAGCTCGGAAATCTTTTGAATGGAATTTTCTACCATGGTGAGTGTGTGGACAAAGCAGCCAAACACGTGCAGTAGAGCCTCTGTAAGCTGACCACCCAAGGGACTGCGACACACTGGTCAAAGTGCAGAGGTGGTCAACACAAGGACTTAGGCCTGCTGCACTAGTACGTGCTTGTGGTGCATGTCCGGTCTATGGAAATCAGGTCAACTTAAGGAGGTTTTACTGTATTTAGAAACCTAGAGCCTAGGCAGAAGCACCAGCCACCACAAGGCCAGAGGAGAAGACACGAGATGAAGACAGCCCATGTCAGAAGAACAGAGAAGGGCACTGAGCCAGCGGCATCAGAAATGCAAAGCCAACTTGGACTGCTGCCTGGTGAAAATATGTTCACTGCAGTCTGGGCAGAGCTCATACTCAAGGCAGAATCTGTAACTCACTGTCATGGAGGAAATGGACAGGGCTTCAGACATTACGGAAACAAGACTAAGAGGCAGTCTCTATACAGCTAATACAGGGTCTCAGTTGTGATCTAGGAACTGCCAGTGCTCCCAGGAAAACTTCTGGACTTTTAAAGAAGACAAGACTGTTTCAAATGTTACCGTCTGGGAGAAGATGCAAATTCTGTGGGGAGTGAGATGAAGAAAGATAGGAAAACTCTTAACCCAAGTATCAATCCCCCGATAGAACAGAGGATGGTAGGCTTTGGGGCTTCCACGGAGAGAGTACAGAGCGGGATGTAGCAGGAATGATAGTTCATAGGAACAATAAAAAGATCAAGTAACTGACAGTAGACATATTTTAAACCCCTACCCTGAAATACATAGTCAAGACCTATAATCTATGCTCTAGCTTTGCCTTCCTTGTGGCCCTACAACTGAACTCTGTCCCTGCTTTTCATACTTTCTTGGAATCCAGCAGCCCTCGATTTCTCCTGCCTCATCAGCTCTTTCTTCCACTTTTACCAAAAGTCCTGAAAGCAGCTGAATCCTACAAGGAGCTGAACCCTCTACAAATACTGATCTGTGCAGAGGAGCCCTCTACACAGCCCAGAACTTGACAAAGGAGACTTAAAATACAAAAACCAAACTTGCCCTTTCTCCCTGGGGCTGCCCCATCAGAAAGACGAATGAGTTCAGATAAAGCTGCTGCCCTGATTGAGAACAGGGTTGCTGGGCCAACGAAGCCTGGTTGTGCATATCTGGCAGCACCCCTGTCTTTTGCCTACTAGATGAAGCAGCACTCTCCACCCCACCATAGTCCGAACAGTGAGAAAATCTCTCCAGACTCTGCCGAATGTCTCCTGTAGTGGCAACATCAGCCCCAGTCAGGAGCCATGGGTTTAGAGTAACCATGGTGACCTAGCTGATAAGGAAGTTAGAACCCAGACTCATCTGCAGAGTCATGACCCAGGGCCTGACTGTGGCTTTCTCTAGACACCACGGATAAATGCGATTCGCAGGAAAATCCTCCTCTGCAAAATGTCAAATATGGAGGCCTGAATGAAGTTGCACATATCCTGACTGGGCAAACAACTCTTCTCTTTCAGAAAAAGCAATGCCAGGAGCATGCTGGGCAGTTGTGACATCAAGCCCGGGACACAGGCCAGCTACATCCTCTACTCTTATTTCTGTGAAACAACAGAACACCCCAGGCTGGGAAATCTAGGACCGAGAGCAACTTGAAGGCCTTAATATTTCTCACATCCCTGCCATAAAACTCTACCTATGAAGGTGATCTGGAAATGGCTCTTGCAAAGAATGTAAAATAGAATTCATCTTATAAAGAAAAGCCCCAAACTAGAAATATTCAACCCTATAATCTTATCCAGGGAGTGGTGACCTACCTTCAGCCCCCAAAAGAAAGCCCCTAAAAGGCCGAAATCAATGTCAGATTTCAGCTAAATTCAGAGAAGGTCAGAGGAGAAAATTTGATAACCAATTCCTAAACCTGGGTCAGTTAACTTCTACAAGGTAAAAATCAAGAGAAAACTAAAAAGTATCAACATCAGTCTCCTAAAACTATTAATAGTACTACAGTTTATATGCTACTGGAAATCCAAGACATTCAAATGAAAAACAGTGTCAAGTTCCTCTAAGGTCAATAAAGAGGCTGATTATGAAATAACAACCTAAAACTCACTGATCACTGTGAAAGGAAAATATTTACCAACGAAAAAATAAGGCGCTCACAACAAAAACATAATCCAACACAAAATACCTAGGAATGATCTCGATATTTCCTATTTAAGGAAAACTGTAAAACTCTATTGAATGAGTACTTGGAAAGACTTTCCATATTCTTTAATGACAAATTTAAATATTGGCAAGACACTAATTCTCCACTGTTTTCTACATCAGGATTAACTCTGATCAATATCCCATTGGCAATTAATTTTCTTCAGTAATTGGAAATTTATTTTCGAGTCATTTAACACAGGAAAATGCATTGTATATAATGGATGCAATTCTAGGATGGGATTGATTATTCTTTTATACAGTCTACACATAAGCAAACAAAAACTAATATGATCTATTCTGCTATTGTGTATAATTATCTTTCTAAGAAAACCTCACATCATCAAAAATTATCAAAGGAAAAAATCATTTCAATTAGAAAAGAATTAAATCTAGAGAATAAGTGGTTAATAGTTATTTTTCCCTCACAAATTTTAATAGTAAAGGTATTCTATGTCTTTTTATTTAGAATTAAAAATAACTGTTGACCAAAATTACTAGCAGCAGTGAAAAACACAAAAATGCTTTCTTACTGCCTTTCAACCCGGAAGGCTCAGGGCCAGGCCCCTGTCACATTGCCTTTGACCTTATAGTTTTATTTACTACATGTACACACCCTGCCTGGCAGGGTGTATTTTTTTTAAAAGTTCCAGCAGCAGCTGGCACAGTGGCTCCTGCCTGTAATCCTACCAGTCTGGGAGGCTGGGGTGGAAGATCACTTGAGGCCAGGTGTTCAAGAGCAACCTGGGCAAGAATGAGACCCCATCTATACTAAGTACAGAAAAATCAGCTGGGCATCGTGGTGGGCACCTGTAGTCCCAGCTACTCCAAAAATTAAAGCAGGAGGATCACTTGAACCCAGGAGTTTGAGGTTGCTGTGAGCTACGATGCAATTGCACTCCAGCCAGGTGACAGAGTGAGATCCAGCCTTAAAAAGATAAAAAGCTGCAGCAGTGACTGCCCTTCCTTGTCAGAGCAATTGTGCTCTGCACTCCTGGTTAAGCATCACAGATCTACTCTCAGAGCTGACCTCGCTTCCGTCTTTACTGAGAAAACAGGGAAACAATCATAGATTCCCACGAGCACACTGGGAGCATGCCTGCAGATCTGCAATCTTTATTCTGCCTTCCCTCCTGGACTGTGAGCCAAATGCCCAGCCCCTGACCTAAAGCCAGCCTTCCACTCACACAGTGACTGCCATCTCTGTCAGCTCACGAAGTCATCAATCTGGCAAATGCCCCCTTTCTCTCCTGCATCAATTCCTCCTTCTCTCTCTGCCAGAGTACTTTCAACAACTTATAGAAATGTGTGTGCGCATTTCTAAGCTCATATCCCTCTCCCTTGATTTACACTCTACTTCTTTGCTCCCCTTTATGGCAAAACTCCTCAAAAAAGTTGCCTATACTTGCTGCTTCTATTCTTCTCCTAATCACTCTTGATCCCTCTCCAACAAAGCTTTCATCTCCTTGGAAACAGTACGGCAAGATCACAAATGATCCTATTTCTAAATCCAATGGTAAATTCTTGGTCTCATCCTATTTGATCTATCCACACGTCTTTAAATAGCTGATCATGCCCTTCTCTTTGAAGCTAGTTCTTCACTTGGCTTCAAAGTGAACCCTCTTTTCTGGTTCCCCTCTTACCAAACAGGCTGCTCCAGCAGGACACGGGTGGCTCGTACCTGTAATCGCACCCCGGGAGGCTGAGGCGAAAAGAGGTGAGAAGATCGCTTAGGAGATTGAAACAACCAGCCTAAGCAAGAGTGAGACCCTGTCTCTACCCAAACTAGAAAAACTAGCTGGATGTTGTGGCACACACCTGTAGTCCCAGGTACTCAGGGGGCTGAGCAGGAGAATCACTTGAGTCCAGGAATTTGAAGTGGAACTCAGGGGCTTCTAGCGAGCTATGATATGCCACTGTACTCTAGTCCATGAAACAGAGTGAGACCCTGTCTCAAAAAAATGTGTGTGTGTGTTTGTGTATATACACATACGCACACATCCAAATATCTATCGAGAAACGAGTGACTTGTTAACATCCTCTATTGCTTCTACCTTGGCTCTGACCATCACATCTCATCTGAATTACAGCAGTGAACTACAACAGTTCTGCTTTGTCTCTGATGGACCATTCTCCACAAAGAACCAGTGGGGTTTTACAAATTATATCACATTTATTCCTCTATTCAAAACCTTTCAGCGGTGTCCCAGCTTTTGTTAAACAAATAGGTTAGCAAGGGGCTCAAAGCCCCACGTGACCTGACCTGCTCCCTTCCTGACCTCATATCCTCCCAGTCTTTTCCTCTCTGCTCCAGCAGCCCTGGCCTTCCTGCGGTTTTCAAACAGGAAGAACATGTATCTACTTCAAGACTTCCTCTGCCCAGAACGCTCCCCACATCTTCATATGGCTCATTCCTCATCTCCTTCAGCCTTGTTCTACAACATCGCATTATCCAGGAGGTCTTCCCAACCCTTCTCATGTGAAATAGCATCCCCGCCCCGCCCCGGTGGTCCTGAACCCCTTTATCCTCTGCATTTCCCTCCACCATGCTCAACACCACTCAATATACACATTTGTTTCCTAGGTATACACACACACACATATATATTTATATATTTTGTATTTGTTACTCCCTTTGTCTCTAAGGATATAAACAGCACAAGAACAGGCGCTAGGTTTGATTCTCCGTTATCTCCTCTGAGATTTGAACAGGGCCTGGCATCTCCTGGTGCTCAAGATACAGTGGAAGATATTTGCCTCATTAAAAAGTAACACATTGCTCTATATGTGTGTCTAAAAGGAACATTTAGACAACAAAAAAAGAGCTCTTGGAAAAAGAAATAAAACTCAGTAGAGAGTTTGAAGGATAAATGTAGTGTGGAAATCCCACACAGGGCAAAGCAAAACACCAGAATCGGAAAATAAGAGAAAAAAGACAATCAGGCAACCTGTCCAAAACATCTTACACCTGAATAGTACACATACTGAAAGAGGGTACAGAACAGTTCAAGGCCACTTCTGACAACTGCAGCTATGAATTTCCAAAATGAAAGGGCCTCCTGAGTGCCAACATAATAGACGGCTCACTGCCACAAGCGTTCAGAACACTGTGGACAAAGAAGATCCAAGAAGCCTTCAGAGAACAGAAATACAGACAACACAAAAATTACTCAGAGTTAGAAAAGCACCGGACTTCTTAGCAGGGCCAGTGGAAACCAGCAGACAAGGGAGCACTACCTTGAAAACACTGAACAATTTCAAGTTTGTTCTCCTAGACCCATACAACGGTCAATTAAGGGTAAAAGTAGAATGAAGTCGTTTCCAGACACGTAAGCTTTCAAAAACACTTGCTGCCGTGCTTTCTTTCACAGAACCTACCACCAACTGAGGAACTGCCAGAGAAGGAGGAAATTATTCTTGGAGGAAAACCTAAGAGACAGGCAAGAGGAGCCCAGGAGGAAAGTGAGGGACGTTTCCCAGGGACAGCTGGACAGCTAGCCTACTGAGCAGCCTTTCCAGGTCATACAGAAGAGCTGGAGGGAGAATTCTTCAAGAAATTAAAATGATAGTCCACTTAATATGTCTGCCTACATTGGAGATTTATAGAACTAGGGGACATGTTGAAGGTGAAATACACAGTAAACAAAGCAAACAAAAAGGTAAGTATTAACTTCAGGGAAAACAGGGTGCAGGCAAAGAAAAACAATCAGTACAGGGTAAGACTCAGCTTTTATGCTATTTAATAATGCAGGCACAGAAAATGGTTATAACTAACATGAACTAACATGGTCATATCAGGAGATGAGATCATAAAAGTAAATACATGCAGAGTAGAGGTAGGAAATGGTAAAAAGCTAAATCCTAAACCACCACAGAAGTAAATAAATTAAAAACTAAAACTGCCCCAAATCCAGTAGAAGAAAATAAATAACCAAAATCAGAGCAGAACTAAATGAAATTGAAAACAAAAGAATAATACGATAAATCAAAAAGCTGGTTTTTTGAAAAGGTCAACAAAACAGACAAACCTTTGGCCAACCTAATCAGGAAAAAAAGACTAAAATCTCTAATCTCATCAATCAGAAATAACAAAGACGAAATAACAGACTCCTCAGAAATCCAAAAAATCCTTAATGAATATTACAAGAAACTTTACTCTCAGAAATACGAAAATCTGAAGGAAATTGACCGTTACTTGGAAGCACGTCACCTTCCAAGACTTAACCAAAATCAAGTGGAAATGTTGAACAGGCCCATATCAAGTTCGGAAATAACATCAACCATACAGAATCTCCCCAAAAAGAAAAGCCCGGGACGAGATGGCTTCACGTCAGAATTCTACCAAACCTTTAAAGAGGAATTAGTACCTATATTACTCAACCTGTTCCAAAAGGTAGAAAAAGAAGGAAGACTACCCAACACGTTCTATGAAGCAAACATCACCCTGTTCCTCAAACCAGGAAAAGACCCAACGAGAAAAGAAAATTATAGACCAATATCACTAATGAATACAGATGCAAAATAGATGCAAAAATATTCAACAAGATTCTAACAAACAGAATCCAGCAACATATCAAACAAATCATACATCATGACCAAGTTGGTTTTATCCCAGGGTCTCAAGGCTGGTTCAATATACGTAAATCTATAAATATAATTCAGCACATAAACAAATTAAAAAACAAAGACCATATGATTCTCTCAATCGATGCAGAAACAGCTTTTGATAACATCCAACATCCCTTCATGATCAGAACACTTAAGAAAATTGGTATAGAAGGGACATTTCTTAAACTGATAGAGGCCATCTACAGCAAACCGACAGCCAATATCATATTGAATGGAGTTAAATTGGAACCATTTCCACTCAGATCAGGAACCAGACAAGGCTGCCCACTGTCTCCATTGCTCTTTAACATTGTAATGGAAGTTTTAGCCACCGCAATTAGGGAAGAAAAGGCGATCAAAGGTATCCACATAGGGTCAGAAGAGACCAAACTTTCGCTCTTCACAGATGATATGACTGTATACCTGGAAAATACTAGGGACTCTACTAGAAAACTCTTAGAAGTGATCAAGGAATACAGTAGCGTCTCAGGTTACAAAATCAACACTCATAAATCGGTAGCCTTTATATATAGCAACAACAGTCAAGCTGAAAAAACAGTTAAGGACTCTATCCCATTCACAGTAGTGCCAAAGAAGATGAAATACTTGGGAGTCTATCTAACAAAGGATGTGTAAGATCTATATAAAGAGAACTATGAAACTCTAAGAAAAGAGATAGCTGAGAATGTTAACAAATGGAAAAATATACCATGCTCATGGCTGGGAAGAATCAACATTGTTAAAATGTCCATACTACGCAAAGCAATATATAATTTCAATGCAATCCCCATTAAAGCTCCACTGTCATACTTTAAAGATCTTGAAAAAACAATACTTCGTTTTATATGGAATCAGAAAAAAACTTGAATAGCCAAGATATTACTCAAAAATAAAAACAAAGCGGGAGGAATCACGCTACCAGACCTCGGACTATACTACAAATCGATAGTGATCAAAACAGCATGGTATTGGCACAAAAACAGAGAAGTAGATGTCTGGAACAGAATAGAGAACCAAGAGATGAATCCAGCTAATTACCGTTATTTAATCTTTGACAAGCCAATTAAAAACATTCAATGGGGAAAAGATTCCCTATTTAACAAATGGTGCTGGGTGAACTGGCTGGCAAGCTGTAGAAGACTGAAACTGGACCCACACCTCTCACCATTAACCAAGATAGACTCTCACTGGATTAAGGATTTAGACCTGAGACATGAAACTATAAAAATACTAGAAGAGAGCTCAGGGAAAACTCTTGTAGAAATTGGGTTGGGCGAGTTATGAGAAGGACCCCCTGGGCAATTGTAGCTGCTTCAAAAATACACTATTGGGACTTGATCAAACTAAAAAGCTTCTGCACAGCCAAGAACACAGTAAGTAAAGCAAGCAAACAGCCCTCAGAATGGGAAAAGATATTTGCAGGTTATGTCTCTGACAAAGGTTTAATAACCAGAATCCACAGGGAACTCAAACGCATTAGCAAGAAAAGAACAAGGGATCCCATGGCAGGCTGGGCAAGGGACTTGAAGAGAAACTTCTCTGAAGAAGACAGGCGCACGGCCTTCAGACATATGAAAAAATGCTCATCATCTTTAATCATCAGAGAAATGCAAATCAAAACTACTTTGAGATACCATCTAACTCCAGTGAGACTAGCCTACATCACAAAATCCCAAGACCAGAGATGTTGGCGTGGATGTGGAGAAAAGGGAACACTTTTGCACTGCTGGTGGGAATGCAAATTAATACATTCCTTTTGGAAAGAGATATGGAGAACACTTAGAGATCTAAAAATAGATCTGCCATTCAATCCTGTAATCCCCCTACTGGGCATATACCCAGAAGACCAAAAATCACATCATAACAAAGATATTTGTATCAGAATATTTATTGCAGCCCTATTCATAATTGCTAAGTCCTGGAAAAAGCCCAAGTGCCCATCGATCCACGAATGGATTAATAAATTGTGGTATATGTACACCATGGAATATTATGCAGCCTTAAAAAAAGATGGAGACTTTACCTCTTTCATGTTTACATGGATGGAGCTGGAACATATCCTTCTTAGTAAAGTGTCTCAAGAATGGAAGAAAAAGTACCATACTCACCCTTATTATGAAACTAATGTAGGACCTTCACACGAAAGCTATAACCCAGTTACAACCTAAGAATAGGGAGAAGGGGGAAAGGGAGGGGAGGGAGGGGGGAGGTAGGTGGAGGGAGGGGGATTAATGGGATTACACCTGCGGTGCATCTTACAAGGGTACATGTGAATCCTAGTAAATGTGGAATGTAAAGGTCTTAGCAAAATAACTAAGAATATGCCACAAAAGCTATGTTAACTAGTGTGATGAAAATGTGTCAAATGGTCTATGAACCAAGTGTATGGTGCCCCATGATCATACTAATGTACACAGCTATGATTTAATAAAAAAATAAATAAATAAATAAACTAAAACTGGAATTTGAAGGTAAA